>NC_065541.1:30541789-31219289 GCF_932294415.1 Quercus robur | reverse complement strand
TTTTTACTAGTAATAAATTTGTCTATAGCTCCTTTTTGAGATTCAATTAGTTCTTCTCTCTGTCTTTTTTTTTTTTTTTTTTTAGTTTTTCATATCCGGATGGATATTTTCTAGTAGACATTTGTAATTAAAAAATATTTACAAATAAATGAAATACAATCTATAATAAAAAGAAATTACAATTTAACTAGAATAATATAAATTTAATGTATAAAACAATAGAACCTGGTTTATCAAAAGCACAATTATAACTTTACTTAATATGATCACTTTACACTTTAAACCTGCTCAAAAAAATTAAAATTAATATTAATACAAAGTAAATTATTCTAAATTTATAATTTTGTTATCAATACTCTTTTTTTTTTTTGTGTAGCAATAAACCTTTTTTTTAAAGCAAAATGTGTAGGACTTAACTTGATTGAATCTACTAAGACTAACCCCCTAGCAAAATAGGTAGAACTCAACTTGATTCACTCATTCACTAAGACTAAAAGTCCATCACACTAAATCTGATTCTTAAAAAAAAAAAAAAAAAAAAAAACAACAACAACAACAACAAAAACAAAAACAAAAGCAAAACGTGTAAGGCTGTCTAAAACGTGTAAGAGTAAAAGACTAAAACGTGTAAACTCTTTTTCACTTTAAAAGACTAAAACAGTAAGAGTTTAAGTGGCTTCTAGAATCTAGAGAAATCTAAAGCAATCTAAGAGTCTAAAGAGTCTAGAGAAATGAGAAATCTAAGGGTCCGGATCATGGCTTCTAGAGAAATCTAAGGTTCTCTTTTTCACTTTTTGTAAAGTAAACTCTTTAAGTCTTTTTGTTTGTTCTCTTGCCGGCACTGTTTGTAATCTTTACTCAGCAGCAATGAGCAATAGCAAAGCAAACTCCTCTTCAACAAACAAACAAAAAAAAAAAAAAAAAAAAAAATCCCAAACGCCTAGCAGCAAACCAATGACCATGAAGAAGGCAAAAGAGCCAAAGAGGCAAAGGAGGAGAAAACAAAAAAAGAACCTGAAATGAAGATCTGTGAACACACCAAGTCTATTGCTAACACCAATTGATGAGTAAGTGAACTAAAAAGAGTGTTTTTTTTTTTTTTGAATCAAGATGGAGACCGGAGAGAGTCAGAGAGTGGGTGATTTTTTTTCTTCTTTCTGCCTTTTGTAATATTTTCTTCTACAAACTAAAGATTTCTGCTTTTTGTAATCTTTTCTTCTGCAAGTTAAAGATTTGGTGATGGGATTTCATGTCACTTCAGTGTAAGAAACGGGCCTGGCTTTTTTTTTTTCAAGATGAGAAATGGGCTTTTTGTAATCTTTTCTTTTGCAGATATGGTGATTGCATTAGCCTTCATGTCACTTCAGTGTGAGAAACGGGCCTCCTTTTTTTTTTTTTTTTTTTTATAAGATGAGAAAAGGGCCTTTTGTAATCTTTTCTTCTGCAAACTAAAGATACGGTGATGGTATTAGCCTTCATGTCACTTCAGTGTGAGAAACGGGCCTCTTTTTTTTTTTTTTTTTTTTTTTTTTTTTTTTTTTTTTTTCAGATGAGAAAACAATATTATATACTATATTATTACTACTTGGGAGCCTCTTACAAGTGGGGGCCTTAGGCGGCCGCCTAAGTCGCCTATAGCTTCAGCTGGCACACTTGTCCTAGTTATTTGCCATATGTTGAGTATATACATGTGAGTAAAGTGTCACATGCAATAATAATAATAATAATAACCAACACCTTATCATAGCACATGGATGGAAAGGCTTAAATCCAAATGATAATTAATGTTAGGGGTGTATATACAAATTTGAAACTTTAAAAGACAAAATCAAAATCCCCCAAACTTTAAGCAAACTGTAATTTAGTAAAAAAAGGGTAAAAATATAAAATGTGAAGTTTAGCTTAACACAACTACATATGGCTACCTTTAGCAACATATGCAAAAACCAATGCCTTTTTAATTGAATTTGATTTTCTTATTTTTATAAGAGTAAAATTTAAGCACTTTTTCTTAGATGTTGTACCTTAATTTCTCCAATTAAGTTTAAGCATGTGAGTGCATTGGCAAAGGCAATAAAAAAGTATTATCTTCCCAAGGAAAAATGGGTACGAGTGTGTTCATTTATTTGTGTTAGGTGTCATCATACTCTTGGCTATTTCGATGGTTGACAAATGTATATATATCCTACAAAAGTGTGTATACACACACACACACACATATATATATTTATCACACTAGCCTCATCGTCAATATATATATATATAAAACCGAAACCTTTGAAACTCCTACAATTTTTCACGTCATCACTATTTTTTTCTATTCTTTTTATTTCAGATTCTTTTTCCATGTCAGCATTATTTAAAAAAAAAAAAACAAAACAAAAAGTCTGATTTTATATGATAGATATTAGAAGATCATATATAGATACGCATAGTAAGATTAATGCCACTTAGCTGGTTGCCATGAATTAAAAGTCCCATTAGAAATTGGATTTTATTGGAGTGGCGTGGAAGTCTCTAAATCATGTTTGTATGCAATGCAAACTCCTTCATAGTGAAGGAGGTGCCAACTTACTCTCCTATATATGTATAAACCTATGTGTGTTGCTGCAAACTATTCTTTTGTTACAAACACTTCTTTCTCAAGGTATGAAAATTTCTCTTCGTAGCTTTCTCTCTTTAGTTTTTGCATTCTTTCTTTAATAGTAGTCTGTGTATGGTCTATGTTTGTGTTTGTTTTTCCTTTAATAGTCTGTGTGAATATATTTCTTGGTACTTAAGCAAAATCTTTAAAGATGCCTTCATATTCTATGTTTCCTTTTTGTTTGCTATTTCTTGGCTTATATTATAGATTGTAATGTATATATTCATCATACAATTTAGTTAATTGGTTTTTACATCCTTAAACATCACCTGTTCATGAATGGAGATTCCGTGTAATATACCACTAGGTTATTGTAGAGTGAAATTCTCTCACAACAATTTTGACATTTTGAATTTTTTTTCCAATTTTTTTTTTATTCAAGGGTTTAGATTCAAAGTTATAGAAGCAACTTTCAATCCAAACCTTTCAAAAAAAAAAAAAAAATTCTATTGATGAATTAAAAAGCTGATGACTTTATTTCATAAAGTCATTTTTTTTATTCTTAAGTAGAAAGGATAAGATTAAAAAAAAAATGCAAAACTATTTATGGGGGGTAAAAGACCAGTAGGCCCATGTTGATGACTACATTGGGCCGAAGGCCTAGCCCAAGGGAAAAAATCCCTCCTCAGTTGCGGGGAGGAAAAGCCCCTCCTTGGCCACGAGGAGAGTCCTCCTCGGCACAATGTAGTCGAGGATGGAGGAGGTAACCTGCTACCGGTAGTGACACTCCTTATCATCTCATGAAGCGGGAAAAGTACTAAAGCAGAAAAGGACAATGAAAGTGTTGAAAGGAAAGACTGTCATTATCGCATTCAGTGCCTTGTGCCTGACACAGCTATACCCCTTTGTCCTTACAACCACTCCCAACAATTGGAAGGAAAGGCTGATGGGACAAATACCTACCCTAGGGGCCCCATTCAGGAGGAAGGAAATTACTATAAAAAGGGAGCAAAGAGAGATAGAGGGGGGAGGGGGGGTTGGGGGGCGGAGACCCCCCAACACACCAGAGGCATCAAAAAAGGCACCCCAGACCGTGGCAAGGACCAATCCTCTCAAATGAATCTGATCCACCTTAATCTGATCGTAAAGAGCACCATGATGATCGTTGTTCATACGCTAAAGCCTAACTCTTTGGCCCACTCTCTACAAATTCATTGTACCGGGCTTACCAAGGTCTAAAGTCTCATTCATTTTGGGCTTGGCCTGAAAAACGTGACCCTAAAATTGGCGCCGTTTGTGGGAAGAACTTATGCATCGGCGAATATGACAATTAGTCACGGTTAAGTTACAAAAATCCCTCGAGAGGACAGTTTTGGTAGTGGTGTGAGCTGCGTGGAATTCCCCCATCATTTCCAGGAACACACCGCCATCATCATAGCTTAGCCCCCGTTTTGGGTTATGCTTCAAAATGATTCATTACGAGGGGAGGATTGCTAGACAGCGTAGTTTAAGGGGCTTTGGACGTCAGATATATGCCCCCACGCACTTGTCAAGGGGCTAACTCTTGAGACCCCTAGTATTTAGTTTCGCTGAATCCTCTACGGACAGGGGAGCCGAGGGTTAAACCGAAATCTCTTGAGGTGCTAGACAGAACCAAGGTCTTGCATGGTCCTCGAACTCAAACCTATGGGGAAACTAGACACTCTAACAGCCTAAGTGTTAGACAGAACCAAGGTCTTGCATGGTCCTCGGACTCAAACCTATGGGGAAACTAGACACTCCAAGAGTCTAAGTGCTAGACAGAACCAAGGTCTTGTATGGTCCTCGGACTCAAACCTATGGGGAAACTAGGCACTCCAACATCCTAAGTGCTAGACAGAACCAAGGTCTTGCATGGTCCTCGGACTCAACTCTATGGGGAAACTAGACACTCCAAGAGCCTAAGTGCTAGACAGAACCAAGGTCTTGCATGGTCCTCGGACTCAAACCTATGGGGAAACTAGACACTCCAAGAGTCTAAGTGCTAGACAAAACCAAGGTCTTGCATGGTCCTCAGACTCAAACCTATGGAGAAACTAGACACTCCAATAGCCTAAGTGCTAGACAGAACCAAGGTCTTGCATGGTCCTCGGACTCAACTCTATGAGAAAACTAGACACTCCAAGAGCCTAAGTGCTAGACAGAACCAAGGTATTGCATGGTCCTTGGACTCAAACCTATGGGGAAACTAGACACTCCAAGAGCCTAAGTACTAGATAGAACCAAAGTCTTGCATGGTCCTTGGACTCAAACCTATGGGGAAACTAGACACTCTAACAGCCTAAGTGCTAGACAGAACCAAGGTTTTGCATGGTCCTCGGACTCAAACCTATGGGGAAACTAGACACTCCAACAGCCTAAGTGCTAGACAGAACCAAGGTCTTGCATGGTCCTCGGAGTCAAACCTATAGGGAACTAGCAACTTCAAGAAAGGCCTAAGTCCTAGGCGAAATGGAGGTCTTGTATGGTCCTCGGCCCCCCGGCCTTTTGGAAGCTAACACACAAGGGTGCCTTTCTGAGTATTTAGACTAGGTACAGTCATGCCTCGGTCCTCGGACCAGACACCTAAAACGAGTTAAAGCTACGAATATCATCGAAAAAGCAGAAAAGAACCCTAGTACCTAGCGATCCCCTCAGACAGTTTATTTTAGATTACACGTCCTCAGGCAATTACCCCGTTCGTAATACAGAACATACGGCCGTTATCTCGGTTAGTCTGATATAGTTAACTTATTTTAAGTCGGCATTGTTGTGCCCGTGGGTTCCGCTAAGTTCAAAGTAATAACTCTTTATCGACAAGGGCATCGGTTCTAAGTGCGGTTTGAAAGAAAAGACACCAGCACATTTATTCACAAAATGATTATTGCATAAAAGAAGGGATACATAAAATGCGATAAAATCATCTTTTATTAGATAAAGAGATAGTACAATATACATAAAAGGGCTTAGACAAGCCTGTAATAACAAACTTACTATGAAAAAAAAAAAAAAAAAGAAGGGAATACACGGGGACGATAGATCCTTCAGTTTTGCTCTAGCAGCGGCTAGGCAAGTCTGGATGGCACCAATGATGGAAGAGAGGAAGAAGCGAGGATGCCAAATCCCCATACCTGCTCTAGCAGCAATTGAGCAAGTATCGTTCTAGTAGCAATCGAGCAAGCACGGATGGTACCGGTGATGGGAAATCCAAGCCTTCACGCGCATGACACACGGCACTGGATGGAGGTCCCAATGCTGTTACACCAAAAATCTGATGCAACCTCCACCCGCTCCGGATTTTGGTTGAAGGAAGAAGAGGCTCCTTTCTTGCCTTGTCGAGGAGAAAAAATGTCTTGAGCCTTTGTCTCCCTTGCCCTGACCAAGCCATTTTGAATCTCGAAAATACCCAAGGCTTCTAAAGAGGGTGTGGTTCCTTCACCCTCACCCTAGCCTTGACCATTTCACCTCCTAAGGCTCAGTCACACTGGTAATGAGGACTTTGGGCACAATTGGAGAGTTAGGAATTTGAAAAACTTAAAAGGTCTGCAAATAAAGGGAATGACCTCCCACCATGCTTCTTATATGGGAGGCAAACCTAGTGACAATCAATTCACCCAAATCTCCAAAAAGGAATTACAGGCGAAATAAATCTCGCTCAATTTCCAAAGTGATCTTCAACAGTTGAATTGATGTCACCTTATGAAGGGACCCTCATTAAAGCACGCCTCGTATACCGAAATGACATGGACGCGGCTTGGATAGATTAAAAAAACTGTCTCGCAGCCGGGAACGTGCCTTGGGCAAACAAAGAGGCTCTGGCCTTTAGTGGAAGGCCTGACGTGGCAAGCCGAAACAGAGGCCCGATATCACCAAAACCCTCCTCTCCGCCAGAGGAGCCGGACAGCAGGATTTTGAGGGGCTATTATGGGGGGTAAAAGACCAGTACGCCCATATTGATGACTACATTGGGCCGAAGGCCCAGCCCAAGAGAAAAAATCCCTTCTCGGTTGCAGGGAGGAAAAGCCCCTCTTTGGCCACGGGGAGAGTCCTCCTCGACACAATGTAGCCGAGGACGGAGGAGGTAACCTGCCACCGGTAGTGACACTCCCTATCATCTCACGAAACGGGAAAAATACTAAAGTAAAAAAGGACAATGAAAGTGTTGAAAGGAAAGGCTGCCATTATCACATTCAATGCCTTGTGCCTGACACAGCCATACCCCTCTGTCCTTACAATCACTCCCAACAACTGGAAGGAAGGGCTAATGGGACAAGTACCTACCCTAGGGGCCTCATTCAGGAGGAAGGAAATTACTATAAAAAGGGAGGAAAGGGCGACCGAGGGGGGGGGGGGGGGGGGTGGGGGGGCGGAGACCCCCCAACACACCAGAGGCATCAAAAAAGGCTCCCCAGACCATGGCGAGGACCAATCCTCTCTGATGAATCCGGTCCGCCTCAATCTGATCGTAAAGAGCACCTTGATGACCGTTGTTCATACGCTAAAGCCTAACTCTTTGGCCCACTCTCTACAAATTCATTGTACCGGGCTCACCAAGGTTTAAAGTCCCATTCATTTTGGGCTTGGCCTGAAAAACGTGACCCTACACTATTTTATAAGCATGCTAATTACATGGAAACCTAATTCAATTAGGAGAGAAGTTCAATTAGAATTAGGAGACATAAGTTACCACATAGAATAGAAACCTAAATTCAATTAAAATTAGTAGAGATAGAAGTTACCAAATAGAATAGAAATCTAATTCAATTGGAATTAGCAGAGATAGCTAAGAACCTTGTATAATATAAAATCTATAATAGTGTTCCGTATTATATGTTAATATATTTATATTTGGTTTTGAAATTTGCTATTATTGTTTTAAAGTGTTCCAAATTCAAAAGATACACTTTAACCCTCTATTCCAAATGTTAGTTTTATTACTTTTATAGTTTTACTTAAACTAATTGATATTTGAATGTTGGTGGAATTTTCATAGTGAGGTTGTGTTTGAAATTGTAACTTTTAAATCAGTATGCTAGATTATGATACTTTTTCAATTACTAATATTGTTTGGTTACTTAGCATAATAGTTAGAACTTAGAAGCTATATGGGCGTGGTCATAAGAATATGTTTTTTCTATTCTTTGCCCTGTACAACACTTCAATATATAACATTGGTTACACATTTTTGGATTGAATATTCACTTTAGGATTTTGATTATAATGAGAAGAATTTTGTGTAACAAGTTGCCTTCTTTGAACTCTACCATTGGGCCCAAATATTGGAAAAAAAATATTTCTTATAGGACCTTTAATCCTTCCTTAACAATTGTAGTTGCTCTTGCTTGTGCTAAAATTTCCAATTTTTTAAATCAAATTGTTTTCTTCTAAAAGCCTGTGTTATTTCCCTATCCATTAAATATCATTATCTTTGTTTTCATACTAAAAGTTTGTGTTCTGGTAAATTTATATCTTTGTGGTGGGAAGTTTAATGAAAAGTTTTTAAAATCTCATATCCAATAGCTTTCCCGTGCATTGCACGGGTTAGTGACTAGTTTACACTATGCCCATGCTCAAATGTTTTTTTTTTTTTTTTTTTTTTTTTTTTTTTTTTTTTTAATGTCAAAAATTTTCATTTATCAAATGTGAGATTTATGTGTGTGTATATATATATCATTAATGTGATCTCAAATAAGTTAGGAAAAATCATAAGCTGATATAAACGTAGAAACCTCATCGAACAAATACATAAACCCCAATATGAACTCAAAATAAGCTAAAAGAAATTACCTAATAAAGCCTCATTGGATAAACACATAAACCTCAATTGTGTGTGTTCAGAGACTCTTTTTTTTAGGTCAAAATTTTGGCTGCTGGGCAGACAAACTGTAGGAAGAAGACGGAGGACAGGGAGATTGGCAACCACCTAGCTATGGTGAGACCAGGATTGGGATATTCTTTCTTCCCCTATTTTTTTCATGGGTGATAATTCACCACTAAATTTGGTGTTTTACCAACCCCTTTTTTCAAGCTTGGAGAATCATGATAAGCTATTTGCTTTAAGTGGAATCCATTGGAGCACCAAAAAAAAATCGTATTCATGTAGCGAAGCTACAAAATGTATTAGAGATTTCATAGATGGAATGTCCATTCAATTTGAATTCACATCACTACTTGAGGGTCTAACAATTTAAATCACAAGTCAATAGTAAATAAGGAGGTGCTTACCTCAACAATCTTTAAACCATCTCTTCTTTGAATCCTTAGATACTCTTCTATCTCTAAGGTTATTCGAGTCAAAGATAACCATGAGTCTAAGGATGGCTAGAATTTTTAACCTAGAGTCAGGAGTAGAGCCAAGAATGAAAACTTGGGATGATCAACGTATGATATTGATACAACAATAAAGAAAAGTACAAAAAATGCATACATACTCTAATAATTTTCTTACATACATAATATAATTTATGGAGAGCTTTTGAGCTTCAATCTTGGAAATTTATGTCTAAAGTTGCATTCTGCTTCTAACTCTTTATCCTGCTTTTGATTGACAACTCTTTCAAAATGAGTGAAAAACTCTATTATATTGAGATTAGTACGCAAGCAGTCCTTCAAGTTAGCATTGAAACTCTCACTAAACTGGGTTGTCTTCATTCCTGTAGTGAAAGTTCTCTTAACATATGCTTCGGCCCATTTTTCCTTCAATTTAAATAGATCAATTAGCCATTTATTTTCACAAACATCGTACTTATCCAGCATTTCATTCCAAGTTGTAAGAAACTCATCTTCACCATCATACTCATCGATACATGCTAAGAAATCTTCGTTAAATTGAGACTCATTTTTGAGTAAATGACCCAAGGGTTTCTCAACATTCTACCACATATGCCAACTACATAATGCATGATATGTCTTAAGCATGACTACTTTTATTGTAGTTGGCATTGCTGCATCTTGATTTGTGAAAATAGTGATTGGCTTCTTTTCAGACATTGCTTTTAAGAAGGTCTAAAATAACCATAAAAAAAATTCAATCGTTTCATCATATAAAAGTGCACCTCCAAATACAACAGTTTCTCTATGATGATTGAGACCCAAAAATACTCCAAGTGGCCTTGCATCTCTATTTGTACTATACGTTGTATCAAACGTTATTACATCACCGAAGTGGCTATAGTTAATGATCATTCTTGTATTGGCCCAAAAGATATTAGTAATCAACTCTTCATAGTCTAATTGAGTAGCAAAATAATATGAAGGATTTTCCTTAAGTTGACGACTGAAATATCTTCCCAAGCTAATAGCTTCCTCATGCTCCATGTCTCTCTATCGCTTAGTGCATAAATAGTTTTTATGATCTTTCTTGATAAAACCAAGATTATCATATCCACCAACTTGCTTACTAAGAAGCTCATAAGATTGCTTTAATCTTAATCTTGATTCATGTGCCAAATCAATTTCAATAGCATGAGTTGCAGCCACTTTTCGTTGTGATGGCATCATGTGCACAATTGATGGGAGGTGGAGATAGTGGTTATGCTCAGCAATAAATTCATTCACCACATATTTTTTACTATCTCGATTAAGTACAATAACCAAACGTGCTTCACAACCACATCTTGTTTCTGCTTGTGGATTCTTTTTATTCTAATCTCTCGTCTTTGCCTTGAACTCCCTCCTTCGCGCACACAAATCTCCTTGAAGTAACCACTCCAGTCTTTTTACATTTATTTACATACTCTTTTCTAATACTAAAACCAGTCTTTCTGCCATATTCATTATAAAAAACATATGCAATCTCATCTGCTTCAAACTCCATCCCTTTAAATGGGGTAGATTCCATGGGCACATTAGAAGGTACATGTATTCCCATCATTATCCTTAGAAAAAATTGACCATAAATTTATTATAACTTTCACCTATCATTTGTTTTCAAAATAGAGATGATGTAAAAAAATGAGACAGGGTAAAAATGAAAGAGTCATTGGAAGCAAGGGAAAATTTGGCTGCTGAATGAGTAGTAGAGTTACGGCATCTACTAATCCAACTAAAATTGCAAGAAACAAAAGACATAGCCAAGTCTTGAATGTCAGCAATCAAATGGGAAATAGACCAGGTAGAACAGGGACCATTGGTGTGAATAGACCAGGCGATCAAATATGTCATATACTAATAAAGATTCAATCTTTATCTCAAAAAAAAAAAAAAGATTCAATCTCTATCTCAAAAAAAAAAAAAAAAAAAAAGATTCAATCTTTATCTCAAAAAAATAAAAAAGATACTCCAAGAATCATCCAGCCATTATAAAGATTCAATCTTTATCTTAAAAAATTAAAAATAAAAGTTTAGATAGACTCTAACTTGCGTCCAACCATCAAAACAACAATATAAACTCACCAAGACAACAATATAAATGCAGAAAAATGAGATGGACTCCAAGAATCATCCAGCCATTATAAAGATTCAATCTTTATATCAAAAAATTAAAAAATAAAAGTTTAGATAGACTCTAACTTGCATCTAGCCATCAAAACAACAATATAAACTCACCAAGACAACAATATAAATGCAGAAAAATGAGATGGACTCCAAGAAACATCCAGCCATTATAAAGATTCAATCTTTATCTCAAAAAATTAAAAATAAAAATTCAAATAGACTCTAACTTGCATCCAGCCACCAAAACAACAATATAAACTCACCAAGACAACAATATAAATGTAGAAAAATGATCAAACTTCAAATAAGATAAGCATAAACAAGTTTTACGGATATACCTCTGTTTTGGCCAGATAGAAACAGAGATGTGCTCTGAACTTGTTCTCTGAACCTTTTGTGAAGCTTTGAACTTGCATGTTTGGTTTTCACTTTTCCCTCCTAAAAGGCTTTTTTTTTTTTTTTTTTTTTTTTTTTCCAGTAGAATTTGTCCGTTTGAGTTAAACAACCCTCTAGTTTAAGTGTTTAACCACAGTTAAGTGTGTGTTTACATTTTAATTGACGTGGCACGTTTTTTATCCTTGATAGTTTTCAAAATGATCCTGTCCGTGAATTAGACACTCTCCATTTCAAAGGGAAATGGAGAGGATACATATATATTTATTGGTACTAGGTATCAGTGTATCACAATGTCAATAGATGGTTCTTATTATTTCTTTATTCACTGGTAAAATAGTTGAGAGAAATATCTTTTTGACCTTATTTCCCATCATCAATCACATTGTCATGATATTCAGCAAAAAAAGAAAAAAAAAAAAAAGAAATATCTTTTTGAACTTTGAGTTTGCTTGAGTGAAGAGTTTTAGATTTTGATTGACGTGGCACGTTTTAAATTGCTGATCTATATCAAACAGATCTTGTTTGTGAAATGGACACTCCATTTCAAAGAGAAATAGAGAGGATCCAAATTCCTTTTTGAAGTCTTTGGTGAAAGTGTTAGGCTTGTTTGGTGAAAGATTTCTAGTAACGTTGTTTAAGTTTTGGGAAAATACGTGTAGGTAAAAAAGTATGTGGAAATACGAGTTGTGGTGTTTAAACAACACTTTTCGTTGTTTAAACACCGTTATCAAACGGGGCCTTAGTTATCTTTTTGTCTTAAACGGGAAGATTAGAAAACGTTTCTTTTCCCTTTTGAAATAGAAACTTTACCATATGCTTCCAAAAGTTTCTATTCCCCTTTACTTAGCAATGGGAAATCAATCATATATTTGTTTGATAAAAAAGAAAATTGCATGTATATATGCTTCAAGTTGAGATAGAGAATATTCAAATTATAACACACATATCTACCAACATTAATGTAAGTTCAAGCACAAAAGACCAAATGTCTTGTACTTTAGAAGTGATACATTAATATATAGTTTGAAGAAAAGCAGTTTGTGGTAGCATCAATACAATATAGATGAACACAGCAAGAGAGAAGTTGAACACAAGCAAGAAGATTGATGAGTAAAGTTACAGTAGAACATTTAAGTTTCTTCATTTTCCAGGGACAAAGTTAGTGGCGTAGGCCCATGCATTGTTGGCGACTGGGTCAGCAACATGGTCAAACAGGTTCTCAATTGGACCCTTTCCAGTAACAATAGCCTGAACAAAGAAACCAAACATGGAGAACATTGCCAACCTCCCATTCTTTAGTTCCTTCACCTTCAATTCTGCGAATGCTTCAGGATCATCAGCCAGTCCAAGTGGGTCAAAGGCACCACCAGGGTAAATGGGGTCAAGTCCTTCACCGAGTGGTCCTCCACCAACTCTGTATCCTTCAATGAAGCCCATAAGCACAACTTGAACAGCCCAGATTGCCAAAATGCTTTGTGCATGAATGAGGTTTGGGTTGCCAAGATAATCAAGACCACCTTCAGAGAAAATCTGTGCACCAGCCTTGAACCAAACTGCTTCACCAAACTTGACACCATTCTTTGAAAGGACTTCAGGGAACACACAGCCCAAAGCTCCAAGCATGGCCCATCGGCTGTGGATTACCTCCAGCTCACGGTTCCTAGCAAATGTCTCAGGGTCTGCGGATAATCCAGCAGTGTCCCAGCCATAGTCACCAGGGAATTCACCAGTAAGGTATGAGGGAGTCTGCTCAGAGAATGGTCCCAAGTACTTTGGGCGGTCTGGGCCATACCTGTTTAATTCGTCACATTCACGGGTTTATTATTTGATCGTTTAGTCTAACAGCTTAAAAGTTTTCATGTGAATTTCGTATCAACTAATTATCTTTCTAATACTATAGGGAGAATTTTCCGTGATAAAAATTTACTTCTCTTAGTTGAACTAAAACAGGTTATTATCAAAAGTTTATTTTATCATGATTATATAATAGTTTTTGTTTTAGCTAAAAGCCTAAGACCTTTATAAGTCCTCCAATCAGACAATCATGGTTTGTAAATAATTTTGTGATAGATGTTGACTTTGAAGGATTTTATAATTAGTTCACCATGTTTAGTGCCACTATATATGTAAATTCAAATGACTCTTATAGTTGTGATCACTACTTTATTGATTGAGATATTGGAAATATATAGACAACATTTTTTTTTTATTACTTAAGTAGATAGCATTTTTAAGAAAGAATGACTTATGGTTATGGTAGTTGAGTTATAATTGCCCATTTAAGAAGGTGAGCTAGAGGCAGAGCAACATCGGCAGCCTATTAATCAAAGGGACCTTTAACAACCTGAAACTTTAAGCGTGTTATTCTTAGAAGTAATTAAACTGAAATATATTTTTTTTTCTTAGTTGTGAATTAATCTGAAACTTTTTTTTTTTTTTGAGAAATAATTACAACATGCTGCTAACCCTGCAACTCGAATCCTTTTCCCCCCTAGACCTCCAAGCACTTTGTGCATGGGGAGGTACCAATTCAGCTACAAAGTCTTTGACAATTAATCTGAAACTTTAAACATGCATTAAGTGTACAGATAAAGTTTGGTCTCCATTTTTAATCAACTTAGTTTACATCAAGATAGGAGACTCCATTTTTTAAGGGTAATTTTGATTAGTTTACATCAAGATAGGAAACTCTTTTTTAAGGGCAATTTTGATTGTTTAACATGCAAAGTGTATTTTCACTCTAAAATTGATGAACTTCGTACAATATAGCTGCAAATAGATGATTTACTAATACTAGAGTAAGTTGTTACCATATGCTTTGTGGAGCACTCTTCACTGTTCGCCTCATGGTAACGCGGCCACCGGCAAAGCTCCCAACCTTACGGACAAGCTCATTGGACTGCTTCAAAGCGGTCTGGCCTGCGAATGCTGATCGTTGAATGGTGGAGCTTGCCATGACTTACTACGACAAGATTCTTGGTGTTTCTTTTTTGGGTATTTTGAAAGTTTAGAACTTAGAAGATGGTGTGGAGAAGCCTATGGAAATGAATGAGAAGTTATAACGGGAATGAGTAGATGTCGTGGATTAGGATAATCTACATGTCAGCACCATCCTATTGGTCCTTATATTGGATGTGGATTTCCATGCTGATTTTTTCTTGGTAGATCGTGGATATTGTTTAGCCATGTCAGAATCAAAGATTTTTGTTGGTAGGATGTCCATAGCTTGTGAATCAATACACGCCACATACATATATGGATGGTAGCATACATTTCTTCTTCTTTGGGGTTCGGCTGATGCCACTTCATGAATGTCCATGGGCCAATAACTTGGCCATGTCAGCAAGTGATTTAAAAAAAAAAAAATCAATGCTAGAGTAATGTTATATACATAAACTATTTTACATATCACATTTTCAATTACTAATAATTACTTACCACATTAGCAGTTTGTAAAATAGTTTATGATTTTAGCATTTTTCACTAGAGCTAATAAGTGGTTCTTGAACCATAAACTATTTCACAATTTTTTGTCATAACTTTAACGTAATAGATCGTAAGTAATTGCCTATTATTTATACATAGAGCTATTATCACTATTTCTACCCTGCCATGTTACAGTCATGACAAAGAAGTTGTGTAATACTAGTTTTTTTCCAGAGCTAATAAGCCCATTGATTTTAGCCTCCTAAGGTGCTTTTGGGTCCATGCACGTGGGATTGAATCAATTGATAGAATTAATATATATATATATATATATATATATATATATATATAACGTGGGATTGAATCAATTGATAGAATTAATATATATATATATATATATATATATAAATAAGTGGTTTTTTAAATATTAATTAAATTAAATTATTTTTATATTATATTTTTATTTTTTCAAAAATAATTCTTATTTTTATATTTTTAGATACAAAATTATTAATTAAGTTTTTGTATTTAGATTCTACTAACACCTCTTTACAAATGATGATAATTAAATCACTTAATTTTCTTGTCACATTAATTATATGTAGGATTTTATTAATTTTATTTTTTTAAAGAATAATTTTGCAAGAAAAAAATTGTAATAAATTTTGTGAGGAATTCTAAATGCTATGCATGCATTTGAAAAAAAAAAAAAGTCTCTTTATATAATCAATAATTCTTTATTAAATGTTTGAGAATTATTATGATAATTTTCATTGATCTTTTGTTGTACTATTTTATTATATTTTAACTCTTTTTGATGAATTCTGGTTAATTTATGAGACTTTCATTTAAATTTTCTACTATATATTTAATATTACTAATAACAAATTTATCACTATTTACAATATAAAACCACAATGTGGCAAGAATAAAATAAATTTTAAAGTGTAGAATAATAGAATCTAATTTATTAAAAGCATCATTACAACTTCACTTAATAATATTGTGGGGCACAATGATCCGTGGGCCAGGCCCATTTACTTGTTGGGGTCCAAAGGCCCAAGCCGAGGAAGGTGATGGCCCAAGCTTGGTAATACAAATACGAAGTAGCCTTGGGACACAGCCGAGGACGATTCAGTCCTCGGCATAACCGAGATCTCACGAGAAGAAAGGGCAAAAATGGTATAGAAACAACTTTGGAAAAAATCTAAAATATCGGTGCCAATAGAAAGGGGTATGCTAGAAAGTGTAATGACCAGGGAAAGCTGCCCTTACTGCCATTCAATATTCTGCACCTGACAGAGCCATACTCTCTAGCTTTTACAACCACCCCCAACCACTCTGAGTATGGGCTGATGGGACAAGTATCAGTCTTGGAATGTCGATCCTACACGTGGACGAAGGATAAAAAATACAAGCTAGTATAAAAGGAAAAGTAAGCAATTCATAGAGGGGGCTGGGAAAAATGGCAAAAAACCAGAGCCTCCCAGCCCGCCTCCAGGAGAAAGACTCCAGGGGCGAAGACGACTTAACCATGTATGGATATCACGAAAAACCCATCGCCTAGTGACCAAGGCCTAGCCTTTCAAACCCATGCTCTACAAATGATATTGTTTGGGCCTTTTTACGATCGAGCCCGACACTGTTGTGGTTCGTCACAAATCGTGTCCTTACAATTGGCGTTGTCTGTGGGAAAGACTTGTGTGTAGGCATAGGCGGTAGGTCGAGAGAGTTCCTTTGTCATTTCTAACAGCTGGTTATAGAGTTCTAGTGTAAAGGTCCGCTAGGGGATTCTTGACTAGGGGCTACGTTTGGTAGCGTCAATCGCCTGGATGGTTCTAGGGGCTTGGCCGAGGAGCTAATTCCCCTAGAGCCAAGGTCCCACGCCAAAAAACTGAGTTTTGGACAGAACCAAGGTATTGTACGGTCCTCGGACTCAAACTTATGGGGAAACCAACTACTTAGACGAGAAAACTGAGTTTTAGACAGAACCAAGGTATTGTACAGTCCTCGGACTCAAACCTATGGGGAAACCAACTACTTAGACGAGAAAACTGAGTTTTGGACAGAACCAAGGTATTGTATGGTCCTCGGACTCAAACCTATGGGGAAACCAACTACTTAGACGAGAAAACTGAGTTTGGGACAGAACCAAGGTATTGTATGGTCCTCGGACTCAAACCTATGGGGAAACCAACTACTTGGATGAGAAAACTGAGTTTTGGACAGAACCAAGGTATTGTATGGTCCTCGGACTCAAACCTATGGGGAAACCAACTACTTAGACGAGAAAACTGAGTTTTGGACAGATTCAAGGTATTGTATGGTTCTCAGACTCAAACCTATGGGGAAACCAACTACTTAGACGAGAAAACTGAGTTTTGGACAGAACCAAGGTATTGTATGGTCCTCGGACTCAAACCTATGGGGAAACCAACTACTTGGATGAGAAAACTGAGTTTTGGACAGAACCAAGGTATTGAGTTTTGGACAGAACCAAGGTATTGTATGGTCCTCGGACTCAAACCTATGGGGAAACCAACTACTTAGACGAGAAAACTGAGTTTTGGACAGAACCAAGGTATTGTATAGTCCTCGGACTTAACCCTATGGGGAAAACCGAGTTTTGGAAGAAAAACTGAGTTTCGTAAGGTCGGCTACTTAATAAAAATTCTAAGTTACTCAGTCCTCGGCTCAAATACCATAAAAGGTTAAAGCTATTAAAAGTGTTAAGAAGATGGTGAAACGCCCTACTATTCAGCAACCTGGAGGGGCTGTTCATTTTACGGGTTGTATGTCTTCGGATGGTTACTTCCTACACCGCATCGAGCATTCAGTTGTCATCTCGGCTATTTTTGGGGTAAGTGTTGTTTTCGCAGGTCGGCATTGTTGTGCCAAACAACTCTATTAAAATCATGACAATATCTTATCCTTAGCGAGAATTTTGATCCTAAGTGTCATTAGCTCGAGTCTGTATTATTGTGCCGAACAGCACTCGTAAGTTCATAATAGCGCATTTTTCTTTGATAAGGGATTTCGGCCCTAAGTATTGTGCTCTAAGGTCGGTGGTATTGTGCCAGGCCGCCTTAATAGGCTCATCATAATGTTCCTTTCTTTTTCTTCTTAATAAGGGTTTCAACCCTAAGCATCACTTCTTCAATTCAGTAGTATTAAGTCGAATAATGTCTATAAACACAGAGTAAGATCTTTTTATTAACTAGGATTTCGGTCTTAGACATCGGTCAGAGTGTAAAAATAAAAAGAATTCACAAAATAGTATGTCTATTCACGGCATAACCATTTCGGAAATAAAGAGATTGAATGTATGAAATAAAATAGTAACAACTTTTATTAAAATAAAGAGGTATTACAACGTACAAAGAAGGGCTTAAACAAGCCTATACAGAAGGTGGATTACAAAAATAATAAAAGAAAAAATGAGGACCTTCTCTGAAATCTTTCCAAACTCTGCCTCGATAGCTCCCATATTGAGAGGAGGACCTTCTTCAGAAGAAGAGGGAGGAGATGAAGGGAAAGAAGGAGGAGAAGAAGAGGGAGGAGATGAAGGGAAAGAAGGAGGAGAAGAAGAGGAAGAAGGAAAAGCGCCAGGATGGATCTGGTGGTGGAAAGAAGAAGAAAGAGAGGAAAAAGGAGGCACCAGTGAACCAAGAGAGGAAGAAGTAGGGGCATTTAGTCCGTGCGTCAGTCCTGACTCCTAACACACTGGTGCCTTGTTAGCTATGCTCATAAGAGAGCGGCTGGTACTGATAATGGGTGACCCCAGCTCAGTCGCGCCAAAAGTCTGACGCGACGAGCCCCTGCTTCGGATTTTGGCTGAAGGGAGGGTGAGAAGTATCTTGAGTCTCTGCCATCCTTGCCCCGACCGAGCCATCTTTAGCTTCATAAGAACATGGAATTTCGGAGAGGGGAATGGCTCCTTCATTGCTTGCTCTTGTTTTGAACGAATTACAGCTTAAAGTATAACCAGCGGGTAAAAGTAAACTCTGGAAGGAGTTTAAGGGTTTCAGATTTTGGGGGATTAAAAGGGTTCATGTATGAGAGAAAATAATCTCTCGCTTTTTCTTTTTATATGAGGGGCGAAGCGGAAGGTATTTAATATGTTCAGATCTCCAAAGAAATCTGCAAACAAGAATATGCCTGCTCCACTTTCCCACACCATCAATAACCATTAAATTTGAATGGTCTCGTAAAGGGAAACTATTAAAGGCACGTTTTGGATAGCCAAACGGCATGAGCGCGTCGTGAATGAATTCAGAGGAATGCCTCGTAGACCGGTAAATTTCCTGGGCAGATGAAGAGACGTCAACATTAATAAAGGGCTGAGTTGAATGAGCTATAATAAAGGCTTGGTATTATCAAAACCCTCCTCTCCAACCAAGAGGTTGGACAGCAGGGTTTTGAGGGGCTATTGTGGGGCCCAATGATCCATGGGCCAGGCCCATTTACTTGTTGGGGTCCAAAGGCCCAAGCCGAGGAAGGTGATGGCCCAGGCTCGGCAATACAAATACGAAGTAGCCTTGGGACACAGCCGAGGACGATTTAGTCCTCGGTATAACTGAGATCTCACGAGAAGAAAGGGCAAAAATGGTATAGAAACAACTTTGGAAAAAATCTAAAATATCGGTGCCAATAGAAAGGGGTATGCTGGAAAGTGTAATGACCAGGGAAAGCTGTCCTTACTGCCATTCAATATTCTGCATCTGACAAAGCCATACTCTTCAGCTTTTACAACCACCCCCAACCACTCTGAGTATGGGCTGATAGGACAAGTATCAGTCTTGGAATGTCGATCCTACACGTGAACGAAGGATAAAAAATACAGGCTAGTATAAAAGGAAAAGTAAGCAATTCATAGAGGGGGCTGGGAAAAATGGCCAAAAACCAGAGCCTCCCAGCCCGCCTCCAGGAGAAAGACTCCAGGGGCGAAGACGACTTAACCATGTATGGATATCACGAAAAACCCATCGCCTGGTGACCAAGGCCTAACCTTTCAAACCCATGCTCTACAAATGATATTGTTTGGGCCTTTTTACGAGCGAGCCCGACACTGTTGTGGTTCGTCACGAATCGTGTCCTTACAAATATAATCTACCATGAGAGAGACCAATTTAATGCCTAAAGTTGTTAGAAAAATTGATCACCAATGGTTATTTGACACACTCATAACATTTTTCTCTTAGGTGAAAGAATTTAGAGTTTCAAATAGTTTAATTTATATCTATCAATATTTTTTGGGCCTTCTTAGAGTTCGGGAAAGAATGCATAACTCACCTATACTTTCTTTTTCTTTTTCTTTTATATATATATATAAAAAAAAAAAAAAAAAACCAATTATCATCCTTTACTTTTTAGGACATTTTGGTTTTTTTTTTTTTTTTTGGTTAATTACTATTTTTTTTTTTTTTTTTGGTGGTAATGGAGATACTTAGTACTTGTTTGTAAATTTTTGGGGCATGGGGACCTTAGGCCTAGAGAAGGCCCTAGGTCCATGGGAAAATAATCAAATCTCAAACTCAATATGTGATATTCTAAATTGTATGGATTTAATTAGATTAGATTGTTTGAGTGTGTTTTATGTGGGCGTGTGCTTAGTCTCACATCGAGTACTAGTTGAATTATGGTTTTATAAGTGATTACGAGGAGCCCAAATTGTAACTTGACTAGTTCTTTTGGAGTGTAAGTGTGTCTCACTAGTGCTTTCTTTGGGTCATTGCAAATGGTATTAGAGAAACTTTGGTAATGCCATGTGGCTCAAGGCAAAATAATATATGCCCTGACGAGGACAATAGGAATGTAAGTGAGGGATATTGTGATGCCATAAATTGTGAGAATTTGATTGGATTGGATTGTATTGTTTGAATATGTGTTATGCATAAGTGTGCTAAGTCTCATATTTGGTTTACAGGTAGATCTTGGTTTTAATGATAAATGATTACAAGAAGCCCCAATTGTAATTTGACGATTCCTTTTGAAGTATAACTCACATATATGATTAATGCTTTCCTCATGTCATTACATTATCTTTCCCTATATTGACATATTATTCCTATGCCCTACATTGGGTAATAAAAATCAATGTTATTAATTCCGTTCCGTTCTGGCTGGAACAGACGGAAAATTTCGTATTGGTCTACAAACCGGAATGAGATACCCTCTTGTTCCACCTCGGAGAAAATTTCGGCCTATTATGGTGTGTTTCGGGTGTTTCGGTTGATTTCGGTAAATTCCGGCCAAAATCAAAGATTCGGCCGGCACGCATTTTGGGCTTCTTTCCCTCTTAAAAAATAAAAACAAAATCACTGCCACTGAATCTTCTATAGAGGAGATGAAAAAGAAAGGAAAAAAAAAACAAAGGAAAAAAAAGAACGAGATGAAGGCATGAAGCAGAGTCGGTGTGAGAGAGAAAATACAAAAGAAGAAGAAGAGGAAAAAGAGGAGAAAAGAGACTGAAGAGAGCACCTGAGCCACTGAAGATTGAAGAGAAGTGGGAACTTTGGAAATGTGAAGAAGAAGAAAGAGTGGTCAGGTGAGATGAGAAGTAAATAGTGTAGGTCATGTGAGCGGGTTGGGAAATGGGAAAAGTTAGTGGAAGGAAACTTCTTGGAAGTTCCTTCTAATTGCCCAACTTGTTTCTTTTATTTACAAAAAGGCCATTACTAATTATATTTTAATAACAATTAGAATAATCTACTTACTTTATTTTATAGGGAAAATCATCTGGTTACTTTATTTGAGATTTTTTATATAAAAAAGTTTATATATATATACACACACAAGGTAATATATATAAAATAGACAACCCGAAACACCTCAAAATGGTACGTCGAAATAAGCTAGTACCGAAATATTTCATTCCAATGGACAAATCGAAATGGGCTCTGAAACGGTATTCATAACACTGATAAAAATACAACTAAATTTAAATATTAAAAAAAAAAAAAAAAAAAAAAAACATATTTAAAAAATATAACAAAAATTGACTTAAAGTTACATGGAGAAAAAAATGCTATAAGATCGAGTTTTTGAATTATTAAATTAACTTAAAATATATTAAATAAAAAAACTTAAATAAGTAATAAAAATTAAATATTTTATTAAAATATTTGGTAATTGAGTTTTATTGGAAAAATATTTTAAATTTCTTGAAAATTGTATATATATAAAAAAAAAAAAAAAAAAAATCTCTTTAGATGGCAAAAGCATGTCATAGTACATGCAACAGTTGAGAAAAGTAGCGCAAGTATGACATGTAAATCTAACTTAAATTATTAAAACAAAACATTACGGTAGATTTTCACTATTAGCCTATTAGGCCTCTCCAAGACTGACCCTCAAAGGGTAACGCGAGTGTGTATATGTGAACTCGGATTCACATCCAGTGCAATACCTAGGGTATTGCACGGGGTGCAATACCTCAAATCTCAGCCGTCTATGTAATCCAAGGCCCATTAATTTGACACGTTATAACTCCAGCCTGGCAATCCGTGTCTCCCACTTTTTCTTTTCATTTCAGCTACCCAATTTGAATTCAGTGAAACTCTCTCTCTCCCACCTTAATTGGGTTTCTCTTTCTCTCCCTAACGCTTCATTCTCTCAACCCGACTGTGCTTCCACCACACTCTCAACCTCCACACTTGCTCTGTGCGTATCCCTCAAGTCCTCAACCCCTTCATCACCGTTACTAGCATAACCAACTCAGACCCATCAGCAAAAACAAAGAAAAAATAGCAACTCACCATCTAAAACCAAATCCCCAAACACTCACACGCCTCGTAGAGCACTTTTTAGACCTAGATGTGAGAGAGAGAGAGAGCGAGAGCAAGGGTTGGAGTTTGGAGAAAATCGGGTGTAGAGAGAAGTGGATACTTTTGGGGTTTGATCTAGGGAGGGAAGTGAGATTGAGAAATTTGGTTCGAAGAAGCCACCATCGGAGGTGGTGCTGAGTGGTGGTTGTGATGAGCCATGGCAGCAGAGAGAAAGGAAGAGGCTGACTGGTCCGATAGGTTTTCCCTTTATTTATTTATTTATTTATTTTAATTTGTTTTTTATAAACTCTGTTTGGTTGCTAGGGGTTGAGGACTTGAGGTGATAATTACACAATATTGACTTTAAAGACTTCTTGTAGATGTGTTGGGACACCATTATTTTCTTTCCTTCCTTTCCTAGCAACCAAATAGAGTTTATAAAAAACAAATTAATTAAAATAAATAAATAAATAAAGGGAAAACCTATCGGACTAGTCAGCCTCTTCCTCTCTCTCTGTTGCCATGGCTCATCACAACCACCACTCAGCACCACCTCCGATGGTGGCTTCTTCGGACCAAATTTCTCAATCTCACTTCCCTCCCTAGATCAAACCCCAAAAGTATCCACTTCTCTCTACACCGATTCTCTCCAAACCCCAACCCTTGCTCTTGCTCTCTCTTTCTCTCACATCTGGGTCTAAAAAGTGCTCTACGAGGCGTGTGAGTGTTTGGGGATTTGGTTTCAGATGGTGAGTTGCTATTTTTTCTTTGTTTTTGCTGATGGGTTTGAGTTGGGTATGCTGGTAACGGTGATGAAGGGGTTGAGGACTTGAGGGAGACACACAGAGCAAGTGTGGAGGTTGAGAGAGTGGTGGAAGCACAGTCGAGTTGAGAGAATGAAGCGTTAGGGAGAGAAAGAGAAACCCAATTGAGGTGGGAGGGAGAGAGTTTTACTGAATTCAAATTGGGTAGCTGAAATGAAAAGAAAAAGTGGGAGACACGGATTGCCAGGCTGGAGTTATAACGTGTCAAATTAATGGGCCTTGGATTACACAGGCGGCTGAGATTTGAGGTATTGCACCCCGTGCAATACCCTAGGTATTGCACTGGATGTGAATCCATGTGAACTCATGCTGGTTTTGCAGGGAAAAAGTATATGAAATGAGATCACTACCAATTATAGAGATTCAAAGGTGTGGTTGGTCACTTATTTTAACCAAAATTTTGGGCTTTAGGAGTCCTAATGTCTTCTAACTTGATCATGACTTCAGTGATTAAGTTGCAATTTTTTGTTAAATTAAATCAATTTTTTTAAAAAAATAACAAATAAAAAATTATAGGTGATAAAAATGAAATTACTCAATCAAAGACAAAACATCCATGCCTTAAAAATAAGGAAAATAACCCTCTTTGTTCCAAACTAAAAATGGGTCATGATTTTCACATATGGCTGTGTATACTAGTGAACCCCCAGAGCATGGATTACCTACTTTGATAGAGGCAATGAGATGGGCTACTCTTTAGGCTATCGAATTTGGGAATGAAAGTTACTTAGGCTGTGTTTGGTTGAATGTAAAATATTTTCCGTGTGTAAAATATTTTCAAGTGTTTGGTTGTATTCCAAAAAATGTTTTGGAAAATATTTTCTAGTGTTTGGTTGTGTTGCTGAAAATGCTCTAAAAAACCCATTTTTATCATGTTTCTCACATTTTCTTAGGATCCAAACAAATATTATTACAGAGAATCAAAATATATAAACAACACAAGGAACAAAAATCAAAACAAAAAAATCAAAATCACAAGACCAATTGTGAGAGAGGGACAGAGAGAGATCGGTTCGTGGGTGCGACTCGCCGGTGGACGAGGTGGGTCGATCTGAAGGTGGCGGCTTGATCTAGGAGTGGGTCACTCTCTGGGTGGGTCGATCGGTTCATGGGTTCGTGGCGCAATCTCGCCAGTGGACGAGGTGGGTCGATCGGTGGGTGAGTTCGTGGTGTGATTTCGCCGGTGCTGGGGTGCAACTCGCCGGTGCTTGGATGTGCGATCAGAGCTCTCGTCGGTGCTTGGATGTGCAATCAGAGAGGAGTGCGTTTGAGAGAAGCTCGGAGAGAGTGTTGTGTGAGGAGTGGAAAATGTTTGAAGTGAAAATAAAACCTGAAAATATTTTACGCCTTCTTGCCCTTATTTTACAGACAACACAGAAAACGTTTTTAGTTTGACCCAATTTTCGGTAACTACCAAACACGCACTTTTACGGAAAAGCATTTCCGGAAGTGGTTTGAAGCCAAAGCAAACGTACCCTTAGAACAAATGATAGATGGTTTGGCACTCTACAATGAATATGAAGTTCTCAAAGAAAACCTCTAATTTTTACTAACATTCAAAAAGTGATTAGAATGTAAATGGGTGCATTTGCTACTCATACTAGGCTGCATGTGTTGGTAGCCATTCGATTGTCTCTTGCCCTACTAAATTCTCATTGGCCAATCCCAAACAATAACTAACTCATTAATAAACAGAATACAAATGGAATATTTATTATTAGGTTAGGCACTCTACAATGAATATGAAGTTCTCAAAGAAAACCTCTAATTTTTACTAACATTCAAAAAGTGATTAGAATGTAATTGGGTGCATTTGCTACTCACATTCGATTGTCTCTTGCCCTACTTAATTCTCATTGGCCAATCCCAAACAATAATTAAATCATTAATAAACGGAATACAAATGGAATATTTATTATTAGATTGGATTTTGCATAATTAAGTAACAGCTAGTAGCCTAGTGTTTGGATTGGTTACAGCTCTAACTTTTTTTTTTTTTTTTTTGAGATAAAAATAGAATTTTTATTATTATAAGAAAATTATAATCGGGTACAAAACCATGGGCACAGTTCAGAACTCCACATTGCTGGAGAGAAATACATCAAACACTAAAGACCAAAACAGCACACCATGGCCATAAACTTCACATTGCTGGAGAGAAATACATCAAAACACTAAAGACCAAATAGCACACCGTGGCCATAACAGCACAGTTCAGAACTCCACATTGTTGGAGAGAAATATATATAAACACTAAAGACCATACAACACCTCATAACAAGGATTAAGAGTACATCAAAATACTACTCCCTCCATCCCAGTTTTTTGTCCTTCATTCCATTTTAAGATGTCCCAAAATATTGTCCTGTTTCTAAAAATAAAAATTATTAATTTACTAATGTTCCTATTATACCCCTACTTTACTTTCAAAACTTTTTGAAAAGAAAACTAACAAATATTTAAAAAAAATCAATCTAATTAAGACACCTTTTTAGTTACCTCATTAAGAATAAATTTTTTTTTTTTTTAAGTTGATAAATTTATTTAAAGGTAGTTTTGTAAACTTACATATTTTTATAAGGTAGACAAAATAATAAATGATGTTCCCTTAAAAAATTTGACTTTTCAAACAGGACAAACAAATTGGGACGGAGGGAGTAAAACCATACAGCAACTCATAACACAGGTTTACAAGAAAATTAAGGGTTCCTTATTACTGCAATTAATTTCTAATACTCATCCAAATAGCCAATTGCCCCCTCCATAATAGCTTTAGGATGTTGTTGGATCTTTTCGAAATAGAATTTGTTTCTAGCATTCCATATAGCCCATGAGATCATTGCCCATTTGTACAACTCCATCTTTGTTAGCTGATCTACTTGCATCCGAAATAGTGCAAAGAAGTCTTGTGCATCATTTGAGCATTTTTGTAATTTTCCTTGGCAAAGTGCCCATACATTCCTTGCTAAAGGGAATTCCCAAAGAAGATGACATGTAGACTCAGTTTTTTGGCAGCATACTTCACACTGTGGATCAACCTTTATTATCCTCTGATGTAAATTTTCTCTTGTAGGTAGAATGTTTGAGCAAGCACACCACACAAACATTCTAACCTTAGGTGGAACATGCATAGTCCAAATTTTTTTCCAAATAGCCCGATCAGTTACTGCTCTTGAGTGTTCGGCCTTCACTCTTTCCTTGAGTTTTAAAGCAACTTGATATGCAGATCACACTGTAAACGTATTTGCTGAATTTTCCTTCCATAGCAGTTTGTCCCGAGACGTAGTCATAGGCAGAGGTATAGCTAGGATTTCCATTCTAGTTGGATAAGCAAAGAGATCAAATATCTTCTCCCTATCCCATTGCATTGTTGACCTATCAATCAAATCACTCACAAGCAAGTGTGGCTGGTCTGCATCTAGGAACACAGGTTTATGTGGTAGCCATTTATGGGTTGAAACTAAAATACTCCTTCCATCCCCCACCTTCCAATAAGAGCCTTCAGTGATGATATCCCTTGCCGCCAGCAAACTCCTCCAAACATATGATGGATTATTACCAAGTACAGCATCCATATAAGAACAATTAGGAAAATACCTTGATTTATAGACTCTATAGAACAATGAATGAGTATTATGTATCAATCTCCAAGCTTGTTTAGCTAGAAAGGCTAAGTTAAAAGCTTGAATGTCATGAAAACCCATACCTCCACTCTTCTTTGACATACACAGTTTCTTCCAATTGATCCAATGGATTTTATTCTCCTCCTTTGTCTGACCCCACCAATATTTAGCCAAAGTAGAGTTGATAGTATCACATAAAGCCTTTGGAAGGCGAAAAATACCCATAGAGTAGATAGGGATTGCTTGAGCAACTGTTTTAATCAAAATTTCCCTACCTGCTTTGGAGATGAATTTCTCTTTCCAACCCAACACTAGCTTAGTAATTTTCTCTTGCAAATCTTTGAAAGTATTCACCTTTGATTTACCTCCCACCATAGGCAAACCAAGGTATTTTTCATAATCCTCCATAATTCTTGCCCCTATTAATGCTTGGATGTTTGCTTTGGCTTCTTGTTTTGTGTTTCTACTAAAAAATATAGATGTTTTCTATCTATTGATTGCTTAACCCGAAGCTGCCTCATAACAACCAAGTAAATGAAGGAGGTGCTGACACTCCTCTACAATAGCTTGACAAAAAATAAAACTATTATCTACAAAGAGAAGATTAGAGATACATACCCCATTGGGACATGAGAAGATACCATGCAAGTATTGTGATTCCATTGCTTTTCTAAGCAAAGCTGAAAGACCCTCTGCACAAAGCAAGAAAAGATATAGAGATAATGGATCCCCTTGCTTTATACCCCTTGATGGATTAATAAAACCTCTAGGTTCTCCATTAATAAGTACAGAGTAGGAGGTAGTACATACTGTTTCCATAACTAACTTGACCCAATGTTCATCAATGCCTAATTTAAGCATAATTTGACTAAGAAAATTCCACTCAACATGGTCATAAGCCTTATTGATGTCAAGTATTATAGCCATCTAACCTTTCTTTCTAGTTCTTTTATTCCTCATCCTGTGCAATACTTCAAAAGCTACAGTAGTATTATCAGTAATTAACCGATTAGGAACAAAAGCACTCTGTGAATCTGAGATAACATTTGGCAAAATGAGCTTGAGACGATTTGCTAGCACCTTAGAAACAATCCTGGAGACAACATTAGCAAGGTTGATCGGTCTATAATCAGAAACATATCTTGGATCATTCTTCTTGGGTATAAGAACAATATAAGTATAATTCATCTTATGTAGGAAACAACCAGAAGTCAACACAGATAACATTGTAGTAATAACATCATTTCCAATTATATGCCAATATTTTTGGAAAAAGAAAGGTGTCATACCGTCTAGTCCAAGAGATTTTGATGGATGCATTTGGAAAAGTGCTTGCTTTACTTCATCAGGAGTATAAGGTTGAAGGAGTGTGCTGTTCATAGCTGGTGTAACTACCCTATCCACTGAGTCCAAAACCGGCCTCAAATCAGTTGGGTTTGCAGTTGAGAATAACTTCTGAAAATAAGATTTTGCCACCCTTTCTTTATCATCTTCAGTATTGCACCATCTCCCACCGTCATCCTCAAACCCAGCAATATTGTTCCTTTTACGTCTTTGACTAGCTCTTTAATGAAAATATTTTATATTTTTATCACCCGCAGGTAGCCAAATGGATCTAGACTGCTGCCTCCAAAATAATTCATCCTTGAGTAAAAGTGCATTTATTTCATCACGTACCTACTGTATCAGAACAAGATTATCAATATTATTGATAGCCATGAGAAGCTCTAACTCTTTATATTTTTCTTCCAGTAGTGACTTTGGATTGCCAAGATTTCTACTCCATCCAACCAACGACATGCGACATTTTTTTTCTTTTTTTTATTGAACAACCTGTACATTGGACTTCCTAATTCTGTGTTTGCATTCCAAGCTTCCAATATAATGGATTCACATTCTGGATGTGTGGACCATACTTCTTCAAATCTCTTTGGAATTCTCCTTCTTCTAGTCACTGCTTCGGTCACTTGAGTTGTTAGCAAAATCAAATCATGGTCCGAATATGCAGCTTGAATATGCCTCACTATAGCTTGTGGAAACAAATCTCTCCAGGCCAGATTAGCACAAGCACAATCCAGTCATTCCTGTACAAAAGCTTCACCAGGTTTCCCATTTCTCCATGTAAATATATTTCCTTGAAAGCCAAGATCGATCAAACCACAATGTAACAATGTTGTCCTGAACTCCTTCATTGGCATTAAAGGCCTTGGAATTCTGCCTTGTTTCTCATTGGAATTTAGAATTTCATTATAATCCCCTATGCATATCCACGGTAAAGAATCTCTAGAATGTAAATGCCTCAGATAACTCCAAGATTCATGTTTACGATGATCCTCTGGTCTTCCATAAAAACCAATAATTCTCCATGGGGAATTTGGATCGGTCATGATACGAGCATCTATGTCATTTAAGGAATAGGTTTGAACATGTAGTGATACCTCTTTCCTTCCAAAGCATGGCCAATCCTCCAGCCCTATGAACACACAGTACTGCAAGCATAGAATCATATCTTAGTTCCCCCTGAATTTTCCTCATCTCATCCACAGTTTTTTCCATCAGAAACAAAACTTTGGGAGCTTTTTCCCTCACCAAGTGAGAGAGTACTGTAGTTGCTCGGAGGTTCCCAAACCTCCGGCAGTTCCAACCTAAGATATTCATTGTGCTTGGCAGGGCTGATCACCAGCCTCCGCCGTTGTGCAAGTTGGATCTTGAACTTGACCCCTGGTTTTCTTCCTCCCCTCATTATTTTCATGCTTTGTTTCCTCTACGGTCTTGCACCGTTTCTGTCCCACTGTACCATCTATTTGATCATCACCAACAGTATTTGCTGTCAAGGAATTTTTCTCCTTTTTAATCACCATTTTCCATTTACGTACATTGGCTAGGGGTTTTTCCTCCTCGCGTGGACTTCCACATGGTATATGCGTTTGTTGAGTTGCAAGGACAGATGGATCACTATTCAGACCCACACCTTTTGCTTCAGTCACGAACCTTAGTTAGATTATTCCCATAATTTTTGTGATTTTCCATTAGCCCTTTACTTGCCGTATACAACATGGTTTCCTGACTAGTAGTGGTTGACTCAATTTGAAAAGGAACAGAAGTTTTCTCATCTCCCAAAACCAAATTGTTAGCTCTAACTAATTAATAGCACCATTTGTTATAGCAAGGAATTGTAATCTTTCAAGCTCTCCGCCAATAACTACCAAACCAGGTGCTAATAATGGCCCGGACCTTGTCCTTGAGTTAAGCCCCTGAACTATGCCCTAGCAGCTGGCTGCAGGAACCAACTTAATTAAGATGGATTAGCATAATATAATTAAGCTACATCTACCTGCTGTTATTGCTACTACATGCAAATAGAATGTAAGTAGCATTGTATGTGATCTTGCATATATCAAAGCCACTACCCAACCCAAATCACCAAGTTTTCATTATTGTTCTGCACACACACCCTTTCACTTCCTAAGACCACCCTGACCTGAAAAAGAAAAAACAAAATTTGGGAACACCATCAATTTTTTTTATGCCAATAAAATTAAATTTTGCTTCATTATTTGTTCTACTTTCAAGCAAAAAGAAAAAACCCAAAAAAAAAAAAAAAAAAACTAAAATCTTAAAAAAAATAAATAAATAACTTAGAAAGCCCACCACAGGGAAAAAAAGCCCAACATCAATCCTAAACAAGACTAATCCAAACGGATTCTCAAAAAAGACTTAGTTAAATTAATACGGCCCAACCCAAACTGATTCTAAAAAAATTTAGTTGAATTTTTATTAACTAAATACGACCTAACCCAAACGGATTCTCAAAAAAAAAAAAAAAAAAAAAAAAAAAAAAACCCAAATTACCAACACGCGTCCGCCGATTAATCAAAATCATCAAATGGTAAAGCAAATTAGCAAAATTGAAATTAGAACTGAAATCCTGACCTAAATGAAAAAAACCTCATCAACAACCAAGCTCCAAGCACATCAGCGCAAAGGTGCCTCCACTTGGACCGCCTCAAACTCGAGCAACAGAGCCTCAAACTCAAGCAACAGCTATGGCGAGATCGAAGATCGGATCAGAGATTGCTTGGCTTGCCTCATTGCCTCGACCCTCGTCCCTCAAGTTCTCGCCTCGACGTGTTGCCGTGGCGCCACCCCTTATGCCTCAAGGTATTTTAGTTCTTTACTTCTCTCTCTTTTTCTCTATCAGTCTAATCTCATCTAAATCTTACATCTTTGGTTTTCCTAATTGTTGTGCTCTGATCTGAGAGTGACTGAGTGAGAGCGGAGTTCTCTCTTTCTTTCTCTTTATACTGAAATGAGATTCTCTGTATCTCTCTGTTTCTCTATGTCTAAATGTCTAATTGCCTTTACTTTATAACTTTATTTGACATTTTGACTTTATTGGTTTGTGAGTTTGTCGTTTTGTATTGTGAATTTTGTGTGTTGTGAATGTTTGATATGTTTAATATTTTGTGGAATGTTGATTGGCTGTTGTGACTCTTGTCTGTTGAGTGAGCAGTGGATGGGGGCCATAGGGCCATGGGGTGGGATATTTGAATTGGGGAAGTGGACAGGTAGAGGTAGTAAAGGTTGAAGGCATGCAAAGGTAGTATAAAAAACAAAAAAATTAAATTATGTTAGGCACTAGGCAGTGGGTTGAGTCGTGGATAATGCACATGGGGTGTGTGCTAGACTGCTAGTAGTCAGTAAAGAAAAATAATGAAGCAACTAAATAACAATAATTAATAATTTAATTCACCAATACATTATAAAAGACAAACAAATTAAATATTGTTAGACAGTGGGTTGAGTTGTGGATAATGCATAGTGGGTTGTGTAATTTATACTCCTTAAGGAACACCCAAAGAAAAATTCCTAGAGCCGCCACCGGCAAGAAACGCGTGAAGAAGAAATAAGATGAAATCAAAGCCAGCAGGAAACGCATGAAGAGGAAGAAGCCAAAGAACGAGAAGTGAAGCAGTTGGAGCCCTATTAACTTGCAACCCAACCAATGCAAGGGAGGTAGGGCCCACGACTGAAGAGGAATAAAGGGTATGGTTTGGTGAAGAGGGGAAAAGACGTAGCTTTGGTATCCTGCTAAGACCCTTTTGGAAGATGCTCTGCTGGGAAAGGTGGGAACCATTTGATGCATGTTAGGGAGTGTGGACAAGAGAGATTAATGAGGTTTTGCCGTTAGGGGAACGAGGGAGATAAGGGTATTATGGCCGGATTGGCTTTTGCCCAAAAGATGAAGGAAGTTTGTTGCTAAGCAAGTAGTGGGACTAAACTTGCTTCTAGCAGCTAGAAGGTAGTGGAATTGAACCCACCTACACACGGCTAGAACGGTACATTGTGGGTGTTGGCTAAATGCCTACAACAAACAAAATTGTTGGTGGAAAGCAAGGGCAACAAAGGGAAATCACCTAGGCTTGATCTTGGGTGTAAAAGGAACAGCACCCACGAATATGGGGTAACACACATGGTAACAAGGAGAACACAGTAACTAAGAGAATCAAAATAGTGAGTTGAAAGTGAAAGAAGAGAGAAAGAGGAAAAGAAAGTGAAATGTAAAAGAGAATAGAGAGTTGAGAAAGTAAAGTATACACGGCAGACTTAACATGCATCACTATACAACCTTTTCCCTCCCTCATATAAAACCATACTCTCTATCATCTCAATCGAGAGGATAGCTATTTTGACCCACTCTCCAAACTACATAATTTTATGGCCTTGTAGGGTAATAAGGTTAAGTAAGTTGGAGTTTGGGCTCTTTTTAGTATATATCCTGCGGAGAACCCTTTTACTTTTGTTATTATGTTTGCTGTTATTACTATTTATTTCTGTTGCTAACATTCTCGGACTAACAGTTATTCTGCTGTTACTATATACATATACGTATGAATATTTTTCTTTGTTTGGAGTGTTTGGTCTTGTGCACAAACTGATTCCAGGGGAATCCCACGAAGAGAGCCAAACCCAACTTCCTTACCCCTTGCAGAAAGCCTTAGCCCAATAGCGCAAAGAGGCACCCACAATATTCATATAACTTAATTTAATTGTACTATGATTTGGTGAACTGTTTACATTGGACATTGTACCCTAAGAGTAGGTTTGTAAGCGAATCAAATTGTTCATAAATGGCTTGGGTTTGGCTTGATAAAAAGCCCATTCATGTTTTTTTGTATATAAACAAGTCAAATTTGAGATTTAGTTTTAGACTTGTTTGGTAAATGACTAGATCCAAAGCAACAAAAACTATTTATGAATCGGCTTGTGAGTAATAAAGCTTGATAAAAACCAAGTTGAGCCTAGGCTCATTTATGCACTTGGTAATAAGCTTGATATGAATTTGGAAAATAAACTCATATCTTACTCAACCTTTAATTAATTGAGAGTTGGGATCGCTTTGTCCAAATCAAATGAGTTTTCTAATATACTTATTATGGACTTAGATAATGTACTTGAGTTGGATCTCGCATTCAAGAGTTTGATATTGAGTTCAAACTCAGCTTGACTAATGAATTAAGATGATCCAAGCCAAGTTCAAACATTGTTTATACATTTGGTTCAAGCTCAAGCCGAGTTTGAATATTTTACTTTTATTGTTAAACCAAGCTTTAACATTCTATCATCAACAGAGCTCGGATCATTTACTGCACTAACTAAGAAACTAAGGTTTGGCATAATGGGTAACTAATGCATTTCCACCCAAGTGAGACCGCATCCCAAAGGGGTAGTGTATCCTCGGATATGGTGATTCAAGTGTCAATGTTTTACCCTTCGATTGAGGGTTTTATAAAATAGAATCCGCTTAATTTAAACTGATGAACAATAAAAAGTAGATCACAAACAAGAAGATTAAGGAGTCAAATTACAACAGAGTTTCTTCATTTTCCAGGGACAAAGTTAGTGGCGTAGGCCCATGCATTGTTGGCGACTGGGTCAGCAACATGGTCAAAAAGGTTCTCAATTGGACCCTTTCCAGTAACAATAGCCTGAACAAAGAAACCAAACATGGAGAACATTGCCAACCTCCCATTCTTTAGTTCCTTCACCTTCAATTCTGCGAATGCTTCAGGATCATCAGCCAGTCCAAGTGGGTCAAAGGCACCACCAGGGTAAATGGGGTCAAGTCCTTCACCGAGTGGTCCTCCACCAACTCTGTATCCTTCAATGAAGCCCATAAGCACAACTTGAACAGCCCAGATTGCCAAAATGCTTTGTGCATGAATGAGGTTTGGGTTGCCAAGATAATCAAGACCACCTTCAGAGAAAATCTGTGCACCAGCCTTGAACCAAACTGCTTCACCAAACTTGACACCATTCTTTGAAAGGATTTCAGGGAACACACAGCCCAAAGCTCCAAGCATGGCCCATCGGCTGTGGATCACCTCCAGCTCACGGTTCCTAGCAAATGTCTCAGGGTCTGCGGATAATCCAGCAGTGTCCCAGCCATAGTCACCAGGGAATTCACCAGTAAGGTATGATGGAGTTTGCTCAGAGAATGGTCCCAAGTACTTTGGGCGGTCTGGGCCATACCTGTTTAATTTGTCACATTTACAGGTTAATTATGTGACTTTGATATGAATTTCCATGATAATAATTTCCTTCTCGAGTTCATAAGTTGAACTAAAACAGGTTGTTAAAAGTTTCTTTCAACATGATTGTATAATAGTTTTTGTTTTAGCTAAGACTATTATGAGTCCACCAATCAGACTATTTTGATTTATAAATAATTTGGTGATAGTAGTGGAGTTTGAAGGAATTTACTAGTTCATGATGTTTAATGCCAACATATGTAAATCGGGATGACTTCAGCAATTGATGTATTAGAAATAGATAACATATTCAGAAATAATGATAATCTTGGAAGTTGGATTTTAATTCAGAAAATGCTAGGAACATAAAAAATCTCACAATTATTGCCACAACTTATCACATGGATAGTTGTGAATGGTGGATGTCAAATGGTGAGTCCACACTTCCACCACTCATAACTCGTCACGTGACGAGTTGTGATAAAAATTGTGAAATTTTTTGTATCCTGAGCATTGCATTCTTCACTGTAGAAGTAATTGATTAAAACAATTTTTGTTTTGTTTTTTTTTTGTCCTGTCTTTTGATCTGTGAATTGAATGAAAATATAAACATGCTGCATTAACGTGTAAAAAGAAAGTTTGGCCTCTAATGTTGGCCACCTCCTAATTTACATTTTAAGGAAACTTTGTTCCTTTTGGCTTTTGCAAGTGTTTCTTTACTCTAAAATTGATGAGCTTTAAAAACAGTGTTTAATTGATATGGGTACTAATTTTTAATTAATGTGAAAGACTTACTAATTCAGCAGGAAAAATAAAGACCTAATAATAATATATATTAATGCTAATTAATAAGAAATTAAGGTTGTTACCAAATGCTTTGTGGAGCACTCTTTACTGTGCGCCTCATGGTAACACGGCCACCGCCAAAGCTGCCAACCTTACGGATGAAGTCATTGGACTGCTTCAAAGCGGTGTGGGTGTGGCCGGCAAATGCAGATCGTTGGATGGTGGAAGTTGCCATGGTTTAGTACGCTAAGCTTCTTCTATGTGTTTTTTGTGTGTATATATGTTGAAAAGGGTCAGGGGATCGAGAGATGTTAATGTTATGTTATAATTAAGGGAATGAGAAGATGTTGTGGATTATCTACACTACACATCAGCACCATCCTATTGGTTCACATATTGGATGTGGATTTCCTTTCGTGCTGATTTCTTCTTTGGGATGAGAATGTGGATAATACATGTTTAGCCATGTCAGAATGAAAGATTTTTTGTTGGTGTGATGTCCAACTCCATAGCTTGTGAATCAATACACGCCACAGATGTATCTTACCACACATTTCTTCTTGTTTGGGGTTGGACTGATGCCACTTCATGAATGTCCATTGGCCAATAACTCGCCATGTCATCAAGTGAAATTAATTAAATCATTGCTTCAATTACCCATATTTATTTATTTTTATTTTTTGGGTCCAGCTAGATAGAATTTAAATCATTCATATAAATTTAGGTAGAATTTTTTAATATTTAAATATAAATTTTCTATTTTATAATTGGGAAATGTTAACGAATGTCTTAAGGGCATTTGTTAGTGAACTAATTTATGAAAGTTTTTATGAAAAAAAAAAATCATTAATATTTTAACAGTTTTTTCTATTTTCCATAAAATTGGTATCAAAATTTTCTTGAAATGGTTTATTAACAATTGCTCTAGGGGCATCTGTTAATATGACCCTTTATAATTCTTTTTAAAAATATTCTTCTTGCTATTTGACATGTAAAATTATCAATTAGTCTTTTTTATTTAAGTTTTACTAATATCTGTTTGCAATTGATAATAGTTAAGTGTCTTTAATCTTCTTATCCCATAATCAATCTTAAGTTGGATTTTATCAATTTTAATTTTGATTTTGAAAAAAAAAAATTTATACATAAACAACTGTAATAAGTATTGTAATAAATTCTTTAAATGCATGCATTGAAAAAAAAAAAAAGAACCTAGTCTTTTAATAATCAAAGTTTTATTACATGTTTGAACATTATTAAGATCATTTTTATTTTTATCTGCTGTATTATTTTATTTTTCATAACTTTTTTTGACAAATTTCTTGTTCATATATAAGATTTTCATCTAAATTTCCCATTATACTTTTGATATTGCAAAATAAAAAATTGACCAAATTGCAATAACACCCCATAGGCCAATAACTTCACCATGTTATCATGTGAAAAAAAAAATTGAATTAACAAACCCACATTGATTTTAGTCTCCCCTTTTCTTTTGTGTTTTTGGGTCTAACTCAATAGAATTTGGATGATATAAATTTAAGTACGATTAAAAAAAATTAAATATCGATTAAATAATATTATTTAACTTTATTATATTATTTTATAAAACTTATTATTCTTGTTTTTTGAGATGTAAAATTATTAATTAAATATTTGTATTTTACTTTTCCTAATATCTCTTTGCAATTGATAATAGTTAACTCGCTAAATCTTCATATAATCAATCCTAACTTCTAAGTAGGATTTCATCAGTTTTAAATTTGGAAGAAAAATCTTTTTACATAAAAAACTATAATAAGTATTGTAAGAAATCTGTAAATGCAAGCATTGAGGAAATAAAAACGGTTTGGATCTTAGTCATATACTCTAGTCATATACTCATATTAACCATTTCTGTAAATGTGGGACTTTTGGGGTACCGTCATCAAGATCTATGCTTCTCGAGATTAGCAGGATTTCTGGATTAGTTGTCAAGGCCTTCTCTAAGTCGTAACCCCTTTTGACTATAATGGCCAATCAAAGGACATGATGCATGCCAGATATCCTTTGCTGAGACCTATGCCTGTTTAGTATACCATGTTGTCATAGTCACTATTGAGCCTTTGCTTCAGTGACCCATCTAGCCAACTTGTGCCAACATGGGGGAATGAATGCCACACTATCTAGCTTTTACCAAATATTTCCATGGAAAGTTGATACTCTTACCTCACTAGTGAGATGTATTAGATGACAAGATCCAAATTATTATTTATAATCCTCTAGTAAGTTCATAACTTCTCAAAACTTGACTTTTCTTAAAAATTGTTTAGTTTCCACTGCCGACGCCTCACGGCTGTATGTCGACCACCCATCACAGCAATGCTCATGTGTATTGTGCACGTGCTATGGAGGTGTGTGTCGTATCTCAGGTGTGTGACTGGAATGTGAGTCGATTTTATGGAAATTACCAAGCGTAAGTGAAGTCGCCACCAATCATTGGGTTTTTTCTAAGGTGTGATTGGTCACTTGATTTTATTTGATTTTATTATCAATACTAGGTTAAGAAAAATGTCGTTTTTCCTAATCTAATATGGATGAGCAAAAAATATTAATTCTTGAGTTCGGAAGTCTGGTAACGTGTGGGGAATGTGTTAGGCACCCCACAACGCCTGTCCGTAGATAGTCCTTTGTTTTGGTAAAATCATAATTTTTAGACATTGACAATTAAAAACAAGCTATTGGCATTAGCTTTCGGGGTTTTGAATGTGTTGGGCTTCGAGGTTTGGTTTCAAAATGGGGGTGGTCCTGATCAATGCTTTTCAAGTTTGTTTGAAGTTGCTACCAAATTTCCATGGTGAAAATCCAATAGCATTTCACCTTATTTTCGTGACAAAAATCTAGCAACACTTCACCTTAGATGCATCATAGCACGCCAAATGCTATTCTCACCAAGCTTTTGACGTGAGAATGCGGCAATGGGGATGCCTTATTTTCACGGCGAAAATCCAATAGAGTTTCACGTTTGGTGCACTATGGCGCACCGGCAGGGTTTTGCATCTGTGTATACAGCGTGTATCGACATACTCACGCCGTGGCGAACCAAAGCCCTCTAAAGTGTTAGAAAATGTTGATATGTTTTGCATACACGGGGAAACCAATGTCACTTGGTGACATGGATCATGATAATCACACCGAGATGATCGTGCACACAGTATAACATGAATATGCACCTACAACAATCGCCTTGTGCACATACCCATACTACAAGGTCAAGAGCTCTCATGACTAGAAAGGGTGGCTCACATAGCCTCGAGAGTTCATCATACAAAGTACATAATCACCCACACACACGTAGGCAGATATATATATATACATGCATCATGCGCAACGCTATCACACAAAGCGGGAAAGTAAACTAGACATTGCCAACGTTCTAAGGGTATGGCCCAGTAAGGTGCAGGAAATGTAAAACAGATATTGTCATATCCAAGGAACATGGCCCAAGCAAAGAGTAGGAAAATAAAAGGGGGTACTTGAATGGAGACCCTAATACATGCTCTAGAGAAGGGGCTTAAAGAGAGGGTAAAAGAAGACCGCTTTGGAGGGGCTAGGCCCCCTAATTCATTGATCATTGCCCTTTGTGGGCTTGCCTCTTCTTGCTTGCATTCTTGCACTTTTTGCTCGCGCCTAGGAGGTCGCACCCTGCTCCAAGCGTCCTTGCTCCATGCGTGAACATGCAAAGACAAAAGAAACGAGCTAGCAGACAAGCGGAGAAACACATAGAAGGAGAATCATGCTAAAGACTAGCTAGGAAAAGATGCCAAACGGGGGCAAACAAACATGTGAAGCACATGAAAAGACAAGGAAGCATGTTATCAAACAAAAGGGGGTGTCCTAGGAGGATAAATGTAGGTTTGGATCGAGTGTCCATAGTTTCATTGGATTGAAGTACAAACGACACACAGACTCATGCATAAACATGTAGGCAAGCGTGCAAAGATGCAAAAAATCAAAGAAAGCCAAACAGGTGGCGCAAAGCAAGTAAGGCAAGCATATTAACATCGTACGGAGTGGAGAGAGGTGTAAAGCAAGCATACCAACACCACGGTGTATCCCACCAACCCTAGGAGGGATGGATGTAACCACACAAGTACAAACCCATGGAGGGCACAAAGCATGGCAAAGCCTAGATCTAGAGAGGCTAACATGGAGATAAAGCATAGAAGCAAGCAAGCAAACATCAACATGAAAAAAGAAATGATCCAAACCCTTTAATATAGGCCTAGGTGTGCAGATGTAGACCTAGACCACAGGATCTAGATCTACACCCCATCGGAAGGGCCAAAAAGCAAGAAAGAGAGATATCAAAGGACAAAAAGTGGCTAAAGTAGCACATGGCATAGCAACCAACATAGATCTAAGTGCATAAGCATGACACAGAGCACATAAACGCATAGATCAAAGCATATGAACATAGATCTAAACACTAACATGTAGATCTAATCAAAAACATGGCAAAAAACACATAGACATGTAGATCTAAGCATAAACATGGCAAGGAACCTAAAAACATGTGGATCTAAGCACAAACATAAAAAGTAGACATATCCTAGCCCAAGAAGGCTAGGCCAATAACATCAAAATGATAAATCATGGCAAAAAGCAAGTAGACATGCTAGGAAAGCTATAAATCATGCTAGGAAGCAAAAACATGCTAGGAAAAGAAAATAAAGCATTATTTTTAAGCAAATAAAGCTAGGAGAAGCAACAAAGAGAAATGGGTGTGGATTGTAGCCGAAAAGCTGCATCCACACCCCTAAACCTCAAATCCAAGGTATAGAACCAAGGAGAGAAAGATTGAGAGTAAGAACACTACGTTTTGATTGTTGAGAGAAATGAGGAATTTTGGGAGAGAAATGTAGAGAAAAGAGAGATAAAACTACCTAGAAACTGCTCCCAGACTCCCAGACTGCTCCCAAACTACCTTTTTGAAGGCCTTCCTGAACTCGGATTAAGTTGATCTTAGTGTCTCTAGAAAGATCTAGATGTCTAGTTTTTGTAAAGTTAAAGAAACCAAAAATCAAACAGCTGGATCAAAAGTTATGGTCTCGGGAAGCAAGTTGACGTGCCCAACACAATTTTTAAGATATCTTAACCATTTTAACTCCGATTTCGACCCATGAGCAATCGTTGGAAAGGGAAATAAATAAAATTTGCAATGACACTGGCTCCAACCCATTCCAACGTATGGATAAAAAAATTAGGGTTTTGGGTGCCCCCAAGAGTCAACTTTAAGTCAAACTTGGTCAAATTTGGTCAAAGTTGACAAAAATCTCCGAGTGGCTCGGGTTTGATATAAAAACATGAAAAAGGTTGTTTTGGAATGATTTTGACTAATTTTGACTTTTGATCAACTCAGGGTTGACTGGGGGCATTTTGGTCAATTTGACTGGAAATGGCACTTCAAGTGCTCCGATGCCCGAATGGGTTGCGCCACGTCAATCTAGATGCTTTCGCAACCCCTTGGAGAATAGTTAATGTTTTTGGAATTTTTGGGGTCCAGCACGCAAATCGAAGGTGGACAAAATATGGTATCTACATCCACGCTTTTCATAATTATCATTTCTTGAAAATTCTTTGTTAGGATTTAAATATTCTATTTTATGATGGCAAGCACGTGAATCAAAACTAGTCCTGTTATGGTCTATAGATATGATAAGACAAGTGCTCAAGGTTTTGGATTTAGTGTGCAAGAATAGAAATTGGATTCATTTCAACTGATCAAAAACTTACAGTTTCAAGTGATTGAAATGAATCTCAACTGATTGAAACATGGTTTTACTAAAACAGATTTTCAGCCTATAAGCCCATCAATTGATTAGGGTTTCAGTTCTATTTCACTTAGAATATAAAGAAAACCCTAAGGCACATTTTTAGAAGACTTTGGAGCTACTCATTTGAAATCTAAAAGGTTCTACAAAGTCACTATCGGTGTCCATTCTTATACAATCTGAACCGATGGATCTGAAATTGTTGCACACCAATTATCATAGTTGTTGGATCTAAATCTTCAAAAGGATATTGAAGTCGTTGATTGGAGGTTTACATTGCACCAGGTTGCTATCAGAGACATTTGTGGATCTCAGAGTTCAGTTTGATAATTGTAATTAAATTTATGAAGAATATGGTTATTTAGTCTGTAAACTTTTATTTGATAGTGGATTTGTTCACCTTGGGATTGATAAGGTCAAGTCCCTTCAACTTTAACCTATGTGTAATGTTATATTTGTAAATTGGCATATCCCAAGATAAAACGCACTTTACATATAATTGAGTCCTAGTTTCTACTGTGTTCAAGAAGACCTCAAAGTTGACAAATAAGTGGTATTATTGAAGGCTTGCTTAATGACACCTTTCAATCTATTGAGCCTTGGGTAAATTGAAATCTAAGATCTGTTCGACCCATGATGACAAGGCTTCCTAGGGATTCACGTACTAGGGTTCCAGAGCATATAAAAGGCGTACTTAACAACCGTCATCTAATTTATAGAGAAATATAGAGAGATACACGCTTAATAGAAGTTTCTGCAACATTTTGTATGCCTTAGGGTTTTGTGCCAAACTACTTCTAAATCATCCAAGTGTGGATTGAAGAACTCAGCCAAGCTACAACAATCAACAAGTTGTTGTGAGTTTGTCACATACTAGGATCCGTGCAAAGGAGAAGTTTTCTACAAGATTAAGTCCAATTAGGGATTGGAATTGAGACTGGTATAGCTTAGTTGGTTCTTCTGTAGGTAGGTACTTTGAAATAGGCCAAGGGTATAAGATTCCTTATACTTGTAACCACTTGTTCTTGATTAGTAGATTCTTCGGGAGTGGTGACCTAAAAAACACCCGATGGAATTTTTGCCCGCGAAGGTTTTCCCTATCATGATCAAATCGCTGTGTCAAACTTATTTTACACTATACTCAATTTAGTTTGGTGATTTGATTGTGCCTTATTTTGATTTGCATGTAATATTGACTAATTAATTAACTTGGGTAATTGGATTGATTAGCTGGGGTCAATCTATAACCCAACACTATGGAATTAGTTTGTTTCACTAGTTTCCTGGATCATCATTTCGTGTATCATTTACTTTTTTGCACTTGCATGATATTGATGTTTATCTAATTAACCTAAGACTTTTCAACACCCTCCTCTAATTATTATATTATAAAAAAATAAATTTAAAAAAAAAAAAGCAACAAAAATTTGAAATATATATATACACACACGCAGGATTTTTCCTTGCAATTATGGAAATGAATCAAGACCGGCTGATCATGAGCCTTGAGCAGATGCGCCATTAGTAGTATGTCACTTGTCAACATGTCTAATGCGTGTAAGGTGGTGGATTATTGAGGAAATATTGTTTAAAAGATTAATTTAACCACAGCAAGCAAAGCAAAGTTGTTTGTTGACTAAACTTGAGTGTTGTCTGTGAACTTGTTTGATTGAGTTGAAACCTATATATGTCGGTACTTGTGGGCCTGGATTGGCAGATTCTATTAACCTGAGCTTGTTCAAGCCAATATGGCCGGGGCTCTTAGTGCATTTAATTATCTTTTTGATAAATTCTACCTTTCATTTTAACTAAAAAATTATCTTTTTGATAATCCCATGTTCAATTTGGTTCGAATTATAGGCATAGATTGAAAATTTACACTTAAGGCATGTTTTGAAGATGCTGTATATAGGTAGGCATATGTTCTTTCCAGAATGTTTTGTAATCCAAGGTAGCATTAGTGAATAATACCGTGCTATGGCTATACATGGATTGAAAAGAAAAATCAAGCCCTCATAGTTCTTTTTCATTTATTAAAGCAACAAGATTTATTGTGCGTTTGGATAGTGATGATTTTGGCCGCTTCTGTGTTTTTTTTTTTTTTTTTTTTTTTAAGTGCATTTCAGCCAGGAATATGCGCTGTTCAGTGGATCTGTGTACTATTCACGAGACCCACAAGTACTTTATTCAAAAAATATTTAAAAATGAGTCTCACGACATTATTCACACATTTAAAAATTATTTTGCTATAATATTTTTAGTTTTCAGTTTTTAGTTTTTAACAAAATAAACGATATCCAAACGGACCTAAACGTAGAATCCACTCCATTATTATGATGATACCGCTAGACTAACCAGCATTGGTTTCTCTCTAGAATACAAGCCTACCCATTCGATGAACACTGGAAACTCAGTTTTCATATTCAGGAAACGTCTCTGAAACTACATGCAGGATTTTTCCATGCAATTATGGCCAAGGACTTCAAACAACGCGTCTAATGCGTGTAAGGTCAAAGGTGGTGGATATTATCTTGTAACTATTTTCTAAAACTAAAAAATTAATGTCACCACACCAAACCAAGCAGAGTTTTTTGTTGTGTTAAGAGTAATAAAACTAGTTTGAAGCCATGCATGTCGGTAACGCGGCTAGTTTTGGGGGTGGCAGATTCTACTGACCTGCACTTTTTTAAGTCAATACATGGCTCTTAGTGCATCTAATTATCTTTTTGATAATTTCTACCTTCCATTTCAATAATATATATATATATATATATATATATATGAAGTCCCAACTTAGATTTTATCCCCCTAAAATTTGAAAGTGTTTGGATTTTACATCCTGAAATTTCAGAATTTTGATTGTATCCCTTGAAGTTCTATTCTGTTTGTATCAACCGCCCATCTATCTATATTTTTTTTTAAGTGTCAAATAACCTCTCATTTTTAGTTTATCCAATAAAATGATGCCACATCATTTCTATAGCCTAGAAAAAATTAAATAATTAAAAATGGCATGAGATAATAAAAATTATGTGGCATTATTTTATTGGATGAACTAAACATGCGTGATAAGTTTATGTAGCATTTAATGTAAAATATGGATGGATAGGCTGCTAATGCAAACAAAATAGAACTTTAGGGGGTAAAATTCAAATTCTAAAATTTCAGAATATAAAATCTGACACACCCAAACTCTAGGGACTATAATCAAAACCCAGAAACTTTAGGGAGTAAAATCCAAACACACTCAAATTTTCGGAGTGTAGTTTGCAATTTAGTCTATTATTTTTTTATAGTATGCTTGTTTGAAAATATATTTAGATAAACTTAAAATCTGATTGTAAAAGTTTGTCAGAAGGTTAGTGATGCCTCTAGAAATTTTTCTAGGGTGATTACTAAGAAACTTAAATTATACAAAATCTAATAAATAGAGATCTTAAATATATCAATGTCACAAAAAAAAAATGCAAATTCATAAAGTATTACAATGTCATTCTACTAACAAAAAGAAAAAGAAATGGCAAATTACAACTTACCCACTTGTTATTTGGCCTAAATTTAAACTATTTACCTGTGATTTGAAATTTAACACTTTGCCCACTTGAGGTTAGTTCAGTTAGATTTTCTTAACCCACCTCTGTTAAAAACATGGCTAAATATGTTATTTTGCTTCACTTTTATGTTTCTATCCTCAAAAAACACACAAAAAAAAAAATACAAGATCAAATAAGATAAAAAAAAATCCAATGGAACACTTGTATCATGGGATTTCAAATTATAAGTAGACAACTTAAATTTTGGTCAAATCTCAAGTAGGTAAAATGTTAAATTTCAAACCACAGGTAGACAAATTAAATTTTGACTAAACCCCTGGTAGGTAAATTGTAATTTGCCCAAAAAGAAAAATGGACTAACAGGAGATAAATTATGAACTAAGAATGTTGAGATGAAAGTAATAAAATATGAGAGAGAGTGTTGACACCCTATTTTGCAACCCGCATTTAACTTCACATGGAGGGTAAAAGGATAATTTCACATTGGAAATATGCATCTTAATTTTGGTCATTAGATCCTTACTCTAATTTCACCAAAATGATCTTGAAGTTGTAACAATCAAATCGACTGGTCATAAGCCCGAATCGGACCACCAGATTGAAAGTTATCATCAATTGAGTCCAACTATATGTGATTATGAACAATTGATTTCAATTGGTTATAAGTATAATCAATTTGAGATCAATGATGTGTCATAATTTGATTAGTTAGGACTACATTTTATGGTAGAGTTGCACACACCTAATTAACTAGATAGTTAAACAATAATTATTCAATGAGTAATTTGTGCAATTATCTTTTAATTAGAGTGACTTTGGAACCAATTAAGTCTGAAATGGGAGTGATTGGAGCCATTTAATGTTAATTGGGAGCTAATTTGGGACTTATTAATGTTGATTGTGTTGAAACCATTTTCTAACAAATGACCTCTACTCACCATTTCATCCATATCTTTCATAATATTTTAAATCTGTGAATGAGGTTAATGTTTCCAGAAACTAGACATCCGGGACTTCAATTTGAGCACAAGAACGAGACAATTCTGATCAGAATTGAGTTAGATATGATTTTTCGAAATTGGCTCTACAGGCTGTTACAGCAGCTACGAGAAAACCGAATTTTTCCTTGCTCCTCACTCCCACCAATCTTTCCATTTAATGCACCAAATTTTCCCAAAGGCTAAAATGAGGTCTAGGTTCATGATTCTTTGTCAACTCTCATTAAATGGTCTTCCATTCATATTTCCTCAACCATTACTATATAAACCCCCCCTCTCCTTCATTCCAGGAAACACAAAAAACCCCCCTCTTTTCTCTTCTCTTGAGTTCTAGTGAAGTTGAGTAGTCTTGTCATATCTTGGTCTTCCTGAGACTTAAGGTATTGAGTGAGACTCACTCTTCCTCTCCTAACTCTTCTTTTCCTCCACCCTTAGGACCTCCATCAAAAGTCCCTTCCTCCACCACATGGATCTTGCATGAAGGTATAATCCCCTTCCCTAACTGTTTGTTTATGTTACCATGATGAGAATTTAAGATTAAAGTATGATAATTCCCTTGAATATGTTTGAATGTTTTTAATTGTTCTTATGTGTTCTTCACATATTCTTGGTTGTTCATCACATGTTCATACAATATCACTAGATTTAATCTTAAATCCACATCAAAAATATGAAAAAACATGTTTGTTTAATATTTATTTCAAATCCTTGAATCTAGGTTATCACCATCCACACACATTCACTAGAATTTATTTTTCAATCCAAATGCAATGCTTAATAAATTGAATTAGGATTTATCACATGCACACACATTAAATTCAACATGTAAATTGATTGATGACATATTGGATGATGTGATATGAATGTTGGCCACCATAGTCTAGAAGACCAATTTCACCGAGCAAGATGGGTGCCTAACACCTTCCCACCTTGTAACATAGCCGCCGAGCTTAGATCAAGGGTTAGTAGATCAAATACTTATCCATGAAATTTTCAATTTTTAGATTGCAATTAGGAAACAAAGCCATGTACTTTATCTTAGATTGTATCTAGGACCAAAACCATGTAATTTCCTATGATTAATGTAAATTCAATTTCAAATAAATAAAATGAGGAATTTTTTAATTATGGTTTTCTTATTTTTCCAATAATTAAATAAGTGACAACTTCATTGTAAAACTCTTAATCTAAAGGGAAAAATATAACTAGTCGAACCTCCATTTTGAGAGGCAATAACACGACTCCACCCATGCACGTGGGTTTGGCCTAACTTCATAAAACGGGCCAGGGGCGCGATCTCTCACACAGAGAGAGAAAGAGAGAGAGAGAGCAACATATGATATTTGCTACAATTGCAAGCTGAGTGTTCGAGTAGAGCAAAGCTATTGTGACTACAAAGCTAAATAAAGCAGAGCTACTGACATGGCCAAGGAGATCTCAGGACCATTGCATTTCCCTTGGTATTGTTTTTAGGAAAAATGAAATTATGAATTATTTTTATGTAATGGGTTGAAACAAGTTATAGATTTAAATGTTAGGGATTTTTGTTTTTTTTTTTTTTTTTTTTTATTCGGATTTTTGTTGAATAATTTCTTCACTTGTTTGTTGTTTGGCCTAGTTTTGCTTTTGTTTAGGTTATCTTCGTTGTTATCTAATTTTTATTGTTGTTATTTTTGTTTTTTTTCAAATGGGTTAAGGATTATGTTTGGGGGGCCATAATATATATATATATATATATATATATATATATATATTTGGAGTAATGTTATATCTATAATATTTTCACAATAAATCTTATGTGACAAATTTTTATTGGGAGGTAAAAAAAATGATGTAAGTATTGGACCTAAATTAGAATTAATAATAGCTTATCAATTAAGATTTTTTGTGAAATTATTGTGAAAATGTTGTGAACGTAGAATTATTCTTATAATTTTTTGAACCCAAATTCTTGTGATTCTCAAGTTAGGGTGTTCAATATTTTTTTTAGGGTGATCAAAATAAGTTAATTTAATATATAAATTTTTTTTTTCAAGTATTTATACTTTTTTTTAAAGTTAGGGTGTTCAAAAGAGCACCCTAACTTGAATGTGGAACCGCCACTTGTTCATATGATATTAAATTATTATTTGTACCTTATTGATGATATAAAACATTTTAGTAGTAAAATTTCATACTAAAATTCATAGAATTATGAAGAGTTAAAACATTTTAGTCATGGTGTTTCACAATATTTAGGAAAATAATAAGTTAATTAATCAAGTAACTCGTAAACAAGCTCAAGATTGCTCGACAAGAAAATAAGTCAAGCTTGAATGTAAAATCTTGTTTGGTGATGAGCTCGAGCTCGTGTTTGAAAAAAAAAAAAAAAAACGTGAATTTTTAATACTTGGCTCAACTTTGTTAGTTTACAGCCCTAATCAAGACGCCCCTTTAAGATGGTACTTTACCTCTTCAACACATAAACCTTGCTAGTTCTATCAACATTAGTAATTTTCAGTTAGTTTGCATGCAACTGATAAGAAACCTTTTGATAAGCTTTAATATTGTTAATTAGCCATTGAAATTCTTTTGTATGTACTATGATGAAGCCGAAAATTGACATCGTCAGTATGTTCCTTGTCAATGCCAATGGACGATCTCCAGTACCTGTTGTTAAGAAAAAAACGTAATGGAGGTCTTCTCGGTGTGGGGCCGATTGAGAATACTCTAATGCTTAAGTTAGCAAAATTCACTTCTAATTGAAAAATGTTGCAAGTCAATATCTGGAATTTTTTAACATGCCTTTTACCTGAGTTCTTCTTTCCCTTTTATAGCTTGCTATGGATGGGCGTAGTTATGTCTGTTAATGCTGCTTCCGGACGTTTTTCTCCTGAGAGTAACGTAGCATTGATTGACACTGATGATTTCCTTAATGCTGTAACGGATAGTCGTTGGACAATCACTACACTGGTAATTGCTCCAACGTAATTATTGGTTCACAGCTGTCTTGTGGGCATCTATCCATTCTTTAATGAGTGGTGGTCTCTTTCGTCCATGAAGGTGACGTATGTTGACGGAATCTTGTTCCCCGCTTTTGTCACGAACATGGCTAAGCTCGTCTTTCATCTAGACGACCTTTATGTCGATATTCGTCAGTTGCCCCCTCATTCCATGGTCGTCAAGATTTTGGACGATCTTTGGAATGTGAATGGTCTTGACACTCCACTCTTTTGCAATTTCTGAAATTTGGCGTCTCACTTTAAATGCAAAGCGACTGCTCCTCAAGGAAAGGACACATACTGGCTTCCTATTTGTGGTGCGTGCGAGGCTTCCTAGATTTTGGGGGTTTTCCTTTTTAGAGAAAACCGTTTCCCTTCCTCCGCCCTATTTGGTCTGGTTTTCGAAGCGCCAAGTGATCTTCATCTTCAAAATTTCCTGGTAAGGTTTCTTCTCTTTACACTTTCATGGTTGGTTTTGATTTTCTTAGCCAAGAGTGCCCCTTGGTCTCTTTTTTCTTTGCTCGATTAGGGGTTTTCTTAGAGTATTCCTCTGGTCGCCGTCCCCAAGTAGGTTTGTTCGTATCCCGTTGTTCGACGCTTAGGCCTGTTATGTTCACTCTTTACCCTTTAATCCACCAGTCTTTGGTTAGGTATCACTCTGAAATGAACCCTGTTAAGTATAGGGCAGATGATGTCAGGTCCAGTGAGTTGGAGACTGGGCTGTCTTCCAATGCTAAGTCTCTAAACCGAGTGGTTGATACAACAGTTTCCAAGTTGCCCTCATCCTCTTTCTCACATCCTTTACACGCCCTTTCCGAGTCTTGTTCCCTAAAAGAGAGTTATTTAAAGGGTTTTAGAAAATGATTTCAATTTTCCAAAAACACCTCCGTTAGGTTGCCTGGCCTGGGTGAGAAAGCCTGCTACTTTGCTCATGGGAAGTCTGTTTCTATGAGGCTCACTTTTTGTGTGGCCTTCGATTTCCCATTCATTCGCTTATCTTACATCTCCTAAACGAACTTTAGATTGCCCCTGGTCAGCTCGTCCCCAATGCTTGGAGGACGGTAATAAGCTGTATGGCTAATTGGGTGTTCGCTTGTGATAGAGAGATGATCACTGTAAATGATTTTTTGTTTTTGTATCATCTAAAGGCTTCTACCCATTATGGGTATTTTGAGCTCCTGCCCTAGGATAGGAAGTCCAGGATTGTGAGGGGTTTCCCCTCGTCCTTCTGTGATTGGAAATCACGGTACTTTTTTTATTTCCGGATCGGGTTAGGAAACCTTGTCTAATGATTTTTGGAAAGAAATCCCAAGATTGCTACGAAAATGGGAAGTTCCAGCGCTTGGTGCATATTTCTGTGATCTCCCTCTGTTCTTTTTTCGTTCCTTGATTACTTGTCTGACGACGTTCCTGTTTTGATTCTTTATAGATCTTGATCGTCCTAACCTCGAAGATCAATATCGCCACCGAGTTCGTGCTGCCCTCACTTATGCTCGTGAAATAGAGGATTTCGACGACCTAGTTGATCCTCATCACTTATATGATTGTTTCTTAGGGCCTGAACCCTCATCACCTTTTTTTTTTTTTTTTTTTTTTTTCTTTCTTTTTTTTTTTTATACAAAAATGGCCACTAGATATAGCAAGTATAAATATGCCCGCATCAAAAACTTGAAAAACGAGCCTTTAGCCAATTTGACTTCGGATTCGAAGAAAAGGAAGCTAAGTGACAAGAAGGCTAACACTTCTGCTCTCCCTCTTGTCCATATTGCTCCTTCTTCTCCAACCCTATCGTTGGAAGAGGTAAATCCAAAGTGGGAATAAGTGTATGGGACAACCCTGCCACAACCTTGGGTCATGTACACAATGTGATTACCAACGATGAGCTGAAAGGTTTATCGTCCATTCCATCTCATGAGCTCATCAGTCGACACATCCATAAATTAGTACAAGTAAGTAACTTTGTGTTTTTTTTTTTTTTTTTTTTTGACATCACTTTTTGGATTTTGCCTATGTGGATGTGCATAATTTCTTTTCTGATCTACTTGTTCCAACTAGGTCCTTAGGGAGTCATTGCGTATTACCACTGATTACTTAAATATGGAGGAGAGAGTTGTAGTGGCCACATTGAAAGTGGAATCCATAGAAGTTGAATGCTCCCAATTGAAGAAGGATTTGATTGTTGTTATGAATGAGAGGAATGAGGTGAACAAGAAAATAAAAGAGCTTACTGAGGCCCTACACGTGGAGAAGGCTTTGGTCATCCAAAAGGATGAAGAGATTCAGGCTACTCTTCTAAAGACTGATGAAGAGAGAGACAAGGTCATCCAAAAGTTCAAGCAGTCAAAGGAATTCTCCGACCTTTAGTTCATGCAGTACTTTAAAGGGCTTGAGCTCTTACGCCGATGGACCATGAAGCACCATAGTCTGGCTGTAGATTTTTCTAGCTTGGATTTTGAAAAGATTGATACCAAGGTTCTTGAAGACGAAGCAAAGGAGCTAGGAGATGCTGAGTCTAGTGCCGTGGAAAAAGACAAAGCTGCAAAAGGAAAAGATGCTGATGAATCTACTACCCTTCCTTCATGATTTCTCTATCCTCTTTTTCCTTCTTCTTTTGAGAACAATGGGTTCCCCCTTTTGTATTTTGGGGTTTATTTTCTTTTTAACAAACATTGGTTGCTCCCGTTTTGAGGCCCCCTTTTCTTTTTAAAATGACGGGTTTCTCCTTAGTTTTGGAGTCGTCTAACAGACTGCTTATTACCTTGCTTAGATGACTATATGCTATAACTTTACTTGTTGAATCTTTCGTCTTTGTGATCCTATTGGTGATGTTTTTGATGCCCTTCATAAATTGAGTATGATCCCATCACTTCCTAGTCTCTAGTTCTTGGTCCCGTCATTTGTGTTGACGGAGTATTTGCCCTTGCGTTTTGGACTTAGCATTCTTATTGTTTGTTTTGGACTTTAATCTCGTCATTCATATTGACGGGATCCTTATCCTTGTGATTTAAACTTAGTTTTTATCACCTCTGTTGGATTTTAATCTCGTCATCCATGTTGGTGAGATTCTTACCCTTGTGATTTAAACTTACAGTTTTTATCACTTCTGTTGAACTTTAATCTCGTCATTAATATTGACGAGACTTTTTCCTTGTGATTTAAACTTATAGTTTTTATCACTTATGTTGGACTTTAATCTGGTCAATAATATTGACAAGACTTTTATCCTTGTGATTTAAACTTCTAGTTTTTATCACTTATGTTAGATTTTAATCCCGTCATTCGTATTGACGAGATTTTTATCCCTGTGATTTAAACTTATAGTTTTTATCACTTAGGTTGGATTTTAATCTCGTCATTCGTATTGACGAGATTTTTATCCTGATTTAGTTTAAAGGAGTTTTTCCACCATGGAATGTTTGATGTTTCAATCATTTGAAAAGAAATGGCTCTGCAGATGCTTGGCCTGTTTTATTCATCCTTGCTTATAAAAAGGGATTACAAGGATATAAACTTATGAAAACACAAAAAGTGCTAAAGATAAAGTACTGAATGGGAAATGAAACAAATGCATAATGGAAATTGACGTCTCGCTTATCTGTGAGTAAATAAACAAGATGTTCCAAACTCTGAAACTTATTAGAGCTAAGGCTTTGTTCCCTTACTGATAATACTTCTTAAGATGTTCTGCATTCCATGGACGAGGTAAAAGCTTGCCCTTTGTGTCTTCCAGGTAGTAGCTTCCCCTCCTTGAATGACGGATGACCTTGTATGGGCCTTCCCAGTTGGGGCCTAGTTTCCCTTCATTCGGATCTTTGGTGGCTTGTGAGACCTTTCACAGAACCATATCTCCAAGATTGAAGCACTTCAGCTTAACCCTCTGGTTGTAATACCTCGTCATCCTCTCCAGGTATAGGACCATTCTTTGGGCTGCATTGTCTCTGACTTCATGTAAACAGTCTAGGGCTAGCTTAAGGCCCTCGTCACTGCTTTGCTCATCGTACCATACCTTCCTAATGCTCGATACACCAATCTCCAACAGGAACTACTGCTTCTGTCCCAAACGCCATTTTGAATGGTGTTCCACCTGTTAGGGTTCTCACTGTCGTTTTGTAAGCCCATAGCACTCTTGGGAGCTCGTCAGGCCTTGCCTCCTTTGCCCCCTAAAGTCGGGTTTTGATCAGCTTGAGTAAAGTCCGATTTGTGACCTCTGTCTGGCCATTGGCCTGTGGGTGACCAGGTGAAGAATAGTGGTTCCTTATTCGCAATTCCTTGTAGAAATCCCTGAACTTTCGATTGTCGAATTGTCATCCATTGTCGGAGATAATGATCCGTGGAATCCCAAATCGGCAAACAAGATTCCTCCACACAAAGTGTTGTATCTTGGCCTCTGTTATGACTGCAAGAGGTTTTGTTTCCATCCACTTCGTGAAATAATCAATAGCGATGATTAGGAATTTTACCTGCTTCTTACCACGGGGTAGGGGACCCATTATGTCTATTCCCTATGTGGAGAATGGCCAAGGTGAGGTTATGTTTGTCAAATGCTTCGCTGGGACATGTTGCACATTCCTGAATCGTTGGCATTTGTCACGCTTGTGGACAACTTGAGCTACATCTTTTTGCATTGTTGGCCAGAAGTACCCTGCACGAACAACCTGTCCAACAAGTGAATGTGGTCTAGAATGATTTCCACATACTCCTTCATGGATCTCCCTTAAAACATATTCAGCATCCCCTGGATCGAGGCACTTCAGGTAGGGTTGAGAGAATCCCCTTTTGTAGAGCTTGTCATTTAAGATCGTATATCTGGATGACCTGACTTTGACTTTTCTTACTTCGGTTGGATCTGACGAAAGATTGCCAGTCTTGATGTAGGTGATTATTAGGTCCATCCAGCTTTCTCCTGACCATACATAATCCACTTCAATCCCCTCAATGCTTGGAAGATATTGGACCTCCATGAGCAAACCAGGTCGTCTTTTGCTGGACTCTAATGACGCCAATCTAGCAACCTCGTCTGCTTCAGAATTTTCTTCTCGGGGTACCTAAGTAATCTTGACATCATCAAAGTGAGAAATTAACTGATTAGTCAGTGCTAAGTACCTCTTCATCCTATCTTCCTTAGCCTCATACTCATTGTTCATCTGCCCGGTCACAAGTTTTGAATCAGAGTTCAACTTCAAGTTTCTCACTCCTAGGGCCTTTGCCACCCGCAGGCCCATCAACACTGCTTCATACTCCACTTCATTATTCGTCGCTGGGAACTGAAGCTAAACTCTGTACTTGAGGATGTCCTTCTCTGGGGAGGAGAGAATCACTCCTACTCCACCCATGCCAAATGCCGCTGACCCGTCTGTGTACATCATCCAATAATCTGTTTCTAGATCTTGCTCGGCTGTAGTGAATTCAGTAACAAAGTCGGCCAGTGCTTAGGCCTTGATTGTTGTCCTAGGCCTGTAATCAACGTCAAACTGGCTCAATTCTACTGCCCATTATACCATTCTTCCTGCTGCGTCTGGCCTACCCATAACCTTTCGCAGTGGTTGGTCCATCATGACCAATATCGTGTGTGCCTGGAAGTAGGGATGGAGCTTCGTTGATGCGATGATCAAGGCAAAACCAACTTTTCTATCCTTGGGTATCTTGCTTCCGCACCCTAGAAAGCTTGGCTCGTGTAGTAGACTGGCCTTTGAATCTAGAGTTCTTCTTGGATCAACGTCAAGCTTACCGCTTTCTAAGAGACGGCCAAGTATAAAAACAAATCCTCCCCTTTGATGGACGGACTCAGCAATGGCGATCTGGACAAGTAATCCTGGAGTGCTTGGAAAGCGACTTCGCACTCATTGGTCCACTGGAAAGCCTACTTCAATGTTTTGAAGAACGGGAGGCTTTTGTCTGTGGCTCTGGACACAAACCAGTTTAAGGCTGCTATGCACCCCATCAGTCTCTAAACTTCTTTCACACTCCTTGGGGACGTCATATCCAGTATGGCTTTAACATTCTTAGGGTTAGCCTCTATACCCTGCTGCGAGACCATGAACCCTAAAAACTTGCCAGACGAAACTCCAAACACACACTTCACTGGGTTCAACCTCATTTGATACTTCCTTAGTGTATCAGAAGTCTCCTTGAGGTTGTCCAGATGTATCTCTGCTCTCTTGCTCTTCACGAGCATGTCGTCTACATAAACCTCCATGTTCCTTCCAATCTATCTACAGAACATCTGGTTTACCAATCTCTGGTAAGTGGCTCCTGCATTCTTCAGGCCAAACGATGTGACTCTATAGCAGTATAGTCCCTGACTAGTGACAAATGCAGTCTTCTCTTGGTCCTCCTTGTTCATGCGGATCTGGTTATAGCTTGAGAAGGCATCCATGAACGTCAACAACTCATGGCCAACTGTTGAATCCACCAACTGATCGATCCTGGGAAGTGGGAAACTATCCTTAGGGTAGGCGCAATTGAGGTCTGTAAAATCTACACACATGCACCATTTTCCGTTGGACTTCTTAACCATGACGACATTGGCCAACCACTCGAGATAATAAACTTCCTGGATGAATCTAGAAGCCAAAAGCTTTTCTACCTTTTCCATAACAGCCTTGTTCCTTTCAGAAGCGAAAACTCGTTGTTTCTGCTGGACGGGCTTCTTGGTGGGGTCAACATTTAACTTATGCTCTATCACTTCATAGTCTATCCCCGGCATATCTTCGTGAGTCCAGGCGAAGACATCTAGGTTTTGCTTGAGGAACTCCACAATCTTGCTCTTTAAGACGGGATCAAGTCCTGTCCCTACTTTTGTTACTTTGGTCATGTCCCCTTCTACTAGGTTCACCTCCTCCAGCTCTTGGGATGACTCATTTGGTTCTTCTTCCACTACCCATGTGTGGTTTTCTCTTGAAGCCAGTACTGCTTGATAACATTCCTTGGCTAAAAGCTAATCTCCAAATATTTGACCTACCCCATTTGGAGTTGGAAACTTCATTTTTAAACAATAAGTCAACGTTACAGCCTTGAGTCTGTTCAGAGTAGGTCATCCCAAGATGACATTGTAGGACGATGGGCAATCAATGATCAAGAAATCGACTTGGATTGTTACTTGTTCCGGGTGTGTCCCAACCGTGACACACAATGTGACAATCCCTTTTGGGTAAATCTTATCTCTGTTGAAACTGAACAGTGGAGAATTAAAGGGCCTAATTTTTTTAGGATCCACCCTCAACTGTTGATAGGTTGTCATGTACATTATGTCCGTGAAGCTTCCGTTGTCGACTAACACTCTCCTTATGGCAAATCCTTCTATCCCCAATGTAATGACGAGTGGGTCATCATGGGGTTGCTTAATCCCACTCAAATCTCGTTCAAAAAACGTGATGTCGTCATTCTCGGGCCGTCGGTACTTTAGGGGCGGATATTTGATATGGACACTATTGATCTGCCGGTAATACATCTTCTTCAAAGACTTGTACAACCCTCTCGATACAGGTCCTCCTGCTATCATCTGTATCTCTCCCACAGCTTACTTTGGATGGTCTTATCCATCATCCTTGGCATCATCATGAGGTTTATCTTCAGCCTTTGATCGAGATTGGTGATCCCTTTTGATGAACTTTTGGAGTTTTCCCCGTTGGATCAGCTTCTCTATCTGCTCTTTCAAATCACGGCACTCATCAGTATAATGGTCGTGATCCTTATGAAAACTGGAGTACTTCTTTGGGTCGCACTTCCTTAAGGACGTGCTCAACGGCTTGGGCCATTTCAACCCCGGTTCATCCTTTATGCATTAGGATTTTTTCCACAGGCATAACTAACGGGGTCAAATTCATCTTTTTCTTCGGGGCATCAGGACTACTCTTGTTGGTCTTAGCCTTTGCGTACAAATCCTTACGATCCTTCTTTTTACCATGGGACTCCCCAGTCTCCTCCTTTTTCCGTTTTCCCATTAGCCCCTTGGCCGTAAGGCCGTCCTCCCCATTCATATACTTCTGGGCTTTGAACAGCAGGTCCGTCATGGAGGTTGAGGGCGTCTTTCCTAGCAAAAAGATGAGGTCAGGGTTGTTAAGCCCTGCCTGGAAGGTTGTCATGATGACTTGATCATCTGCTTCGTTAATCTCCAATACTGCCTTATTAAATCGCTCCACATAATCCCTCAAGCTCTCCCTTTCCTGCTGCCTTACTGTTAACAAGAAAGAGGTTGGCCTCTTGTGACGAATGAAATGACGGACGAACGAGTCACTAAGCTGTTCAAAATTTGTTATAGAAGACGTTGGCAACTTGCTAAACCAGACCCTTGCAGCCCCTTTGAGGGTGGCAGGGAAGGACCTACAGATAACTTCGTCTGGGGTCTGCTGTAGGTTCAAAATGGTCTTGAAGGTCCCTATATGGTCGAGGGGGTCTTTCGTGCTATGGTAGAATTCTAGTTGTGGTAGACGAAATTTTGGAGGCAAGGGGCACTCCAAAACACTAGCTGTAAAGAGCAAATCTGTCCGTTTAAGCATGCCATCCAGGTTCATTGCTGTCTTTCCCTTCATGGCATTTTTCACTTCATCGAGCTCCTTCTGTAGATTCTTCATCAAATGGTCATTGTCAGGTGCAGACTGTCCAGTGTACTCTGTCGTATCTTTTCCCTTGCTATTCCCAGGGCTGCTAGCTTCCTCATCATGCCTGCTACGACTCCGCCAATGATGCGAAGTGTTACTGCCCTCTGGACGGGCTCATTGCTTCAATTCTTCATTTTGTCTCATTAGCTCTTGCAATCGCTGTTAAGGTCTGGATCTGTTGGGCCATCACCATAAGATCTAAAGGTGTTGTTGCTGCGTTGTCCATCTGGAGACAGGAACTTTATCAGTAGGAGCACAATGGTTCGAGTGAGAATCAACTCGTTACACGTTTCCCACAGACGGCGCCAAACTGATGAAGCCGAAAATTGACCTCGTCAGTATGTTCCTCGTCAATGCCAATGGACGATCTTTAGTACCTGTTGTTAAGAAAAGAAAGTAATGGAGGTCTTCTCGGCGTGGGGCCGATTGAGAATACTCCAATGCTTGAGTTAGCAAAATTCACTTCTAATGGAAAAATGTTGCGAGTCAATATCTAGAATTTTTTAACATGCCTTTTACCTGAGTTATTCTTTCCCTTTGATAGCTTGTTATGGATGGGCGTAGTTATGTCTGTTAATGTTGCTTCCAGACATTTTTCTCTTGAGAGTAACGTAGCATTGATTGACACTGATGATTTCCTTAATGGTGTAACGGATAGCCATTGGACAATCACTACACTGGTAACTACTCCGGCGCAATTATTGGTTCACAGCTGTCCTATGGGCATTTATCCATTCTTTAATGAGTGGTGGTCTGCTTCGTCCATGAAGGTGACGTATGTTGACGGAATCTTGTTCCCTATTTTTGTCACGAACATGGCTAAGCTCGTCTTTCATCTAGACGACCTTTATGTCGATATTCATCATACTAGTTCTGGATGTATTTGCTTGAGCAACTTCCGTAATCAGATAATCTAGTGGTGCAGCCCATAATAAAAAATACACACAGGTATAAAATAAAAAAACAGTGAAACACTACCATAAATATAAACTCAAGCTGTCATTTAATTGTCCTTCATTATATGATCTGTCAATAATGAAACAAACTGTCAAGGATTTTTTTTTTTTTTTTTAATAAAAAAAATCTTTCTTCCAAGCATCCCTGACAAAGGAAAGGAAGAAAGATTATTACACATAAAACAGTATTGGCATCAAAGGAACATTGGTTATCGCATGGACTAACCATTTAGATCAGATTCCTTTAACCCAATTAAAAGAAAAATAATAATAACAATAAGATCCAAAGCATTAAAAATAAAGTTAGATGTAGACCATAAGCTTTCTCTATCATTACTGTTAAGTGCATCAAAATGAAAAATTTTAAACTTAAATAATTAAAATAAAAATATATCTAAACTCTAAGGGTAAACAATGTAATTTAGTAATTTCCAGGCAAAGACATTCAAAACCTGCTTAGTCTCGTGGTCCCATTCAACTGAAAGAAGTTGTACTCTAAATGTTAACTGAGAAGGTTGGATCCACTTGTTCTTGTGGCAAATGGTGAAAGGCCATTAGTATTATGCCACTTGTTGAGGTGTATACGCTTAGCTTGGTTGTTCAGCATTGGGAAAAGTTGTTTTATCAAAGCAAGAAGAATAACAATGTTGGGATATTGCCTCAAATTCTAATTATGACTTTTGGAAAGTCAATTGGGTTTTTTAATTGAAGAAAAAATTAATTTAGTTTTCCTTGGTGTGGAAGGAAAGACTATTCCTTGATGTGGAAGGAAAATCTATTCCTTGTTAAAGAAGTAATTTATTCCTTGTTCTAAAGTGAATAGAAAAAGAATCTTATAAATAAACAATGCTTCAAAGAATTTGATAGTTTTGGCTCAAGGGTCCTCCCTATAGGGAGGGGGAAAATAAAGCGTGAAACCAAGAGAGAGAGAGAAAAAAAATCAAGGAGAATTTGTGAAGCTCTGATTGATATTGCAAAGTGTCAAATAAAGAGGTGCCGCATGGAGAGAGATAACCAAGAAGAGCTACGTGGAAAAGAGAAAGAAGAAGAGAAGAAAATTAGAGAGGAGAGTACAAAGTGTTGCCATCTTTGAGACAAATAATTAGTGTGCATGAGAGTAAAGAAAAACAAGAAGGGTTTTCTTTAGTTGTGAGACACAAAGAGAGTGTGTATGAGAGTAAAGAGAAACAATGACATTTTTCTTTAGCCGTGAGACATACACAAAATGATTTGTTATTGTATTTGGTGAATCTCAAGTTAGATGTAAACTTGAGAATTATTGTAATTGATTTTATAATAGTGAAATTATTTGGAGCTTGTCCCGTGATTTTTCCCTTCTAGGAAAAGGGTTTTCCACGTAAATATTTATGTTCTTGTGTGTTATTATTATTTTGAATTGGTAATTTTGGTAATTTTGGTGATACTTTTATTTGGTACCCAACAAGTGGTATTAGAGCTTGATTGATTTAGTAGATGCATTTTTAATGTAAAGTACGATGAAAGAGAAGGGTTTGCTTTGATTAAGGTGTAGCTATTCCAAGAGGAAAGAAAACTACTTAATTTCGGTAGAGCTATTCCGAGAGGAAAGAAGACAATTGATGGAATTTGGGTCAAGGTGGAGATAGTTGGGAGATTGCCTCAAATTCCAATTTTGATTTGGAAAGTCAATTGGGTTTCCAAGTTGAAGAAGGAAAATTTAATTTGGGTTTCCTTGGTATGGAAGAAAAACTATTCCTTGGTGTGGAAGGAAAGCCTATTCATGTCAAAGAAGTACTGTATTCCTTGTTCTAAATGGAATAGGAAAAAAATCTTATAAATAGATAATGCTACAAAGAATTCGATGGTTTGGCCCAAGGGTACTTCTTATGGGGAGAGGGAAAATAGAGCATGAAAATAAGAAAGGGAGAAAAATAAATAAATAAAAATAAAATATAAAAATAAAAAAGATTTTCGCTTGGGAGGTAACACAAGGAGAGAGAACAAGGTTTGAGTTTTGCCAACAACTTTTTTTGTGAAGCACTCAAATCAAGGAGAATTTGTAAAGTTTTGTTTGATGTTGCAAAGTGCCAACGAAAAAGGTGCCACTTTTGAGATAAATAATTAATGTGTGTGAGGGTAAAGAAAAACAAGAAAGGTTTTCTTCAGCCGTAGACACAAAGAGAGTGTGTGTGAGAGTAAAGAAAAACAAAGAGATTTTTCTTTAGCGTGAGACATACACGAGAATTTGTTATTGTATTCGGTGGATCTTAAGTTACGCATAAACTTGAGAATTATTATAATTGATTTGATAATAATTAAATTATTCAAAATTTATCCCGTGATTTTCCCCTTCAATGAGAAAAGGTTTTTCACATAAATATTTGTATTCTTGTGTATGATTGTTATTTTAAATTGGTAATTTTTGTGATAATTTTATTTGGTACCCAATAAATAGTATCAGAGCTTGGTTGATTGAGTGGATTCTTTTTTTGTGTAAAGTAAGATGAAAGAGAAGGTTTCGCTTTGATTAAGGTGGAGCTATTCCAAGAGGAAATAAAACTACTTGATTTTGGTGGAGCTATCCCAAGAGAAAAGAAGACAGTTTATGGAATTTGAGTCAAGGTGAAGATTGTTCGGGAATTGCCTCAAATTCCAATTGTGACTTGGGTTTCCTTGGTATGAAAGAAAAGACTTTCTTGGTTGGAAGTAAAGTCTATTCCTTATTTAAAAAGTATTATATTCCTTGTTCTAGAGGGAATAGGAAAAAAGTCTTATAAATAGACAATGCTACAAAGAATTTGATGGTTTTGGCTCAAGAGTGTCCTTTTTGGGAAGAGGGGGAAAATAGAGCATGAAAAAAAATAAAAAAATAAAATCGCTTAAGAGGTAACACAAGGAGAGACAACAATGTTTGAGTTTTGCCAACAACTTTTTTTGTAAAGCACACAAATCAATGAGAAATTGTGAAGTTTTGTTTTATGTTGTAAAGTGCCAAAGAAACTGGTTATGTCTTCGAGAAAAATAATTAATGTGTATGAGGGCAAAGAAAAACAGGAAGTGTTTTCTTTAGCTGTGAGACACACAAAGTGTTTCGTAAAGAAAAAGCAAAGATTTTTTTTTTAGTGGTAAGACATACACAAGAGGATTTGTTATTGTATTTGGTGGATCTCAAGTCAGCCGTAAACTTAAAAATTATTGTAATTGATTTGATAATAGTGAAATTATTTAGAGTTTGATCGATAGTTTTTTCCTTCAAAAAGAAAGGATTTTTCAAGTGAATATTTGTGTTCTTGTATGTGATTATTATTTTAAATTGATAATTTTGGTGATAATTTATTTGGGACTCAACAAACGGATGGTATGTAGAGTAAACATGTTTACGTCATTGACGTCGCAGCAATTCTTGCGAGTTGCAGATTCTTTGATCTTAACTTTTTTAAGTCAATACGCGGCTCTCAGTGTATTTTACTTTTGGATAATTTCATGGCTTTCTATTTGGTTAAATTGTTTGGCGTAGATTGAAAATTTACAGGCATATTTGATAGATGATGCTATAGGCATTTATGTTCAATCTAACAAGGTTTTTTTTTTGAGAAAGTTCAATCTAACAAGTTGTTGTATGCTGCATTTAACTAATGAAATTTGCTGAGAAAAAAAAAAAAGGTTGTAATCCAAGGGTAGGATTAGTCCCAAGAATACCATAGAAATATAATCAAGCCTTATAGTTCTTTTTCATTTATTTAAGCAACAGGAATAAATGTGAAATCTACTCCATTATCACGACAATTTACCACGACCACTAGACTAATTAAGTTGGTTCTTCAGCATCGGTTTCTCTTTTACACAAGCCTACTCATACCATGAACACTGTTAATTCTGTTTTTACATTCTGGAAATATGTTTGAAACTACATAAAGGACTTTTCCATGCAATTTTGCAAAGAAATTCAGACAAGCACAGAATTTCTAGTTGTGTTGAAAAATTTTGAAGATTGGTTGTGTCAAAATGAACTTGTTTAAGGTCTATGTTTGAGAGTGACAGATTCTATCGACCTGAACTTGTTTAAACCAAGACATGTTTGTTTGTTTGTTTGTTTGTTTTTTTTTTTTTTTTTTTTTCACCTTATACATTGTAAAGTTGGGGAAGAAGAATTTGTACCTTATACATTTCCCGTAGAAATACTAGAAAATACTATTTGACCTAAATGTCATTTGCAAAGATAGGCTTAGTTACATAAGCTTAGTTGCATCATTGTATCATTCATACCTTATACCTTTTGATTAGTTAGGATGCTTTGTTGGTAACTAAGTCATTTATATTAACTAATTCATTTATATATTTTCTAAATATACGGCTATATATGATTTCTTTTGCTCTTATTCTCCTATTATTTCTAAAATTTAAATATTAAAAAAAAAATTGATTACCATTTGAATTATTCATCTAATAGAATTTCTTTTTATCGTTAATTTAAAACTCGGGTCTAAAAGTCTTTCAATAATTGACATCACACTAAGATTGTTGAGGCTTAAACATCTTCACGGTTTAAACCACTAGACAATAGTAGTAATACTATATATGGTTTGTGGGGGTATTTTTATCATTTAGTGATTGAAGAGATTTTTTTTTTTTTTAATCACTCCTAAGGTATTTTGGTCATTTTTGAGGTCTAGGGGTATATTGGACATTCTAGGGACATTTCTGTCATTTTGTAGTTCGAGGGGTATTTTGGTTATTAGGGTGTTAGTTTTCTGCATTGGAGTATAAAAAAAAAACAAAAAGGACTAAACTTTGTGGTTTTGTATTTAGAAAACACCTATAGAAGCAATATATATATATATATATATATATATATATATTATAGAAGTTGAGAAACCGCTACCAAAAAAATGAAAGTATATTGTAATGATTACAAAAAAAAAAAACCGCTGCTACAAAGAGACTTATAGTAGCATTTGAAAATTCGCTACAATAAACTCTCTAATAGCATTTTTTGTAAGTGCTACCAAAAAAAACCCACCGTTGTAACTTACCTTTTTTGTAGTGCCTCACTCATAGAAAATTAGTGAATTATGAGCAATTAAAGCTTATGCTTGTTCTTGGCTGGGATTTGAGAGAACAATGAGGGGATGTTGTTTGGGTATATAATAAAGGAGCATCAACAAAAATTCCTTAGTAGAATCCAAGGGGGCAATGTCTCATATAATTCGAAGTTGAATTGTGCGAGCTGAGAGCGTAGTTAACATTGTGGCATGGATTGGTCAGGTGCTTTAGAAGTAATAAAAAGGCAAGATAATTATGTAGACTAATATTATATATAAAGCCTGTCTGGGATGCACGGACGCGGCTCCCAGGCCGGCGTACCCGCGTCCGACGCGGCGGGACGCGGCGACGCGGGAGGGACGCCGCAGACCGCGCGTCCGTCCCGCGTCGTGCCGCGTCGCGCCACGTGGCGGATCCCGAATCGGGCCGACGCGGGCCGACGCGGCCAAAGTCGGCGCCGACGCGGCCGAAATCGGCGCCGACGCGGCCGAAATCGGGCCGACTCGGTCCGTATCGGCCGTATCGGCCTGTATCGGCCGAAACGGCCGAAACGGCCGAGTCAGGCCGAAATTCAAAAAAAAAAAAAAAAAAAAAAAAAAAAGGTGCAAACGCACCGTTTATAAATTATTAGTAAAATATTTGGTTCAATATTTGTTTATAAATATTTGTTTATAAATATTTGGTTAAATATTAGTTTATAAATATTTGTTTATAAATATTTATATTTGTTTATAAATATTTGGTTAAATATTTGGTTAAATATTTGTTTATAAATATTTGTTTATAAATATTTGGTTAAATATTTGTTTATAAATATTTGGTTAAATATTAGTAAAATATTTGTTTATAAATATTAGTAAAATATTTGTTTATAAATTATTAGTAAAATATTTGTTTATATAATGTGAAAAAGTAAAAGTATGCTTAGCAATATATTAAACATATATTATAAAAATATTTTTAATAATTTTTTAATCGCCGAGTCCTGCCGCACCCGCACCCACCTTTTTCAAAAATTGCCGAGTCCCGCACCCGCACCCGCACCCGCACCCGAGTCCCGAAACGCACCCGTGCTTCATAGAAGCCTGTTATCATGTGCATTAAAACTATACATTCTGATCATTATCTCGAAAAGCTCTGAAAAAAAAAAAAAACACAAAGTATTTGACATTTATAAATACACTACGACTAGAGCAACATTTATACAATTCTGGGAAAGGTAACAAAGAAGTGATAATATTTATTATAAAAAAAAAAATTAAAGACAAATTAGGCACAATGAATTACTCAAAAGTTTTATTTACAACCTGATGGCACATTTTCATCATAATTTATGATAGTGGTAAAAAGTGCAGGCAATGCAAGGAGAAGGAACGTGAAAAATGGAACGCCTAAATAAGAAACATAGGGTGAAGGCATCCCGTAAGGCAATGGCCTTGCAACTGAACTCTGAAACAATGACCATATGCCAGCAAGCCAGCTCAAGGCCCTATCAAATCCCAATGGAAGTGCAGCAACAAGAAAACAGCAAGTCCACTGCACTGCATTCAACTTCTCAAATTGGGTTATACTTCCCAAATAATGTATCAACACCACCTGCGTGGCAATAACATCAATTAAAGTCAGCAAAAGAGAATAGTTTTGAAGGAAAACCCAGAACACTTCCCACTTTACTAGGTCCATGGCATTGAACTGATTAAAGATTTGGCATAGGATAAAAGTGTTGAAGACCATGGTTTTCCGAACAGCATCGTTCATGTCAGTTATGGCTTGACCCTTGAGTTGAAAGAGTAGCAAAATGGAAGCTTGGTACGAGGCTTGAATTGCTATGTTTACCCACACGGCCTTGGTTAGAAGTGATTGAGTTCTTCTAGCCGGTTGATTGGTTAGCAGTTCCTCGCTTTTTAACTCCATCTTCATAATTAGGCCACCTAGAAGGCACAGAACCAAATTCATCCACGTCAATTCTAATCCTGTTATTGGGGATTCTCCACGAACCATTGTCATCACTAGGCTTATTAACAACCCAGATAAGCACGCAGTGAACTGAAGTTGAATGAATTTCTGAATATTGTGGTAGCAACATCTACCAAACTTCAAAACAGGAACTAATGAACGATAACCTTTAAGGGTGATATCAGAAAACTCTTTCACCAGTATGGTGCTCTGGGTTTCCTCAATGATCCCTACATCAGCTTCTTTCAGTGCTAGAATGTCAATTGTTGTTGATCCTCCAACGAATGCAACTATATGACCCTTTCGCTTCGAGCACTTTATCATGCAAACCTTGTGCTCAGGGAGGCAACTTCCTACCACTGTAGCCCGATCCAATACCTCCATTCCTCCTCTGGTTTTCAGTTTTCGAATATCTTCGCCTTTAAGTGCCACATCCATTGAACCAGGACTAAAGATTCCCAATTCAAAAGCTATGGCTCTTACTACTGAGAGCTCATCATCTGATACCAACTTGACTCCTACTCCAGCATTTCTTAGAGTTTGCACTACTGATTTAAACTCTTCCTGACATGGGTATTTCAGACCCACTATTGCCAACAAGCTTAAGCCATCTTCTTTGAGTTCTGGTACCTCAATTTTTCTATAAGCAAATGCAATGGGTATAAGACCTCCATCCTCCATATCTTTAATCTGTTTCTTGAACTCTTTCTTCTGACCTTCAATGGCATGACTTTCCCCATTGCTGTCATAGTAGTGTGAACACATTTCCAATATAGTTGATGCAGCCCCATCCCAGTGCAAGTGCATAATTTTTCCATCTTCATCTTTTTTCCTCATCAAAGCCCCACTTCCTTTCTTGGTACAACTTTTATGGTCAAGAATGTCAAAATTACTTGGATTGACATTTGAGTTGAATCTTTGCTTTGCCAAAGAAATAAGCAAAGCATTGGTGGGGCTAACAGAAATCTCAGACACACGAAGGGACACATCAATTCCCTGTTGCAAAGCTTCAGGAACATCTTTAGAGTCCCCATCGTTTTTGATTTCTTTATCTCCCACAAAAACTTTGCTAACCTCCACCGGTTCACACATTAGCCCACCAGTTGCATCAATGTAGATGACTGTTACCAACCCCATTGTGCCACAAGCTAATAAGTTTTGAGGGTGTGCCCAAGATAGCTGCACCTTTTCCTTCCAGCAACACAGAGACATTGTAATCACAAAAGGCATTCCGTGTTGTATTCCTATTACCACTGATGTAAGAGCACTTGTCAAAATCCAAATCTTTCCTTTGGATTTCAGGGCAATTTTCTCAAAGATTTTCGTCATCGTGTCCACTGAAACATTCCCCTTAAGCTCTGGCAATCCATTACTATTACTGTGGTTACCATGTAGGAGGCGAATTAACACCACAAGACTAATAAGAACAGTGACACATAGAGCAATCATATCCATGTAAATACTAGGCTTCTCAATCCGACCTTGAAACAGTGTCTTCTCATTAGGCTGATCGGTCACCAAGCTCAGCGGCTTGCCCATAGCTGTATTGTTACCAACCGATGTTACAAGCATTCTACCATGACCCTTAATAACCTTTGAACCTGAGAAGAGAAATGGGTTTCGCTTATGGTTAATTTTGGATTTCGAAACCTCATCTAACACCAAGTCGTCCCTACTCACTAGCAAACCATCAGCAGGAACACGATCACCCTCCTTCAACCGCACTATGTCACCCACCACAACTTTGGAAATGGAAATCCGTTGTAAATTTTCACCCCTTTCAACAAGCACTTCCAATTTTTCCATATTCTTTAACTTCTTCTTCGCCATCTTCCTTTCATGATGATAGTTCCCTACTGAAGGGAATGCCACAAGCAGGACCAAAGCAACAAGTATTGCAACCCCATCCTGCCACCCATCTTTTCTTCCTTTCTCAATGATACCAGTAACAAAGGACAAGACAGTTGAGACCAGGAGGAGGACATTGGTGTAACTGCCACAAGCCTTCAAGAAGAAGAAAAAGAACCCTTTTTTCTTAACTGAGTTCCATGCTTGATCTTGGCCTCCATCAATTCCATCCTGTTGAGATTGAGTGAGTAAATAAATTACACCACCATTTCTAATAGCTTAAGCTAACTTAAGAGAAAGAGTTGTAAATAATATTTAGGCTCAAAATTTGTTTTCTTTAAAATTGCATGAATTTTTATTTAAATTTAAATAATAATAAAATCCATCCCTAAATTATTAAAATTTTCCTTACAATTTTTATTAATATATATATATATATATATATATATATATATATATATTTCTCTACTATTGAAAAAGATATATACATATATATTTATATATATACCTGATCAATTTCATGTCACTTTACTTTTTTTTTTATATGAAGAGTTGTGCTAGGACCATCTAAAATGGTACAATCTTGTGTCATAACTCGCCACATGACAAGTTGTGACTGGTGAAAGTGTCTCCACATATCCCACAAACACTCTTTCACCTGTCACAACTCGTCATGTGGCGAGTTATAACATAAGGTGATGCTATTTTTAGTAATCCCAGCATTTTCCTTTGGTAAAACCAAGTCAATCATGTCAGAATTTTTAATACTAGATATATTTCAGCCTAGTTAGACATGTAGTATAGCAAAAGTTAGATCACTTGCTGTGCTTGTATAGTAAAAAAGGACAACTTTTTAATCGGTAAAACTCAAAATTCACCCATATTAGGATATGTAAAATTGTGTAAAAATATATAGTTCGTATAAATTTACACTTGTATTATTCATTTACATTTAGTTTTTTTTTTTTTTTTTTTTTTTACTTATTTTCGAATGAAGGAAGAGAGTAGATGATAGTTATTGTATATAAAAAAAATAACAAAATAGATTTTTATACTAAAATATACATGAATTTTTGCACGAACTAATATAAATGCTCTTACCTAATAGGAGGAAAGATATGATAAAAAGTATATTTTTAATAGTTTAGAAATGGTAATAATTATCACACCTTATTGCATATTTACCCTACACACTATTATACAAGCTGAAATCGACTTTTTTAAATATAATTTCAAAAGGAGTATGTACGTACAATAGCAATGCTTAACAAAGACTTTTTTGTTTAGAAAAAAAAAAAAAAAAAAACAAAACAAAAAACAAAACAAAACAAAACAAAACAAAAAATAAACTTATAACTTAATTAATTGGCCCTTTTTGATCTTTTGAACGGATTCAAATCCCACCTCCATGTTTCTCAAAAAAAAAATCCCACCTCCATCTCCAACTTGAAAATAAAATTTAAAATTTAAATGAAAAATAATTAAAATTTAAAATTTTTTAAAACTTATGGTGCAAACTTTGAGAAAGAACCTCAATTATTCTCATCAAAAATACTAAAAAAATATAGCATTTAACATTTTAAAACACTACTTCATTTATTTTAACCCCACATTTTATATTACACCTAAATTCAAAAGTTTTGTATTTTTTACCACTTCAATAAAATATATTATTTTTTATTTTTTAAAATTATTTTTATTCTTAGGGTCCGTTTGGATACAACTAAAAACTGAAAACACTGTAACAAAATAATTTTTAAATATATGAATAGTACTGTGGGACCTATTTTTAATAAAAAAATTGCTGAAAAGTGATGTTTGTAGGTCTCGTGAACAGTAAAAAAAAAAGTCAACATTTACACCACTTCAATAAAATATATTATTTTTTTATTTTTTAAAATTATTTTTATTCTTAGGATCCGTTTCGATACAGCTGAAAACTGAAAACATTGTAGCAAAATAATTTTTAAATATGTAAATAGTACTGTGAGACCTATATTTAATAAAAAAAAGTTACTGAAAAGTGATGTTTGTAGATCCCGTGAACAGTGAAAAAAAATCAACATTTACAGCTAAAAAAAAAAACAGAGAAAAACACGCAAAAAAAGAAAAAGAAAAACGCGACACGAAAACCAAACCGCACCTTAGATGGCTTTTGGGTATTGCGTTTCTTGCGTTATATTTTCTAGTTTTTTTTTTTTTTTTTCACATGTTTGACGCTGTTCATTGTCCATTAACAGTAATTTTAAGCTCATGAACACCGCCAAACACATGCACAATAACTTTTTTATTATTTTCAATTTTTAACCAAATAAACAATACGGACCCAATCTCATCTCATTTCTTCCATTACCCACAATCCCACTGCAAAACCCAACCCACTACCACTGCCGCCAGCCACCACGCCCACGCCCACGCCCACGCCCCCCAACCACCAAAATCACAGGAAAAAACAAACTCAACACCAAAACATAAACATAAACCCATCTCTCCTTCTCTTCTCTGAACCAAAATCATCAACAAAGTCACACCTTTTTTTCTTCTCAACCCAGCAAACCCATGACCACCAGCCAGCATCACCCACCCACCTGCCACAACCGTAAATTCCAACCCAAAATCAACCCACCACTAGCCACCACCACTACAAACCACACCCACCCACCATCAACCACAATAAACCAAAACCCACCCACCCACCCACTTGCCATCACCGTAAACTCCAACCCAAAATCAACCCACCATTAGCCGCCACCACCACCACAAACCATACCCACCCACCATCAACCACCATAACCCAAAACCCACTTACCACCCACCACCTACCACCACCGTGAACCCCATCCACCACCGCCATAAATCAACCCATTGAAAAAAAAAAAAGATAACCACCACCATTGCCATAGTGCCCAAAAGCCAAAATCAAACCAATAACCCCACAAAATCCAACCTTTCAAAACCAAATCAACCAAAAATCATACACACAATAGGAAAATAGAGATATTTTCAGCCATAGCAAAAGAAATAGAAAAGAAAAGATAGAAGAAAGGGAAAGGAAGAAGATGATACAAAGAAGAGATTGAGAGAAGACGAGGGGGAAGTGAAGTAATACACGGAGAGGGAGAAAAGCAATAGAACGATAAAAAATAAAAATAAATAAATAAAAAGAAAGATGGGAATAACCTAGGGTAGTTTGGGACGTGTGTATAATAAATAATTTTTAATTTTTTTTAAAATCGTTTGAGTAAAAAGTTGTATAAAAATATGTATAATATTATTTAAAAATTAAAAAAAAAAATTGAGAGAATTTCAACCTATACCGTCCGCTCCTGAAATAGCTGTTTATCATCATATTAAGACACCAATCAGTTTTTGGTGTAGGTGGAGATTGAATTCAAATATCTTATACAACTATCAAAGACTTTATTTAAAATAAAGTACCAAACAACTTTTTAATATTATTTTATTATAACAATTAGCTACAATGAGCTACTATGTCAAAATATTTTAAGCATGAAATCTTTGATCTAATGGGTGCTTTTGTGTGTTGGTACTAAATTTAGCTATTTTTTTAGGATTAGGATTTTTAGGGTCCGTTTGGATATAACTTATTTTGTTGAAAACTAAAAATACTGTAACAAAATAATTTTTAAATATATAAATAATGCCTTAAAATCGTGAACAGTTTTGTCTCCTGTAGGGTAAATCCATGTGATGTTACTGTTTATATGCACTAAAAAAAAAAATAGAAAACGCAAACGTCAGGTGAAAACGTGGATCAAACATATATTTAGGGTCCGTTTGGATACAGTTGAAAACTGAAAAATACTGTAGAAAAATAATTTTTAAATGTGTGAATAGTATCGTGGGACCCATTTTTAATGAAAAAGTTGCTGAAAAGTGAAATTTGTGGATCCATGAACAGTACACGAGTGTTGTGATTGGCTAAAACAAATTGAAAAAGTTAAAATTTGCCGTTACTGTTCATTAAACAATACATGAACAGTAATCACAGTAAACGCGTGAAAAAAAAAAAAAAAAAAAAAGAAAAGAAAAAGAAAAAGAAAAAGAAAAAGAAAGAGAAAGAAAGAAAGAGGAAAGACGCAGACGCAAATGCCTTATCCAAATGTAGCCTTAATGGGAATGCTCTTTTTTATATATATATATATATGTAAAAGGTTTATTACCTCTAAATTAGAACGCCGACGTGCAAGAACCCCGTCAACGCCGCCGAGTCTTCTAAGAGAGTTCAAGTCCTTCCGTTTCACAATCTTAGCAACTGCAACTGTCTCCGGAAGGAGCTCTTCATCATCTACATCTATGTCCCTCCCATTATCAGAGTCAACGTCGATTACATGAACCGAGGAGGTTCCTTCAAGTATTTCAGAGGCAGCCGCTGGTTCTTCCGGTAAAGAAACATAAGATGGTGATGACAGTGGAGATTCTTGGTCATCAGGGGTTTTCTTGAGAGTGATGAAAATGCCTACATATAAACTTTTACGCCAAAAGCGGCCGTACTTAGGTGAAGTAGTAGTGGTGGTAATGAGTAAGCCAGCACCCAAAGTCTGAGCCTCAGTATCACAAGCTTCATTGGTGTTTGACTCGAACATTTTTCTGGGTTTGTTTTGTTGGCTAAAAGTAGAAGATCCAAGAAGATGACACAATCAGAATCAAAGCTGCGTATGTTTTTTTTATGTTGACCTGGGTTTAGCTTAGACTGCTTAGTGGAAACCGTTTTTCTAAACAGAAAACGGTATGAAAGCTATGTATGTTTTTTTTTTTTTTTTTTTTTTTGAGAAGAAGTTATGGTTATTTGGAGCTTTGGAAATAATCCAGTTTTAATAATTGAGAATGACTAGAAATACTTCAAACAGAAAAATATTTCTTGCTGTTTTCAAAACACATCTTTCTGATTTTGGCTCAGCCTAAAGAAAAGAACGTTATATATATATGTATTATAAGGCAAATTAAAGTGCCTAAATAGAGGAGACACCTCTACCTTCCTTAATTTCTCTCTCTCTCTGTGATGGAACATAATGCAACTTGGCCTAAATTTTATAGAAGATATGATACAAGTAAATTAAGGACTTCCGAAGTGACCTAGAAATTTAATTGGGTAAATAATTACGCTAATTAATTAATTAAAGGAAAAGACCCAACTTTCCAAAGTCTTGCTTGGAAACTAAAAGGTAAGGGCTTAGAAGTAGAAGAGAACTCATCCTTATCTTTTTTTTTTCTTTTTTCTTTTTGGTTAAAAAACTCATCCTTATCTTGTTAACGCGTCTTGGAACATAGATATTTAATAATATGAAAGTGACAAATTTTTGCATTCAAAAGCCTGCAGATTAGTCTTGCGGATCTGGTACCATATATTCAGCTGGGTTCCACTTTTTCTTGAGGCAAACAGAAAATGAGAATGACCGACCATTACTTGTCGACGCGTATGAGGTAGTTGAGCATGGTGGAAAATTTGATTTATCACAGCAAGAACCAATAAGAGTAGCGAATAATTAATGGAATGTAAAAGTTTTACGTCTCTTGCGGGTTACGCAATCTTTGATCCGAATTCCGAACTTCATTAAGTCAATACCCTATGGGGTTGTCAGTGTATTTTGTTTTGGGATAATCTCATCTCATGCTGTTTTATTGGGTTAATTAGAATGTTTGGCATTGATTGAAAGTTTACAGGCATAATGTTTGATAGATGCTGTATATAACTATATATACCGCATTTAACTAATGAAATTTACTGAGGAAAAAACAAGTTTTAATCCAAGGTTAGGATTAGTTAAAAACAACCATCAACAAATACCATAGAAATCAAGCCTTTATAGTTCTTTTTCATTTGTTTAAGCAACAAGATTAAATGATAAATCCACTCCATTATGATGAAATTCACCAACACTGGTTTCTCCCTATGACACAAGAATACTAAATACCATGAACACTGGTAATTCGGTTTTTATATTCAGGAAATATCTTTGAAATTACAAACAGGACTTTTCCATCAATTATGCATAGGAATTCAGACCGCGTACGGAATTCAGTCCATACGCGGTTCATAGGACATTTAACATTTAAATGCCTTTTTTGATAATCCCATTACATTCAATTTGGCTAGAATGTTTGGCATCGATTGGAAATTTACAGGGATGTTTTGAAGATGCTTTAGGCGTTATTATCTTTCCCACAAGTATTATTCTGTATTTAACCTGAGAAAATGGTGGGAAAAGAGGGCATGAATTAAGGATAGGCCTAATAATTGGATTTTTTATTTAATTATTTATTTTTCTTCATTTTTTATTTTTTATTTTTATTTTTTGGACTGAATAACGTCTTTATTGCTCAAGCCGAACAGGGGAGAAACAATGTATAAGGAATTTGAACTTTAAACATTTCCCCATAGAAATACTAGAAAATACTATTAAAACTAAAAGTGATTGACAAAGATTGGCTTAGTTAAAGAGAACAATTATCAATCCCTCGTTACTTTTTCAAATCCAACCATTTAAGATGTTACATAAGCTTACACATACCATCGACACTTATGATTTTCAATTTTCATGCAACTGCAAATAAACCTTTTGACAAGTTTTACTGTTATCAAGCAACTGAAATTCATACGTATGACTGAGACCTCTGGCGTATTTGCTCGAGCAACTTTCATAATCTAGTGTTGCCATTTACTGATCTCCCATCATACGATCCGTCAATAATGCAACGAACTGTCAAGAAAGCATCACATAGAAACAGAAACATGTATTTTCTTATCGAAGGAGGCAGCTATTCCACTCAGAAGAGTAAAAATACCTGCTTTGTAGTAAATAAAAAAAATAAAAGAAAAAGAAAAGCAAAACATCAACAAGATTGTTAGTTGTATTAGACCTAACAAAATATTCTGACAATTAACAATTATCGTTCTTAACAATATTATTCCATTGGGGAAGGACCCTCTTCTAGTCTGGTATCATCATGAACACTCCCCAACATGATAGAAGTCAGCATTAGTTTGCCTGCCTCTGGGAAATCCTTATGCTGCATCAGTATTGACTCCACTGAAGAAATTGAATCCCTAAAAACTGGAGGCTCCACATTTTCTAGTCTAAGAGGCAAAACTTCATCAAAGCCTTCTCCAAAAGTTTCTGCATCGAGTCCATAACATCTACTGGAAGCCTGGAAGAGCACAGTTTCCCTCAGATTCTGCAACGTTTCCTCGTCACTCCACCCTTGAGCTGTAGATTCTTGAAAGAGTTCATTCCAATCATCCTGATCGGCAGCATTCTTCCAGCACTCCTCCAAAAGATTTCTGTGGGTCTTACGAAAAGAGGAGCTGGTCCATGCAAACACATCGAAGGCACACAAGGAGAGCTTTGCATTTTGACCTTTGAGGCACAGCTTAATAAGCCCTTCTGGACGGAGGAGACACCTTTCAACACATTGCTTCTCTTCGTCAGGAGGGAGGAGTTGTATTATTTCTTCCTGTATGAGATGAAGGAAAATATATGAACTGACATTGAATGACAAAGTCTAAAAAATGTACAGCAAAGTTTAGTTTAGTTATCATTAATAAGTAGACATGGAGGTTGACAAAGCAGGCCGAAGTTTCTGTAAATGACTTCAGCAAAAAAAGGGGAGAAAACCATGTCTCAACAGATTTTGATGCCTCTAAAGAGATCTTTTTGGTTGCCCAACTTGTGACTTCATAAGACTACTTTTGGAATTCAAATTTGGAGCTAGTCAAGACAAATAAATTCTTAGAACGTGCTATGTGGCGCTCTTTCTCTGTCTGTTTGCATCATTTGCCACATCCTTACCCACCCCCGACTTAATTAAAGCCTAGAAGACCAACCAGTGGGTGGGTCTCAGAGTAAGCTTAGAATAGTGGAAAACCCTCTTAGGGATATCATATACTATCATCAATATGGACTCCATAGTCAATATGAAATTTCAGCACTAGCATAAAATGACTGCAATCAGACTAGTTTTTTTATGTTGTTTGGAAGAAATTTGAGATGTCACTAAACATAGAATTATGTGATTTTATTAAGGAACAAAATGGCTTGAGCAAAGAAATTAAGAACATTGCACAAAGAAAACTGGTACAATATTCCAAGCATGCTCTGATTTGCTCAACTATTCAAACAAATTTGATAGCAGTTAGAGGTACTTGACATGAACCATGAGCTTTCCAAAAGTAAACAAACTTTGGGTGTCAAAATGGCAGCCTATTAGAAAATTGGCTATAGATAATCAATATGGGGTATAAATTACTGAGTAGAGATTGAAAAAAATAGGAATTAAAAGAAGAAAAAAAAAAAAAAAAAAGGACAAATCCTAAGCTTCACCGCCTAGAATCTGCCTCTACCTGACAGTTTCAGCCACCTAAGGCTGTTTAAAATCACAACCAAAAAGCTTTAGAGAAACGCCTCTCTCAATCAGAATTTTTATTCAAACTGCACCGTTTCAAACCATTCCTAGAGCGCCTTTCTCATAGGCTTGAAGGATCACATTAACGCACATTGACATCCCACAAAATCCACAACAATATTAAAGCCAAATTCAAAATTCAAAAGTAAAATCTAGTTAAAATTTCAAAAATGAAATCTGGAAGATAATCTCAAATAATAAATTCTGAAATAATTTTGGTTGTTCTCCTTGTATCAAAAGACCCTTCAAGGCTTCAACTAAAGATTAAACATGATCAGTTAACATTCTACAACAAACCTGCAATTTCAGAATTTTCAAATCAGCCTCAATGCGCTTTAACTTCGTCTCAGAATCAGCATTCTTACCTGGTGCTGAAGCAAAAAAAATATAATCAGAATAAAATTTCAACACATCTTTCATAGGCAGTAGAACAAAAAAAAATCCCCTATACAAATCATCAACATGCTACTCAGCAAAACAAGAAATTACCATAATATGACCACCAAGACAGGAAAATTTTAAACAAATCAATTGTTGTATTAAAGTGTAGAGTTAATTAAGTTAGTAGTGGATCCTCCTACTGATCTATCCAGAGGCTTTATTTCAGTTGATCAGTTTACCATAATGGCAGCTGTGATCTTTGATGTCTTATGGAAAGCCAGGAATGCTGTAGATTTTTGGTAATGAGCAAATAGACCCAGCTATTTAGCCAAGAAGAGCCCAATTAGCTTATGAGGAACACTCGCAACAAAGGAAGAAGATAGAGATGGGTTTAGGCAGCAAGTGCAGGATATTTGGGAGGGCCCACCAACGCATTGGATTAGGTTGAATGTGGATGCGGCTTGGGATGAAAGAGAAGCTTGTTTGGCAAGAAATTCTAGTGGTGCGGGTTTAAAAGCTTGGGCAAAAAATCTCTCAACTCCCTCTGTTGTAGTAGCTGAAATGCTAGTTGTAAGATGGGGCTATGCATAGTTGTCAAAACGTGAATCGTATCGTGAATCGATTTTTAATTTTTCTGTATCGTATATCGTATCGTATCGTGCATCGTAAGATACACAAACACTTAATAAAATTTATAAAAAATTATAAATATACATATATAAAGGGTAATAAAATTTATAAAAAATTATAAATATACATATATAAAGGGTATATTCATTATAAATTTTGAATATATTCAACTAATGACTAATTTATTCATCACTTATGTAATAATATTTAACCAGCTAACTAAATAAATCAAACTAGCATGTGTTTATAACATACGCATTCAAATTTCCTAAATTCAAAAGTGATAATATATTACAAATGACCCAAAAATAATAATTTATTTTCATCATATTCATCATATTGCCTAATCAACCCCATCTAAGTCAATGCTATCATCATCTTTATAATTTTGCAAACTTATTTCTTCATTAAAATTTTCTTCATCGTCATTTGTCATTAACATTTACAATCTCTTCTTGTTCTTTTTATTTTAATAATATTTTTATAAAAAAAAAAAAAAATTGGCATTCTAGTTTCTTGGACTTATAACAATAATGATAAAAATAAAAAATTTATATTATCAATTCATATTTTATTCATAGTATATAAAATAAATTTGTAAATATTAAAGTGAAGGGTAAGTGTTTACTATGTAGTCTAATTGTAGGAGAGAGAACCAAAAAACTTATGAATATGTTATTTTAGTAGGATAAACTAAGTAAACTAATAATTTTTTGTTAAAAACAAGTCTAACAACTTGTTAGATTCAAATAAATGTACAAATTTTAATAAAAAAATCTCATTTTAAAGCATTTGTCCATGTATCGTACGATACGTAAGATTTTACGATACGATACGATACGATTCATACAATACGTACACTGTATCATACGATTCATGAGCACTTACGATACGCCAATACGATACAGAACATTTTACACACGATACGATACGTATCGTACGATACGTATCGCGGATCGTACGATACTGACAACTATGGGGCTATGGAGATAGCTTTGGAGGAGAATTTCTTTCAGGTTATAATAGAAGGAGATGCAAAGGATGTCTTTGAAAGTTTGCAAATAGTTGAAGACACTTTGGAGTTGGCCAAGAGACATGTTCAGTTTCAATTCAATTGGGTTAATAGAGAAAGGAACAAAGTTGCGCACTCATTGGCAAGATGAGCATTTTGTGGCAAATCTCATGGTGCTTTGGAGCCATTGGCTTTCCTGGACAGAGTAGTTCATGCTCTAAAGGAGGACATCTCTCTGTGTTAATCTTTTTCTTTTGTTTTGCTTGTGTTGTTCTCTGTATCTTTATTGTAGCAAAAAATATATATATACATTTTTGTATAAATTTTCAGTTTCTCTTCCTGCCTTTTTGGCAGACCAATGGACTACAGACAGAAACCAATTATAGGCTATCAGGATATTAATAACAGCCTTTTTTGTCTTTAATAATCATGTGATGTCTCTTTTGTCTAGAGTTCTGTTTCTCAATCTACAGTCTTCAGAAGCTGCTCACTAAAATATTAATAGTTACATCTCTGCTTTCAAACATTTTTTTAAGATCCATGTAGACTGTGGCTCCAGGGGGTTAAATAAGATGAATATCCTTTTTCTCCATTTTTGGCTGGGAATGTTCAAGACTACATATGTGGATTGTATTCAACTACAAAGCAACTAACTATGGAAGTCATCCAAGATGGATGGATTGAAACTTCTCTTATTGGTAAGTGACGCACACACTCAATTGGTTTTGATCTCACAACTTCACACTACACCCACACTTGAGAGGGTAGGAAGTGCCATTTGAATCAAAAATCATTAGCAGAAACTGAATGTTGATTTAAGGAGCTCCTGAGATAAAGTGATATGAATAGTGCTACAGCAGCTTTGAAGCATGACATTCATGAAAATTGGCCTAAAAACAATACTAAAAGCAAGCATGAGACACTGGTGTGTGCAGGAGCAGGTGAGGGAGCAGAAACAAGAATTGCAGTTTAGAAGCAGCTGTCACCTAATACAGAATACCCCAAAAAATTCTGGAGATAAATTGAGTGTATTCCTCAATTGAAAAAAGAGATAGAGCAGTACCAACTACATAAGAGAGATAATAATGGATTTCCAGCATTATAGGTTGTCAATAATTAAAACCACAAGCATAAGCAAAAGTGTGGCTAAAGTCACTCATAAGCCTCAACTTTGTGGTTTAATGAACATCTCAACTTGACTTTGCAGAATTCAAACAAAGTAGCCCATTTAGAGAGAAAATAGTGGGAGTGAACAACCAAAAAAGAAAGTATGAAATCAAGAAAAAACATGAGCAAACTGAGGTAAGAATATAGGATTTACAATAAAAGAAAGCTATAGCTTATATCGTACCTGCCCTTGCAGCTATCTTTGAGAGATTTAAAAAGCGCTTTCTGTCTGCCAATGTTGGTTCCAAATTCATACTTTCAGGGTCTGCCCCCACTTCAGTGGCTGAAATAGAGCTCTCATCATGAGAGAGAGCTAGCGTATGAAGAATTTCTGAAGCTGACGAAAATTGATTTAGGAACACTTCATGAAGCCAGAGAAGCTCCTCATGCTGTCTTAAAAAGATAGATAGCTCTTCTGGGAACTCTTCCCCAAGTCTTAAAAGCTTAGAAAACTGTCTCTGCTCATACAGTTGTTTAAAGACAAAGTAACTGAATCCTCCATTAGGTCCCATGCTCTCATGCTGCATACAAAATCATCTAAACCATCTTAAGAAGAAATACAAGCATCAAATAAGACTAGGAAGGACTGGATTGCAGAGGACTTATGTTTTTCCATATCAATGACTACATATGTGTATAAGCATGCAGAAGATACAAACTTCAAAATTCACAATTAAGGAATACTTCTGAAGCAGCTTGACTCTAACTTAAAATCATTTGGGCCTCCCATAATTTAAACAGTAATGATGACAATCTGCGGCAAAGCCTGCAATTTAGCACATAAAAGGGCAAATCAAGCATTGGACAACCATATACATACCATAAGATTTCTAAGCAGGACTGAATCATTGAGGTCACAGCATATTCTCCACATAGCTCGGTAGCATTCATGCCGTTTTGCAATGGACAGCAAACGTGAAGAAAGCTTCCGAAGGATTTCTTCCTTTTTCTCGTCTTCATTTAGATCCTGCAAAGATACGCATTTTAAGGATGTATACAAAATCAGCAGCAGGAAAATGAGGAACGTCTTGAACAAGATAGAATATTAACCCGATGCCTGCCTTCGACATAATCTAGGACCTGCTTATAAAGGGAATCAAGGAGTGTATCCCTCCTATTCCAATACTCATCTAATAGACCTTTGTGTCCTTCACCACGGTCGACCTTGGCTGTGACAGCACCAGCATATGCCTCTAGTAGAACTTCGGTCAGTACTTCCAGATGAGTATATAAATCAGATTTTGCAGACATATCAATTCCAGATGCTTCATTGAATAGCTGAAGCATATAGGAAGCAATGCTCCAAAGCCCATTACGTACTACAGGTTGACAATACCATGGTGTCAAGTGCTCAGGTGGTGGATACCACAAGTGATTATCATTTCTGTAGTGCATGGCCTCGTGAATTATAGTAACACAAGCATTTGAGAGCTCACAAGCTCTGTGGATCTGAATGCCAAGCGGCTGCTCTATACTTATTACATAATCAAGATGTCTGTCTAGGCAATAAAATATGTCTTCAAGATCAGAAACCTTACTGTAGAATACCTCGGCATTATCTCTGTCCATCAGAAGAACAGTATTTCGGCGAGCTCTCTCCCCAACTAATTGAATAAGATCCCAAAGAGCACCTGACATTTGAATTTCTGCACTAGAATGGGAGGAGCCAACTCCAATTGAACGGTTCTGGCTAATCACATTTTGCAGTTCTCTCAGTTGAATCATCCCAGCTAGCTTTTCACCATGTTCCAAGATAATTTGCAAGGAATATCCTGCCAACAATACTACAATTTAGTATTGACATGTTTCAATTCTTTTATTTATTATTTTGTTTTAAATTTAAAATCAACAGCAAGAGTTGAGCCCCAGAAAAACCCCACTCAAAATACCTTAACATCAATGCTGACACAGCTGTGATATATAGTTGCACTAACACTAAGACTAATGAAGTCCACAGTAAGATCAATGAAACATCATCATAAAGTACAAGCTTTCAAGTTTCAACACAGATCATACATACTGTAAAAGGAATTTGAAACTGAAACAGCACACACATATAGTTGTCATATAAAATAGGAAATAGAGCATACTCTGTCTAGAACACAGCTCCTCATGGCATTTGGATAACGCAAGAAACTGGAGAAATTTTGTATGCTTCTGCTGCTTGTCCATGAGTTGGGTAGACACAACAGCCATAGCCAAAATCTCAGCACCTCTGGTTGTTGTCCAGTGTTTAGCTAAGGTGTCTACAATTGATTTGCTCATCCGCGCAAAAACATTTGTTTCCCCATCCCTTTCAAATGCCCCAGAACTTTTTAGCTTTTCCAGCAAGCTATCAACCTGCCCAGATGATAGAAAATCATGGAAAAGATGACTCAGCAGAGCTTCTGATTCTTCATCTTGGCCAGTTCGACGTGCAATCCCAGTAAAACCCCCAGCTTGTCTTTCTCCAGCATCCCATGCTTCAGAACTTGCCCTTCTAGGAGCAATATCAGCCGCAAATGTGAGGTTTCTTCTTTCTTCTTGTGTAGATCCTTCATTTGAGCTCCCCTTACGTGACAAGCTTCGTTCAGGCGGTTCAACTCCACCAAGTACAACAGCCTTTTCAGGTATTGCCCATATTCCTGCTTTCTCAGTCAATACAACCCACGCCCCTTCTTCAACATCATCCGAAGAAGGAAGAACTGAAGCATCTAAAACTTTTCCAGCGTCATAAGGCAGGTCAAATTGATAGAGCTTTGTTGCATTTCGATAATAATGAGATACTGTTGCCGTTCCATCACCTGACAGTATGATTGCTGATCCTGAAGGCTTGCCCCCTACCCGAAGTCTCATGGAGAACAAGAAATCCTCATCCTCTACTCTTGCTTTTGGGATTATTACCTGGATAGGAGCTTTTTTCTCTAGAACTCTTTCATGTGTTGGCTCTATACTCATCCCAGATTTATACTGCATGGTTAGAAGAGAATACTGTGTGTAGCTTGAACCACTAGCCCGGTCCTTACAGAAGGTGGCAACCAGAATGGTAATCACTTTTCCGTGATCATCTACCTGCACATCAAGAGGCCATATTCGCTTCTGACCAGCTAGATCCTTCTTAATCCCCAAATCACCATCTGTGCTAATAATTTCATGGGACCAGAGCTTTGAAATGTGTATTTCAGGATTCAGATTAACACTGAAACAGTGTATCTCATGATCAGTCAACAGATAAAACTGTCTATTAGATTCCTCAGGAGAAACATGTGAAAAACGCCAAGTTAGTGACCTTGGATACCCCTTGCTCTCTATAAGTTGACCACTATCACCCACTTGAGAGGATAAGTTCAGTATATTGTCATATACTTTCTTACAGTGAATGCCAGTGGGACTGCAGTAAAACTGCCAAAGCTCACCATTTGAACCACATGCAAAGGCAACACAGATGTGCTGGGAATTAGGGACTGCAGAAGCAATCAAAGAGCTCAGTGTACTTGATCCAGCCAAACTACTTCCAAGCCTAATAGGTTGTTTGTGCCTGTTTGGGGTGGCCTTTCCATCAACAAGTGAAGAAGTCACTTCCAATTCATCAGAAGATGCAAAACTGGTAATAGGATCAGTTCTCCCTTCAGAATAGATGTCAGGCCAGTATATAATCGCTCGAGTTTTTTGGTTACACAAAACAATACCAGCAGAGTTGCAATGTTTCACAACTTTCTTTGTTCTCCTAGATGTGCTATCCCAATTGACAACACAAAGCAACCAACTGTTCCGGTCATTACTGCCAATGCTTCCATTTTCTGATACATCTGAAGGAAGTTCAAGAACAATGCATTTTGTTGAAGCTGCAGGTGATAAGTAACTCCAAATGAAGAGTCTATTTCCACAGATAATCCAAGCAAGAGATGTTCCCTTTTCCATTCCACCAGATATACATGCATCATCTGCCAGAGAAATATCAAGATTTTAGAAATTTACACTCTCAAAGCATAATTGGTCTTTGAATTATCAAACCCTATTATTTACCACTCATCCTCACAGGAATATAGCATTAAGGAATCTCCGAATAGTTTAATTTCATGGGTCGGTTAAACTAACCAGGAACACGCTGTTGCAGCCAACTGGCCTGTTCATCGCGAACCACTTGAGGGAACTCTCCAACATATACAGGCTTGATAGCATCTGCATTATCACTTCTGTTCACTGCTGGAATTCTAGGCAAAATTAAATTTATTCATTTCATTAGTAAACAGAAATCTAAACAATACATGACCCCTTACTTAGCCTCAACCATAAACAACACATAACAATAACAACCAAAAAAAAAAAAAAATTAATAGATGCCTACATCATAAATTACAAAACCCATTAGCTCTCCTAAATGCCTCTCTTTGTCAACAGAGAAGAAAATCCACCTTCCAAGTTATACATACATATATATATATATATAGTCAGGATCAAGTTACACACGACGTAACTTAAAGTAATGTTATTGGATTAAAATTTTCAAAATCCCACCATTAGATCTCTATGTGCTTAACACGCATGCCAATTAGATGCTAGTTTTTGGCGTAGGCAACGTTGGAACCCTATGTCTCTCATTGGAGTACAAAAGAGTTTAGCAGTAGAGATAACTAGTACCCACGTATAAATGAAATCAACCATAGATTCCTTAAACTAAAATTGAACACAAGAAAACCATTTTCCTAGAGTAGAGGAAGTGGTAGTAGTAGTAGTTGAGGGAACCTGGCGAAGACGGAAAGGCGAGGAGCCCAAGGAGCAGGGGTGCCGGTGGAGGGGCGATCCGGAACGGAATTGTCAATAAGGGGTCGGCGGTGAGGAGTGATCGGAGATTCGATTTTAGGGAGCAGACTCTTCTGCACTACATTTCGCTCTCTTTTCGAGCTCAAATTGCCTCTCTTTGTTCCCGGAGAGAACATTTGAGAGTGAGAGTGAGAGAGAGAGAGAGAGGGGTTTAGGGTTTATGGATTTTTGAAATTTTGAAATTTGAGAGAGTGATAGAGTGGTAAAAAAATAAAGTCATTTTAGTGAGAAGAGACCAGAAAATGTGGGGTGGTCCGCCTCCGCCAACGCCAAGCCAAGGATTATGTCCGTCTTAAAACGTTTATTAAAAATTAATTATGTTGAATGGAATTGTGTTCCGTTTATTTAATTAAAAAAAATGTAAAATGCAATTTTAGTATATTTAATTATTTGGGAAAATTACATTTTACTTTACACTTATCCCTAAACTACGAGAATGTACGCTTAACCTTCCTCAATCATTATCCTAAACTATGAGAATACACGGCAAAATTTGCTAAATAGCATCTTTTTAGAAAAATATTAGATAAATAGCATGCAGTTGAAAGTATTTAGTAAGTTGGACTGTTTTTGAAACTCGATTTCCAACCTAAAATCGAGTTTCCAAAACTCGATTTACTCTTGGATTCATCTGACGTGGATAAATAAAAACATAGAGGAACTCGAGTTTGCTAAACTCGGGTTCCTCTAATATATATATATAAATATAAATATATATATATATATATATATATTTTTTTTTTTTTCCCACTTGGAACTCGAGTCTAGCAAACTCAAGTTCCTTGCAGGTAATTTTTTTTTTTTTAAATGGAACTCGAGTTTACTACACTCGAGTTCCATGTATTTTTTTTATTTTTTTTTAAATCCATGTCAGATGAATCCAAGAGTAAATCGAGTGTGGGAAACTCGATTTTGGGTTGGAACTCAAATTTGACAAACTCGAGTTCCAAAAACAGTCTAACTAACTAAATAAGTTCAAACGTTTGCTAGTCACTAGATTTTTTTAAAAAAAATGTACTACTTACCAAATTTTGCCGAGAATACACGCTTAACCCTCCTCAATTATTACCCATATAACACAATAACACCAGCAGACCTCTCTCTCTCTCTCTCTCTCTCTCTCTCTCTCTCAAATTACATAGTTACAAAGCTCTCTCTTCGATCTTCACTCTCCCTCCTCTTTGGTCTCAAAACAATCCGGCATGAAAATGATCTCTCTCTCCTCTGTAGGATCCTTCGTTCTCTCTCTCTACTAGGCAAGATGAAATTCTCTCTTTCTCAATTGAGTTCAATGTTTTTTTTTTTTTTTTGGCACTAAGCCAATTGGGTTGGTGGTGGGTGTGGGTGTGGGTTTTGATTTGGGTTTGGGTGTGGTAGGGGAAAATGGTGGTGGGTGGTTGTGGTATTGTTGTGCCTATATGGGTTTGGATTCGGATTAGTTTGTGGTGGTGATGGAGGTGGGACTGTGGTGGTATGGGTTTTGATTTGGGTTTAGATTTGGTGATGGTCGTGTGGTTTTTGAACCCATTCGCATTCGGTGGTCACATGGTGGTAAAAGATTTGCGGAAGCAATATAAAACAAAATTTATATTTTTCAGTTAAAGATTGTTGTACAACACAACCATAGATTCTAAATATAACAAAATTGTGTACCTGTCTTAGCAACCTAAGCGTGTTGCCTCCCAATGTATTCACTTTTCTCTCTCTGTTTCTTTTTGGGTTTTTAGAAGACTACAATATCACTTAGTAGTTCTAATGATCAACAACTGATATGATATTTTTAAAATCTTATTTTTATTTAAGACTTCTAAAACCCAAGAGAGAGATTGGACATGAGATTCTTAGGAATCCTAATCTTCAACTGTAGGATTAATCAATAACTTTTTCAATGTTATTGACTTATCTTGAAACTCTTTCAAAATTATTCCTTAATTTTCTCAACCATATCAAGAAAATATTTGAAACTTTATAGATTGCAATAATGTCCATCAACACCTTGCAATTGACCCCCAAAGATTAAAGAATTACAAATGAGGTTCCATTACTTACAATTTTATATCTATGTCCTTCCAGCACGCTATATTCCCACAAGCCACTAGGACTAGATTAATATCACTATCATGTCCCTAACTTATGTAACCCTTAATTTCTTGATTTCATAATTTCTATTGGACTCCAAAATATTTTTGAAAAACTCTTTAAATATATATATTGTGGGGCCTGAAATTTGAAGTCCCAGCCCACTTCACATTAAGGGCCCAAAGCCCAAGCCGAGGAGCCTACTGCCGAGGACGTATGACGAAAGCCCCTTAACGGCCCAATAATATAGCCGAGGACAACCTCACGCTCAACGCCTCACAAAAAGCCTGAAGAAAATGACAAACTCAATACAAGAGCAGTACAAGCTAGAAAGCTGCCAACACCATAACGTGGAGCCCAGCACCTGACAAGCCCATACCCCATACCATGCTATCCAGCTTTTCCCAACCACTCTGACGTGAAGATTGATAGGACGAGTAATTGCCCCAAACAAGGAGAAACTGACACGTAGATGAATAAGGGGAAGTGAATACTAGTATAAAAGGGAAAAGAGAGCTAAAAAAGGAGGGGGCCCCCGGAAGAGGGAGGAAGAAAAAGGAGGAATGGTGAGAATGTAATGCTCCTCGGACTAATTCCGAGGAGTCAAACCTTTCAAACTACATTGATGCAAGGCTCAGCTATGCAGTCCAAACTCATCTTTGTATGATCGCTCATGAAACCGGGGCCAGACCGAAACCCAGCGCCCAAAGGCAGGCCTTTCCAAACCCACTCTCTACAAATCATATTGTTCGGGCCCTTTACATACGAGCCCAATGTCGTCCTTGGGTCGTTAAAAATCGTGTCCCTACATATATATATATATATATATATATATATATATATAATATTATATATATGAAAAACATTTTTGAAAAATGTCACTAGCCGTTTTTGTTTTGAGTCTGACTTCAATATGAAAATCAACTAAATATACTATCTTCTTTATAAACTAGTGGATTCATTGTTGAGCATTTACATATTTTACTCGTTACACATATAACCCAACGTGTTTGTATATAGCCTTTAAAATTAGCATCACCAGTTAACATTGTCAGAGTTATGTGCATAATAAATAAATATACACAAACCTCTCATGTTTGAGAACAATATAAAAATTGTGATAAAACAATCTTCTAATTAACAGTGATCACTCCATAAGGTGTTCTTGATCAAATCCGATTCTGTGTATGTGCTTGTTACATTACACCAAGGATGTTAATCTCGTACCGTACCGGCCGGTATGGCCGGAATATTTCGCACCGGCGCCTGAAACGGTACAGAAATTTGTTTGTTTCGTACCGGTTTAAATACCAGCTATACCGGGTCGTTCCGGTCATACCGGGAAGCAAACCGGATTTCGGCCGAAAACTTCATACCGGACCGAAATAACAAACAAAAAAATTTTAGATCTAATAATCTCTCTCCTTTCTTAATAACTTACTAACTTGCTCTTACTCTTGGGTCACTGCCATCATTAACACGGTGCCATTGTCGCCACCACATTGCCTGTAGCAACCCATTTGGCGATCTTCTCTTCAGCTTCTGCTGCTGCTGCTGTTGCTTCTTCTTCTTTGTCTGCTCAGAGGCTTATGCAGATGTTTCTTCATCTTATTCTACCTTTTACGTTTCCTTTTATTTTAATCTTTTAACTTTTTGTTGTTTTGTGTGCTTGATAAGTGACAAGTCACTTACAACTCTCGTGAACATCAGTCAAAAATTCAAACTCTACCTTCCTTTTTTTTTTTTAATATAACATTATAACTATTTATGTGTGCTCTGCCACACATCAAAACACTACAAGTACAATGATCAAGACTACTCATTAGAGGCTTATTTTAGTATTTTAATACATCAATATCAATTTATTTTATTTTATTTATAAGTATCAATATCAATTCTATTATAAATATTATATTTTATATATATATATAGATATATATATATATTTTTGCCGAGAATACTTTATATTATATATTACTAGTATAATGAATTAACATTTTAGCTAGAGCTTAAATTAATAAATAAGATATGAGTTGATAATTTTAAATATTATAAACAAATTATATGGGCCTTTACTAATGGATATACAACTAATATATATATATATATATATATATATAATATTATATATATGAAAAACATTTTTGAAAAATGTCACTGGCCGTTTTTGTTTTGAGTCTGACTTCAATATGAAAATCAACTGAATATACTATCTTCTTTATGAACTAATGGATTCATTGTTGAGCATTTACATATTTTACTCGTTACACATATAACCCAACGTGTTTGTATATAGCCTTTAAAATTAGCATCACCAATTAACATTGTCAAAGTTATGTGCATAATAAATAAATATACACAAACCTCTCATGTTTGAGAACAATATAAAAATTGTGATAAAACAATCTTCTAATTAACAATTATCACTCCATAAGGTGTTCTTGATCAAATCCGATTCTGTGTATGTGCTTGTTACATTACACCCCCTTGTCTGCTTAAAGTCACTACCTTAATGATGGAGTAAATCATTCTATCATATAGCGGCACAACAAGTGTAGGCTTTAGTAGTGATATTCAATTAATATCCACAACCTAGAATAATTTAATAATCTATGAAAAATCATTACTCCATGTCTTTGGTTCCTTAACCATTAACATGATTTTTCTACAAAGGCGACATCACATGCCACATTTAAACAATGAAATATACCTGTAAAAATTATGTATGTGAAAATAAAATTTTATTATCAAATAAAAATGCATAATATTGTTTTTGAGGGCACATAATTCTAACAGGTGACTATGGATTTGGTTGTGGTGGGGATATGGAGGTGATGCTGTCCGGTGGGGGTTGTGGCTGCCCATGGGTGTGACTGTTTCTCTCTATCCCTTTGTGTGTGGTTATGGCTTGGCTGTGGTGCTGTGGGTTTACATATGGTGGTGGACCTGGTGGTGATGGGGGTGGGTTTGGATCAGTTGTGGTGGTGAATCTAGTGACAGAGGTGGATGTAGAAGGATTTGGTTTTGGTTTTACCATTGGTGTGTGTGTGGTGTGGTTGTGCTGAATTTTTGATTGAAAAATATAAAGTGAAAAAAAGCAAAAACTATAACAGATTATAATGCTAAACATGAAATGGGTTGGGTTGAGGAAATGAATACAGGATTTGAGAAACCAGAAATAAGTTCAAAAAATGAATAAGTAAATAAAGCAAAGGACATGCTTAACACATTGAAACAATTACACACCACATATGTAAAAATAATTTCACCAAATACATGCCAGACAACAATCACAAAAATAAAAACACCAAATACTTTGGGACTTTTACAAACATAATAAGCCAAAGTTTACTAAAATTCATTGGAACATTCTTCTTCAACGGCCAATATTTGGTACACAGAAGGTTAAAGAGAGTGTGACTGTGTGAGAACTATGGGTTTTACCATACCTGATAGAGCATGCATTTGTTATGCAGATTGAAACTGCAATCTAAAGCCACAAATTTTATATATATGTGAACTAAAAAACATGGCTGATGTATTGAACTTGTGATCCAAAGTTACAAAAGGATTTGATTGAACTAAAAAAAATTTGATCTATGTTAGAATGACATGCCTCGGATTGAAATTCTTGACACTGTTTGGTTGTTGTTGGATAAATCATCTTTACAGCAATAATGTAGCAATATAATCTTTGTTAGTAGGTTCCAGTTAGCTCAACTGGTAAACTCTCTAATGGTTGAATTAGAGATCTAGGATTCAATCCTCGTCTGCACAAAAAACTAATTAGTGTCTTGGTCTGCTAATAAAGAGCTATCATCAGCAGCGAACGTCATAAATTAAAACTCACTCAAAAAAAAAAAAAAAAAAAAAAAAACTTTGCCAATCACACATTATGAGAAGCCTCTAAAAGTTGATGAGGGAGAGATAGAGAGAGTTGTGCAAACTGATTCATATATTGGGGAAAAAACACACAAATGAAGAGGGGTGAGAACTAATTAGAGTTAATGTGTTGTAATGGGTAAGGCAACAACTAATTAGATAAGAAAAAAAAAAAAAAAAAAAAAAAAAAAAAACACCTCACTTTTCATAGGTAATTTGAAAAGGTAATAGAAGGGAAAAACAAAAGTGCAAAATTACACAGTTTTGAGTCTTCTAAGAGCATCCCCATCAGTATGTGCAAAATTTTTTTCCATTTTGCACATCTAAAACCTACTTTTTCTATTTTACACTCTTATTTTTACAAAACATTCACATCAGTTTGTCTATTATACACATTTATTCAAATAAAATATTCATTTCTTTAACACTGTCATCTCCCTCACAAACCCAACTCAACCCACACAGCCACCATCTCCCTCACAGACACCAAAATCCACACAAGCCGATCACATTGGAATCCCAAAGAAAACCAGTAAAAAAAACCAAAAAACCCCCCCAAAGAACAACCAAAAAACCAGCTCCACAATCACCGATACCACCGACCCACACCCACAATCACTATCATGGCAGCCTTAAGCTCAACCAAAAAAGGATCAAAACCCACAAGATTCTAGGATTTCTTCTTCATCTTCTACTACTATTGCTCCTTATAATACGACGTCTTCTTCGTCTTCTAAGTCTTCGTCTTCGTCTACGTGGTGGTCTAATTTATGCTCCTCAGTGCTCAAACAAAGCCTTAGGTTTCTTCGTCAGAGAACTCCATTCGTGTTGTAGACAACGGACTCGGCTTGCTTGGCCTCGTTCTCATTGGCGGCAGTGGTGATCAGCGGAAGCTAGATGAAGAAAGATTGATGAGATGAGAGAAAGAGAGAGCTATGCGCCTGAGAGAGTCTCTGATGAAATGAGAAAAAGAGAGGGAGGTGAGAGTCAAGTACAAAGAGGAGAGAGAAAAATTTATTAAGATATTATATGCACATGTTACAGTAACCGTGCATATATGCACGATTACTGTTCATTTGTAAGACCGTTGTGTATATTTAAACATTTTTACAAAAACTGATGTGGGTGTTTTTTGGGTTAAAATGTGCAAAATTTAGCACTTTTTGTATTTTGCACATTTTTCCAACCACTGATGTGGTCGCTTTAATGATGATGCTCATTTAAATAGATATATTTAAGTAATAAATTATAAACTTGACTTATGTTGAGGGATGGACCCCACCCAAGGGGAGAGGACCAGGGGCCAGAATATTTATTAGTTATATCTTTTCATTTTTGCAATTGGCCTCCTATTTCAAAACCTTAAACCCCCATCTTCTCCAATTAGTCTAACTAGCAACTACTCAACTCAAAAACTTAACAAAAAGAAAACTTAAAAATATATATAAATCCTAGTCAGCCCAATATTAAGAAACAATATTATTTTGTATTTTTTTTTCTTTGTTGGTAGATGATTGCATCTTAATGATTTTGTGTATTTGTTTTGGTTTATAGTGTTATTTATTTATTTTTTTTTAATAGAGTTTCACAACATATGGTGAATGTTTCTAATGATTGTGCTCTTTATCATCGACCAAAACACCATTTGATTTTTGGTATAGACGAGAATTAAACCTCAGATCTCTTATGGTTGATAGTTTGTTAATACTATATGGATGCCTATTTAGAGTTTTCTTTTTGCTTATACTCCCCCCCCCCCTCCCCCCCGAGAGCTTAAAATTCAAGGTTCATCCTTGCATATGTTTGATATATATTGTATGGGTCAAAAACCAAAGACCCTGATTGATGGGTGGGGCTTTTGTTCAAAGTAATTAATTTGTAAGAGATGGATGTTTGGACCAACAGTTGAGTTAAAACAATAATTCAACATGACAAAGGAAGAAACAATGACACAAGTCCAACTTATAGAAGATGAGATCAATTCTTGATTGTTTTATCTTCCTCGGAAAATCTGAAGAGTGTTTGTTCTAGGATGGGAATACAAGACTCAACTATATTTAGTGTTACAGAGTCTCTCTCTCTCTCTTGGATCCAATCCCTTTTCATGGGGGATTTTTCTCTATTTATAGCTCTAATGCTTCAATCTTTGTCGTCCACCTATAGAGTGAATGATCTTTCAAACAAGATATTTGCCCTATCTTTCTTCTCACCTCCTTTTGAGGCTGTGCTGAGCAGGGAACAGGCTGTTGAGATACTGTTCAAGGGTCATTCAATCATTAATGCGGGGGTGGTGGCTTTGTCAGGAAGCTTCTCCCAACTTTTGTTCAGATGAGCTACTATTGCTTCCCTCGACCAATACCCTTGGTATGGCCTATCATTTCTCTATCCCCCTCGGTTCACTTCTTTCCTTGAAGTAACATCTTCTTCGGACTAACTCTTTTCTCGAACTATTTAAACCTAGGTACTCCATATGAACGTTTAGTTAGGCCTTCCTAGATTTCTATCTAGGCCCAATATCCCTTAACTCACCTTGGCCCACACATAAATAATTGTAAATTATGTGCTCTTTTTTTCTTTTCTTTTTCGATAGAATTTCAATATATGACGTTTGCTTCTATGATTTTGCTCTTTATCGTCAAATCAAGACACCAATAGGTTTTTGGTGTAAGCGAGAATTAAATCCTAAATCTCTTATTCATCCATTAGAGATTTTACTAATTAAACTAACTGGAACCCACCGTAAATTATGTGTTCTAAATGTGAATAGTCACACAAATATTACTACATAATTATTAACTTGTTCAATTCCATAAAAGTGACAGCTTTTTCAAAAGGAATTTAAAAAAGAATAGTACCATTAATATTTGTAACTACCATTAATTTAGAATTTTGAATTAAATGTATTGACACATGTCATGTGTGTTATGTTATGGATAAATTGCTACTTGCCATGTGGCACCATTGTCCATGTTATTCTAAATAGATAGAGGATTGCACCACTTGTCATCGTTGTGTGCATCCATCAATTGTGGGATCCAACTTTTATAGATATATTATAGATAGATAGATTGAATGACACAAGTAATTTTTAAGCACTTTTGCATTTTGTATGAATAGGACAACATTGAAACAAAGTCAAAATTAAGGATTGAATTGACACAATTGATTTTAAAAAGGACCAAAGTGAAATTGACCTAACGATAATATAATTAATTTTAAAATCATTATAAAAATTCGGTGATCCATGAGAAGGATTAGGAAAATCTTATTCATTATAACGTTGCAAACCCTTTGAGAAAACAAGATAAAAAAAAATAGAAGCTCAAACAGTACAAATCCTGTAACAAATGAAAAGCCTAATTTTGTCGTTCTATTAGTATAAAAGTATAACTGTGATAAATTCTTAATTGATTGAGATTGCAGCAAAGTGTGAAGATTTTGAAAATAATTCAAATTTGCAGAGTTTTATACTTATAAGAGCATCCATATTGGTGGGCTAAATAGCTATATTGCTATTTTTAGCACCACCAATACTTAAAAAGCATGCTGCAATGGTGGTGCTATATCTAAAAATTTTTAGATTCTTGCTACAATGCACAACCATAAATAGCTATGCATAGCTATGCACTGTAGCAAGAAGCTAAAAATTTTTTTTATTAAACTTCTCTCTCTTCTCTCATTAAAAAAATATTTTCTCTTTTTCTTTCTTCCTCTCTCTCCGGCTTCTCTCCTTTCTTCTTTTTTTCCTTCTCATTTTTTTTTTTCTTTCTAGCGCCTCCCTCATCTCTTCTCTGCTTCGCCGACCCATCTCGCTAACCCACATCTTGCTGACCCACAAACCCATCTCCCCAAACTCATCTCGCCAACCCACAGACCCATTCCGCTGAGACCCCATCTCCCCAAACCCATCTTGCCGAGACCCCATCTCCCCCAGCCCCATTGCCAATCTGTTACCAAAACCCCATCGCCACCAAGTTTGTGTTGGATTTGTGTTTGTGTGCTGAGTTTGTGTTTGTGTTTGTGTTTGTGTTTGTGCTGGGTTTCCGCCAAGTTTGTGCTAGGTTTGTGTGCCGAGGTGGTGCCTGAAGATAGTGATGAAGACAGTGAAGAATAGGGAAAAAATAATAAATAAATATATTGTTTAATGTAATAGATATATTATTTTATTGTATTGAAAGCTAAAATAAAACCATTGATGTTGAATGTTTTGTAAAGTGAGAGAGTAAAATAGATAAAATAACATTTTGTGGTACTTAATAGCTAAAAAAAAATAGCTCCATCAATGTAGATACTCTAATAGTCTCGTTATGTGCATTTTATTAAGGGAGAAACAATAAATTCATTATTTTGCAAAAAAGAATTATTCTCCAATAACAATAACAATAATGATGTAGTTCATCAAAAAATAACAATAATAATGTAATAATTATGGGAGCAAAGGGATATTTATTGGGTTAACAATAACTTTGATGGGAGGAAGTGGTTCATGAACCTTTCTAACTGGTCAAGCCTGACCTGATCTTCGGGCCTGGCATTGCACATCGGTTTAGGTCTGGCCCAGCCGCCCAGGCCTATCTCAGACTGCCCACTGTTTTGTAAATCAAACAGCATCTATTAATGTTTCTAATGAAAGGCATTCACGTTCAAATGCCTACTTTAACACTTAATTATAAAATAAATAAACAAAAGAAATCCTAAGAGCGTTCTCATTAAGAATTATAAAAACTTTAACATTTCGCATCTCAAAAAGTTACTTTATTCATTTTAATATCTCACTTTACAATATACTTAATATCAAAAGTTCTATTATTTTACCACTTCATTTAAATATTTTTTTTATTCTTTCTTTATATTTTCTTTATTATTTCTTTATGTTTTTAAATAACTACCATTCAGACCTGTTTCAGTACCCAACAACTATCATTAAACAAATCTTCTTTTATTTTTTGTTTTTATAATCTTGCTACAGTGGGCTGCTAGAGATAGTAGCCCACTGTAACTAGATTGCAAAATTAATAGGATTTACAATTCTTGATGGAGTATGTTTTTTACAAACTTGATGTTAAAATTTAGCATTTATAACATTTACAATTCTTAATGAGAATGCTCTAAGAACATTCTCATCAAAGCTTCTAAACAATTTAGCATTTACTATCTCAAAAACCAACTTTATAACATATAACACATCACTTTACAATATCCCTTACATTAAAACTTTTATTTTTTTAACACTTCATTTAAATATTCTTTCTTTATTATTCTTTATTCATTTTTTATTCTCTCTCTCTCATTTGTCTCTCTCTTTCTCAACCCAACTATTCTCAACACCGAGGGCCACCACATCCACCCACCATCGCCACCACCAACCAGATCCACCGCAACCACAAAAAAAAAAAAAAAAAAAAACCACCACATCCACCCACCACACCCACCATATCCATATCCACCCATCATCACCGCCACCAGCCAACAACCTCTAGGTAGATCCACCGCAACCACAATCAATAGTAGAAAAAACAATCAAAATCAAAATCACTCAGACCGCCGGTGACCTAGGAACACAATCCATCGCCACCAGCTAGACCCACCAGCAATCGGATTGTTGGAGACCCAGGAACACGACCCACAACCCACGGCCGTTGGTGACCCAAAATCAAAACCATGACCTAGTAACACCACACTGTGACCCAAGAACAGCATCGTGACCATCAGACCACCATCGTTGGACCAAAACCATTGCCGGACCACAACCATCGAGAGAGAGAAGTGAGAGAGGAAAGAGAAGAGAGAAGTGAGAATAAAAATGTTTTTATTTTTTTATTTAAATCTAGCTACAGTGAGCTGTTATTAATAACAGCTCACTGTAGTTGAATGTTAAAATCCTTAGCATTTAGCATCTTTGATGTATGTATGTTTTTATGATTTGAAGTGTTAAAAATACAAAAAAAGATAATATTTATTATTTTTAATACCTTTGATGAGAATGCTCTAACCATATTAAACAAAAGAAACTTGTAATGAAGTGACTAAAGATACCAGATTATTGCATGATTTTCTTGGATTTTGAGTCTTGCTGTTTTGTTATACGCCAAACAAGCGATGTGCCAAACGAGATTTTCCTTAGGTTCAGGTCTTACTGTTTTAGTATGTGCCAAACAATCTATAGGCTTAATTGGCATTATCAACTAACTTGTGCATGGCTCACATCGTTTGATTTACATATTTTAAATACAGGTTTCCTCTTTCTTTCTTTCTTTTTTTTTTTATTTTTTTATTTTTTATTATTATTGTTATTGTTATTATTTTAATGATGGTTTTTATGAGTAACTATTTTAATAATTAAAATTGCATTTAATGGTTTGGATGATCAGTCCACTAAATTGATAAAATCTACTGATATCGAATAAGGTACCTCGATTTAAATTTTATCTATACTAAAAGTCACTAAGTACATATTTTCTTCTTTTTAATGAAAAAATCAATAAATATCTTAGTTCGATGATAAAAAAAATTAAAAAAAAAAACAATTAACATAGAGTGGACCCGTTTTATTAAGGTATAAAAACAAATTTCTCTCTCCCTAGCTCCAAGAGGTCTTGGAAAGTAAAAGCTATCAACTCGTGTTCATTCGTAAGATTCTAACCTCTCTCATCTGAATTATTAAGATCATCATAAGAGATTTTGCTCCTTTTTTTTTATTTTTTTATTTTTTTATTTTTTTATAACGACACTTTATACCCCTCAAGATGGATGCATCTATGGATGAACTTTGGAAACGCTTTTGCATTTTTGACCAAAAAAAAAAGAAAAAAGGGCGTGATGGCAGTCAAATCACACGAAGTGACTCCCTCTAAATAGCACGCACAATTCAGTATTTTGTTCAAATTGCAGACCAACAAGGATTTTAACAAAGAAGCCTTCAAATCCGCCATTCACCAACTTTGGTATTGTTCTCATGGAGTAGTCATCAAAGCCGTTGATATTAATTTATTTTTGGCTATCTATAATAAAGAGGAGAACTTGAGGGAAATCTGGATAAAAGTCCCTAGACTTTTAACAAAAGACTTATTCTGATGAAACGTTTTAGTGGAGATCTCAGCCTTAGTAATGTCAAATTCTAATATTCTCCATTTTGGATTTGGGTTTTCAATATTCCCATTAAAAGCATGAACAAGGACGTGGGAACTCACATAGCCAATGAGATTGGTCAAACTTATCACAATTGATGCTTCCAAAAGTGGTCTCACTTGGGGTCCTTTTCTTTGCATCAAGGTGAATATTGACATCACAAAGCCTCTCATGAGATGTAAAATGGTTCATATTGATGAATTAGATGAAGGTTGGGTATTTTTCAAACATGAGAGATTGCTTATTTTGTTATCGATGTGGGGCGTTCGGTCAATATGATTGTGAATGCCCCCAACTTAAGTTAAGCTGTTTTTTGACAGATAATGATGATTTGATCCATAGCTCCAAAAGATGTACAGAGGAAAGATTCAAACTATTTTCCTTCCGATCCACAACATGAAGAAGATGAAGTACAATTGTCAAAAGAGGAAGAAGAAGAATCAACTCAACATCGACACTCTCAAGTGGTGTTTCACACGATGGAAGAAACTAGTGTAAATTCTGGGCGGGAAAAGGAATCAATCTCTCTAATTCCAAATTGAATTCAATTTCTAAGAGGGATGATATTTCACCCAATCTGGGAAAAAAACCGGTAGCTTTACCAAGGGAAAAAATCTTGGGTGAGACAGGCGCATGCACTTGTCTCACAAGATACCTTCTCTTCCTAAGGAAGAGGATACTGTACCGTACCAGTACGTGCACGGTACCAAAACTCTAATTTTTTGTATTGGTTTAAATACCGGCCGTGTACCAAGCGTACCAGCCGATTTCGGGTGTTTCGACCAGTACCAAGTGTACCAGCCTGTTAAAAAAAAAGCCTTTTTTTTTTTTAGTTTTGTAATTGGTAACTTATTTGTATTATTTATTTTCTTAGTATGCAATGAACAATTAAGCTTTCTGTTTTTTTTTTTTTTTTTTAGTTGATGCTAAATTCTAAAATCATGAATAGTTTGTTCTGAATTAAGGTAATGTTTTATGGTAAATTTTTATTTTTATTATATATATATATTTATAAATATAAAAAAATAGCGGTAAATCCAAAATGAGACACCGGTATTGACTGGTACCAAAATATATCGTTCCACTAGTCAAACTAGTAAAATCTCCAATACAAGATTGATTCCCTTGAGCTTTACCCCTTTTTCAAATTCTAACGGTATTTTCCAAGATAGCAACCATGAAGTACCTATTCAACCTGATCCTCTTCCAATAATTCTTTCGGATAAGCCACCCTCTCCTCCTGATAAAGTAATCTCAAATTCTAATCTCACTACTACAATGTTGGGAATTTTGATTCAATCCAACATCTATCCTCAATAGACGTTTGTCTAAATTATGATAACTTGAGTTTGAATTCTCCCCAAGATAGACGTGCCCCTATTGAGATAAATGATAAAGTTAAACAATTTTGAAATAATGGAAATCTGTTTTTTTGAAACAGTGGTGGATGTATATATGGAGGTAATTTCGGGCGATCTGGTTGAGGTTTCGAGCCCCACCAAACCATCTTTTAGGACTTGGAAACGTATGTTATGTAAATCTACAAACCCCTCTCCAAATACAAATAGTTCTCATAACATCACCCATTTATTAAACAAGCAGCCACTAGAGCTTCTGAAACTATTTCTTCACTTGTTGGAAACTCTCATCACAAGAGACAAGCAATTGAGATAGGCAAGCAATCATTATCTTCTTCCTTTCGGGTTGGTACTCAACCACCTTTTCCTCCATGAAAATACATAACCTAAACTACCATCGGCTTCAGACAGAATTTGCTCTTTAGAAGTTGCTTGGAATCTTGAGGATATTAAGCTTTATTTGTGAGAGTTTTGTTTATATATTCTTTGTTAGTGCTCCTTTATGATGTAATTGTGTTGCTCTAGATTCTGCTAGCATTGCAAAAAAGAATGAGGTGGTCATTGTTTAGTTAGAAAAATACTCATATTTTCTCTTTCTCATTATACAATATAATTCTGAATAAATAAAGTCTACCATCATTTCTACTTATAAAAAAAAAAAGTGTACCCTCTGGGATATCTAATATATCTTGTATCGATAATAATAATAATAATAATAATAATAAGAGAGACTGGTACATCCGTGGACTCAAGTGGGTTTATCAACTAGCTTGTATAATCAGATCAACTTCTCAACTACTAGGACCAATTATAGGACTCAATTATTCGTTTGCAATATTGGAATCTGAATTAGTACATAAATATTGGCCGACCAAAGTGCAAACAAAAAAGGATCCATCTGTAGGAATGATATATCTCTCTCTCTGTGACAAGCAACCGTTGTCTCATGTCCAACTACTAAAATAATCACAACGCTATTTACTGTATCGAACTAACCTTTTACAAGTGATAAATACGCAGCTACCTTACTAAAGCTAATGACGCATCTTTTCAATACTAGAAATTTAGAACCAAATCTCACCCCTACCAGTAATAATGAATGCATTTTCCACTACACATATTAATAGGTAAGATTTGTGATCTGTGTCTCGCTTCTCTCATTTACCACTCTGGTTCTTTTTCTCTCCTCCTTTTCCCTTTTCTTGCTCACATCAATGTCCATTTCTTTCAAGACATGACAAAAGGTTCTCTCCCATGATAACAAAGGGGGAGAAATAATAATAATAAGGGATCGGTTAAGGACATACATTAATCATTGATTTTGGGAAACTTTTTATGGAAAATTGAAAAAGCTGTTAATCATAATAATGAAGTAATAGAAACTATGACTTCAGATATAAATTACTTAAGGAAAAGAATGTGTAACCAACTGACTGATATGTCCAGGATCCACAGCCAACTCTAAAAAATTTGGCACTAAGGTTCGGTTTGTGTTTTTGTTATCCTAAGCCCGTTATCATACATAGTTTCTTATACTGAAAACATGGTAGTACTAGTCACAGAGTAGGGGAGTTATCTTGATTACTCAAAACATGCTCTTTGTTTTGTTTTCCACAGATTAGGATAGAATATGAACTATAAAAACCAACAGAAATTAAAACATTAAAGGGCTTGTATGTAAAATATAGTTCTCCAAAAGAGAACAAACAGCAACCTTTGCCAGATTCAAGACCAAAAAAAAAGGTTCTTTCCTACTTTCTGTTTCTGTTCTCTAAACAAAAAGAAATTTAAAAAAAAATTAAAAAATACATACATATAAAGCAGATCTTGCATCACGGTTCCAGCTTCAAGGAAACAACTCGCGACTGTCTGTTACGTTTTGCCACCTTGACAAAGAGTACTGAGAGACAAGATGGAGCCCACCACGGCCGGCGGACCTTTTGTTCCCCTTTCAGACAAGCCACTGGAGATGTAATAGGTTTCAGTATATACAGCTAAGTATCCAGTCCAGAAGTAAATAACAAATATCTTCCTAAAAAATACAGAGACTTTATCTAGAGAACCGTGCATCAATTTCATTATTTAAGAGAGAGTATTGCATACACACACAAACAAAAGATGAAGGAGGCACTCATTTCATTATTCAAAAGAATAAAAAAGATACTACACATCAGTTTCTCAATTAAAGCTCAAGTTGTTATGACAGAAAAATGGAATAACATGAAAATTTTAGTAGTGCAGCTGACTGGAAATGCAATATCATGATTAACATTTGTGCTTATCAGTAAAATGACCTAGATATTTGAGAAGAATGAAACAGTCACAGCCAACGTATTCCTCGAGAAAACACATCTCATAAATATAAACAACCCATGTTCCTTCATGTTTTTAGAAAGATTAGAATTTTCCTCCTATAAACATTAACAATGAAAGTACAAAATTACTCAACAGCCTTCAATTTACAAATACAAAATACAGCATTAGTGAAGCACTGAGATTTTTCCTTTAGATCTTCAACAATAAAATATGACACCTATGGTCCCTTTGGACCAAATGGCTTTCCCACTTTCTCCCCATGTTTCTTTTGGCCAATAAAAAAGGGTGGGAGAGTGAGGCCAGAGATTCAATCCCAAAAGGTATGCCAATTGTACTTTTATAAGAAAACAACCACTAAAAACAAGGAACATTCAAGGTTACGAAATACTCAGGTAAGGGAATGGAGTGCCATCCTCCACAGAAGTTACATTGTTAACGTTCCAAAGCACACCCTCAAATGAAGCATACTTCAACAATGCCAAGATTTTATAAGTTCACAACTGAGGCATTCTGAAGTTGTCATGAGAAAAAAGTGATCACAAAAGCTTCTTCCAGAAGAGACTACAGACATAATCAGAATTCTCTAACCATAAAACTTCTAAAAAGTAGCATGACTAAACAAATTTTCTCATGCTAAACTAACTTCTCAGTGACAGTCATCAGATACAAAAATTTGTTGTACACACGCATTTATCCCTGCACCTACACACACACACACATGAGAGAGAGAGAGAGAGAGAGAGAGAGAGAGAGACCTTTAATTCGCCTGAGCTCCTTGCATAGAGTGATGAAGTCTCCCCATTTCATGTGGCATCGTCTTATAAACCGAAGAATCTGCTCAGTAGTGAACATGGACATGCCTTCCAGGTATTCTCCATTGACACCATTTTCTTTAAAAATCTGGCGGTAACTACCAAGGTTTATCTCTTCCAACCACAAACCAACATCCTGGCAAAATAGAAAAAAAGTTGTGGACGAGCCATGCCAATAAGCCACATATCCCTATCTTTAGGTTTTTATTTTTATTTTTTGAAAGTCACATACACATTATCAAGACTTGAAAATAGCAAAAACATAAGCTTATGTTCCTTAGTTCACTTCTATTAGCAGTGTTCAGGTCAATTTTTAGGCTACATACAAACAAAAAATAATTAACAAAACCAAAGCACATTTCCTTCAGTCACCATTAAAAAATTGCTTTCCACATGCATTTCTTTGAAGCTTTAGCGTATCTCACTAGTTTGTTAACAAAAAAATGCATGGTTTTGGAACCCTTTCATTGTTCTTAATCCACATCACATAAAACTAGTTTTCATGGTGAATGAACAACTACCAACTAACGCAAATTTTCTTTTCTCTGTTCTTTTTATTATTATTATTTTTTGGATAAATAACTTTCATTCTACTAGGAAAAAAAAAATTTTGTTTCCTTTATCACCATAATTATTTCATCTTAGTTCTGGTTGCCTAATATGTCTTAACAGGCAATCTCTTTTAGTTTCTATTGTGTTATGATGCTGCAATCTCTAGCAACTTTTAATAAAAATATAAAATTTATTAAAGCATTATTCTTCTGCACAGGATGTACAGAACAGAATAGCAAAGGAAACACAGAAAGAAACAAAGAGATGCAATCTTTAGCAACTGTGCTGAACACCTAGCCAGATCTCGGCCACATAGCATTCAATTTTCAAACAAAGAACTCCAAAGTAGAAGCATCCATGTAGCACATGCTAGGTCTCAGATACATGCAATGGTAATATGGAGTAGGTGCTCCAAGACAATTAGAAGCATTCATGTATAACATGCTAGGTCTCACATATGTGCAATGGTGATACAGAATTTGGGTAGTTACACTGTAACTTTCAAAATAATGTTGTACGAGTACAATCAAGACCCCATATTGCTCGGCATTTAACCAATAATTGCAACACTCAACAGTATCACTTTAGAATTCTAATTGGATAGACTTGAATATATGAAGAAAAAAACTCTTTTCAAATGTGCTTATTAGGGTCCTCAACCTCAAATGCGTCATTTCATACCAATCCACATCATTGGTAAAGCAAATATGACATCCATAACAAGACAACAAAGTTAAAAGTTTTATATCCTACATAAACACAAGTCCTTTCAAATTACAAATGCATTGTATAGAAACCGGACCCCAAATTCCTTGCTCGAATGTTAGGAAAGACCGTCAATTAAACAAAATCAACATAATCTCTAGTTACCGTTATTAGAGCCAATAAGTCAGCTTTTACAACATCAAAATAATCGAAACAAAAACTTTCCAGTCCAAACTTCCACGATTCAACATAACCACCAAAATGAATCACTAAATACTATCAAATTCAACTAATACCCAGATTTAAATTCAACCCAAAATCACAATCAAATTTAAAGAGAAAACAAACTATAAAAAACCCAAAATTTAGAAAAATCAATTATTGTACATACAAAAACAATCAGATAACAGAACCAATTTACCAACCACGATCAAACCTCCCAAACAAGCAATTCTAGTATATCAGCATAGAAACCCAAATAAAATATAAATAAATAAATAATTAAACAAGATCTAACCGCAGAAACAGGACCCAAACAACTAGAATCAGATAGAGACAGAGAAATACAGTACCTCTACAGTCCAAATAAAGAAATCAAGAGGCTCAGGTGGGTGTTCTGTGCTCATCTCCCAAATCAATCCCCCACAAAAAAAAGTACCTAAACCATTTGCAACCAAACAGAGTCTTTAAGACCTCAAAATTCCAATGAATTTCAACTCAAACACAAAAATATCAAAGGAAGAAGCTTTTTTTACAACATGGGTTCCAGAGAAAAGGAAATCAAAGAAAAATTGAAAATTGGAAACAACCAGAACAGGTGTGGGACTGAGAGGCAGTGATAAGATCCCTATTGCTCTGTTTAATATGATTCTTTCTCGGGAAACAAACAAAGGGGTAAGAAAAATTAAAAAAAGAGAAAAACTGTTAAGAGAGGAAAGTGAAAGTGCTTACCGTGAGAGAAGGGTGAGTTCGTGGAAAATGATATGTATGGTATGGTCGTAGAATAAAGTTTCTACATTTGAGGAGGGCTGACCACTGAGCCTACACTGACTGAGGTGAGAGAGAGAGAGAGAGAGAGATAAGAGAATGCGTGTGGGTCAAATAGTTTGGTTTTGGCCACTCTTGTGTGTCTCGACTCTACTCTCTACTATTTATTTTATTTTATGGGGATTGATGGATATTGCTCTCTCTCTCTCTCTGGCCTTTCAGGCTTCAGCTCAGAATTACATGCATGCTTTGGCGTTACTTGTCTCTCCTCAAGCTCACTCAAGGATTTTTTTTCCTTTTTTATATACTATTTCCTTCTCTAATTATGTAATCAATAAACAATGGTCTTATTAATTACTTCCTCTATCTTACCCTTTTTTTTTTTTTTTTGAAAAGTAAAATTTTTTAATGGAACATCATTTATTATCTTGACCAACGGGGACTTGGCTGAGTGGGTAAGGTTCGAGCACTTTGTGCAACACACTTAGGTTCGAGTCCCACTGTCCGTAGGAGTCCGTTGGTGGGCATCCTTAATGGGGTTAAAATCCCGCACAGGTAGTAACCATAAATTCGGTTCGCCTAGCGCCCTGCCCGGGGGTGTAATATAATCATAAATCCCCCCATTTTTATTTACAAAAAAAAATCATTTATTATCATGTCTATTTTTTAAAAATGTATAAGTTTCCAAAACTACCATTAAAAAAATTTATCAAAAAATTGAATTAGTAAATTAATAGGGGTATAATAGAAGTATTAGTAAATTAATAACTTTTATTTTTAGAAACAAGACAATATTTTGGGACATTTCAAAATGGAATAGAAAACAAAAAAAGTGGGACGAAGGGAGTAGTAAAAAAATAAATGGTCCTGTATAATAACCTTTGATTTAAAAAAAAAAAAAAAAAAAAAAAAAACCCTATAAACAATGTCAAAGAGGTATACTTCAAAAGCAAATATATATATATATATATATATATATAGATTTATTGGCTTAAACCCTCAAATTCAATATGATTATATTAAATAGTGTTTTTCTTGATATTTGTGTACAGTATTAAATATGAGTCCAAATTAAATAGGTGAACACATGGCAAGTTTTTATTGGTGAAGTATAGAGTAGAGTAGGAAAAGTAGGACAGAAGATTTGGACTCATTAAATGTACCTTAGTTTTTTCTCAAAAATATTTACCTTACTTATTATGCTTAAATGACAAGGCTTTATTACATATTTATACTAACTAATAAGCATTGTTGTAATTATCATAAAAAAATAAATAATTAAATTAAAAGCACTAGTTCTTCTCAAAAAAATAAAAAAGAAAAAAAAAGCACTAATTTATGTACTAAGCTTTAAGATCAAAATTCTACAAATACGTGGCTTCTTCTTTTTTCGATAATTCGATATTTACAATTTGAGAATCGAGAGAAAGATTTAAACCCTAGATATCATAGACAAATTATAAGGTGTCAACCAATTGAGTTACAAAACTCTTGGCAAGTTGTAAGTTCTACTTAATTCAATTGATAATGTTTCTCTCCATCAAATAAGAAATCAAAGTTTATATCACATCAACACCAAAAAGAGACTTATTGCTATATTAACTTGATGATGAAGAATAATTATTATAATATTTAGGAATTTTTTTGTATATAGAAAAAAAAAGGGAAATTACAGTAAATCTACCTGTGGTTTGGCCCGTTTTCACTTTGCCTACCTGTGATTTAAAATTTAACACTTTGCCCACTTGAGTTTCAATCTGTTTGCTCTCTGTTACTCACCTCACCCTCAAACGTTAGAAAAACACATTTTTAATACAAATCACAACATAACACAGATCAAAACACGAACCCTTTGAAATCTTTCCTCATGAGCCCTAAAATCACGAAAATCCTTCTCCAAAATAAGAAGAAGGCTGGGTCAAGGCTAATTTCATCTAAAAGAGCAAAGCTTGAAGAGATACCTCTAGAAGAAACTACTGAGCTTGAGCCATTCTCATCTGCAAGATGTCGGATCTTTAAAAGATTGAACAGTAACAAGAAGGTAGCTTACATGAAAGATTTAGATCTTCATGTATGTTATAATCATCTGAGTAGTTAGTTTTAATTTTCCCCCTATATATAAATGTTTCAGATTTAATAAATTTTGCATTATATGATAATAGCGTTAATGTCACTATTTTTCTCACTATTTTTTTTTTCTTTTTAATGATTGACAAAGAACAGAAGATGAAGCCATTTCCCACAGAGTGATGGGGGCACTGTCATCATCCTATAGAAGCAATACAAAGCTTGAACACCTATAGAGTAATTTTCTTTTCCTTTCTAGATTAGATGTGACTTTTTATACTTCTGTTCCTTGTGATATGGGATTCAATAAAATCAATCAAGAGGTGACATTAGTTTTTCTTTTTTTTCTTTTTTTCTTTTTAAAATAAATTTAGCAGGTTGTAGAGGAGCCGAAAACCTTTTCTTCTTTCAAGGAATGGCTTTACCACTTACGGGCAAATTTTCAACCTTTCCATTCAGTAGTAATCTTCAAAGGGTTCATGGTATTGATCCGTGTTCTGTTGTGATTTGTATTAAAAATGTGTTTTTCTAACGTCTGAGGGTGAGGTGGGTAACGGAGAGCAAACAGATTGAAACTCAGGTGGGCAAAGTGTTAAATTTTAAACCATAGGTAGGCAAAGTAAAAACGGGCCAAACCATAGGTGGATTTATTGTAATTCCCCCCCCCCCCCCCCCCCAAAAAAAAAAAAACTCTAGAACACCTCATGTTATGTATGAAACAAACTCTAGAACACCTATATAGTTTAATTGATTGGTGTTTTACTAATAGTTTACAATAAATATTTTTTAATTTTAGATTTGTAGCATGTTGTTATGAAATTAAAAACTTAATTTTAATAATTGATAATATATATAAACACACACGCGTGTACACACTCATATATATAATTTAATATATAATCAGGATGTTTTTAAATAAATATAATCTAAACTCAATATCAATATTTCATTTTTTTTAATATCATGTGATAATATTGTTTGGAGGTGTGACAATTCATGTTTCAATTTTTTTAATTGGAGAGGGAAAAAAATCGTATAACAATATTGTTATTATATTATATTATTTTCAAGAGATGATTTTATTGCATATCATGGAGTATAAATAATGTATAAATGTCTCTGTTTGAAACATTAGAAGGTGCAAACTAGTCGAATTATAAAGCTCTTGACAATTATTGATTTATTTCATTACTCATTGCTATTAAACACTCTCTTCATCCAAAATTGTTGGTCATGTATTCCATTTTGTGATGTTCCAAAATTTTGTCCCATTTCTAAAATTAAAGCCATTAATTTAGTGTGTTTCCTATAATACCCCTATTAAACACAAGCACTTTAAATGATAAATTTTTTTGGAGAAGTGTTACATTCACAACATTTTCACAAAAAATCCTAATTGGCAGAATCTACCACTGAAATTACTTTTTTACCCACTAGTAACAGCAAGTAAAAACCTGTCACATAAAATTTATTATAAAATTGTTTATAAAAACGTTATGGACATAGCATTTTTCAACTTTATTTACGGGTAATTTTAGACACTTATATCTTTTTAATTTAAAGAATAAGATAATAAATTTTTTTTGAGAGAGTTTCAACATATGACGCCCGTTGGATTGAACCTCAGATCTCTTAGATGATCATAAAATTTTTTACCAATTGAGCTAATTAGAACCCACAAATAAAATAATAAATGATGTTCTTTTAAAAAGTTGATTTTTCTAAACAAGACCAATAATTTAATTTAAGACAAATAGAGTAATATTCATACATATATATATATATATATATATATACATGGAATTTATTTAAAGAATAGGTCTATTCATGATAAAATGTGATAATGTAGGGCATAAAACGCAGGGGAATCAACCGTACCTTATGGATTAAACTTTAATTACATCATTAAAATTGGCCATTGATTACAATATATAAAGCTGTGATTTTGTTGGGTGATGTTGTCCTTTTCATGACTCCTCTATTAAAAGTGATCATTTATGAACAATAAAAGTAATGAGCAATAAAATTATCTTAATTATCGTACAGGTACAGACCTAACCACAAAAAGAATTCATATAGACACATGTCCACCTACAAGGGGTCTAGGTTGGGAGGTCCCTCTTTGTCGCTGCCCAACCATGTCTTCATTGTGCACATACAGGTACGGCCACAATTTTGACAAGTGGGGCCAGTAGATTCCCATGATCATAACCGTCAATGACCAAATTATTGAGCCAATAGTGACTAGATGTAACGGCTTTGATTGAAGCACCACGATGCCAACACCCACATCAAACCTCTTTTAAAATTTCATTTCCATTTTAACTTCTGATTTTTTTTTTTCATTTTTTTAATATTTTATCTATATATATATATATATTTATATATATATATAAAATCGAAACCTTTGAAATTTCCACAATTTTCCACATCATCATTTTAATTTAAAAAAATTTTAATTTTTAAAACTAAATAGTGAGAGAGTCCTAGCAGAAGTCTCTTTTATATATATATATATATAAAAGAGACAAAATCTTTGAAATTCCTAAAACAATCTCCTCTGTCCGTCTCCACTAAGAAAGAAAACCCTAAACTTCAATTTCTTTGGTACGCTTGCTATTAATTTTTCTCTTTTTTTGTGAATTAGTTTTTTTTGCTTTTGTTTTGTATGGAATAGTACTTTACAATATATAGTATAACTACAAGTATTGTAGTAAATTTGCTAACTTTTTGTGTGGTTCAAAGATGCTATATTCTATATTATTTTAGATTATATAACCTTAAACTTTACCTTATGGAGACGTATGTACAAGTTTTCAATTCTTTTTGTGTGGATATTTTCTCACAGTTGTGGAGTAAGGTATATGCACTATATGTTATCTTATGTTTTCTCTTATAGTGTCATGCTTCTTTGTTTATTAATTAAAGATTATGTTGGAAGCCTATATTATTTGCACATTCAAAGTGTTCGACAATATTTATACCAAATTTTTCATCAATTAGGAAGAATTGGATAAAAAAAACTTAGAAAAGCTTTTCATCCTTACTGAAATTGTCTCGTAATAATGACTTTTTTTTTTTGTTTTGTTTTTATAATTTGTAGGTTCTGAATGTTTTGATTTTTAATTTTATTGTCTTTTGAAAGTTTGACCATCTAAATTTTTGGGTTCAATTTTTTGCAATATTTGAAACAGTTTAGCAAATTTCAACTGTTATAACTATGGATTATTCTCTTGAAGGTAACCTATCTTTCTCTTATATTTATCTATTTGATAGTCATATATATTTTGTTTTGTTTCAATAATTTCTAGGCAGTACCAGTAAATTTTCTGATTTTTTTCCCCTTTCGAACGTTTTAACATCAGAACTTTTTAGTTATTTTTTTTTCAATATCTAAATTTGGCTTATTCATCAAATTGTAACTCAAAAAGATAGGAGCAATTCACGCAATAGTATAGTTTCATAATCAATTTAAAATTTTATAAAATTATTTTAGTCTATTATAAATATATTATAAATAGGTAAGTTCCCGTGTATTGCACGGGTTTCCGACTAGTTTAACTAATTTTTAAGGCATCTCACGTTAGATTATTTATCCTAAACTTTATTTCATTAAAATTACATATGTTCTTAATTTTTCTCTATTCACATATTTCAAAGTCCATAACCGTTATTCATTCTCGGAAAAAATTTTCTTAAAAAAAGAATAAACAATTTAAATAACGTGCCTGCATATATTTAATAACAAAAATGCATTTTGAACAATTGATACATGAGTTAAGGAAGATGAATTTTAAGGTTTGTTAAGATAGAATTTGGGTGTTTATCCACATTGTTTAAGAGAGTGTATTGTGTGTTGTATAACTTGTCTTACTCTTCTTTAAAATTTACTATAGCTTTTGGATGAAGTTATGATGTGCTTTTGTATTAGAACTCATTTTCCTCTCTCTTGGATGTAAGTGTTTGTTTCTTGAAAAAAAAAAAAAGAAAAAAGAAAAAAAAAGTCATTTTAAGTGAAATCTAATCCCTGTAGATGTGGTATGCATGTACCAGCTAATGCCTAGCATAGAGTTGCATGTGCAGCATGTGTACAGTAGCATCCCTTGCGTTGCTTCTCTTCATTAGGACCCCGCATATGCACACGCACACACACATACATATATATAGAAGAATTAGATTAGAATAGAATAGAATGTTGACCTTAATTTTGGTACTCTCTACTCCACTCCCCACTATATATGTATATACATATGCTCGTTAATTTATATAGGTGAAAATGCACTTTTAGTTCCTACATTTAGGGTCAATTCTCGTTTCAATCTTTAAATTGATTTTCAGGAATCAACTTGCGCGCGGGGCCATGATGCATGCGCACGCAGGCCTAAACCTATGAGCTCATGTAGGGTTCCATAAATTATGAAAGACAAGCTTTCTGCATTAAAGATTGAGATTTGGAATGAATCCCACATCGTCTAGGGGCCATTCTAAACCCACATTTTCACAATATAAATAGCAATACATGGTACCTTTCCAAAAAAGACAGAAATCCTAAGGGAAAACACTAAGGGTATGTTTGGTAACTATTTTTTACCCTTATTTTTTGTTTTCAAAAACAATTTTCTATTTTTAAAACTAAAAAACTTGTTTGACAACTAAAAATTGACTAAAAACAAAAACTGTTTTCAAAACTCGATTTGTGAAGGAAACTGAAAACATGTAAAAGACTGCTTTCAGTTTCTAGTTTTCAAAAGTCAAAGAAAACACACATTTGATTTAATGAATTTGTCTCATTTAATGAGTTAACATTAGAGTTCAAATCCTAATAACAACATATTTTAGTATTTTTTATTTTTTCTTCAAAAATCTATTTTTCTAATTTCAACTATCTAAACATGTTTTTTTATTTCAAAAAAACAAGAAAATTGTTTATTCTTTATATTCCCAAAAACAAGTTTTTGAAAATAGAAAACAAAAATTGTTACCAAACATAACCTAAGATTCACTAGAAATAGTGAATCAAAGAGGGAGTTTTCACAAAAAATCCTTAAGTAAATTTTCTCTTGATTGAGGCATTTTCTGGCATTAATATTCGAGTTTAAGATTACTAATCACTATTATTTTTAATTGTGAATAAATTTGACTGAGGGGAACGGTCAATATCAAGCCTAGGAGCTTTTGTTTTGAGGTATTTTCTAAACTCTTTTTTCTCTTTTCTGTTTTAATCTTGTTGTTAATCTTGTTTCTTTGCTAGCTTAGTTTTAGATATCCTTTGTATTTCTAAGCATGTTAGGTTGTTAGATTTATTATTTTGAAGTTTGCTCTATTTTTTGTGCTTGTTGTGTTTCTAGGCTAGGGTTTCTAAGCAAGCCTACGCACGTAGGTTGTACATAACACCACCAAGGCATGGGAGAATGCACATGTGGTTGAATTTGGACCTTACACGTGGAACGACAGTGAGCAAAGGAAGAAGAAGCGTTGGCTAAGGGATCTTGTTCTTGGTCCGTGCTAAAGGCGTGATTGCCTTGGGAAGGAAGTAAGATATTTACCTGACATGGTACTCAAGCACTCACAAAAAGGGAGATAGTAACTTTCTAAGGTCAGAAGCTACAAGGGCACCCCTTATTAGTTTAATGCATGTTGGACCATTTCAGAGACACGTGTATCAATCATAGTACTCCTGATGTCCTTTTCAATATCTAGGAACTTGTTTCCCAAGTGGTGGGAAAGTCACCTACCCACAGGTCCTAGTGCCACATTGGCACAATTCCTATCCTCTAATCAGCAGATAACCTCATAGCTGTGAAAAGGTCCAAAATAAGAAAATTATGACTTAACACCTGTTTTTGTACTCATCCATATTCTTTGGATTATAAGAGGGACATGCAACTATAGTTTTAGACAAAGAACACAAAAAGAAAAAGAGATATTCTATAGAAGAGAGTAGAAAGTTGAGAGGGTAGGAAGCAAGAACACCTTTATTGTATAAGACTGACCTCTTTTCATACATAATACGATCTGAGCAGAGTAAGAACATTCAATTCTTGCTCAAATCGTGGTTTTTTATCCCTTCTCTAGGGTTTTCCACGTACATCTTATGCCCTTACTATCACTTTCTTCTTCACTTTCGAGTGTCATGTCAAAGCTAGCTCTTTTTTAGCTTTCTCATGTAGATGTATTGTTAGATAACTTATTTTATTCCCCTACATAAGCTTAAATCTAAATTGCACATACATTTTTGGCGACTCTGTTGGGGATCTCTAGTTATTTCCCTTTTTAAGTGTATTTTTATTGGGTTATATACCTCTATTTTGTTGTTAATTCCTCCATGCCTCTAAGGAAGAAAGCTACGGGGGTACTGACTGGGGTGAATGAAAACCATCGGCCAGAACCAAGTGTAGATCACATATCCATGCACTCTGAAGGCATAGAGTCCTTTGGTAAGGTTGGTTATCTTGAGAACAAGAATATCATGGTTGCCATTGAAGACCTTCAGCATTCTCAGGTTGCTATATGGGCAGAATTCTAGTCCTTACATCAAGAGACAGCCATACCTCAAGTCCTTTAAGGTGGTCAAGGTCCTCAAAGATCTCCATGCCTAACCAAGGAAGACATATCTACTATTTTTTTTTAAAGCTAAGAAGTTAGAGAGTGCTGTTTATGTTGATACCAAACCCCCTTACCCTAAAGAGATAGTTGGAAGACCTTATCCTGCTAATTACACTCCTCCTATCTTTCCCAAGTTTTAAGACATGACAGGGAATGCTAGAGAGCACATCAGACAGTATGTAGATGCGCTGACGGCTCATTCTCATGACCATGAGGTGAGACTCAGGGAGTTCTCTAAGTCTTAGAAGGCCGTGCTTTTACTTGGTGTCTTGTACCAGGATCGGTTCTGAGTTGGAATGACTTGGCAATTCAGTTCATGAAAAAATCATTGCTTTAGAGGAAAAGCTCACGTTGTCAGATCTACAACATGAAAAGCAAAAGGTGTCTGAAGGGTTGCTGGAGTATATTCGTAGATTCAAAGACCTTTCTTTGCTGTGCTATGACCCTGTCGAGGAGAAAAGGCTGGTGGATGTTTGTATTGTGGGTATGCTATATGAATATCAACCTTATCTTGAAAACTTGCAGATTTCTAGTTTTACAAGGCTTGTGGAGGCTGCAAGAAGAACAAGTATGTCTGTGAGGAAGCTTTCAAAGGGTTTGACTTCACAAGCCATGAGTATGCCTAGACAGCCTTGGAGGAGAGAAGGCAAGAAGGTGGAAGTCACTATAGCAGAAGAACCTAAGAAAGTAGTCAAAGGTAAGAAGAGGGAGAGAGGTGGCATTCCTCCTCCTTTTGCTGTTTCCATTGAAGAGTTATATAGTATCCTAGAAGCTTGGCTGAAGAATGGTGTAGTGGTGTTACATAAATGCAAACGTGAGCCCACAGAAGAAGAAAAGCGAAATCCACTTTATTGTATGTATCACAGGAGATGTGATCACCATACCATGGATTGCTATGCTTTGAGGAATATTTTCCATGATAGAGTAGCCAAGAGAGACTTGGTTATCAAAGCTGGGAAGAAGGCTGACTCGAGGATACGTAGACCAGAGGTAATAATGACTTTCTTCATGGGTCGTGAAGATCCCATGGAAGAAGAAGCGGGGAACATGGCTAGTAGCAGCTTAACACCTCCATCTTTGGTAGATGAAGAAATGGCAGCAAGAATTCAGTAGGAAGATAAGATACATGCTTTTCTTGAAGGAATAGGTCTTAGGCCAATGGCTAGAAGAGAGGCAGCCCAAGCTTTGACCAGGGTGATGGAAATGAATCATGAGGTGGCAGTTGTTGAAGGAAGTTTGATGCAAGTGGCATACCAAGAAGCAAAGGATTCAGTCACCATTTCTAGTAAAGATCTAGCCAATCGAGTTGTTGATGGCGACAGACCTTTATATCTCACTAATTTTTTGGGAGTATCTCAAATCAAAAGGGCCTTGGTAGACACTAGTAAATCCACTAATATTCTGCCACTCCCAACATTTGATACTTTAGGTATACCAAGAGAAAGAATCATTCTAGAACCATTACAAGTAACAAGAATAGGGGCCTTTCAGTAGAGTACTCTAGGGCATGTGTCCTTGGATCTTAGGGTTGGACCAATTCGTGCACCTACTCTCATGCATGTAATGAAGGGGAGTACATCCTATCATATCATTTTAGGCTGTCCATGGCTGAAGGCATATAAAGCTATAGCTTCTACATATCATTAATGTGTGAAGGCCGTCTGAAGGAATAAACAAGTAGTCATTGAGGCCACTAGGATGCCTTTTGATAGAGTGGAGCTTCATTTTGTTGAGGCAGCTTTATATCTAGAGTATGAGCATAAGAGTGAAAACAGAATTCTTCCTTTTAATCCTATTACTTTGCAAGTGGGGGAGGAAGATGATGGCGAAGTTATAGAGCTAGAAAGGCCTTCCAAGATAAGAAGAAAAATCAGGCCTGATGGCCGGGTGGTATATGAGTTCTGACAATTAAAGGAAGGGGATGAGAAGGGTAGCGAGCCTAATTCCCTTAATTTGATACAACAGCTAGAAGAAGTTCACTTAGCTGAGGAGTCTGTGAAAGAAACTCCTGAGTACATGAACAACGTTGTTAAGAATGTGCGAGAAGAACTTGTTGAGATCAATTTGAATGATAGAGACAAAGGTGAAAGATTGGTGAAAATCAACAAAAGTTTGTCTGAAGAAGAAAGAAGAAAGTTGATAGCCTTGTTGAAGGAATACAATGATGTTTTTGCTTGGAGTTATAAAGAAATGGCAAGTCTAAGTCCGAGCCTAGTAACGCACAAGTTAAAAGTGGATCCTAATGCTAAGCCTGTGAAGCAACTGCCAAGGAAATACCATTTGGATGTAGAGGACAAGATAAAGACTGAAGTGAAAAAGCTTTTAAAGGCAGGTTTCATTGAAGAGATTGAATGTCCAAGTTGGTTAGCCAACATAGTTCCTGTAAAGAAGAAAGGCGGTCAGATAAGAATCTGTATGGATTTTCGGGATCTCAACAAAGCTTGTCCAAATGATGAATTCCCACTTCCTAATGTTGATATTTTGGTAGATGCGGCGGCCGGTCATGAACGTTTCTCCTTTATGTATGGCTATAGTGGGTATAATTAGATCTTTATGGACACAACAGATGCCCCGAAAACTACCTTCAAGACACCTTTTGGGAACTACTTCTATAAGGTGATGCATTTTGGATTGGAGAATGCAAGTTCTACCTACCAAAGAACTATGACTTTGATATTTGGTGATATGCTTCATAAGCAGGTGGAAGATTATGTTGATGATCTTCTGGTGAAAGCAAAGAATCCTTTTGAGCATTTATTGCACTTACGACAAGTCTTTGAAAGATGCAGGGAGCACAACTTAAGGATGAACCCTTCCAAGTGTGCCTTTGGGGTATCTTTAGGGAAGTTCTTAGGATTTCTTGTTCATCACAGAGGGATTGATTTGGACCCTACAAAGGCCAAAGCAATAATTGCCCTTAGTCCCCCTAAAACTTTGAAGGAGTTGAGAAGTTTTGTGGGAAAAGTTTCTTATTTAAGGAGATTCATTCCAGGTCTAGTTGAGATTTTGAAGCCTCTTATGGAGCAAACTAAGAAGGGAGTGGCTTTTGTATGGTGTGATCAATGTCAAAAAGTATTTAAGAAAATCCAGATGATATTGGCAGATCCTCACACAATGGTGGCCCCTATGCCTAGAAAACCCCTGCTGTTATACATAACCAACATGAAGCAGTCCTTGGGAGGATTATTAGTCCAGGATCAGGAAGGGGTAGAGAAGCCAGTATACTATATTAGTAGACTTATGAAGGGACCAGAGTTAAGATATTCAACTACTGAGAAAGTAGGTTTATCTTTAGCTTTTGCTGTGTCAAAGTTCAATAATTACTTTTTGGGGCATCGTGTGCAGTTGATGACCAAGAGTAATCCTGTGAAGTATCTCTTAACCTGCCCTCAATTATTGGGGAGAATGGCGTAGTAGGCCTTCCTAATGGCGTGCCTTGATATCGAATGAATAAGACTAATTGCGATTAAAGGCCAGGCAGTAGCTGATCTCTTGGCTAACTTCCTTGGGACAAGAGATTTTTCACCTCCCCAACAGGAAGTTTTGGTGACAGAGGAGCAAGAGTGGTCAATGTATTTCAATGGCTCATCTACATTTTAAGGGGGAGGGCAATGTATGAGGCCTTGTTGATAGGGTTGAAAGCCGCCAAAAGGTTAGGCATAAAAGGGTTGAAGATATTTGGTGATTCTGAGTTGGTAATTAAGCAAGTTGAAGGAATTTATGGAGTAAAGAATCCTAATTTAGCTGCTTACAGAGCTGTAGTATAGAGAATTATGGAATACTTTACTTCCATAGAATACAAGGTGGTTAACAGGAATGAGAATAAGCTTGCTGACTCGCTGGCAACCTTAGCCACTAAGTCTGTGCTGAAGAAAGAGAAGATGACACTTCGGGTGGAGAAACGACTTGGTTTGGTCTAGGATGAGCTGTGTCTCCCTCAAGATTGGCGAGAACCCTTGTTGAAAGCAATGACTCAAGGGAAGTACATTGGGTCAGAGTTACCAGCAAACATGAAAGACTTCCTCAGGATCAATGGGGATTTGTTTTTCAGGGGAGCAAAAGGTTTGCTAATGAAGTGTGTCTTAAGGCCGGAAGGACTAACATTGTTGCATAGGTTGCACTATGATATTTGTGGTGTAGACCTTGATGTCAGCCTGTATAGAAGACTACAAAGGCTAGGGATGTTCTGGTCAGAAATGGCCAGTGAAGCTAAGGAAGAACAAAGGAGTTGTAAAAATTGTTCTATCATTCCTCCAAATCGAGTAGAAGTGCTTAATGGCAATTTTTTGGAAGAAGATTGGCAAGATCCATATTTGAGATACCTTTCACAAGGTGTATTACCTGCTGATCGGGTACAAAGAGAAAAGTTAAAGAAGTATGTAACAAGGTTCAAGGTAGTGGATGAGAAGTTATTCAAGAGAAACTTTCAAGGAAGGTGGATGGTATGTATTCCCACTAAAGAAGTCAATGGTGTTCTTTCAGATTTGCATGAAGGAGAGCCAGTAGGACACCCAGGTAGGAGAAAGCTATGGCAAATGGCTTTACACCAGGGATATTACTGGCCCACAATGCAAAGGTATGCTCAAGACTTTGTCAAAAAGTATCAAGAATGCCAAAGGCGAGGGAATGAAATACACACCAACCATCAAAGCCTTCATCCAACTGTGGCTCCATATCCTTTCCACAGTTGGGGGCTGGATTTTATAGGACCTATAAACCCCCCCTCTAAAGGATGTACATGGATACTAGTAGCCACTGAGTTATTAACCAAGTGTGACTGTGAAGAGGGCAACAGGTAGCTCAATGGCTAATTTCTTGAGGGAGAATATAATATGTCATTCTAGGGTGCCCAACAAAATTATATCTGACAATGGCACACCATTCTTGAACAAGGATGTGTGTTGTTTAATAGAATGATACTCCATTTCTCACACAACATCGACACCTTATTATCTCAAAGGAAATGGTCAAGCTGAGTCCTCTAACAAAAGATTACTGAAGATATTGAGAAAAATGACTAAGGAGAATGGAAAGGGATGGAAGGTGGAAATTCCTACAGCTTTGTGGGCTCATAGAACAATAAAGTCACAAGCTACAGGAGTTTCACCCTTTTCTTTAGTCTATGGCACAAAGGCTGTTATCCTAATAGATTTAGTAAGGTTAGTAGTAAAACTAGCAGAGATTGCAGGGATACCCAAAGAAGACACTTTGGAAGTTGTGGAAGAAATGCGTGATAATGCTGCCTCTAATAATCGCCTTTACTAGGCTAATATGAAGGCTAGGCATGAAGGTCAAGTTAGGAAAAGAAAGTTTCAAGTGGGAAAACTTGTTTGCAAAACTGCCCTACATGTGCGAGGAGTGGCTGGAGCTGTTAAACACAAGTTTTCTTCAAAATGGGACACATCCAACAGGACATTATTGGCTAAAGGATCAGGCAGGTATAAAGGTGTATAGCACCATTAGCAGAGCTCACCTTAAGAAATATCATGCTTGATTTTGTAAAAACATTTTTTTTTGGCCATCATGTCAATCTGATATTGTATTTTACAAAGCTCATACTATTATAAACGAAGGCTTATATTTAGCTATTTCATATGCTATTGTTCATAATATGCATGCAAAGTCTAGATAGCTTAACGGAATAAGGCATAGTAAAGTTTATAATACAACCCTATGGCCTTTTAAGACCATAAAATATTACAACTTGAAAATTAGAAAAGTCTGGATCACTTAGAGCTCCTAGCTCGCCTTCCAATTTCTCAATCTCTTTCTTCTAAGAGTTACGTTCTGCAGTGACACCTTCTAATTGAGTCTGAAGGGCAGAACTTGCTTCTTGTTGGGATGTTAATTCTATTTGAAGTCTGTTGATAGATTCTTGGAGTTGAGTGATTGGACTGCTGCGTACTTGTAAGGCTAATTTTGTTTCCTTTGCTTTTTCGATGCAAGAGTTTTCTTTAACTCTCAGCTTGCAAAGTGAGGACAAGGAAGCATGAATAGAGGGTCCTACCTTCTTTAAGTCCCTCAATGCAGTGACACGGCTCTTTAACCAGCTAACATTGACACTTAGGCCCTCGGCCTCACTCAGTGTGGAAAGGAAATCGTCAAGGGAAAGAGCCAAACAATCCTCTTTACCCTTTGACTGTAGTTGGGATATGATAGACCCAACTTGTTGTAAGAGAAAGCCCCTAAGTGACAAGGTCCATTTGTTGGTGTCCTTCATGATTTTGGGATATTTTGAAAGTAGTTGAGAACAGGTTGCTTTCAAATTAGGAGAAACCAATGAAAGCAATAGATCAGATTTTGTCTAGGTGCTTCCACTCTCCCGATCTTTGGAAGTAGCTTTAGCTACATCTTCTTTCTCCTAAGGATTTTCGGCATACACCCGATTTGAATCTCCCTTTTCAGCATTATTCTGTTTCCTTATCAGAAGTCATTTCCTGCATAGAAACCTCTGGGGTTGGAGAAGTGACTTTTGCTTTGGGTTGAGTTTGGGAAACAGATTTTGTCACTTGTCAAAGGTCAAAAAAAGGGGAAGGGAAGAAAAGTTACTTGAGCCATTGATCAAGAGGAGATATTACAAGAGCTAATCACTATAAAGAAGAAGATGTACCTTGGGCTTCTTGCTAGAAGGGGTTTTTGCATTCTTCTTCCTCTTAGTGATTGAAGGTTTAGCTTTAGGAAGGAGTTTCAAAGTCAAATCACCTTGAAAAATAGGTGGGACATCCACTCGTTGGGCACCACTTTCCCCAAAATTCCTAACATGTTCTCTGATGTCGAACCACCATGACTTGAACCTGGGTGAAGGCAGTCTAGTTCTGGTAGGGGAAGTAAAGGAGATTTCGGGGCTTAATACCAATGTTTTGATGAGATTCTCTCTTTTAAAAGCTAAAGAGGCCACTACAGTGGATAAAGCTAAGGTAGAGAGATGTCCCAGTATGCCTTGGTCAAAACCAAATTGGCGGGCAAACCTATGGGGATTATAAGTCTGAGTTTCGTACTCATCTTGAAAGCGTACCTGAAGATGAGAGGGAAAAGCACAAGCAACAAAAGAAAGTTCTTCCTTAGACCAGGGGGTGTCTCTATAGCGAGAAACATAAATGCTTTCTAGGGAGGTGAATAGTGAAGGAAGTCCACCCTCAAGGGCAGAGTAAGGTCTGGCTGTCCAATCAGTAGAGTCATCTAGCACCTTGCTAAGAAATCTGTTTGAAGACACTACCATCTTGTTCCAACGCCAAGAGTGTGGTAGACCTTGGGGTGATGGCAGACTAGTTTTGTAAGAGTTAACACCTTAGGGATAGGGGCATAATTCCTATAGTGTTCCCCCAACTATATTTGTAAAAAAGCAACGGGTACAAAGGTTTCTACTTGAAATCTACGCCATGAACGTTGCAAGTCAAGGGTGAAGTGATCTAAGTGAGAATATAAAGTTCCTAGAAAATAAGGAGCAAGGGGAAAGGATTGTCCTTTGGCTAGTTTAACAACTAGAGGGAAATGTCTGCTTAGAATCTTCTCATGAGGATAACATTCAAACAGATGGTAGGAAAGTAAAAAGGCAATAAAGGCTTCAAGTTCATAAATGCTAGAGTTACCTTCTCCAACAACAAAGTCGGTGCCTTCTTTCAGGGAGTCTCCATTGGCTTCCTCATCGATGCCATCAGCATATTCTCTCCAGAAGTACCTGATCCATTCCTAGAAGTTGGCCCTGGAGCCCTTGTCTCTGCCAACACTAGTATCCTCTAGCACTTCTTTGCTGGGGGCTTTCCCTTTTCTTGCTGCCTTTAAGACTAGTTTCTTTAGAGTTTTCTTCACTGCATCTTCATGGAACTTTACAGCTTTAGATTCATCAGGAGATAAAAGAATGTTGACTACTTCACCATCTCTGAACAGGGGAAGTCTCAATATTTCATAAACATTTTCTAAAGATAGAGAGATTTCTTGACACCATGTGAAGAAGGTGTGAGTAGTAGGATTCCATCAATACAAGAGAGAAAGAAGACTCTCACTATCCTTGCTGATCTCCAAACTAGAGAACACAAGAATGGTGTCCATAAGTTTCACTCTCTGTAAGATGTCCATGAAAAGGGGATGAGCCAACACCCTTCGACACTAACTTCTCCTACCTCTGGAAACAGAAGTGTGAGATTTGAAGACCACATCTATGGTGGGAGCAAAGTCCCTTCTGCAAGTGCCAAATCTAGGGATATGCTTTAATTCCAGATCCATGGTCAGAAGATCATCGGGTTCCCCACATGCCGTGTAGGGAGGTTCTCCAGAACAAGGGGCTGAATCCTGATAACGCCTTAAAATGTATACTTGTTATATATTTATGTGGGTGTTATCTCCTTATTATTATGCTTAATTTGTATAATTAAGCCATGATTTGCATTAGTCTCTATTATTTATCTTTACATAATTTCTTGAATAAGATGCCATTCATTGTGTGTAATTTTCTACTTTCAGGAATCATGTGAGAAAAGATGAGTTTACAGGAATTTATGAGAGAATGGAGGCCAAACTAGAATTAAAGTGGAGCTAAAGGATTATGCTTAAATGTCTAAGGAGGTGCAGCTGGAGTGCTTGGATTGTCTACCATGATTGGAAGCTTCAAATAAGGAAAGAAATCAAAGAGACAGAATCTGAAAAGGAAAAATATGATTTGAGCACTGATAAGTATTTTGGGCGTATCTCTCTTCTCAAAAATCCAATTGACACAAGACTAGATGAGTTGGAACCATGACTTAAATATCTACAACTTTCCAGTTTTGAGTTTTTCGAAATTCTCAATTTTTGAAGGCCAAAATTAACTCAAAAGTTACTGCTGTAAACTTGGACGGAAATTAAAATAGTAAAAGTTTTATTTTCAGGGGACACTTAGACTTTAGGGTTTTGGAGGGGAGGCCGTGTAGAACGAATTTTGGAGAGAAAAACTTGTATTTTCCTTTCTCTAATGGCAGCCTAAACTTTTTGATAGGGTTAGGGGTTATGTTTCTTCTATACAGTATGAATATTCAATGTGATTCTTTCTAGGATTTTATCAACAACATATTTGATTGTTCAATTAGATTTCTTTTGATGTATTAGTTCTTCCATGCTTTCATTAAGTTCAATCATGTTTTTCTTATTGTTTAGATGAATTTCTAATAGTTTCAAATAGAAATTAAGTTTTAAAGTGAATGGGTTTTTTTGAAAACTTTTCTAACCACATTATTAATCTAGGTTCTTGAATTGTCTCAGTCCAACCGAATCATAAGTATTTAATTGTATAAGAACAATCAATTATGAAATATATAATTTCTTAGATCACAAAGAATTTCATATCGATATAGGGAAACATCCCAATGCCCTAGTATTTACATTATTGATTTAAATCAGTTTTTATTATTATTCTTGTTAACAATCACTAAGCAAAAGTATTTTTCTTCTTTACCCAAATTTTTGTTTAATTATATTGTCTTTGAATCTATCCTGCTCCTTGTGGTTTGACCTCGGTACTCCGAGAATTATATTGCTACGATCTCTTGCACTTGGGAGTGAGCAAGAAAATCCCAATTGAGACTTTTATCAAACAGATAATTTTGGAAGAAAGGAAGGATGATCCACTATTCTTCTATGGAAGGTGTGAGAGACCTCGACAAAAGCCTCTCAAAAAAAGAAGTATCCCCAACGAAGTCACTACTGTGAGAGATCTCGACAAAAGTTGTCCCTCAAAAAAGAGATTCGGGTACCTTTTAGGGCACCTCTCTTTTCTGGTAAGTGGTATGGAGTCGCCACTTATTTTTCATTATACAAAAAAATAAGAAAAAAATACTAATTACAAAATACATGACTGAATAGTTTCCATTCATTGATTGAATAAAATTACAAATCTGAAAGAAAATTAAAAAGTTACATAGCTTTGGGTCCTAGTTACAATCTACCAAATATTTACATGGCTTGTTATCCTAGTTACATTCTACCCAAGACAAATGAAGACGAGGCTAGATCTACTAAACCAAAAACCTAAATCCGGAGGCTAGGTTGCGAAATGGGAAGGTGTTAGACACCTATTTCGCCCAGACAAAGTCTGGTCTTCTAGACTCTTGTGATCAATGTACTTTCTTATGCATGTCATAAATGATATGTTGAACATGTGAATGAAAAATTAAATCACCCAAATTTATTTATGAATGAAGTATCCTCTTTTGTTTTTTTAAAAAATTAGATTTGTTTTTATTGATTAAAAAAAAATGATTTTGATTTGTCAAAATATCAAATCTATTTTGTAGTATTAAAAAAAAAGTGGTTTTGGATGATAAAATTCAGATCTGTTTTGTTATATTTAAAAGAATGATTTTTTTTTATGACAAAAATTCAGATCTGTTTTGCTATGTATTTTAAAAAAGATTTTCTCAGAAGAGAATTCTACTCATATTCTAAATTTATGCAATCATGAATTAAAATAAATACAAACACAGTAATACATAATTTCTTTCTTTATTTCAACAATTTGCATATATTAAAAAAATCCGATTTGCATCTCAAGAAAGATGCAAATCAGTTTTAATTTGAGAAAAATTTAGATCTGCATCTCATAAAGATGCGGATCTCTTTTTGTTTGAGAAAACTCAGATCTACATCTAAGGAAGATGTAGATCTATTTTTATATTGAGAAAAACTCAGATCTACATCTTATCAAGATGTAGATCTGTATTTGTATTGAGAAAAATTTAGATCTACATCTTATAAAGATGCAGTTTTTTTTTTTTTTTTTTTTTTTTTTAAAGAAAAAGAATTGTTCACATGCAAATTTATTGACATTCAAGAAAAAGATTATAACAATCACATAAAAAACAATCATGCTTTAACAAAACAACAATTAACAATTCATGTTATGGATATTTGAAAAAGAAAGAGATATAACATGCATCATCACATCACAAGAAAAAGGGTGAAGGAAATAACCTCTTGCATGAGCACACTTTGTTCTTGAGAGGATGTTTTAGGGTTCAAAGAAATTTTTTCTATTCTCTTTGAAACCTAAAAACCCTAATTTAAGCAATAACACTTAGAAAGGGGATCAGAAAATATGGGTGGTTTAAGAGTAAAAAACGTATGCCTCTCAGAGCGTAAAAGAAAGGTGTTGAATTATGAGGTCCAGTCTTTATTTATAGAGGCTAGAAGACTCTAAAAAATAGGTACGGGCGTTTAAGGTTTGAATCCGGACGCATCCTTTTATGAAAAAGTCGAAAAGGGTGTGCCTTATCGTCACCCAAAGGCCGTTCGGCCAAAGCCCATCACATGAAAATTCAGCCCTTTTAGAGTGCCATTCGGCACTCTAAAAGTGCCAAATTGACCTTATGGCTCTGAACACTCTTTCGTGTTTAGGTGCCGTTTGGACTCCTCTTCTAGAGTTTTTTGGCCGGTTCTTGTACCTAGACGCATTTTCATCATTTGTCTATGATTTTTCATCTCTTTTTGGATAATTCAGGATATTTAAGGACAATTATCTTGTAGATAAATACCCAAAAATAAATCTTGATAAAGTTCAGATTATCCACAGTTTTATTGTTATCCAATCATCCTTTTTATTCCTATGCATGCATCCCTATTTTAAAAACTAATTATCAACCAATCACAAAATTATTTAATTAATTTTAATTGTTTAACCAATCAAAATTAATTTAAATTGATCATGTGTGGTCGATTCTACCTAGACATAATGCATGTTGACCGTGCAAACTTGATCATGCGATATCTTTCGATTCGATGGCCCAATTTAAAAACTGGAAACATTGTTGCGACTGTTAGAATCACAAGATCATTTTTATGATATGCAATGAATGAATTAATGCATGTAATGCAAAGACAAAATGATGTATGTAATGCAAGAACAAATTGATGCATGTAATGCAATTATGATTTTTGGGGTACATGGATTGGTCATTCTAGTCATTTTTCTTGATTAAATTATGGGTGCAAAATTGAGTGTCTACAGAAGGATTTTCATCTCCTCCTAGAAGGGGTTTATTACTCTTTGAAGGAGTAGGTTTTGAAAATTTTGCAGAACTAGATCTCAAGCCACGTTTTACACCCATGATTTGGTGTTTGAAGAGAATTCTGGGTTTCAAGTTGAAAAAGAAGAAGATAAGGAAAAAAAGAGGGAAATAAGGAAGGGAAATATCTTTCTTTTCCTTTTATACTTTGAGGAGTTAATATTTTCTCTCCAAAAGAGGCTAGTTCAAAAGTGAGATATCTTTTCAAAATTGACACGTGTTAGCATAAGAAAAAAAAACTGAATTTCTGACAAGAAATGACAGTTGATGGTGTTGAAATCAAGGAAACTGCCCTCACAGACAAAGTGCAAAGGTGTGACCCTTCACCAATAGGTTTAATTTAATTTGCTGCATTTCACATTTTGTTAACTGAAATGTTTACCCTTTTATGTTTTGTGTAAGAATTTTATATGTGATAAAATAAACATAAAACCTAACATAAATGAAAACAATAAACATGTTAATAACCTTTCTCTTTCTTTCATATATTTTTGTGTTAAAAGTTTTCACAAAATTGGAAAGAGGGATTTACTTGATTTGGCCCTTATGGCCTATCACCTCTTTCCTAAATACAAAAACACAAAATTATAATAAAATAATGAAAGTTAAAGTTTTTACAACTTAAGCCAATAAATGGCTAAACAAAACAAATACAATAATAAAGAAAAAAAAAAGAACTACAGGTCTTATAGCGGGCAACTCAAGGAGACTACATAGGCATCCAAGTCATCCCTAGAGTCCTCTTAGGGATAATCTGGAGCTTGATACTTCATCTCCTCTTCTTCCTCCTCCTCTTCCTCGCCTTCATCCTCCCTTGAGCCAAAACCATCAGAAGAGCCTTTAGAGGGGTTGTCAGAGGAGTCTGACTCCTTAGGGTCAAAAAGCTTTGAAGCACTGGACTCCAAGCCTGACAGAGAGGGCCTTCGCCTTCTCCTACGCCTAATGGGGGCATCCATAAATGCAACAATCATTGCATCCTCAGCATCCTCTTCAGCCTTCAGCCGAAGTTCCTATGAGTCCTCTTCTTTGTCGTCACTCTAGTTGAAGGGAGCAACCTCTTCAGGAATGAAGACTTGAGGAGGCAGAGGGTGAATGGGTAAAGGGAGCAGGGGGTGCATAGGGCTTGGTGGTAGGGAAGGAGGATGGTTGCTAGAAGCACTCCTAGAGGAGCCCGAAGAGTGTTTTGGGGAGTTAAAAGAAGAAGGGTTTGACATTTTTGTTCGTGGAGGTTAAGATTCTTTGAGAGAATCAGAAATATACAAAGGGAATAAAGATTGAAGAAGAAACATTCCCTATTTAAATCCTCAACTGCAGTTAAGTGAAGAGACATGGCATTTATGAAGAGTAATGTTTGTTTGCCAAAATGCAAGAAACGAGGAGGCGCCAAAATGGCTAGAGGCACCCCGCGAGCCACGTGTCCATATTCAAATGTCACAAGGCATGATTACTAGAGTGTTAATGCTTGAACCAATGTGATTGTCAAAGGCCTTTACCATTAAACGCCATTGATAGTCAGGGGGCTAATGTACATAACACCACTAAAGCATGGGAGAATGCACATGTGATTGAATCTGGACCTTACATGTGGAACGACGATAAGCAAAGGAAAAGGAAGCATTGGCTAAGGGATCTTGTTCTTAGTCTATGCTAAAGGCGTGACTGCCTTGGGAAGGAAGTAAAATATACACCTGACGTGGTACTCAAGCACTCACAAAAAAAAAGATAGTGACTTTCTAAGGTCAGAAGCTATGGGGTTATCCCTTATTGGTTGAATGCATGTTGGACCACTTTAGAGACACGTGTATCTATCACAGTACTCCTGATGTCCCTCTCAATGTCTAGGAACTTGTTTCCTAAACAATGACAAAGTCACCTACCCACGGGTGCTAGTGCCATGTTGGCACAATTCCTATCCTCCAATCAGTAGATAACCTCACAGGTTTGGAAAGGTCTAAAATAAGAAAATAATGACTTGACACCTGTCTTTGTACTTAGCGATATTCCTCAAATTATAAGAGGGACATGCAGCTATAGTTTTAGATAAGAACCCAAAAAGAAAAAGAGATATTCTATAGACGAGAGTAGAAAGTTGAGAGGGTAGGAAGCAAGAACACCTTTATTGTATAAGAGTGACCTATTTTCATACATAATACGATTTGAGTTGAGCAAGAACATTCGATTCTTGCTCAAATTTTGGTTTTTTATCCCTTCTTAAATGTTTCCCACATACATCTTGTGTCCTTATTATCACTTTCGAGTGTCATGTCAAAGCTAGCATCTTTTCTAGATTTCTCATGTAGATTACTATTAGATAACTTATTTTATTCTCCTGCATAAGCTCAAATCTAACTTGCACATACATAGGTCAAAGTATGTGTACGCATGCGTTTGACCTACGCGCACAAACTTCTGCATGCGCACGTAGGTCGTTGTGAAGAAACTCTAATTTAGGTTTTCTGCTTTGTTTTCTTTGATTGTTTTACATGTTGTGCCTCTGTTTTGATTCCTTTTATTTATTTATTAATTTACTTTTTATAGATATGAGTCCATGTTCTATGTTTATTGCTTATTTGCCTTTTACATGTTTAAATTAGGGTTTATCTTTGTTTTTTTTTTTTTTTTTTTTTTTGATGCAATGAACACGCATTCACATATTCTTGCATTAATGTCATAGGTGCTGAGATGCAGTAAGGTAAGTGAGGTAAGTTATGCATTCATATGTACATGCATTTATTTATGACATAATCTTGTTTAGAGTTGATGAACATAATATGGTGGTGTGAATAAGCATGTTTGCATTCTTAATGTTTTCAAATGATCCCTTGATGATACTATGATTGTTTGCTGCCTATGTTCTGCCTTGATTTAATGTTTATTTGCCTCTGTCTTGGATGTGATATGATGACATGATGCTAGATGAATGCTACGTTGATATGAGAAGCCATGCTAGATGAATGTGAGGTTGATATGAGATGCCATGATAGATGTATGATAGGATATGTTGTGATATGCCATGATAGATGAATGATTAGGTTTTGGGATGATTGATGCCATGATTGTATGATTAGATGTATGCTAGTGTGTGTATGTGTGTGATTATAGATACAATATTGAATGTGCCTTTAATAGGGTTAAGACATAAGACACAATGAGTGGAAGCCAACCTTAGGGTTAGGTGGTTTCGGGTGCTTAACACCTTCCCAAAACCGTACCTAAACTCTGAACTCATACTCTGGTAGTAAGATTAAAAGGTCATTCATTGAGAGGACACTATATTCATGGTTCCTAGGCCATTGTAAAAGTAGGTCGCGACTCCCCCTGCTGTGTCCACAAGAGCAACAAACTTTAACACAAAAACAGAAAAAAGATAATGAATTCCATTTTGAAAAATAATACTATGCTTCAATTCTTGGAATTGTTAACAAATTGTTTTAAACAACTTCGAGATTACTATTAAAAAAATGTAAAGGGAGATTAAATAATAAAAAAAGCTACTATATTTTTCTCATCAATTAACTTTACAGTTAGACACTAGACCGAGACAAGATTCTCTCCAATTTTCTTTAATTTTTATACAAAATACATATAATATTTAAAGAGAAATGCTATGTCTACAACATTTCTACAACATTTTTACAACAAATCCTAAGTGGCAAATTGTTACTGGTTGTTTTTGTTGGGGCAAAAAAGTAATCTTAGTGTTAGTTTTAAATTTGAACCAATAACAACTAACCACCCATGATTTGTTGTAAAAATGTTGTAGACGTAGCATCTCTCATATTTAAAAATCAAGTAAATATTAGATGCCGTACAACATTTGGGTAAAATTGAGAGGAAATTTGAGGATTTTATTGGAGGAATCATTTTCCCACACTCTTTATTAAGTTACTAAGGTTCAAACCCCAAGATAGACATATTTCATTAGTAATAATGACATCTTATCTATGGACAAGGCTAGGGTTAATGCATACATTGTACCAAAGAGAAAAACCATTTAAGGGTTCTCTGCTAGGGTTTTCTTTTGCTAGGGTTCTCTATTTAGCGAGTAAAAGTTTGGTTTTTGCCTTAGTGTAGGTTTTCTGTGCCCTTTAGTTCTTTGGATCAGGTAGGATGGTGTATGGATCTTTGTATCCTATTTTATTCTTTTTTTGTTGGTGCTATCCCTTTGGTTGCTCTATTTTTCTCTACAAATGGCTAACATCGAGGATTTGTGGTCCCGATTTTCGCTTACTGAAGAAGAAGAATAGGGCGCCAACGTTCCAAAGAAAGGAGAGATTTGTATCTACAAACTTGCTGCAAAGTTTTTCATGAAGAGAACTGTGAACGCCGAGGCCATTGCTTGAATGTTTAAACCCCTTTGGAAACCAATCGGTGAGTTCAAAATCAGAGATGTTGGAGGGAATGTAATGGTGTTTGAGTTTGAGGAAGCTATGGACCTTGGAAAGGTATTGGAGTTCGAACCTTGGTCCTATGACAAAAGTTTGGTTGTTTTCTAGCGTGCTGTGGATATAGAATCTGCCCCTACGTTGGCCTTCACTTCTGCCACCTTTTGGGTGCGGTTGCATAATATATCAGGAAACAAGCGAAGTTGTAGGTAACACAATAGGAACCTTTGTCCAGGCATCTGATCCAGAAGAAGATGGTGTGAGGGGTGAGTTTCTTTGGATCAGAGTCACTATTGACATAACCAAGGCTCTTCCTCACTGTTACAAGCTTTGGTCTGAAGGTGAACACGTCGATTGGGCACTAAAATTTGAACGACTTCCTAATTTTTGTTATTGGTGTGGATGGGTGAATCACGGAGAAAGGGACTGTGAAGTGTGGATACAAGGGAGAGGCAAGCTTAAGAAAGACGAACAGCAATACGGGGGATGGTTACGTGCTGAACCATTAAGGAAATATCAGAACACTGTGGTGCATGTGGCAGGGAGTTCTCGTACTCAAGCCCCATGGAAGAAAGGACCAGTGATGCCAAAAAAAAAAATCCCTAGGCTCGAACATGGATGTTCAGATTTTTAACACGGAGGATGACATAGTGGTGGATGATGGAGAATGTGCCCAAAATGGATGTTAACTTTCCAGGTGATGGTATTTTCCCTAATCCCTGTAATCCATCTATTCCCTCCTTTGATTTTGGTTTGGCAACAGGAAGTTTTCCATGTGTTAGTTCAAGTTTGGGAGATGAGACCCTTGCTTTACTGGTTAACCACTACATGTTTAATCCATCTGTGGATGGAGTTTTTTGTACTTGCCCCAAGGACATTCTTACTGCAACCACAAAGACACAAGCATTGTGTGATGTATCAAATGTATTGCATGCAACAGAATCTACGGGTGCAACAAGGAAATGGAAAAAATTGGAACGTGATGAAGGAAAAATTAACAAGTGCAATTTAGGGGTTGATCTTGAAAGTAGATGGCCAGTTTTGGAGAATTCTAGTCTTAACAAGTCCAAGAAGAGGTGTGTGATAGCAGGAGGTTTAGATAACAAAGAAAATTTTCAGGTGGAGCCTAGGAAACAGCCCCACCAATACTAATGAGTTGCCTATGCTTGGAACTATTGTAGGCTTGGGAACCCATAGACAGAGGCTGAACTCGTTGCCTTAATTGGAAAAAAAGATCCCAAATTGATTTTTTAATGAAAACTAAGGTTGCTAAAGAAGTTCTTGAAAGAATTTGCCAAAAATTGCAAAATACAAATTTATTTGTTGTTCCCCATCTTAACAGAGGTGGGGCTCTAGCCTTGTTGTGGAAAAATGATTATAATGTGATAGTAATGAGCTCATCTGACCGACACATTGATACTGTAATTGACCATGGAATGAATGATGCTTGGCGTTTCATGGGTTTCTATGGAGATCCTGAAACTACCAGTCAGGAAAATTCCTAGTCTTTTCTTAGAGATTTAAGCAACCAGTTTGCTCTTCCATGGGTTTGTTTGGGGGACTTTAATGAAATTCTTAGGGTGGAAGAGAAACAAGGGTGATTGGATAGACTAGAAAGACAGATGCAGGGCTTCCAGGATGTTTTGGATTTTTGTGGACTAAAATATCTTGGATTTAATGGCTACCCTTTTATGTGGTGCAATAGAAAATCGGGTGATCAGAATGTGTGGGTTCGTTTAGATTGTGGGATTGCATCTATGGACTGGATCCTCCGTTTTACTACATCCCATATTCACCATTTAAAGGCATTCCATTCTGATCACAAGCCTATTCTACTCATTTCTGACTCTGAGCAAAAATAGTTTTATTGTAAAGGGAGACCGTTTCGCTTTGAGGCTATGTGGCTCAAGGATAAATCCTGTGAGGATGTGGTGAAAAAATCTTGGGTAGAGATAAGTGAGCTATCTCCGGTTGGGGCTCTATAAAAAAAAAATTGTTAATTGTTAGGACAACATTAGAACTTGGAATCATGATATTTTTGGTCATGTTCGGATTACTCTTGCTAAGAAGTTAAGGGATTTGAGTGGGGCTGAAGAGGGTGTGCTGTACAGATCAGATCCGCTTAGAATTTATAAGCTCCAGGATGAGATACAAAAGCTCAAGTCCAAGGAAGAAACCATGTGGAAACAACTGTCTTATGTTGAGTGGTTGAAGAAGGGTGTTCATAATATTAGATACTTCCATTTCAGGGCAAATCAGAGGAACAAACACAATTATATATTGGGGTTTGAGGATGAGACTGGTAACTGGGTTGAAGATGATGACCGAATGGGGGACATGGTGGAAGCATATTTTACTAATATTTTCACTACTTCAAACCCATCGGATTTTGATGAAGTACTAGATGGTGTGCTGCCCACAGTGACTAAAGACATGAATGCAAATTTGAACCGGCCATTCACAGCAGAAAAGGTACATAGGGCTCTCCACCAGATGGCTCCTCTCACAGCGCTCGACTCTGATGGTATGTCTCAAATATTCTATAAATCTTTCTAGCACATTGTTGGTTGTGATGTCACTAAGGTTGTTTTATCAGCTTTAAACTTAGGTGTTGTCCTTGAATCCATTAACACTACATTTATAGCTCTTATTCCAAAAATTCTAGATCCTAAAAAAGTCTCTGATTTTAGGCCTATTAGTCTTTGTAATGTGATTTATAAACTTATTGCAAAAGTTTTGGTTAACCATTTGAAGTTGATCTTACCTTATGTAGTATCTGATACTCAGAGTGCTTTTCTTTTGGGATGACTCACTACTGATAATGTGTTGGTAGCTTTTGAGACTTTAAACTATCTTAGAAGGAAAATGCAAGGCAAGTTGGTGTTCATGGCATTGAAACTTGATATAAGCAAAGCGTAGGACAGAGTTGAATGAGAATTTTTGGAAAGGGCGATGTTCCATTTGGGTTTTTTAGTGATTTTTGTGAAAACAATCATGTCTTGCTTCAAATCAGCCTCTTTTGTTGTTCTCCTAAATAGGGAGCTAGTTGGTAACATCAAGCCAAGTAGGGGACTGCACCAGGGTGACCCTCTTTCACCATACTTATTCTTGATTTGTGCTATAGGACTCCAAGGTTTAATACATAAAGCTGAATCTGATGGCCTTCTCAAAGGGGTGTCAATAAGCAAAAATGGACCTCGGGTTTCCCACCTTTTCTTTGCTGATGATAGTGTTTTGTTTTGTTGGGCAAAAGAATCATAATGCCAAGTAATTCTTGATATTTTATCAGTCTATGAGAAGAGGTCTGGTCAGAAAATCAATAAAGATAAGACTAATCTCCTTTTCAGCTCTAATACACAGCTTGACCTCCAGTTTCGAATCCAACATGTTTTGGGAGTCCCTTCCATAAGGAAATATGAAAAATATTTGGATATGCCAGCTTTTGTGGGTAGAGCCAAAAAACAAAGCTTTGTCTATATTAGGGAACGTGTGTGGAAAAAATTATAGGGTTGAAAGGAGAAATTGCTATCTCAAGCTGGCAGGGAAGTACTAATTAAATCTGTTTTTAGGCTATCCCCACTTACTCTATGAGTTGTTTCAAACTCCCTAAACATTTGATCAAGGATATTGAATCAATGATACGGAAGTTTTGGTAGGGCTATAATGGTGATACAAGGAAGGTTCATTGGGTGAAATGGGAGAGACTCTATAAGGCTAAGGGGGTTGTGGGGATGAGTTTCAAGGAGATAGAAAAGTTGAATGAAGCTCTGCTAGCTAAGAAAGTATGGCGTATGATGAATAATTAGGAATCTCTTTGTTACAAAGTGTTTAAAGCTAGATTTTTCCCAGACTATTCTATTCTTGATGCCCAGGATACAAGAGGTGGTACATATTTGTGGAGAAGCATTCTAAGTGTTAGGGATGTAGTGAAAAAAGGTATGGTGTGGCGCATTGGCGATGGCAATTCCGTATGTATTAAGGAAGACAAGTGGCTTTTGGATAAAGCCTATAGATCGGTCAGCTCTCCTTTACCTTCCATTCCTCCTAATACTAAGGTTAGCACCCTTATTGATTCAAACTCTAGAGCTTGGAAAATTGAAGTGATTAAATAACTGTTTCTACCACATGAAGCCAAAGTAATCCTAAGCATTCCTTTGAGTAACTGACTCCCTTTTGACATGTTGGTTTGGTCCAAAACTCCTTCTAGTAAATTCTCTAGCTGAAGTGCTTATAAGTTGTTGGCTTGTAATGCTTCAGCCAACAACCTAGGTAGCTCTAATCCAAGCCCCCAGAAATCTTTTTGGAGAGGCATTTGGATGCTACGTGTTCCACAAAAGATGAAGCATTTTGTTTGGCGAGCTTGTAGCAATTCTCTCCCAACCATGGACAATCTTTTCTGAAGCCAAATAGTACCATATTCTCTTTGTATCCTGTGGGCGCAACAGGGAGTACGCCTTGGTCGAGTGGACTGTGGTGGAGAAAAATGGAGTCTCTACCTAGATTAGATCCAAGAACCATAAATATAGCATCCTTATGAAATGACTGATCTTTACCAGAGCATGTGTTTGGAGTTTATGTATGGGGATGGGAAGGTGTTTGGCACCCAACCCCACTCGACTCATGGTCGGCCTCCACTCATTATGTTTCAAATCCTAATCCCATCAAAGAGTTCTCTAATATGTTATTCTAAACTCACACACACTAACATGCATCTAACATCCAAACATGGCATATGTCCCACACTCATCTATAGTATAAAACCCTACCATTCATCTAGCACATATATATCCACGGGCAACAAGTATATTACAAGGCAGAAACATTAATAAGGCATTAATCATCAAGTATATTCAATCATTCTAACCTAGCCTCATGGTATTCATCAATCAAGGAGGCCAATCATCATATGCAAAGATGCATGTTCATATTCATATGCATGACTTACCTTCACTTATCTTGCTGCACCATAACACCACAGCACCTATGCATCAATGGATATTCAAGTTCATATGCATGTTCATATGATTCATCAAAGACATAAACCCTAATTATTAATTCAACAATCAAAGCATGTGAAACATATTATTCTACTAACCCTAGACCTAAACATGTGAAAACTAGACTCAATAAGACCTATTTAAAACTAAGCAAAACAAATAAAATAGCAAGAACCCTAAATCTGCGTTTCTAGGCATGAGTATGCATGCGCATCCCAACTATATGCATACAAATACTTCAAGTATGCGTACTTATGCATAGAGCATGCGCACGCATACACGCCCAGAAACACAGTTTCAAAGCAACAAACAAAACAACAATTTAACAAACCCTAGTATACTTTTAATACACAACTAAACAACCGGAACTAGCAACAAAGATATCAAAGATAAAAAAAATGAAAATAAATAAAACAAAAACTATTCCTAAACATGCATTGGATCTAACAACAAACAAGAGCAACATTTAACACATCAAAACATGTTCATCAATATATCCAATCATTCAACTTCTTAATCAAAACATGATGAGACACAACAAATCGAATCCAAACAAATCAAATCATATTTCTAAGTGAAAGCTCGGATTTGTGTTAAAACACGAGAACTTGTTTAGACCCCTAATTAAAAATTATGGCTAGATTGCTTTTACTCTTACTTAATCAAAGTGCAGAACAAGAGTAAATGTGCGCAATGAACCGATAACTACTCTAGTGCATAAACATGAACAACAAATAATAAATGTAAAGCACAAGAGTAAGGGAAGAGAGATGCAAACACAAGACAACACCAAGATGTGTTATCGAAGTGGATACCGAAGAACTCGGCAAAAAACCTCTGTGCAACCCTTCAAGTCGAAATCGATCCACTAGTGAATAAGTTGGAGTACACGAATAACAAAAGACCCTCTAATCCTAGTCTACCCAATGTACTTGAACCCTCCAAGCTCCTGCTACCAACGGACTTCTCGGAGTTTTGTCTTCACTAGCTATCCAGATCCCATAATACGCCCGATTGCATCTGCCAAACTTCACCCACTTTTTTTGGCAAATCCCCAAAGTTTCCCAAGCTCCAAAACACTCTCTATACACAAAAAAGGTGTGGGCTATGTTTAGGTACAAATCTCCTCTCAAGTTATAACAATGGAAAAGGGAAAGGAAAAGAGACTATAAGGATTTCTCACTAAGTATGAGTAGTTCTCTCTCTAAAAGGTGGGTATGTTGTGTTGTGTTGTAGAAACCTATCTAAGGTTTTCTCTCTGAATTGCCTCCATACAATTCGTGGGTAATGAGAGTATATATTGTGTAGGTAAAGACTTAGGTAAAACAAATGAACTTTTTGCCAAATAGACAGTTTTGCGGGTGCTTTGTAGGTTGGCCCTTCTCGTGAAACACTTGTGAAGTTGACAGTCTGGCATGACTCTTCAGCTTCCAGTCATGTGCTCCATACGTGGTCTTTTCGCAGGTTGCTTCTCATGAGCTAGTCGCGAATTCCACTGATTCATCTTTTGAAGCTTGATTCTTTACCGATCTCTCACATTCATCCCTTACAAATAAACCCACATACATACAGAGAAAAATGATTGAAGAAATTACAATCAAATTTGGCATAGAATTAAAGCCAACACAAGATAGTTGAAAATCACAACTTTACACTAAGAATATATAACACATAAATAAAATTAAGAACAACAAGAATACAAAAATAATTCAAATCAAGGAAAAGCTATGAAGAGAGACTCACCTTGCCTATGGAACACAACTTGATTGATATTTTAACCAGCCCCTTAGTGCCTACACAACAAGATCAAGTAATAATCAAAGGAATCAAATCATTCAATATTTCATTGGTAATCACAACTCAAAATCAAAAAGTTTTGAAAAGGTTTTTAGAAATCCCTTTAAGAACATGTTTCTGCCTTAATTTTTATGCTAGAAAAAGGTTTTGAATCTTTGTAAAAAATGTGGTGGCAGCTGCCCTAGGGTTTTTGAGAGAGAAAAAATGGTTTTGAAAGCAAAGAGACACATTTTCTAGTTAGGGTTTGAGTTTGGAAGCATAAGGTTGTATTTATATGTTTAAATTAGGGTTTTCAAACTTATTTAGAGTATTTTGGACGTTTCAAAGGGTCTAGGGTTGGGGCCCATCAAAGAGGGAGGTTTTGGGCCCTAAAAAATGAAGTTTTGGGCTTTTGGAAGTCGGCTTGCGTACACAGGTACATGCATGCGTCCCCAGAAACCTTAATTTTGACAGCTTTAATGACCCGACTTCAAACAGTCACAACTCATTCAATATAAGTTCAAATTAGGCAAAATATGTGTTCAAATTAAAGCCTAGGATATCTACTTTCCAATGAAATAAACGTTACTCAAAAAATCTTTGTAGAACAAAAGTTATGGTTAAAATAGTGAGCAAAGGTCATTTTTCAACATTGTTTTTAGAGCGATTTAAGCATTTTTGAGTTGTAATTACTTCCAAACTATCAAAATAACTTCAATTACCTTTTGTAGATATGTCAAACTCATCATTGGAACTGGGGACTAAAGTTTATTAACCGGGTACAAAATGAGGTGTCTACATATCTAGTGTAAGACTTGGCCTGAAGACATTCTACATGTGGTGTGGGGTTGTATGGAGGTTGATAGTTTGTGGAGAAATCTTAGCTGGGCTCACTACTCGGATCACCCTCCACCTGGGGACCTCACTAACCTTATTTCAAGTTTTTTGTAGGTTGCTGAAGATTTCAGAGCTGATATAGCTTGGTTCTTATGGAATTGGTGAAACATGGCTCGACTAAGTCTTCCAACTCAACCTGTGGTTAACATCATCTCGGTTGCAAGTGGAGTGCTCTAGGATTTCCTCAACACGCAGGAGTTCAAGCCAGTAGCAGCCCAGACGTCCATAAATCATCACTGGTGCCCACGATCCAATTTCAGTACAAAGCCAATTTCGACGATGCTGTGTTTCAGAGCAGTAACTCGGTGGGGCTAGGGGTGGTTATCTGAGACCACAGAGGTGACATTGTAGGGGCCCAGTCCATGCGTATCCCTCCTCCCTCCAACGGTGGCTGAGATCGAAGCTCTTGTCTGCAAACGTGCTGTTCAGTTTGTTAGCGAATTAAGCCTCTATGAGGTGACTTTCGAAGGTGATGCTCTGTTAGTAATCAAATCTCTCACAACCTAGGTTGCACGGACACGCCATTTTTGGCATCGTGTCGGTGTCGGACACGTGTCGAACATCGGTACGGGTATGACTCGTCAGATTCCGGTGTCCGGCGAGTGTCCTCTTTTTTCACTTCTCCGACACGGCACCGACGCGGTGCTGACACGGCTCCGATACGGCTTTGACGGGGTTCCAACGCGTCCGACACGCCAACAGTGAAAAAAAAAAAAAAAGGAAGAAAATCACAGATTTTGACAATGGACTTACCAATACCATTGATGTTGTGATATACCCTAGAACAAAGAAGCCATTTAGAGTCTGAGAAATCATTTTGAAAAACCCACATTTGAAGTTCTCAACCCACCCTCCCTCTGAGCTCTGCCGCTGCCCTCTATCCCTCGCCGAAGCTAGATCGGGCCGATCGGCGAGCTCTCTCTCTCGGAGTGTACAACAGGTCCGAGTCGTCCGACCTTCTCTCTGTTTTTTTTTCTTTCTTTCAGATATTAATTTTGCTGAATGGTCACTGAGGCGAGGCGCCTTTAGTGAGGCGAGCGCCTCTGTCGACTAGTTGCTCGCTTTGAACAGTTTTTCCAGGTGCTAGGCGAGAAGCCTCTGTCGCCTTTGTTTTCTTTTTGTTGCTTATGTTTTCTTTCTGGTGCAGAGGACTTGGCTTCATCAAAAGAAAGATGACTGGCTTTTTTTTATTTTTTATTACTCAGTTTTGTCTTTTAGTGACATAAGTGGAGTTTGAGTTGGCAACCACTTAAAAAGCACATCAGACTTAACTTTTTACAACCACAAATGAATAATAAAATAATACATATTAGTACATTGACCTTCCCACTACGACAGTTGCCCAACAGCACCCTACCTCACCAGGTTTTATTTATGCTTTTAAATTTTATAACATTATTTTATTCCTATTTCCTACATATAATTTTAATTTAAAAAGCTCTCTTTTTTTACTCTTACTTCTCATTCTCCGGACCTCTTCTCTCTTTTCTTTATTGTTTTTGTCTTCTTTTTTTCTACTCCTTTCTTACTCAGAGCAGCTCTCTATGTTCTTTTCTTACCCTCGTAGCTCCCCTCTGTCAGTTTTTTTCCCCTCTACTCTCTAATAGCAACTCTCCTCTTTTTATTTTTATTCCTATACTCTCTCTTCTTCTTCTTTTTTTGGGCTCTATTGGATTCAACACAAAAACTGGTTTTATAGACTAAATCCTATGCATTAGGAACAAAGTAAGAGAGACTTGATTATAATTTTTAGTACATTAATATATATGATTTAAGCTCTATATATGTAAAAAAACTATATTTAATATTTAGTGCCTTGCTTCACTCAGGCTAGCGCCTTTTCGGCGCCTTGGCCGATACAAGGCCTTAGCGCCTCAAGGTTGCCTAACGCCTTTGACTACCTTGATTTTATGTGTATTATTGTACTACTTTGGGTGTTAGTTTACTTATTTGTAGTTCTTACCTAATTTAAATTCTAGACATAAACGTATTTTATATCTAAAAATATTAAAAAAATATGCCTAAATATAAAATTTAATTAATTATTTAACCGCCGTGTCCCCGCCGTGTCGTGTCCTTATTTTTCAAAAATTGCCGTATCCCTGTGTCCGTGTCCGTGTCCGTGTCCATGCAACATAGCTCACAACTAGTATGGCAAATCAGTCCATGTATGGTCACATTGTCGTTGATATTCTCCATCAAACAGCTCCACTGAGGTTCTTTCAGTTTAGTCATGTTAATCGTAGTTAAACAAAGTTGCTGATGCTTCGGCAAAAAAAGCCAAAGCTGGGTTAGAATTTAAATTTTGGATAGAAAACATTCCGGGGGACATTATTCCCTTGGCTCTTGATGATCTTTCTTAAGGTTTTTGATTTTGGTTTAATTAGTTACCAACTCGTGCGATGCATAGGAAAGCTATTAAATATGAGAAAAAGTTTAATTACAAAATTAGTTGTAACCTTAGGCTACAAACTTAATATCTTTTTATTGGAGGTGAATTTTGACAAATCTACCATTAAATTATATCTTTTTCTTATATCCTCCATGCTTGCAAAATTTCAAGAAAATTAAAGATCAATAACTATGGCATTAATAATTTTTTTTAATTGCAAGTTTTTGTAATTTAAAATTATGCACAAAATATAAGCTTATAAATCATATAGTAAATAATATCTGATTAACACAAAATTTAACATGTGTATTAAGAGCGTAAAAAACATGCAATTCAATGGTTAGATTTTCAAAATATGTTGTAATATTTATTTTATTGAGTGAATTTGTAGCCTTAAGTTACAACCAATTTTGTAGTTAAACTTTGTCCTTAAATATGAGTTATTGCATATTCTATTAGGGTAGTTTAAGAGATTATTTTAAATCTCCATTTCATTATATTTTAGCTGGAAAATACTATATTGTCCCATAAATATTGGAACACAAATTGTCTTTCAACGCAAATGTTTATGAAGTTGCATTTCAATAATAAACTCCCCACAAAAATAATATAAATCAACCAAAAAAACAAACTTCTATGAACAACTACTAATGTGAGTTTCATATTTTGTTGTTATTTCTATAATATAATATAGTTGCTAACCCATGTGATGCACGATACAGTTTAATTAAAATTATACATATTTATTCAAATTTGTATGAATTTTTTTTTTTTTTTTTTCAGATTTGTAATGAAACTCTTAATCCTCTATTTTATTTAATATAGGAAAAGTAGATAAATTGGAAAAAAAAAAAAAAAAAAACTAAATTTTGGTTCAATTTTCAATCTCTCTATTAATTCACTTGTTGTGTGAGTTTTATAGACAAACTTCATAAACAAAAATGATAGAGAACATCATACAAACATATAAAGGCAAAGCAAATAATGATTTTTTTGAATTTAATTAAGAATAGTTGTATCAATAGGAGTCATGGTTTCATGTTTCAGTTTGGATGTTTCTTTTCAGTTGTATCAAAATAATTACATACAATAAATGATATATCAATTTTTATTAACTGATAATAATAATAATATAATAGATGTACATGGCCTAACTCCTCTGAGGTAACCAATTAGACTCATAATTAAAAATTATAATAATCTACAATAAAATGCCCCCAACAATTTCACAATATTTCTAAATTAGTATATCAACTCACGTATAGATGCATGTCAATATCTAATTTAATTTTTTTGGTATAATAATTTAAAAATATTATGAAATTATTGTGATATTTTGTTATGTTTCTCACATTGTACTTGTAATTAAGAACACTAAAATGGGCATAGCTATTAAAAAAAAAAAAACACTTAAATAGTTTAAAATTGTGGCATGCTTTTTCACCACACATTGAAAAGTGGTTGCAGCCTTTTTAGTTGGTCTTGTTCCCTCCTTCTATGCTACTCAAATACTCTCTCGGTAAAATGCCATTTGAGCAAGACACAAACTTGTTTGATTCAAATTCATTCACGCACAATACAGTGAGAGAGAGCTGGGCTACGTGTGAAGAAGATAAACAAAGGAAAAGAAGAAGAAAATTCGAAGAAGAAGAAGAAGAAAAACTTACATTTGTTATATCTCCTAGTGGATGATAAATTTGAGTTTTTCATACTAATGAAGTCATTGGTGCAGTCGTTTCAGTTTAAAATATTTTGCTTTATAATTCAGGTGTAAAAAAAGGGTTCACCTTGCCTTCAAGGTGGCATCGCCAATGCCTCAGCTGCATTGATGCCAATCTTCAAAGCAAAGAGAATGAACTCTTTAGGGTTTTGAGTTTGTTGGTGTTATAAAATAGGAGTTGGGTTTCACATTTTAGTTTGATGTTTCTTTTTCTTTTTTTATATAAAATTTGAAAATAAATTAGTGACGTGGAAAATATTTCTTTAGTATATATATAGAAATATAAAATCAAAATTTTTGTTTTTTTTTTAAATAATGCTGACATGGAAAATTGTGGTGCTAGCAAAAGTTTCGGTTATATATATATATATATATATATATATATATATATAGATAATAGCCCAGTCTGGACTTCCAGTCTGGTTTCTCAAAAAAAAAATAAAAAATAAAATGAGAAAAACTATGGGGGTGTTTGGTAGATGTTTTCAAACAACAATTTTCAGTTTTTAAACAATATTATATGTATTTCCACATATTTTTTCACCCATACGTATTTTCATACATGTTTTCAAACAACAATTTTCAATTTTTAAGTGCATGTACCAAACACCCCCTATATGACGCTTCATTTCATTATTCAGTTCTGACTTCTGAGAAAATAAAATTCTATTTTTTGATCCTTATTTAAGATTGAGTATTCTAATTCTAGTGTTTATATATGGAGCGCGTTGACGTTATCTTATTTAAGGAAAGACACAATTAAAGATATGCTGTCTTTAATTCTTTTAGGGCTTATGTGGAATATCTAATGATTTGGATACAGAGAGAGAGAGAGAGAGAGAGAGAGGTAACAAATCCATTTTTAGAAAAATTTTATAGAAAATTGAAAAAACTTTCAAAACCTTTTCCATTTTTGATAAAACTTTTTCTAAAAATGGTATATTATTATGTGCCCTTAGGATACACGTTAGTAAAATCCTATATATATATATATATATATATATATATATATATATATATAGACACACACGGTTGGACAAGGCACATGGAGCACAAAAACGAAATGATTTAATTTGGATATATCTTCTTTTGAAGATGGGAAGAAGTCGGTGTTAAAAGATAAACTCTAGTGATAAAATCGAAATCTATAATAATAATAATAATAAATCATGAACCTTCCCAAGTAACTGTGATTTAGTGATGCCACCTAAAAGTCTCTTCAAGAGTGTCCTATGTCTTGATGTCACATCTATAATAAATCATGAACCTTCCCTAGTAACTGTGATTTAGTGAAGCCACCTGAAAGTCTCTTCAAGAGTGTCCTATGTTTTGATGTCACATCTATACTGAAATACAAAGAAAACTATGTTAATCTAACTTTAAAACATAACAATATCCCCAATCAAAGATCATGAAAAAGTGTTGGACAAAATTGGAACGGTACTGTGTAAGATTTTAAGAAAATTTGATATGACCCGCCGTTTAAGTGATAAATGAAAATTCATATGTTAAAGATTTTATTTATGAAAAACGTTATGGTGAATAACAATTTTTCAGTAACTTTCAATTGGTATAACCCATTTGGTTAATAAACACATTGAAATTACAAGTTTTAAACTCCTTGATGGAAAGAGGGTTATGGAATAAATATTAATTTAAAAGGGTCCCTAGTCTAGCTTATATATATAGCCTGTCTCCATCAAAAGAAAATATGTAAGAAAAATGCTATAGATTAAAAGACACCTTTTTTATATAATATCATATAGTAAATCTTTTTTTTTTTAATACTTTTACAACTATAATTGGAGGTATGTTTATGTTATTTATTTTCCGTTGCAACTTTAAATTTTATCTTACATACTGTTAATTAATGCTAAAATTTTTAGTATTTAAAACATCTGATATGGGAGGTTTTTTAGCATTTGGCACACTTGATACTAGTGCACATCAATTGGAGGCGATTTTGGCCCATTAGCATTCATTTTTAAAATATTTAGGCCCGAAACACTGTTTGGGAAATATATAGCAATATACCACTTTTTTAGGTACTCGAGCTTGCCAAGCTCGAGTACCATGTTTTTTTAATCCACTATCGCCCCATATTCAAGGAGCCCTATAGTGGCGTTTTTAAGCCCTATAGTGACGTTTTCGGGCCAAAAAACGCCACTATAGGGCCCCTTGAACCTGTTATGGGGACTTATAAAAAAATTTTGCAGGAAAACGCCGCTATAGGGACCAAAAAAGTCACTATAGGGCTTAAAAACGCCACTATAGGGCCCCTTGAACCTGTTATGGGGACTTAAAAAAAAATTTTGCAAGAAAACGCCGCTATAGGGTCCGAAAACGTCACTATAGGGCTTAAAAACGCCACTATAGGGCCCCTTGAACCTGTTATGGGGACTTATAAAAAAAATTTTGCAGGAAAACGCCGCTATAGGGCCCGAAAACGTCACTATAGGGTTTAAAAACGCCACTATAGGGCTCCTTGAATATGGGGCGATAGTGGATTAAAAAAACATGGTACTCGAGCTTGGCAAGCTCGAGTACCTAAAAAAGTGGTATATTGCTATATATTTTCCAAACAGTGTTTCGAGCCTAAATATTTTAAAAATAAATGCTAATGGGCCAAAATCGCCTCAATTGGAAGCTAAAACAGTGTTAGGAGGGAAATAAAATTCCTACTACAACCCCTTTAAAAAACCCATTTTTTGGGATGGGATTTGGGCCTTTTTTTATATATCATTGTCTGGGTTGGACCTAAGTGACTTTTTCAAAATAGATACTAGTTTTTTTTTTTTTTTTCCTTGAAGTCTGAACATATTCAAAATCTCACCACATTTATAATCGTTGCAAAAATATTGGGTTTGACCCATTCATTTCAGATTGATTAAGCCATTGATTTGTTAATTCATCAATCCACCAATCACCTTGTCTGAAGCAATGCCCTGAGCAACTTCTTTAATTAGCTTGTGAACTATTTTTAAGGCTAAATTATAAAATATACCTTCTAACTCTGTCAAAAATTCAATTTAGCCCAATAAATTTTGATTTATGTCCGATAAATATTACTTTTATTTAATGTAGCCTTTCCATCTAATTCTGTTATATTGTGTTGTTAGGTTTCCTAAAAACAATGCTGTTTTGGTTATTTTTTTAGTTTCTTATATTAAAAAATCCAAAAAAAAAAAAACTATTAAATTTTTTTTTTTTTTTAAAGATGAAAAGATACTTTTTTTTTCTTTAATCTCCAATTCTCCCTCACTCTGATATCTTCAAGTTCAATTGTCGATGATGATCTATAGCATTTTTTATTTCTAGCATTATAGCTAAAGGTCAATTAATTTTTTCTATTTAGTTATACAATTTTTTTTTTTCAATAGTTACAATGGGAGAGACGGAATTTGAATCCTAAGCGTTCCGTTGAAAACTCCAAGAGATGCCAATTTAACTACAAAATTTTTAGCAATTTAGTTGTACAATCTTGAGTTCAATTTAATTTTTTGACAACAACTATTCTCTTCAACCCGAACCCTAGAGCCCAAATTTTTCTCTACCTGCTCCTAGTCCCTCATCACCCCCCCCCCCCTCCAATTCCCTCTCTCTCTCTCCTCCTTACATGAGCTCATCATCCCCTTTGCCTTGCCCCACCATGTTTCCCTTCTTCTTTGCAATCTCCCCCTCTATTCCCCTCTCTCATTTCTTCTCTATTATTCCCCTTCACTACATCAACCATGCCAAGATTTGATACTTCAATGCTGCTATTTCATCTCCAATCCAGAAACACTGCTCCCATGAGACACGACTTTCGTAGGTGAAACAACTTTGCTTCTCCTTTTAATTTGTTGAATTTTTGCACAACGAATATTTTCTTTGAGATATAAATATATATATATATATATATATATATATATATATATATATATTTATATTTTATACAAGATAGAAATTCTACTATAGTCTAATCTAAGTGTATATGTGTGTGAAACTCTCTCTTGGAGACTTAAACCCTATCCCTTGCCCCTCACCCCACAAGAACTTAGTACTTGTAGAGTGACCACTGCACACAAGTTGTTAGGGTTTGGTCTTTTTTGCCGAATTGTTAGCACAAAATTTGAGTGAAAAACTAGCCTCTTACGTGTAAAATAGTGAGATTAATTTAATTCATTTTATTGATTAGCAAGTTTCTTTTGGTTGTTGGGAAAGTGATGGCTTCTTTTGGACGTGTATTTTTTTGAACTTGTGTATTTTGTTGAATTAAATCTGAGTATAAAGATTGATAGAAATTTGGTTGAATTTATGTAGTTGATTTTTTGGGAAAAATAAAATCTGTATAGAAATTGTATTGGGAATTTTTTTTTTTGGTTAAATCCTCATGCTCCACTTCATTTGGATTGCTTTTCCCATTCAAGTACAAAAAATTTGTAATGATATAAATCTTTGGCTGAATTCATGTAATCTCACATTCTTTGCCATTTAAAAAAAAAAAAATTTATTTTTAGGTAGAGGAGAGGAGCTTTAAATTTTAAAATTTTCCCCCCTTCAATTTGGAAAAGAAAAAATAGAAAAAAAAAATACATTTTTCAAAAATTTTATCTTTATTATTTTGAATTCAATGATTTCAATAATAATATAACAACATCGTTTTAGGAGTACATAACAACATCCCACTTAACGAGGTGGACATATGAACGATATTTTGTCGATATCGTATTTTGTCCAGCCTTGATTCACGCATCAAAACAATGATAAAAATCCAAACAAATTCAAAAAAGTGAAAATCATGATTTTTAAAACCAAAAAGGGGCAATAAATAAATGCAACACAATCAGTTGGTGAATCAAAAAGTTGCAACAATTAAATCCCTCCTGATAAGAATTAAGACCAAAAACCCTAACTGAGGATGGTAAAAAATAAGTTGACTTTTTGATCTGACCGTTTGATCGGGCTAAATTTTGGATCATCTCATAGGAGATATTTTTCCCTTCGAAATGATAGTTCACGGGCCAAAATTGGAGTTAAAATGGATAAGATATTAATAAAACTTCAGAACCCTAATTAAATGTTTCACTTTTTTTTCTCATGTCAAAACGGTCATTTTTGGACTGATTTCATGCTAAAAACTGTACCAACTAAGCAACAATTGGAGTGATTTGTCTAAACTAAATTGAAGCATGATGTCTCGACTATCTCTCACAAAAAGGGCTTAACGATATCTGCTACTAATTAGAAGAAATGAATTTTTCAAAAAACGTGTCGCAGAATTTCCTATACTGCATCATTTCTCTTCCAGACGCAATATCTTGACGACCGTAACTTTGAATCGAACGAAGCTAGATCCTATAGAAACTAGACATCCAAAGCTTTTAAGGGATATCAAGTTTAAAGAAATCGGAGCTCAAAAAGGCCTCCAAATAGCAGCATGAAAATCAAACTAGAAACAAGGAAAAATACAAAATAGCCAAAACTTGGAGAAAAAGTAGGTGGCTATGTGGTGGTGTTCCAGATCACCGTCACATAGCCTCTTGTTGATACCGTATTTTGTCCAACCTTGATTCACGCGCCAAAACAATTGCCAAAAAAAAAAAAAAAATTTGAGAAATGTGCAAAAATACAAAATTCAAAGCCTAAAAAGGGAAAAAATAAAGACAACATGATTGGATAGTGGATCAAAGGGTCACAACATTTAAAAACCCTTTTTATAGCAACCGAGGCCAAAACCCTAACTAGTTATGGTAAAAAAGTTGACTTTTTGATTTGACCATTGAATCGTGTTGAATTTTGGACCGTCTCGTAGGGCATGTTTTTCTCTTTGAAATGATAGTTTATGGGCTAAAATCAGAGTTAAAACGATGAGATATCACCAAAATATCAAAAACCCTAATAAAAATCTCAAAATTATTTTTCTTAACAGGCAATTTTTTAGCCGACTTCGCGTAATAAACTGTACTGATTGCACAAGAACTGGAGTGATTCGGCTTACCATCTTGAAGAATAAGGTCTTGGCCACTTTTCATTAAAAAGGGCTCAATGATATTTGCCCTGGATTAGAAGATGCAAATTTTTTAAGGAAAAACGTCACAAAATTTTTCAACACTATGTCATCTTCTTTCAAGCATGATAACTTGAATATTGTAGCTCCTAATTGTTCAAGACCAAGACTATTGGAAACTAGACATCCAGAGCTTTCCAAGCATATAAAGTTTGAAGAAAACAGAGCTTGGAAAGTTCTCAAAACACCTACACGAAGATCTGACTAGAAAATGAGGAAAAGACGAAATAAGCCCGATGAGGTGGCAAAAGTGGGAGGCTAGCCATGTGTAACATGTTACACCTAGCTAGTCTCCCATTTTTCCTCTTCCTCTATAAATACCTTCTCATTTTTGTGAAAAATATGAAGAAAAAGATAGAGAAAAAGGGAGAAAAAATAGGAAAAGAGTGGAAAAATTTTGAGAAAAATATTCTGGAAATTCTGAAAAAATTATTTTCCCTCCTCTCTAGGAAACCCATCACAAAAAAAAAAAAAAAAAAAAAAAAAAAACTCTTCATTTTTATTGTAATTTTGTGGGTAAGCTTGTAGCGATGGGGTAGTTTTTCCATAACTACACCCATCCCATTCCTTTATCCTTCTCATGTAAACATCATATTGCCATTTATGAAATCATTTAATTTATCTTGCCTTTTGTTCTTATTTGCTTTAAATCCCTATGTTGTTGAATATCTCTCTTTATCTTTATGTCCATATTTTTATTTGCTTGCTTGTGATATTGTATTATCTCCCTAGATGGGTATTGAACCATTCTTAGGATTTGTATGGGAAGTACCCTTAGGATTTGTATGAGAAATCCTTTCCCACCAAGGCATCTAGGATTTTTATCTTTCTTACTTTACATTTATATCATCCATTTTATTTTCAAGTTATCCCCTTCCCCTTTACATTTATGTCATCCATTTTATTTTCAAGCAGTCCCCTGTTCCTTTTATTTTATGTCATTCATTTTATTTTCAAGCAATCCCCTCCGCCTTTACATTTATGTCATCCCTTTAATTTCAAGCAATCCTCCTTCCCTTTTATTTTATTGCACCTATATGTGTGTGTGTGTATCTAGACACCTAAATAAACAAAATGATTTTATATCCTCTCTCTTAAATGGTTTTTAAACCTCAAATAAAGCACAATATGTGTATGTCTCATAAGAATGGTTGATGGATTAGAACTTCCATTTATTTATGATGAAGAACTCATAAGGCTTGAAAGAGATTAAAATCTATTTAAATGAGACATTAAAAAAACCTTTTTCCGATAAACCTTTTATATTTCTGCACTCTCTTTTAATGTCATTTAAATTTCAGTTCTTTACTTTTTATGTAATTTAAATTTCAGTTATTTACTTTTTATGTAATTTGAATTTCAACTCTTTACTTTAATGTCATTTAAATTCCAGCATTTTACTTTCCTTGCAATTTATTTTCTGCACTTTATTATTGTTGTTCCTATACTTTTCTCATCAATAAAGTTGCCATAAATAAATATGCTTGGGTAAAAAATTTCTTTACACACTATTCTAAGGAAATGCTTTTTAAAATCTTCTTCATCTTCTTTCTTAAAAGAAAAAAAAAAAAAAATGAAGCCTCTCAAATAAAAAGAGAGTTTCCTTTTAAGAAAACATGCTTTTTTTCTAAAAAAATTCCTTTCTTTGAAAGAGTTGTCAAAATTAAAAAAAAAAAAAAAATCTTTCTTTGTCCAAAGCTTATCTTAAAAAAAAAAAAAAAGTGTTTTCAAATATTTGTGTTTAAAAAAAAATTGATTTTCCTTTTCTTCTTTCTAAGAGAAATGCTTTCAAAAAATATGTTTTTACCACGTTAGAAAAAAAAAAGTTTTCTCCCTTCAAAAAAAAGAAAAAAAAAAAAAGAAGAAGAATCGAAAAAGTGTGTTTTCAATTTTTTTACCACATTGGAAAATGTTTAAAAAAAAAAAAGTTTTCTTCCTTCTTTTTTTGCCATAAAAAATCCAAAATTTTTGTCTAAGTAAAAAAGGAAGAGTTTCCTTAATATATATATATATATATATATATATATATATATATTACCACGTTGGAATTCCTTCAAAAATATATATATATATATATATATATATATATATATATATATATATATATATATAAATAAGGTTTTTTTAATGTTTTTTTTGTCAAAACTTCTTAATAATAACTTTTCAAAAAAAAATGTTTTCCAAAACAATAAAGAGTTGCCGTTGTAAATATTTCTTTATACTTTCAAACTTTTCCTTAGATTAGTTTTGTTAAAGATTTGTGTCCATGGTTCATTTTCTTGGACCATTGAACACCAATTAAGCTTACATTACCCCTCCTATTTCTTTGGCACTAACATACTTTATTTGTCACTTTTTTTTTTTTTTTTTTTTTTTTTTGCATAATAGTAAATGAGAAAATTATGGATGACAACACGGTGCTACTCTTCTAACTCTCTCTTTTCGTGTTGTTTATTTATATAGTAGTTTAGTATTCACATGCTACTTATCTATTAAATAATCTACTCACATGCCTCTCACATGCTACCTATATATGTATATGCCTCACATGTTTTTGTTTGTAAATATTCAATGGAATTAATATGCACATGCTAGTTATATGGTAAATACCTACTCACATGCACATATATGTATATATTATTTGCAAAACCTTTTTTCTCAAAAATCAAAATGTTAAGTATTCTATTTCTTTACAAAAAATTCACGTTTGAAATAAATTAAAATAAGGTACTATTTTTAGATAGGCGTTGTGGGGTGCCTAATACCTTCCTCACATGTAACCAAACTTTCGAGTCCATGATCTTTGGTTCGAGATTTTTTGGTTTGCCTTAATTAATGAACACTTAATAGTTGGTTTAGTTAATTAGGTAACTTAAAATGAATTAGACCTCTAGGTGACCAATCACAGCTAATACAAAACAATTGATTGGTGGTGACTCCTAAAATGAAAGTAAGAAAAAGGGACTCACATACACACATCCTACCCTAGAGACACAAGCACACAAGCGTCACGTCACTAAGGACCCAATGTGCGACTAAACCTAGAAAAACTTTTCAATTTTTTTTTTGGGGCGTTCACCCTCCTACTTTCCCCTATATATATCCCCTCCCATTTTGTAAAATATATACGAAAATAGCCTAGAAACCTTAGAAAAATAGGAGAAAATAGACTAGAAACCTAGAAAAATTCTCTCTCTTTTCTTTAGGAAATCCCTCCCAAAATTTTCAGCCCCCCTTTTCCTTCAATAAAAAAAATAAAAAATAAAAAATCTTTTTGGGTAAGTGGGTAGGTGTAAGGGAATGGATTAACTTCCATATAGCTATACCCATTCCCCATCTCTCTTTTCTTTGTAACATCATACATTATATATACGAAAATGCTCTTTTTATCCATTGTCTTTTTTTATTCTTGCTCTTAAATTCCTAGTCTATATTTACATTGCTAGTTTGTTGTTTATATTTATCTCTCTATCTCTTTGTTCATGTTTATTTATTTGTGTATATATTGTTGTATTATTGTTGTGAGCTTCCTAGATAGGTAATATACCTTTACCTAGACATTATATGAGAAGTACCCTTCGGGGGACGAAATCTCACCACTTCTAGGCATCTAGGAGCAATTTTGTTTTGTTCCATTTATTTTGTTGTTCATCTATTTTTATATTGTTCCTATATATTTGTTCATCCCCACCCCTTTTTAGTTATTGCACTCTCTATTATTTCCTTTATTGTTCTATATAGATATGCTCATATATATTTATATATACATATATTGTGATATATTTTTCTCATCTCTTTCTCATCACCCAAAAAATATTTTCTACCCATTTTTCCTAAATGGGTTCTAAACCTTGTTTTAAGCACAATATGGGTATATTGCCTTAGAGAACGGTGATGGCTTGTACTCCCATTTCTTCTTTTGGTAAAGGGCCCATAAGGCTTTGGCAAGATTAGAACTTATTTAGGAGAAATCTCTTTATAAAAAATAAAAAAAAAATCTAATTATTCCAATAAAGTTTTACATTTCAAGCAATTTACTTTTCCTTGTCTCTTACATTTCAAGTCATTTACTTTTCTTGTCATTTAAATTCCAAGTTATTACGCTAAAAAACCTTTAAAAAAAAAAAAAAAACAAAGAAGTCTTTTAAATGAGAAAAGTTTCAAAAAGGGAATAATCTTTTTTTTTTTTTTTTTTTAAAATCAAGGGATTTTTAGGATCCAAACATCTTTTTCTAAAAATAAAAACCCATGAAAACTTTTCTTTACTTAACTTCTTTTTATTCAAAAATATTTTCCTTATAAAAATATTTTCAATACAAGTCTCTTTTTACTACAAAAATGATGGGATCTTTTAATTCAAATCTTTTCTTCTTCTCAAAAAGAAAAACCCATGAAACTTTTCAAAAACTTTCCTCTAACCATCTTTTTCGGAATTAACTTTTTACCAAAAAGATTTTCAAAACAAAACCTTTTTTCTTAAAACTTTATCATCAAAGTAAAAATAATGGGTTTTTTTAAAAAAAAAAATCAAACCCTTTTTCTTTAAAAGAAAAACCAATGAAAATTTTCAATCGACCTCTTCCAAAATTAATTACCTTTTTCTTTGTTTTCCCAAAGTTGGTATTTTTGCAGAAATGGTTTTCAAAACAAACTTTTTTCACAAATGCCATGGAATTTTTGGGTTCCCTTAAGTAAAAAAAAGGGCAGTCCTCTTTTCTAAAACCCTTTAAAAAAAAAAGTTTTCAAAAATGAAACTCCATATTTCAAATTTTGTTTATTCAAAAGAGACCTTTTTCTCTTAAAAAAAAAAAAAAAGGTTTTCTACAACTTTTTCTCTTTTAACAAAAATAAAAATAATAGTAAAACCTTTTCTCCACCAAACAAAATGGTACAGACCAAAATGGTAACAATTTTCAATTTTCAAGGACCAATATAAGCGGTCCAAAAAAGTAGGGATCAAAATGAGAATTGGTCCAAAATGTAGGCACCAAAAGTGCATTTTTGCCTTATTTCTATTATTGTTGTTCTATTTTTTTTTTTATATATATATAAAATTTAAAGTTTTAGAGTATTTAATTTTATTTTTCGTAAATTTTAAATCTATTTATTTATATGAAATTGATGTGGCACTTTTTTATTGGACAACTGATACACACATGCAAGTTGACATGGCACTTAACGACCACATTAGCAAACAACAAACAACGGGATTAACGATCCAACTGTTATGTAACTTTAGGATGCAAAATTCAAAATTTGAAATTTTAGGGTGTATCTAAATACCTACAAACTTTAGAAGTGTACTTTGCAATTTAGCCTTTTTTTTTTTTTTTTACTGCTTGGGGTAAAATGGTAATGTTACATATATAAAAAATAAAAAATAAAATCCAAAAATGATCATAGCCCTAACTTCCACATCTCTTTTTTTTTTTTTTTTTTTTTTTTTTTTTTTTTTTTAATAAAGTTTCAACCTATGATGCCCGCTTCTAATGATTGCGCTCTTTATTATCAGATCAAAATACCAATCGATTTTTGTTGTAAGTAAATATTGAACTCCAAATCTCTTATTCACATCCAAAAAGAAGTAGTGAAATTAATTTTATAATACTATATTGGTTGACAATTTTAACCATGTTGGACATATAGACACTAAAGTAATTCCATATAGATAATATCACCTTTATAATTAAACTCAAAATAATTTTACTTATAAAATTGGAATACATTTATTTTATATGGAAAAACACTACAAAAAATAAAGTCCAACTATGCTAAAAATGCTGAATTATAAAAAGAGCTGAAAATCAAAAATGAAATCGAAAAGATCAAAAAGTAGGCCCACAGGATTGATTGATACATCAATCAAGGACCCAAGTGCCAACAAGAAGCCTTGAGTGACTTGCAATTTTTCCTCAATAAAAATATGAATTTTCCTCTACTTAATTAAAAAACAAAACAACAAAAAAATAAATTATGGGAGATAAACTTTATATTTTATCATCAAAAGCATGACTTTTGGTCCCTAAAGATAAGGAAAATGCCTTCCCCTTTAAAAATTAGAGGTATACCAACTAAAAAAATAACCGGATTTTTCACATATATAGAGTAGAATCCCCTTTGTTCTAGGTTTTTCACCCCATCCCCCAAAAGTACTATGAATTTTCTTTAATTGTTTTTGCATATTTTCATCTTTCTTTCATTACATCACACACAAATTACAAATGTTTTCATTAGAATAATCACAAAACATTGAGCTACATCATCCATGGAGATCATAAAAGATGCAGAAAAGTCCCAATTCAAAACAAAACAAATAGAGTGAAATCCAAAAAAAAAAAAAACCCAACCACCACCATAAACACAAAAACCTTGCCACCCAATAAACAAAAAATTCAGCCACCACCATTTAAAAAAAAAAAAAAACCCAACCACCACCATCAAACAAAAACCCAGCCACCACTATTAACACAAAACCTACCACCACCATTAAACAAAAAACCTAGCCATCACAATAAACAAAAAAACCCACCACCATCATTAAACAAAAAACACAACCATCACAATAAACAAAAAACCCACTGTGGGCGTAAACGGGGGAGTATGCCTCGGCCGAGTGGACCGGGGCAAAGAAACACACGGACTTGCCACCTAGTTTTATGGTCTAGGAACCATGAATATAGTGCCATTACGTGAAAGGATTGATCTTACTACCAGAGTATGGGTTCGGAGTTTAGGTACGATTTTGGGAAGGTATTAGGCACCTAAAATCGCTCAACCCGATGGTCGGCTTTCACTCATTGTGTCCTACGTTTTAATCCTATTAAAGGCACATTCAAACAAGAAGCTTTTCAAGCTTAATTTTGACTGTTCCCCTTAGTCAATCTATTCACAACCAAACAAAAATGATTAGTAAACTTCAAAACTCGATGATCAAGACCAAAAAAGGTCCCAATCAAAATAAAATTGACTTGAGGATGTTTTCTGAAAAACTCCCTTTTTGATTCACCATTTCTAGTGAATCTTCAGTTTTCCCTTAGGATTTTCTGTGAGTTTTGAAAAGGTGCCATGTATGGCTTTATATAGTGAGAAAATAGGGGTTTGGAACGACTCCCAGACGATGTGGAATTCGTTCCAAACCTCAACATTAATGCAGAAAACTTGCCTTCCATAATTTCTAAAACCCTAACTGTGTGCGCAAGTTTGTGCCTATGTCCGTGTACGTAGGTTCTAGCTTGCATATGCAGGCCAAGGGTTTCCTTGGTTTTTTACTTTTCAAAAATAGATTTATTTGCTCATAAAAAGTTATATTTTCCATTTTAACACCTCTTAAGTTAATTTGTAATCTATAGATTTCCCTCTTTTGATTCGTGAGCTTCGCTAACGAAATCAAAAGAATAAGAGATAAAACATTTTGTTTCGACGTGTGGCTCGGGCCCAACCTATGCACATGGCACACAACATGCATACATGGGGCGGGGTGCAACTTCGTAGAGTTACATGGGATTCGTATGTTCGAATTTCCACCCTTGTTGCTTGGGAAATGAGTAACGATAGGTTCACTATCCCAGAACATGTTTTACCAATTGTAAGCAAAAGACGAGTGACTCACTATATTAGAGTCACTTAAAAAGAAAAATAAACAAGGCCAACGGGCGCAACCATCAACCAAACAAATAAGGTGTTTTTATGAGCTTAAAAGGATATATGTCTGTGGTGTCCATCGAGGCTCTTGCCTCAAACTTCTCCGGGTGGCTTGTGCCTCTGGATAAAACTTGCCTTCTTTATCTCTATCTCTATCTCTATCTCATCTGGTGAGGTTCTTGCCTTAGGGTGACATTGATCTTTGTCTCTATCTCTACCTCTTCCACTGTGCTTGCATATTCTATTCCCTCGAGATATGTGCACAACTTCTCTATGATGTTCTTGCATGTTCAATTCTCGGAGGATATGTGCACTAATTCTGTATTCTGACTTTGCTTGACTAGTGTGTAACCTGTGCCTGCATATTCAATTCCCGTAGGATATGTGCACAAGTGGCCTTGGTGTTTCGACCCACGAGGAAGTCTTGGGTGAAGAATCCACTAGGGATGAAGAAAGACTCACAGGGGAATGTGTTCTGCTGAGAAGTTTTGGTGACTCACAAGGGAGCCTTCTTGGTATGTAGTTTACTGGGGATGGTAACTTGTTGAGAAGCGTGTTGGTGATAGTGACCTATGAGGAAGTCTTTGGTAATGTGTGGTCCATTGGGCAAAATTCTTCTTTTCCTTCATGGCTCATTGGGGAACTTGTGTTGATTCTACCCACGAGGGGGTCTTGTCTGCTTTATGGGGAAATTTACTCACGAAGGGGTTGCCTTCGTGTCTCGGACCCACGAGGGTGTTCTTCCATGATACTGTACTTTACTGGGGATTTGGTTGATGATCTAAACTCACGGGGAGTTCCCTTAGTAGCTTCCGATCCGCTGAAGGATGCTTTTGATGCTTTCCATTCATTAGGGATGCTTTAAGGGTCTTTGTGCCCTTTACCCAATTGAGGGTAATTCTGTCATTTTGGTGCATTCTTTAATTTTCTTTTTCATTACCTACCTTTCGGGAATCCACTAGGGATATTTGTTTTTTTTTTTTTTACTAAACTTCACGTAGTTTAGTGGGGGTCTAAACTACATGTAGTTTAGTCACCAGATGTGTTCCCGCCTCTTCATTTTTCTCCAATGGTTACCAACCGTTTCTTTTCTTTTTCATTCTTCTAATCTTCCTCATCTCTTCACATTCCAACTTTCTATACAAAACTCCTAACCTCTTTCTCACTTTCTCCCACAATCTGACTCCTCTCTCTCAAATCCTCTCATCTGAAACTTTCTCCCTTTCCAAGCTCTCTCATTTTCAAACTTTTCTCATTTTCAAGTTTTCCTTTGATCTTCCATTTTAATATGTTTTTGGACATGTAAATGCTTGGGTTTTGCTATGAGATGGGTTTAGATGAAAACCTGATACCTTAGGAGATGAAGGAACATGTTTAGGATGAGTTTTGACTGAAGCATGCTTGAAAATGTCGAAGAATTACCCATTGTCTATGTTTATGCATACATGGACTCAAGCCTACGTACATAGCTTGTATTCATGCATGCGTGGCTAGGATTTATACATATGCAGACCTATTCATGCGTACCCGGTTTCCAACCTATGTATGTGCCTAGTGCCTGCGTACGTAGACACGGGGCTGCGTGCACATTTCTTCAGTCAAGGACCCTATTTTAAATCCCATTTCATCTATTTCTTATCCAAATGTAAATCTAACACCATTTCTTCATCCTTTTGTAGGCTTTGTCCCCATTTTCAAGTAGGGGAAGCACTAATCACGTGGTAGCATGGTATAGGGTCCTTACTACAGAAACAAGGGCCCACATTCGTGTAGTGGGCTTTGAGCCGATTATTCGTTTGCTACTAGAGAGGTATACCAATGCCATTCTGGTGCAGACTTTGGCTGAAAGGTGGTGAGACACTATCCATACCTTCCATATTGCTGATAAGGAGATGATTGTGACTCCTTTTGACTTCCACCGCATGACTGGCCTTAGGTGCGATGGGGCTCTCATAAACTTAGGGGGCGAGTTGGCATTTAGCTGGGCATAGACTTGCTCGGGAGGAGGTACACTACTGAGATGATTCGCTATTTTGACATCGAGGCGGATTACATGCCTCTCTCATAAGTGATAGCTGACGACTGTGCCAAGATGGCTAGGGCCTTCTTGCTGTACCTCCTAAATGCATATCTCTTCACCAATGGAGGGTAGATGGTGTCTTTAAGGTGGTTGGCCATTTTTCGTGACTTTGAGAGGGCTCGGGACGCCAACTGGGGGTAGGCGTGTCTCGCCTATTTGTACTCCTCCCTGGACGCACTCAGCTGGGGGACTTTGAGCCAACTAGTGGGGCCTTGGAAGCTCCTCGAGGTTAGTTTCATTTCCCTTTCTTTTGTAGCTCTTGTACTTCTCATTCATATGTCATCGAGCTAAATTTTGCATCGTGCTCTTGCAAACTGTATTCATGTTTCCATTTTACAAACTATCATTTTGCAAACTATTCATACCTATTCATACTTGCATCTTTCAAACTATCATCTTGCAAACTGTACCCATTCATCTTGCAAATTGTCATCTTGCAAACTGTCATCTTACAAACTGTCATCTTACAAACTGTCATCTTACAAATTGTTTACACCTGTTCATACCTGTATCTTGCAAACTATTATCTTGCAAATTGTCACTTTGTAATTGCCATTTTCAAACTGTATACATTCTCTCTTTTTTTTTTTTTAGCGTTGGGCCGTTCAATACAGTCTCATTGTTTGTGGTGCGAATATGGATCTGAAGAGCTTCTCTTCGGTTAGGGTTCATTTCCATGGGCTATCTTTTGATGAGGTGAGTTAGGATTTTAATGCCTATTGTTGTTTCTTTTGCATGTCTCTTAGGGTTTTTCTTTTTTAACCTTATATGCTGTTACAGGTCAACAGAAGTCTTTGGGTGGGCGCCCTTGCTGTTGCAGACCCAAACTTGGAGGCGGCTACTATTGTTCTCTTTGGGATTACTCAGTCATTTGAGGGTGTTGGCTTAAGGGTGTGCTATTTGGCAGAGAGGGTACGTTGCCAATTGGTGGGTGAGGATGCCCTACAGGTTCTGATGGACCCTTTGGTGTTTATGCTTGCCCCGCTTTCCATGACGGATGTGGAATACCAGTTGAGGAGGAGTGGCATCCCTTATACCCAACGGGTTTCAGATGAGCTGGACTATGAGGAGTTCAATGATACCTGTCTCATGGCTTCCCTCACTCTTGCAGTATGTGCTCTCCCTTCCCTCATTCCTATAGTACAATTCCTAATTTTTGCCTAGGTTCTCAACCTTGCAAGATCCCTCTAATTTTTTGCATGGATTGCCTTTCGATTTTCAACCCATCGAGGCTCTTTATTTTGTCTTTGTCAAAATTTTTTTTTCCTCCCTCTTCTTTTTCAAATATGGCTATATGAGAGGTTTCGATTGCTCCATCCCCCTACTATTCCTCCTAGTCAATATCTCCCCATGTACTATCGTGGCCATAGGCCTAAGCACACTGAGATGAGTTTTGATGAGTTCACTAAGTTCATGAAGCATACTGATGTCACAGATATTCAAGGGGTAGTGGAATGGTGATGCATTTCAAGCATGGTTAACTGCAGTTTCAAGGATAACTGTGTTCCTTTGGTTGGGCTTCACTGTTGCTCTTACTACTCCACATGTCGTATTGCAAAGCAATTTGGTGATTGCCAAGGAGCTCCTAGTGATGATGGTTCCTTCCATACCTTGGTATTTACTGATAGGATCTTAGGCAAAATTCGTGAGTCTTGGCTAAGAAGGAGGGTGACCAAAGGCATCTGTTTTCCTCGGTTCTTTCATCCAACTTCGGGGTACAAGAAATGGCTAAAGGCTGACCTGAAGTGGGTTCCATAGATGAAAAGGCTTACAAGAGGTCCAACAAAAGAAAGATGACAGACTGAATACCTTGATATGCCCCAAATTTTACTTTTCTGCACTTTATGATTCTCATTTTTTTTTTTTTTTGAATTTACTAAAGGTTTGGAATCTTCCAAATCCCCTATGGAAACAATTTATTATCTTTTAATTTGAGCAATAAGAGAATCATCCATTTATTATCTTTGCTTATTGTCATTATTTTTTTTTCTTTTCTTTTTTTCATGCCTTGAAATTTTTGCCCATGACGTCCTTATAGGAATTTTCGCCATGCCCATGGTCTTTTTCCCTATCTTTTGCCTAGATCGCTCTTTCAGGTTTTCAATCTAGCGGGACTCTTTTACCTTAATTTTTGCCTAGACCGCCCTTTCGAGTTTTCAACCTAATAGGTTTTTGTTTTTTTTGTTTTTGTTTTTAAATGTTATATCTCCGGAGCCTATCCATGTTGATTGGGTGAAGCATCTATTCTCCATCCAAATCTAAAATTTTTGTAGCACCTCTTGACATGATTTTCTTAATAATAAAAGGCCCAAACCATCTCGGCTTCATCTTCCCTCTTGGATCAAAAGTTTCATCTCTAGGCACTTTTAGGACCAAGTCCCCTTCCTTAAGGTTTCTAGGTTTCACATTTTTGTTGAATGCTCTAGCAATCCTCTTCTGGTACCCTTGTGCATGGTATTGTGCCCTAGCTCTTTTTCCATCTGTCAAAGTCAATTGTCCATACCTTTCTTTCATCCAATCTTCCTCTAGGACCTTGGTTTCCACTAGCACTCTCAAAGATTGTATCTCTACCTTAATGGGAAGGATCGCTTTGCATTCATAGACCAAAGAGTAAGGGCTTGCCCCAATTGATGTTCGAATAGAAGTTTTGTAACCCCATAAAGCAAATGGAAGTTTTTCGGCCCAATCTTTGTATGTCACTATAACCTTTGCCAGGATATTCTAGAAGTTCTTATTGGCTGCTTCTGTGGTCCCATTAGTTTGTGGTCGATATGGCGAAGACTTGTGATGCTCAATATTGTATAACTCCATGATCCTTCAAACATCTCCCTCAAAGTGGGAGCTATTATCTGAGATGATCTCTTATGGAACCCCGTATCGACAAATAATGTTATTCTCTATGAACTGAGCCACATGTTTTTCTTTTAGTATGGAGTAAGAGCCTGCCTCTACCCACTTGGTGAAGTAGTCAATTGCCACTAGGATGTACTTGTGCCTATTCGAAGTCTTAGGGGCTATCCTTCCAATCACATCTATGCCCCAGACCAAGAAAGGCCAAGGAGAGGTCATGCTGTATAGCTCGCTAGGTGGTATGTGATTCAAGTTTGTGTGCATTTGGCAGTCATAGCAACTCTTCACAAAGTCTACACAATCAGTCTCCATTGTATTCCAGTAGTATCCCATCCTTAGGATCTTTTTGGCTAACATTCTTCCATTCATATGAGGACCACAAATCCCTTGACAAACTTCTTCCATAACCCTTTATGCTTCATCTTTCTTCAAACAACAGAGATGTATACCATCATAAGACCTCTTATAAAGCTGTCCTCCACATAGGATGTATTGCATAGCCATTATCCTTATCGAACAACGTTCTCTCTTATCGGCACCGTCAGGATACACTCTCATTTCTAAGAATTTCATCATGTCACAATACCAAGGAACCCTTTCTTCTTCTATGGCCAAGACTAAAGACTAGGTTTTCCCCTTGTGTACTAGTTCATAACTCTGCCCAATCTTTAGGGGTCGTGTCCGTACTCCTTCGTGTATTTCAACCATGGAGGCTAAGGTAGCCAAGACATCTGCAAACTGATTCTGAGCCCTAGGAATGATAGTATATTCAATCCTATCCAAGGTTCTAGTCAAGTCCTCCAAGTATTGTTAATAAGGTTTCAAATTTTCTTCTTTTACTTTCCATAATTTTTGTGCCTGAGCTATAACCAAGGTCGAATCTCCAAATACTCTTGCTTCTTTTACCCCCAATTCTTAGAGAACTTCCATTTTGGTGATACAAGCTTCATATTCTGCCATGTTATTAGTCGCCTCAAAGTTCAATTTGATAGCCAAAGGCACATGGGATCCATCGGGGGTGATCAAAAGTACTCCTATCCCATCCCATATTGGTTCACAGCTCCATCAAAATACAATTTCCATATCCCTAATTGAATATCCAAAATATCCTTATCTGGGAAATCTTCTTTTCCATCATCTCATACTATGGGGTTTTTGGCACAAAAATCTGACACAGCGCTCCCTTTGATCGTTTTTCTTGCCACATACTTCAAATCGAATTTTGCCAATAGGATCAACCATCTTAACAATCTCCCACTCAAAGCGAGTTTCTCAAAAAGGTACTTCAATGGGTCCATTCTAGCTACTACCCAAATTTGGAATGGTAGAATGATATGTCTTAACTTCTGCATGGCCCATATGAGTGCAAAACATGACTTCTCTATGGGAGTGTATCTAATCTCATAATTGTGTAATCTTTTGCTAAAATAGTACACTGCCTTCTCATTCTTATCATCTTCTTCTTGTGCAAGCATGCTCTTGACCACATCTCCTATGATAGAGAGGTATAATAGTAATGGCTACCTGTGCTGTAGAGGCACTAGGATGGGTGGATAAAGGAGGTATTCCTTGATAAGTTCAAGGCTTTCTAATATTCATCGTTCCATGCATGGGGTTCATTCTTCCTTAGGAGCTAGAATATGGACTCACAAATGGAGGTGAGTTTGGCAATGAATCGGCTGATGTACTGTAGTCGATCTAGGAATCCCCTTATTTCTTTCTTACTCTTGGATGGGTCAACTTCTATTCCTCTATCACTTACTAAAAAGCCTAGCAATTTCCCAGCTGTTACTCCAAAGGTTCACTTTTGGGGGTTGAACCTCAACCTATACTCCTTGATCCTTTCAAAGAACTTTCTCAAGTTATTGATGTGACCCTCTCTATCCTTGGATTTTATGATTATGTCATCAACATACACCTTATCTCATTGTGCATCATGTCATGTAACAAGGCTGTGGCCATCCTTTGGTAAGTCTCTTATGCATCTTGAGTTCAAATGGCATTACAGTATAGCAATAGATTCCACATTCTGTGGTGAAGGTGGTCTTTGTCATATCTTTAGGAGTCATCTTGATTTGATTATATCTTAAGAAACCATCTATGAAAGACATCAAGGCACTACTGGCCGTATTATCCACTAGGAAATCTATGTGGGGGAGAGGGAAATCATCCTTAGGGCAAGCTTTATTCAAATCCCTAAAATCCACACACATCCTTACTTTTCCATCATTCTTTGGTATGGGCACAACATTGGTTATTTATTCAGCTTGGTGTACGATTTGATGAACCCTACTTTCAATTGTTTAGTGACCTCTTCTTTGATCTTTAGAACCCATTCGGTTCTCATACACCTTAACTTTTGCTTAACAGGTATTGTGTGAGTATGAGTATCAATGTGATGTTGAGCTATCTTGCAATCAATGCCGAGCATATCTTTATAGGATCATGTGAACACTTCTTGAAATTTTGTGAGAAGCTCTTTAATTAAGTGTTGATTCTCATCATTGCCCAAATTAAGAGTTTAAAAAGTTGGTTCCATAGGTTCAATTTTCTTTTCCAATTGTTTATTAATTTCATTTTCAAATTCATTAGAATCATTTAAGTGTAGAATTTCAATATTATGGGATACATCAAAATAAGCCAAATCAAAATTCATCTTATTGAAAATGTTGAAAAGTACATTGGAACTTGCATTACAAAATTTCTTTCCCTCATTCTTAGAAAACCCAACCCAAGTCCAATTATTGAGGTGCCCTTTAGCGGGCACAATGAAGGTAGAAGGATCACTTGGCTTTTCATTGGTGATAGCGAACACATCCCCCTCCATCTTCAACATAGTCTCCATTGCTTTAGTATCCATGTAGTCCATCCAGTTGACTTTCTCTTGAACTTCCTTGATCACCATAGTAGGTTTCTCCTTGAAAGTAAGTTTTTCGTTGAAGAATATCTCCCAACTCGGATACACTTTTCCATCCCTACCTACTCAAAGTTCAGGAAAGTCTCCTCCTTCCTTCTCAAAGTTTCCATTAAGGGTACCAAGTTTTCTTTTTATTCTATCGCAGCCTTCAAAGAATCCCAAACCTTCCTTGGTCAGTTGAGTCTTGAAATTAGGGAATTCAGCCACCCCTTTTCCTTCTTTTCCAAGACCTATACCAAGCATATACCCCATGGCTACAATATGGGAGCAAGTCCGTAGTATACCTTTCATCCTTCAATCCATAGTCAGCCATGTTCATAAACTCAAAGCCACTCATTTGAAGCTCACTTCCTCCTTTCTCGAGTCCACAGACGAGAGATAGGATTTCATCGTCACCAATTATCACAGCAATACCTCCCTTCCATGAGATTTTCATCTTTTGATGTAGAGAAGAAGGAATAGCTCCAATGAGATGAAACCACGCCCTTCCCAAGAGAAGGTTGTAGTTAAGGGTGATGTCTATCATGTGGAATTCCATAATCGTCTCCAATGGAATAATCTTGCAAAGAGCCATGAAAGTTCCCATAAGCTTTCTTGAAGTATTGTCATATGCCCTAATGGTCAAAGGAGAGGGGATGATTGTCTCCACATCTAGGCCAATTGTGAGAGCGGTCCTAAATGGGAATACATTCAAAGCAAACCCACTATCAATAAGTATCATTGGAACCTTGGCACCCATGCACTCAATGGTGATTTGCAATGGCCTAGTGTGTAGACACTGCATTTTGTACTCGTTACGACTCGGACCCCCGTTCCCCAATGATGCTGAATTTTAAGACTTAAGGTTGGTTTAGGGACCAATCAGATGTTAAGTTGACTTGAGAAATGTTAAAATGAAAAATATAAATTTTAATGAGAAAATAAATCTATTTTTGGAAAAATAAGACCAAGTAAACCCTCGTTATGCGCACACAAGAATCAGCCTATGCACACAGTTTTCTGCATGCGTACGCAGGCCCGATCTTACGCATGCATAGCGAATTCTAGAAACTATACAAGGCAAGTTTTCTGCATTAATGTTGAGGTTTGGAATGAATCTCACATCATCTGGGAGTCGTTTCAAACCCCTATTTTCACACTATAAGTAGCCTTACATGGTATATTTTCAGAACACCCAGAAATCCCATAGGAAAACACTAAGATTCACTAGAAATAGTGAATCAAAGAGGGAGTTTTTTCACAAAATATCCTTAAGTCAATTTTCTTTTGATTAGGGCCTTTTCTGGCCTTGATCTTTGAGTTTAAGATTACTAATCACTTTTTTTGTTAATTGAGAATAAATTTGACTGAGGGGAATGGTTAGAAATCAATCTTGAAGAGCTTTTCTTTGATGTATTAGTCTAAACCTTTCTTTTCCTTTTTTTATTTTTATCTTTTTTTATGCTTTAATCTTTCTGTTTACTTTTTTTTTTGTTATAATATGTTTATGTAGTCTAGGTTTATGTTTTTGTATGTTTGAAAAGCATGTTAGGATGTTAGATTAAGTGTTTTAAGTATCTATTGTGTTTCTAGGGTTTTTGGGCAAAAACCCACGTACGCATAACCTTGTTTGTGTATGTAGGCTTGGTTATGCGCAAACAGGGTTGTTGATGCAAGCGCATGAACTTGCCTAGAAACCCTAATTCTTATTTTTATTTTTTTTGCTTTTGCTTTCACATGTATGCTTCTGTATAGCCTCCTTTTCGTATTTCTATGCTTTCAAAGCATCTGTTTCACATGTTTAATTGCTTGTTTGATCTCACATGCTAGAATTAGGGTTTTATTGTTTTAAATACTATGAACATGCATTCACATGTTCATGCATGATGCCATAGGTGTTGAGTTGCTACAAGGTAAGTAAAGGTAAGTCATGCATTCACAATGCATATGCATGGTTAGGTTTGATGATATAATTGTGATATTAGTGCCTTGGGTGATAACATGTTTTGATTGGCTTTGTTTTACCTTGGATATCTAGGATACGATGATAGGGTTTGTAATGAAGCATGATTAGATGTGTGATTAAGGTTTTGTGTTGTGATGAATGCCTTGATGCCATGACATGTATGTTAGACGTATGATAGGTTGTTTGTTAGATGACTGCTAGGGTATGCCATAATAGATGTATGGTTAGGGATGTTTGATGCCATGTTGATTATTAGATGTATGTTAATGTGTGTGTGAGTTAGAATAACAATATTGAGGGTGTCTTTAATAGGGTTAAGACATAAGACACAATAATAATGGGAAGCCAACCTTAAGGTTTGGCGGTTTTGGGTGCCTAACACCTTCCTAAGACCATACCTTAACTCCGAACCCATATCTCTGATAGTACAATCAAAAGATCCTCCCATGAGAGGACGCTATTGTGAGAGACCGCAAAGGGAGTGCTCTCAAAAAAAGTGATTTGGGTGCTTTGGGCACCTTTCTTTTTGGGTAAGTGTGTGGAGTCTCCACTTATTTTTTATACAAAAAAGAAAAGAAAAAATAAATACAATTACATATCCAAAATACCTCAAATGTCATTAATTGATTAAAAAAAAAGGTACAAATTGGTAAAATAACCTTACAAGACTTTGGTCCTAGTTGCAATCAATGCAAAAGTTACAAAGCTTTGATCCTAGTTACAATCTACCAAAACTAAAGACAAAACAATAATCTACTAACCAAAATCCTAAGTTCGGGGGCTAGGTTACGGAATGGGAAGGTGTTAGACACCCATCCCGCCCAGACAAAGTCTAGTCTTCTAGCCTCTAATGCCATTATATACCCTTTTTTATGATGTTGAATGATATGTTGTAGCACACATAACAAATACTTGTCAAAATTAATTTAAACAAATTTGTCTTAGGAATATGATCTCCTCTCAAAGAAAAATTAGATCTGTTTTGCAAGATTAAAAAATGGGGTTCGATGAATAAAAATCAGATTTGTTTTGGTAGAGAAAAAAATGAAATTTGATTCATAAAAAAGAAATCAGATCTGTTTTGCAAAGAATAAAAAATAGGTTTTGATTTGTAAAAAATCAAATATGTTTTTGTAAATTGTGAAAAGAAGGATGTGGGGGCCAGTTAATTAGGAAGTATTGTTAAAAGCAGTATTAACTGGGCCTATGGCCCTATCCGAGGACGTTAGACCATCCGAGGAGGCCCAAATAAGGCTATAAGGAGAATAAAGTTAAGAGAGGAATAGAGACAATGTGATATGGGTCTAATAAGCGTCCGAGGACAAAAGCCTTCTCGACAACGTGTGTCCGAGGTAAATCTGAGTGCCATATCATCACAGACTTACTTCAGAGTTACACCACAACTAAGGATGGGACATTGGACCAGGGATAAGAAAAGAAAAGTAAACAAATATCTTCAAAAGCTGCTACCTCCGCATTAAATTCCTTTCAACCAACTCTCTGGCCGCATTAATGTGGAAATGATGCCTGAACAGTGATCAAGCAGCCTTATAGCTACTGGTTGATGGTTCTAGGAGGTGCTGGATGGGACAGGAAGGAATCCCCCGAATCTAACCTACACGTGTGTGGTAAGGATGACACCAAGATTGCAATATATAACCCGGAAGAATGCACTGAGAAGGGGAGGGGAACTCTTGTACAATTTCTGTCTTGAAGAAAACCATATGAAATAAATAACTTAGTTTGTTCCGAGGATAAGTTTGATAATCTTATTTGTGTCAAACCGTCTTGAATCATTAAGTCTAATCATTTTTCTTCTAGGATAAATCTAGTTCTTCTATCCACACTTTACAAATTTATTGTTTGGGCCGTTAGCGTTTGAGCCCAATCTAGTTTTGGGACTAATACAATTTCAGTCCTTACAATTGGCGCTGTCTGTGGGAAGAGCTTGATCTAGGCTAAAGGAAATTCGGTTACCACATTCATGATGGAGGAAGCAGGTCCACACCAGGTAGCAGTAGGGCTGCACCAGATAGATGCTGACCCATACCAAGCAGAATCGAGGGGTTCCCAGCATGGCAATCCACACCGGAGCCTCGAACGAAGAGAGGGCTATGAGGGAAGTGTACGAACAACTCATACTAGTAAAAGCCAGTCTCGAGGGAAGAGACATGTATCCCATGCAAAGAATGACAGAGACATGCAACGTGAAATTGATGAATTGAAAAGAGAGTTGCGTCACGCTCGACGCAGATGTTCTCCACCCAGCTCCGAGCCTTCCTCCGAAGAGATAGATGGTGCTAGTTATAGACGGAGATCCAGAACCCCGCCTAGCGAGACTTTTTCCTATGAAGAGGAGCATCACCATCGACGTAGGTACAAAAGTCCGCCTCGCAGAGGCTTGGGGAATAACGCCATAAACAAAGCGTTAAGCCAAGTTTCTAAATCACCCTTCACAAGGAATATAGAGGATGTGAATCTTCCTTGGCGATTTCATTAGCCTACATTTACCCTATATAATGGTCGGACAAACTCGGTAGAACACATTAGCCATTTCAGCCAAAGGATGGCTATCTACTCCAGAGATGAGGCTTTGATGTGTAAGGTCTTTCCATCAAGCTTGGGCCCCGTGGTGATGAGATGGTTCAACGGTTTAAGGGATAATTCTATCGATTCCTTCAAGAAACTTACCTGGGCTTTTGGCACTCGTTGTATTACCTGCAGCAGGTTCCTCGACCTTTGGGATCCTTGTTGTCTATGTCCATGCGAGAGGGAGAGACTTTTAAAACTTATTCAGATAGATACTGGGAGATTTTTAATGAGATAGAGGGAGAGCATGATGATGTGGCTATAAGTACTTTCAAGGTTGGTCTTCCAGTCGAGCATGATTTGAGGAAATCTTTAACTGGTAAACCTGTCACTAGTGTACATCAATTGATGGATCGGATTGACAAGTACAGAAGAGTAGAAGAAGACCAACTGCAGGGAAAAGGAAAGGCTAAGGTAATCTCTCAGGAGATGAGGGATTTCAGGTCGGACCAATACAACAATAACCGGCCTCGGAAAGATTTTGTTGGGCAGTCAGGTTCTGCCAACACCCAGGCAATTAATGCTGTGTTTCGGGAGCCGGTGCAACAGGTGCTGGAGAAGATTAAGAATGAACCATTTTTTAAATGGCCTAACAAGATGGTAGGAGAGCCTACGAGACGCAACTAGAATCTTTACTACCACTATTATCAAGATCATGGACACACGACTGATGATTGCAGGAATTTATGGGACCATCTGGAACAACTAGTCCGAGAAAGGAAGTTGAAGCAATTCTTGCACCACTCCAGTGGTCAAGTAGGCCAAGCAGGTTCGGAGATGCGGGGCGATGCTTCTTCGAGAGTCCCCCTTGGCACAATCAACGTTATTTTTGCTGCCCCGGGGAGGACTGGATCTTGTCCTTCCAGGGTACTGTCAGTATCCCGATCTCCAGCTGTGGAGAATAGCTCAATGTCTAAAAAAGCCAGGATGGACATCCCATTGGTTTTGGGCTTTTCTGATGAAGACAAGGTTGGAACCATACAGCCACATGATGATGCTCTGGTGGTCACACTGAGAATTGGTGGGTATGATATGAGAAGAGTAATGGTTAATCAGGGCAGTGCTGCTGATATAATGTACCCTGACTTGTATAAGGGGCTAGGTTTGAAGCCTGAGCACTTGGCAGCCTACAGTTCCCCTTTGGTGAGTTTTGAGGGAAGAATGGTTGTCCCAAAAGGTCAGATCAGGTTACCTGTGCAAGCCGGTACGGATGTGGTGAAGGTGGACTTCATCGTTGTAGACGTATTTTCTCCATACACGGCTATTATGGGCAGACCTTGTCTTCATACCCTGAGGGTAGTCTCCTCTACTCTACACCAGAAGGTAAAGTACCCATCCGGAGGCCAAGTTTTGGAGATAGTAGGAAGTCAGGCTACAGCCCGACAGTGCCTGGTAGCGGCTATCCAACATCGGCTAGAGGCGGAGACCTCGGCTACCGCCGATAATGAATTATAGCAATTAAAAGCCCCAGCATTACCCATAAATGGACCGGCCGACGAGGCAAAGTGCAAAGATCTAGAGAGGGTAATTATAGCTGATGATCCGGAGAAATTCTTCCAGGTTGGGGCTAAACTGCCTTTGCGAGAGAAGGAGCAATTGCTGGAATTCCTTAGAGAAAATGTCAATGTGTTCGCATGGAGTCCATACGAAGCCCCGGGTATAGATCCGAGCTTCATCTGTCATCAACTCAATGTGAATCCTTCCATTATTTCGAAGAGACAACCACCTCGGCGCCCATCAAAAGAGCACGCTGAAGCTGTCAGGAGTGAGGTGGCCAAGCTCAAGCAGGCCGGGGCTATCAAGGAGGTTTTTTATCCTCAATGGTTAGCCAACACGGTGGTGGTGAAAAAGAAGACTGGGAAATGGTGAATGTGCGTGGACTTCACGGACCTCAATAAGGCTTGTCCCAAGGATCCTTTTCCTATGCCAAAAATAGACTAGTTGGTCGACGTAATAGTTGGTCATCCTCGAATGAGTTTTTTGGATGCCCTTCAAGGATATCACCAAATACCGCTAGTATTAGACGATCAAGAGAAGACAGCTTTTGTCACCCCCATTGGAAACTATCATTATAAAGTAATGCCCTTTGGTTTGAAAAATGCGGGGTCTACCTATCAGTGGATGATGACTAAAATGTTCGAACCACAACTGGGCAGAAACATTGAAGTCTATATCGATGATATAGTTGTGAAGAGTAAAGTGGTGTTTGAGCATGTGGAAGATCTTACGAGTATTTTTGGAATTCTAAGAAAGCATAAGTTACGTCTGAATGCCTCAAAGTGTTCCTTTGATATAGGCTCCGGAAAGTTCTTGGGGTACACGGTGACTTATAGGCGAATTGAGGTGAACCCATAACAGATTAAGGCCATTAACGATTTACAAGCACCTCGGAATTCGAAAGAGGTGCAGAAACTGATAGGAATGACTGCTGGTTTGAATCGATTTATCTCCAGGTCAGCCGATAGGTGCAGACCCTTCTTCCGTTTATTGCATAAATGGAAAGGATTTGAGTGGACCGAGGAATGCGTTGTAGCATTTCAGCAGTTGAAAGAGTACCTATCTCGGCCGCCTATCATGTCCAGCCCTGAGGTGGACGAAGTCCTGTTTGCTTACCTGGCGGTTGCCTCTCACGCAGTTAGTTTTGTCTTAATACGAGAGGATAGTGGCGTTCAAAGGCCAGTTTATTACGTAAGTAAGTCACTTCATGAAGCCGAAGTGCAATACTTATCGCTAGAAAAGGCCATCTTGGCAGTAGTCCATGCAACTCGTAAGCTCCCACATTACTTTTAGGCGCACACCGTAGTAGTCCTAACTCAGTTACCACTCAAGTCCATACTTAGAAGCGTAGATTATACGGGAGGATTGCTAAGTGGGGCACGATCCTAGGGGCTTTCGACATCAAATACATGCCTGCACCTCCGTGAAAGGCCAGGTCCTCGCCAATTTAGTAGCCGAGTTCGCCGAGCTCCCAGAAGAAGCTGAGATGAAGCAACATGACATGGATGAAAAGTCGGTTGGCCTGATTTCCACACAAGACGTCTCATCCTGGAAAGTATATATGGACGGTGCAGCAAATCAACGGGGAGCAGGAGTGGGACTAGTTCTGGTATCCCCCGAAAAGATCATCATTGAGAAGTCCTTGAGGCTGGGATTCTCAGCCACGAACAACGAAGTAGAGTATGAAGCTTTGTTGATGGGAATGAGTATGGTCCAGAAAATGGGCGGAAAGGTAGTGGAAGTATTCTTGGATTCAAGATTGATAGTCGGCCAAGTGAAAGGGGAACTGGAAGCCCGAGATGCAAGAATGCAGGAATATTTGAGTCAAGTTAGGCGTGTGCAAACGAAATTTGAATCTTTTGACTTATCACATATTCCCTGAGGTGAAAATACCCACGCCGATTCCTTGGCAACCCTTGCCACCTCTTCAACACAGAATTTGCCCCGGGTGATAATCGTTGAGGATTTGTGCACCCCCACCCCAACAGGGAAGGACGTGCTTTAGGTTCATCAAGTCAACCTAGCGCCGAGCTGGATGGACCCCATACTGAAATTCCTCGAGAGTGACACCTTGCCTGAAGAGAAAATAGAAGCTGAGAAGATACGGAGGAAAGCTCCTTGATTTTGGTTATCTGAGGACAAAAAGTTGTACAAACGCTTTTTTTCTGGGCCGTATCTGTTTTGTATACACCTCGAGATGTCAGAGTCACTTCTAGAGGAATTGCATGAAGGAATTTGTGGAAGTCACACGGGGAGAAGGTCCCTATCTCACAAGGCCATTACTCAAGGATATTGGTGGCCAAATATGCAGAAGGAAGCACAGGAGTATGTTAGAAAATGTGACCAATGTCAAAGATTCGCTCCAAACATCCACCAGCCTGGAGGATTAATCCTCTTTCTAGCCCTTGGCCTTTTGCTCAGTGGGGGTTAGATATTGTAGGTCCTTTTCCTAAAGCGTTAGGAAACAAAAAGTATTTGTTGATCAGCACGGATTATTTCACTAAGTGGGTCGAGGCTGAACCTTTGGCTAACATCAGGGACGTAGATGTTAAAAGGTTTATCTAGAAGAATATCATGACGCGATTCAGAACTCCCCACACCCTTGTCTCGGATAATGGCCTTCAATTTGATAGTAAAACCTTTAGGCAATACTGTTCTGATTTAGGGATAAAGAATAGATATTCCACTCTGGCCTATGCTTAAGGGAATGGGCAAGCTGAGGCTGTTAACAAAGTTATAGTCAATGGACTTAAAAAGAGGCTGGATGATGCAAAAGGAAAATGGGTGGAGGAATTGCCACATGTCCTTTGGATGTATCGAACAACACCTCGACGGTCAACAAGAGAGACTCCTTTCTCAATGACGTATGGAGTCGAGGCTGTCATCCCTCTGGAAACTGGTTTCCCAATGTTAAGGACTAGTACATTTACCTCGGATGGTAACGATGGGCTGTTAGAAAAAGGTTTGGACTTGATCGAAGAGCGAAGGGAGAGTGCAATGGTCCAATTGGCTTACTACCAGCATAAACTCAAGCAAGGCTATGATGCTAATGTAAAGCTGAGGCCGTTAGCTGTAGGAGATCTGGTGCTGAGGAAAGTTCTGGGAACCACCAAGAATCCAGCTTGGGGAAAATTGGGGCCTAATTGGGAAGGGCCTTATCGGATTACTTCAGTAGCCGGAATAGGAGCCTATTATCTAGAAGACCTAGATGAAAAAGCTATACTCCATCCTTGAAATGTAAACAACCTCAAGAGGTATTATTATTAATAAAAGTAATCTAGTTTGGGTTTCTTTTAATTTATGCCAATCATACATCATGTGTTTCCATATCTATTGAAGTATTAAACAGAAACTAAGTTATGTCAGGTTCCTCGGACCACAAACTTAGTGGAAATTAATACCCTATGACATCTATTGAAGTATTAAACAGAAACTTAATTATGTCAGGTTAATCGGACCACAAACTTAGTGGAAATTAATACCCTATGACCTCTATTGGAGCATTAAATGGGTTCAATGGAAACTGATACAGCCTCTTGTTATTAAAATGCTAGTGCCACATGAACTTGGGCATTTCAAAGTAATAAACCCTCAAGTACCATCCTCAGATCATAGGGTTCCAAATTACCTAGTGAAGGTATAAATCCCAATAGGCCTTTGAGCATCATTTAATATATAATTGAAGCGCTTTGGACTTAACTTTATCCAACTTTTGAACGCTTTCTTAAGTTTCAATTTATTAGAATGGATATATACGTATCCGAAATATATCTATGTGATGTTATAGTCTCAATGGTTATCATTCATTTTAGCTACCAACTGTTAATGTGTGTAAGTTATATTTTTTTTCTCTTGTATAAACAAAGAACAATCAAGATGAAACCACTCGACTAAAATGACAAAACGAACAACACAAAAATGAGATAAACATCAACTCAAACAAATTCCCAAAGGTAAAAATGCATACTTGATTAAGATATATCTATGAAAAAAAAAAAAAAAAAAAAACAAACAAACGGAAACAAAATCCCTTACAAAAGTTCTAATTAAATTACAAAATAAGGCCTATTTTTTCAGCTTAATTTGAAGCTTGGAAGTTTGGTTGGCCGGTTTATCTGCCTCTGAAGTAGTTATTCCCTCTTTGTCCTTAGCAGCTCCCTTAGCTGGCATAACTGTAGAAGCCAAATCTTGCTGAAAGCCTTGAGAAGCTACCTCTGCCTCCGGAACGGCTGCAACTTTATCCAAGGATGCTTCTTGGGAAGCACTAGTCTCTTTGGCTGGTTCTTGTTGGCTAGGAGAAGGAGGATCCTGAAGCGATACTTCTGCATTTGGATCAGTAGTTATGGAAGTCACTTTGGCTTGAGTGGAAGGAGGATCCGAGACCCGGATTGCAAGAGGGTAGAACACATTCTCTGCCTTCCTCAACTCAGATGAAGCCTCAACCCCAGCTCGGTTAAGGGCTTCATCCCAAGTTTGGGTGCAGTAAATGCGGCACACCACTGGGACCTCTGCCCTAAGGGTTTCCTCGATCTCAACTACCCCGAGGTCGTAACCTTTCTGTTCGGCCACGTTCATTGCCTGCTCAGCCTCAACCTTTGCCTTCTCGGCCTCCTCCCTGGATTTCTCAGCTTGATCCTTTAACCTTTGGGCTTCCTCCAGCTGCTTTTTAAGGGCTGCCATTTACTCCCTGGCAGCCTTCAAGTCTTCATTTGCTTCGCGTAGGCGCTTCCTCTGATCCTCGGCTTGCCTTTATGCACCTTCCAAGGTCGAATCAGTGCTGCGGCGAGCTTGCTCCTCAGCAGTTAATTTTTTCCTTGCCTCGGCCAGGTTGTGCTCCGATATGGTCAAAGTTTGTACGGCAGACGTCCGTTTTTTCCTTTCATCCTCTAACTATTGGTAACAGTTATTGAACATCTCATCCAGTCTAAAAGTGTTTTGGATAACCTAAAAGGAAAAGATTAACACCATAGTCAGTAAAATGCACACATCAGTAAATAATAATTGCAAGTAAAAAAAAAGGGGGGGGGGGGGGGAAAGAGTTGACACTATACCATTCCCAAATATATTTTATTGTTAAGGATGAGTTCATTCTTCCTTGCATTTTTTAGTTCGGCCATATCCCTTGGAAGCAATAAAGCCTCCTCTATGGCTGAGACTACGTGGCACTCAATGCCATCGTTGAAGTCTCTAATTGATGCGTCATCCCTCAGGGGCTCCCCACCGTGCATAGGTGCTGGTAGCCAAGCTTGTGGTTCAGGAGGTTGAGTGTCCGACCTTTCCTGGCCTCGCTGTAAGGTATGGCTAGTCTTCTGCTGCTTCGCAGCTCGTTGGGCCTCTTCTTCTCGGGTCGGACGGGATTTTCCAGTATCCACCACGTCCTTCCCTTTCTGCTCCCTTCACCTTTTCAAATCAGCAGCTTCAGCTCTGACCGGTTGAGGAGGTTGGTGAGGAGTGGGAGGAGGAGGAATCTAAGACTGTGCAGATCTCCCCGGTGCACTTTTCCCGGGCTGGTTCTCTATCAGCTCCATTAGACTTCTTTGGGGTTTCCTTTGTACACCCATTTTGTCGAGATCGTCCTCGAAGTGTATAGTCTGATTGAAAACCTCGAACTCGTCTGAAGAGTCTGTCAAATCTACAACTTCGTTCGGATTTCTTTCTTCTTCTTCGTCTTCCTCTCTTCTGTCCTCTTTTTCTCTGAGGACGGGTTGGGATGCGGATGCTCCTGCTGAAAGACTGGCAACAAAAAGTGGCTGGGTGAGGGGAGTATCTTTAGGGAGCGGGATAACCTCTGGAATGACGAACCCCTGGTAGGCAATGCTGATACGTTGGAGCCGAGGGTCACGAGCTCGGATTATGTACTTAGGAGCTTGGAAGGCGAACGAGAGAGGTGTGTATCCGAGGATTAAATGAGCTACCCGGAGTTGACTGTCAGCTTCATTCACGTATATTTCGGCTCGCAACACCCTATCCAAGCTTGCTTTGTTGACTAAGTTGAGTTTAGGTTTAGTATAATGCCTATCTGCAAAATCATTGAATTGAAGGAAAGTTTCATGAGAAACGAGGATATTGAGACACAGAACAGACAAAGAAAATATGTAAACCAAAATTCACGAGTCCACGGCTATACTCCCACCTGGTTCTCCTTCCTCCGTTGGGCAAGGCAAGCCATCGTGCCATTCCTCGAAAAAAATAAGGAAGTCCTCCTTTAAATTTTTGTTTGAAGTGGGAAGGCACTGGATTAGTCTTACTGCGGGATACCTCGATTTGAGGTAATATCCCTGACCCTTCAAATTATGTAGATTGTACACCCAGTTTACATCATGATGGGTCAGGTTCAAGTTCATTTTCTCATTTAAGGCTTCAATACTTCCCAGGACCCTAAACATGTTTGGGGCACACTGTGCGGGAGATAACCTAAAAAACCTAAGATAGCTTCTAGTAATAGGACCCATGGGAATGGTCATCCCACCTTCTATGAAGGCGATCATGGGAATGACCACCTCCCCTGTTCTCCTTGTGCCAACCTAATCCCCCTGGGCAGCGTACCTCATGCCCACTGTTGGTGGGATCCCATACTTAGCCCAGAAACTTCTCATACCCTTCTTGGATTCAACCAGATCTTTGAACTTACCCATTTTCCTAAGGGGTTTCAAAGAAAAATTAACAAGTTTAAGATGAAAGCTAAAAAAGGTTTTAAGAAGACTTACAGGTTTGAAAGAGGGTCCTTGGACAAGAGTCTAGTATTTGTAGACGCACAGGGAAACGAAAGAAAGTGATAGGTTCAGTGTATGAGCTCTAGGATTGTATGATTGCTGAAAGTAAGAGAGAGAATTGATTTGAAAAACTATTTATAGTGGCACAGAAGTTACAAGCGGGAAAGTTCCTACTCGAAAAACAAGAAAAACCATCCACTGTACGATTTACATCTTACCGTTGAACGTGGGGGACAGAGGCGTCACCAAAATTTAATGCTGGCACGCTCTGGACGTCGAAGCGTCAGGAGCATATCCAGAGCATACGAAAAGACATGTAGGAGGTCAGGAATACAGAGTAAAGCCAAAAATAAAATGGGATAAGGACATCAAAATCATCCTTTTCTTCCGAGGAGTCAAAAAGTAAGATTTTGAGGGGCTATTGTGGGGGCCAGTTAATTAGGAAGTATTGTTAAAAGTAGTATTAACTGGGCCTATGGCCCTATCCGAGGACGTTAGACCATCCGAGAAGGCCCAAAATAGGCTATGAGGAGAATAAAGTTAAGAGAGGAATAGAGACAATGTGAGATGGGTCCAATAAGCGTCCGAGGACAAAAGCCTTCTCGACAACGTGTGTCTGAGGTAAATCTGAGTGTCATATCATCACAGACTTACTTCAGAGTTACACCACAACTAAGGATGGGACATTGGACCAGGGATAAGAAAAGAAAAGTAAACAAATATCTTCAAAAGCTGCTATCTTCATATTAAATGCCTTTCAACCAACTCTCTGACCGCATTAATGTGGAAATGATGCTTGAACAGTGATCAAGCAGCCTTATAGTTACTAGTTGATGGTTCTAGGAGGTGCTGGATGGGACAGGAAGGAATCCCCCGAATCTAACCTACACGTGTGTGGTAAGGATGACACCAAGATTGCAATATATAACCCAGAAGAATGCACTGAGAAGGGGAGGGGAACTCTTGGACAATTTCTGTCTTGAAGAAAACCATATGAAATAAATAACTTAGTTTGTTCCGAGGATAAGTTTGATAATCTTATTTGTGTCAAACCGTCTTGAATCGTTGAGTCTAATTGTTTTTCTTCTGGGATAAATCTAGTTCTTCTATCCACACTCTACAAATTTATTGTTTGGGCCATTAGCGTTTGAGCCTAATCCGGTTTTAGGACCAATACAATTTCAGTCCTTACAAAGGATTTTGTTAAAAAAATCAGATATGTTTTTTGTAAAGTGTAAAAAGAAAGATTTTGTTAAGAAAAATCAAATTTGTTTTATCATTTTTTTTTTTGGTAAAGTTAAAAAAAAAAAAAAAAGGAGATTTGCAAAAGATGACTCATATTCATAATTCAAATCTATTATACATGCATCACATATTTAAAAAAACTTTGACCTAACTCTTAATTCATTATTTGAAATTTCAAAATCTACAATTTTAATTAATAAGAAAAAAAACTATTTTAGAAAATTTTTTAGATCTATACTTAATGAAAATACAAATCTGTTTTTTACTCGAAAAAAATTCCAGATCTGTATTTTATGAAAATACATATCTGTTTTGACTTGAAATTTTTTTTCATATCTATATTTAGTGAAAATATAGATCTTTTTTGTGGTTTTTTTTTTTTTAAATATTTTTTATAATAAAAATGTTTTGGTGATTAATAGCAAATTTTGAAATCAAAGAAAAAAAATTAAAACAAACTATCAACTAAAGAACATGTCAAAGAAAATTCCAACTAAGTATATAAACATGGCAAATATGAATTAAAAACAAGACATAATAAAATCAAACAAATTAACCAAATTCATGCAATGAACAATCAAAACATATTAATTAATGGAAAATAAAAATAGAAAGAAGAAGGAAACTAAATACTTCTTGCATGAGCATGCTCTTCAATAGAGGAATATTTTAGAAATCAAAGAAATTTTCACTTCTTTGAGGTCTAAAATACTTTACTTACAAAAAAGAAGTTCTTAAAGCCAAGGCTTCCAAAATGTCTTTAACATAAGGGGAGCAGAAAAGTCAGAAAAGATGAGCCCTAAATTCTGATCTTTTTCCTCTATTTATAGAGGTTGGGATGCTTAAAAAATAAGCCAAATGAAATTAGATACAAATTGGAGCACGTACTTATCTCTAAAAATCCGAAAAAGATAAGTTTTATCTCAGTCAGGAGGTTCCTGGGCCGAGCCACACATTTAGGCCAATCGGCAGTCCAAGAGTGACAACAGGCCCTCTTGGGTGCGAGGCCCGCGTTTGAGTTTTGGATCGATTTGGACTCCTTTTTTAAGGATTTTTGAGCTGGAAATTGCACCTAGACGAGTTTTTAATCTGTGTTCTAAAAATTAATCCATTTTTCTTGATATTCAGGTCTTTAAAGTGATAATTATCTTATAGATAAATATTCCAAAAAAGACTTAATTATCCACAACTTCTTTGTTATCTGATTATCTACTTTATTCCCTTGCAAGCAAGCCTATTTTTGATACTAACCAACAACCAATCACAAAATTATTTAATTAATTTTAATTGTATAACCAATCAGAATTAATTTAAATTAATCACGCGTAGTTGATTCCATCCAAAAAAAATGCATGCGGACCATGAAAACTTGATCATGTGATATCTTTGAATTTGACGGTCCAGTTTGGGAATTAGACATATCGTTATAACCATTAGAATCTCAAGATCATTTTTATGATATGTAATGAATGAATTAATACATGTAATGCAACTCTAAATTTTGGGTATATGAATGGTCACTCTAGCCATCTCCCAGGATTAAATTATGGGTGCAAAATTGAGTGTCTACAACAATATATATGGTTCCTAGGCCATTGCCCAAACTAGGTGGCAACTCCCCCCACCCCCCCTTGTGTCCATATAGTGTGAGTGGCTCCTTCAAGAGGAGGTTTTTTGTCGAAAAATGCAAGGAGATGATGGGATGGAGCTTCAACTCCTAGGAGAGATAGCACTTCTTACGATGTGGTTTCTATGGGTACCTCCTTCCCATTTAAGGCATCCAAGAGAGCACTACGATGTTTGTGAGAAGCCAATAGCAAGCCCCATACAGACATGTGGGCTTGAGTCTTCTTCAATTAAGTCAAAACTCTATCTTCTTCCTCCTTCTCCTCTTTTCCTTTGGATTTTGTGAGCTTAGACCATTTTCCTATGTCCCTACCAGGATGATCCTTTTCCAAAAAGGAGGGCTTGTAGTGCTTTGCACTCCTAGTAATGTTTGCCACATCGTCTTCCACGACCATTTTCTTTAACTCGGTTATCCCTTTGGGAAGTATCCCCCACACAGCCACTGCATTTTTCAAAATCTTATCCTTGTCATCCCATATCCCTTGAACTTCTACCGCATTAACCTCTATGGTCTTTATCAACCTTGAACAATCCCATTCGATCTCATCTATTTGCACCAAATTTTGATATGGAAGAGGTCGGTGGTAATCAGGCAAGGGGTTCTTCACAATGCTAGGCTTGGTGATGATGTTGGGATTTGGGAGGGTTCCATTGTCTATAAGGTCTTGTAATTCGTGCTTAAGGCGGAAACAATTGTTGGTTTTATGGCCGGATTTTTGGTGGAAGTGGAAATATTCATTGAGGTTCTAAGTGGGAGGTACGAGATTGGGCATAGGTGTGGGATCTAGATGCTTGATGAAACCTATGGAGGACAAATTTTCATATGCTGGGGCGAGGATCATTCCTAGGTTGGAAAATTCTCGACGGGCTTTCTTTGTGAAGCTTGGATAGGCTAAGGTTTGTTGAGGTATGATGGCACTTACATTCACGGGATTGGGTGCTTTAGAAGTAACTACCCCTCCACCATATGTCTTCTTGATTAGGGGTTTGCACTCACCTTTCTCCAATTGCCCATTATTGATGGCATCTTCAATCCTAGTTCCACAATCACACAATTCCCCAAAAGAACTAATAGGTGATGACAAGAGCCTACTATTATATGCCGGAAGCAAATTCTTGATAATCATATTGATTTGGTTTTTCTCATTTGGCCTATTGACCATCTTTGATACCTTTCCATTCAACCTAGTCATATATTCAAAAAATGTCTCCCTCACCCGTTGCTTAGTGGTTTCCAAGTCTCTTAAAGTCACATCAATCATAGTATTGAAGATGAATTGATCCACAAACAACTTCACTAGATCATTCCACACTTTATTCTTGCTTGGATCCAAACTATAGCACTATCTTGACACACCCCTCATGAGTGAGAGAGGAAATGCATGCAAAGTTTGCTTCTCATCCGACCCTTTCATTTCAGCAATGCTTAGGTACCTCCTAACATATTGTTTTGAATCTCTAGTTTCATCAAACTTTTCCACATTAGAAATCTTGAATTTCGGAAGCAACGCGATGGGAGTCTTTGAACTTATGGCTCCCATGTTATAAAGGCAATCATCCATCCCTTGGGCCTTACAGAAGGCTAGTTGCATCTTTTCCATCTTTTCTTTCATAGCCATGGTCTCTACGGTGAGCTTTTCAAATTGCTTGTTCCTTTCATAATCGGCCTTGTCTCTTTCATCCTATCCTTCCACTTCTTCATCATCTGGAATCTCTACATGTGTGGTCTTTTTTCAACTTGGCTTCTTCTAACTTGGTGAGGCAACTCCCCATCTTCTTGAGAATATCGCTATGCTCCTCCATTGCTTTGAATATCTTTTGTACGGTCTCATTGATAATTGGAGCAGCCATTGTCACTTGATATGATTTCCCTTCTTGAAATACTTCTTGATGTGTGTCCTCAATCTTGACCAAGAATCTTCCGTGCTTGTCTCAAACCCAAATTGGAGTGGGGACGTGTTTACTTGATCTTGGTGGTGCAATGGTGCATGAAAAGAAGTCCCATATTTATTAAGTTCATATCCCAATTAAAAGATTATTTTTAACCTTTAGATGTTCTTAGAGAGTCTTCAATCCATTTTAATGAAGGCCCAATTACAAAATCACTCAATTTCCTCTCATGAACTTTGCCCCTTATTTTATTTAGGCTTTAGTCAATTTACAGTAATGCTTTCATCTTGCTCTCTTGGGCTTTCATTATAATGTACTTAGATACTTTCAATCTTTTGTCTCAAATTTGGGCCTACAATGTATTTATCACCTTTTGGATCTTTTTTTTTTACCTTTTATTATATCATTTTTTTTAAGTAGCTTTCTAGCTAGAATATATTGTAACCTTTCTTTCAAGGTCCATGAATTTCTTATCATTTTGGGCCTAGGCATGCAACAAAGAGGCCCAAGATTAGGGAATTTCATGTTGACTTGTAGGATGTTGGATGCTAAGTTCATAGCATACTTGTTACCTTAAGCCCAAGGTCCTTTTTTTCAAAAGGCCTTTTGGTTTAGGCTTATGATAGCAATTAGATTATAGTCTTATGAATCTTTCAAGTTAAGATATACCTTTGGACTTTGGGATAAGTTTCTTATATGTGAGAGCCTTTTTTCTTTTATCCCAAAATGTCTTAAGGTATGCCATAACTTTTGGGTCATCCTTCAATTTTATACCTTTTATTTGTCCTTTAGAATTAGGTGAACACAAGATATATGGTTGAACAAACAATAGATATAAAGGGTATCCTCTTTTGATGGGATCTAGGATCTCTCTAAGTGTGGGTGGGCTCCCTAGAGCTAAAAGGATAGATAAGGAGGTCACTCACAACTAGGTGGGCCACGATTCCAACCGAAGGCCTAAGTGGACCTTTGTGGATTGGTGGCAAACTGTTAACGTACTCAAAACCCATCATAGGCAATGACAAACATTATGAATTGGTGGCATGAACTTTAAAAGACTTTAGCCCGAATGGAGCGTACTCATCTTCCTACTAATCACCAACTGAGGTAAAAGGGACAAAAGAACCAAGTGAAGTGTGTGCAAACAAGTATTGAATAAGCCTTTATTAAGATTAAGAAATAGGACACATTGGAATCAAACTCTCTATCCCCAGTGGAGTCACCACTGTGGGCGCAAATGGGAGAATACTTCAAGCTTGCATAAGCATGCACACCTAAACACGCCCTAAACCCTAACCCAGCAACATAGCAACACAGAAAACAGAGCATAACTTAAATCTTACAACATAACATGCATAAAACAGAAAGATTAAGTAAAACTAAACCTAAACAAAAACATATCTAAACATAAACAAAGCAAGGAAACAAGATTAAAAACAAGATTAAAGCAGAAATGCAAGAAAAAAGTTTTTAACTTAATACCTCAAACAAGAAGCTTTTCAAACTTGATTTTGACCATTCCCCTCAATCAATCTATTCACAGCCAAACAAAAATGATTAGTAAACTTCAAAACTCGAGGATCAAGGCTAGAAAAGGTCCCAATCAAAATAAAATTGACTTGATGATGTTTTGTGAAAAACTCCCTCTTTGATTCACTATTTCTAGTGAATCATAGATTTTCCCTTAGGATTTTCAATGTGTTTTGAAAGGTGCCATGTTTGGCTTTATATAGTGAGAAAATAGGGGTTTGGAATGGCTCCCAGACGTTGTAGGATTCATTCCAAATGTCAACATTAATGTAGAATACTTGATTTTCATATGTTTCTGAAACCCTAGCTGCATGCGCAGGTCTGTGCTTGCGTACGCATGCATTAGACCTACGTACACAGGTTCTGGCTTGTGCATGTAGGCAGAAGGTTTCCTTGGCCTTTCACTTTCCAAAAATAGATTTATTTGCTCATAAAAAGTTATATTTTCCATTTAAACACCTCTCAAGTCAATTTGTAATCTGATTGAGCCCTAAACAAACCTTGAGCCGTAGAATTTCGACATCATTAGGGAATGGGGACCCGAGTTGTAAGAGGTACAAAATGCGGTGTCTACACCTATCACCACCATTAAACAAAAAACCTAGCCACCACCATTAACACCCCAGCCACCACCATAAACAAAAAATCTAGTCATCACCACCCCAATCCACTACCACGAAACAACCCACAATCCACCACCACCTCGATCTGCCACCTCTACTACGACCCACCCAATTTTGCCACCCCGTGACCTCGCAGAACACCATACCACGACCACCGTGACCTTGCCACGCCAATCTCCCCCACAACTTGACCACCATTGCACACCGAGAGAGATAGAGTGGAAGATGGAGTGATGGAGAATGGGAGTGAGGGAGAGAGGACTGAAGGTGAAGGAGAGAGAGAATTAACCCCAATCCACTACCACGAAACAACCCACAATCCACCACCACCTCAATCTGCCACCTCTACTACAACCCACCCAATTTTGCCACCCCGTGACCTCGCAGAACACCATACCACAACCACCGTGACCTTGCCACGCCGATCTCCCCCACAACTTGACCACCATTGCACACCGAGAGAGACAAAGAGTGGAAGATGGAGTGATGGAGAATGGGAGTGAGGGAGAGAGGACTGAAGGTGAAGGAGAGAGAGAATTAACCCCAATCCATTACCACGAAACAACCCACAATCCACCACCACCTCGATCTGCCACCTCTACTACGACCCACCCAATTTTGCCACCCCGTGACCTCGCAGAACACCATACCACAACCACCGTGACCTTGCCACGCCGATCTCCCCCACAACTTGACCACCATTGCACACCGAGAGAGACAAAGAGTGGAAGATGGAGTGATGGAGAATGGGAGTGAGGGAGAGAGGACTGAAGGTGAAGGAGAGAGAGAATTAACCCCAATCCATTACCACGAAACAACCCACAATCCACCACCACCTCGATCTGCCACCTCTACTACAACCCACCCAATTTTGCCACCCCGTGACCTCGCAGAACACCATATCACGACCACCGTGACCTTGCCACGCCGATCTCCCCCACAACTTGACCACCATTGCACACCGAGAGAGACAGAGAGTGGAAGATGGAGTGATGGAGAATGGGAGTGAGGGAGAAAGGACTGAAGGTAAAGGAGAGAGAGAATTAAAGAGAGAAATTAGACACAGAGAGAGAGATAGTGGGAGACGTGTGAGACAATCGGAGACATGTGAGTGGAAGGAGAGAGAATAAACTAGTTAAAAATTATAAATTGTGCTACAATACCCTTATAAATATAAGAGGTTACTGTAGCATAATTGTAAAAAGTTTTACAATTGGAAGCCCAGGTAATGCATGTTTTTGTGCTTTAATGCTAAAATATAGTAACATATACCATATGCAAGACCGGGTACTGATACTCTTATAGTGAAGAGAACTAAAATCCACCTCGAGATCCCATCCAAAATAAATAAATAAAAAATCCACCTCAATTGTGACCAATCAACTATCTACAATCTGGAATTTTCATGCATCTAGTATTTTAGTCCTTTGAAAATAAATGGTTAGTTTAGTTAAGATTTACTATGCTCTTTAAATATTCACAAAATTAATATTAAAAAAAAAATTGTTTAGAATAGATTTTCTTTCATCATTTTTTTTGGTGCTAAATTACAAATTACACCCTTATTTTGACCAAAATTTATTTCAGTTTTTTAACTTCATTTTCGTTCATTTGAGTCATCTAACTTTCAAACTTATTTAATTCACATCCTTTGATTTATGTAAAAAAAAAAAAAAAAAACCCTAATTTTTTTGTTTTTATTTTTTGTTTGCCTAAAAAATATCATTCACATGTTATATAGATTAGATCAATGTTTTCTTAACATGTATTCTTGTAAAAAATTGTGTTTAGAGTTTTCTTGCATTAGTTAATCTGTGATCTTTCTTACTTATTTTGCCATCCATATTTTATATTCATGACATCTTATCGTGATTTTGTAAGTCAAACTAAAATGCATCATGCAAGTGAAGGATATTATATAGGAGTTATCTTGTTGTTGTTTTGGATCTATTTTATCATTATTATATGTTGGAATAGACAATTTGTTTATCTTGGTCATTGTATCCTAAAACTCAAATTTAGGTTGGGCGAGGTGAGTGCTTTACTCCTTCCCACATAGTAACTTATCATTGAAAGTAATCTTTGGTTTTTCATGTAATTTTATTGTTAATTTGTTTTTGTTTTTTAATATATTGTAACTAGGAAATATAGTCTTGTAATGTTAAATTTTTTAGATTGTATTTTAGATCAAAGCCAATTAATTATTCAAGCAATTTTTGTAATATTGCTTTTATCATTAAAGATTTACGTTTGTAAGGTTTCTTGGTTTTTACTTTTTAATAAAATTAAGTGGTGACTCCATTGTAAGTCCCTTAACTTAAGGTAAACAATCTTTGACAATTGAATCTCCACCTATATATATATATATATATATATATATATATATATATATACACGCAACTATAGTTGTGGTAGAGGTTTATCCCTAACCTAAATACAAAATTTGTACCCACGTCGCAATTCTCACATCTACAAGGTCCTCTCTCTCTCTTTCACCAATATTCTAAATGCCTTTTTTGATGATTTTGGAGAGGAAAATGTCTTAAGAAATTTAAATTTCTCTCTCATCCCTCTATCTCAAAGTATTTGAATTCATGTTTGTAGGACTCTCTCATCTTTGCTACTCTTTTTCTTTGTTCCTATTATTTGTTTGGAGATTTTTCTCAAGCCTATAATAATTAAATTTTCACAATTAAATTGGTATTAGAGTTTCTATTTTACAACAAATTGGTATCTAAGCTAAGGTTCACTACCCAAGCATTTGAATTTGTTCTCTTTAGAGATTTTGCTGCTTGGGTTGTGGATATAATTATTGGAAGAACATTTTCAGCAGAAGCCTAGGAAAAGATTAATAAACAAACTTGTGGTACAATTTTCGGGTGCATTTGGCGTCTATTGGCACATTTGAAGGTAGCTTGCGAAGATATGCACTTTCTTCTTTTGGTTGGGCTCTAATTTGTATTTGACGTCGTCTTCAAGTGCATTTCACAATTGTTGGGGCATTTGAAGGTAGCTTGGGTTTATTTCACTTTGTTTTGGTTAAGTCTCTAATTTGGTTTTGATACTTGACACATTTTTGCTTAAGAGAAGTCTTTTCAAGGTAGAGAGAGGAATTTGATGAACAATGGTGCTCTGCAAATTTCACCAAGGTGGAGACGTGTTATAAAGTTGATCTAAATTTGGAACTCTTGCTCTATGAAAATTAAGTTCAGGTGGAGAATTGTTAGAAATGTTCTATAGTTCCCAATTTGATTATGTTGAGTTTTCTTGGTATGGAAAGGAAGTTTATTTCTTGTTAAACTTTTTGTCTACGAAGGAATGTAGTCCTTATCTACTAAGAAAATGTATTAATTCTTTGTTAACCAAGGAATAGATATGGTGGCTTTGCGCAAAGATCTTCCCACATGAGGAGAGACTTTTAATTAGTTTGAAAGAGTCCTAAAGAAATTTATTTATTTATTATTATTTTTAATTTGAGTCTTCATTACACTTTGTAATCTTTATTTGATATAGTGAATTCATCCCTCACTACTTGGGAACGTAGGCTATCACAAAACCACATAAATCTTTGCAGTTCTTTTCTTGTGTGTGATCGTGTCTATTTTTTCACAACACTTACAATACACACATGCATGGGTCGCCATTTGGGGGCAGTTAAGAAAGAAACTGACTTCCCATAAATAAATTAAAAAATAAAAAAATAAACTGACTAATTATCAATTGTCTAAACACACTATTAATAAAATTTTTGTAGTGTGTGTATATATATATATCCTGATTCAGTGCTTTAATTTTTGGCTCATGAGCATTATATATCCAAAATCAATTTAAATTTAGATGGTAGGAAAAACGATAATAATGGTTAAAGGGAGCCATATATGTGAGAGTTAAGTACCGGGTTTTTTTGGTTGTATTAGCGCATTAAAATCACGTAGGTATCTCGATTTAGGAAGTTTCCTTTTGAAAAGAACCACATAAAACAAGGAATGCCCAACAAAACCAAACCACATCCAAGAACAAGGCTACGGATAAAACATACAACCATTTCTAGCTAAGAGAGCAGTTAGGGAAGGATGTTATCTATAGCATTGATTAAAAACTTTGGCCCTAGTTTCATTGTTTGTCTTCCGAGTCTTGTTCTATTTACACTCTACCGTACCTACTGGCTTATTTGTTTTTTTCAAATTTTTTCTTAGTTTCTATCATTACATACATGCTCGGGCAAAGAGACACTCAATGTGTCTTGGGACATTGATCAAACGAAATCTTAGTTTATTTAATTTCTCTTTGACCGTGGTAATTATTATTGGGTAAATTCACATTTAAACCGACAAAAAAGACTAATCTGTGTCGTGGTTGATGGATGTTTGCTGGAGAGACCTATAAGTGAATCTGACCATGTATTTTTTTAAATCATTATTTTTTCGATTAAGTTAAAAGATAAATGTATATAATTCTGAGGACAGTACTGTCTGTCGGGCATTACACTCAATAAAAGTAGTAATGGTTAATTCTCAAAAAAAAAAAAAAAAAAAAAATGGTAGTAATGGTTATTTTGTGAATTTCACATTCTATAAAACAATGGCTACTTTGTGGTTTCAATTGGTTCTAATGTATGTGTGTATATATATAGGACTTGGATAAGAATTACCACTCCGACACACGTTGATCCAAATCTTGAATATGATTATTCAGTTACAACCTCAAATTAAAGATTCTTACCATTGATGTTCATCGGTCATGCAATAGACACATTTAATTAAACGAAGAAGAAGATGAAGAAGAATATATATAGGTACTACAAGTGAATCTGACAATAGACACATAGTGTATAGATGTATAATTTAATAGAAATAGTAACATTTTATTACACACTTGACAACAACAAGAAGGAAGTACAAATGATAGTCGTTGGGGGTAGTGAGTGAAAATGTGAAATTCTTAGCGTACTTTACGGGTTTCTTCTTGTATTCTTTCAATAATGAAATTATGCTCAGCAAGAATAGAGAACAGTACTTTGTAAGATGAGTCCAACAAGAAACAAGTCCAACACAAAAACAATAAAAACAACTCTCCATGACACACCCCAAAGTCTAAAATACAATACTGTGGGGAGCCTCCGTGCATAGAAACTTTTTTTTTTTCTAAATGTTATAAATCTAATGTCAATTCAAACCTTTTCTCCCAAATCAGGCTTGTGTCTTTATGATATTCTATTATACGCTTTTTGTTTCGAAGTACTTGGTTGTGTGGGGTGGGGTTCCTTCCGGGTTAAACTCCAACTCCATAAGACAACCGAATAACCAACCAAGGCTGACCATTATCTCAAAGGTCGTCCTTTGGTTCGGTGGGTAACCGAATTACATTAGTTTTTTATAGGGAACATTTTCACCGGCCAAAAAATTTTTCTAACACCTTAGAGACTTCAGTCACCAAAAGCACCATAAGCTTACCAAAAGAGTTTTTGGTCACCGAAAGCATCTTGAGCTTACTAAAAGAGTCTTTGATCACCAAAAGCATCGTCGGTCACAAAAGAAGTGTGGTACCATACGCCACACTCCACCCTGATGGTCGTCATGTATCAAGAGGTCGTCCTGTACAAATGGGTCGTCAGGGACCTAGGAGTCATCAAGTACCTTCCTTGACACCAGGTGACACACTCCGCCCTGATAGTCGTCACGTATCAAGGGGTCGTCAGGTACCTTCCTTGACATCGCGCGACACACTCCACCTTGATGGTTGTCATGTATAAATGGATCGTAAAATACCCATGGGTCATCAAGGACCTAGGGGTCGTCAGGTACCTCCCTTGACACCAAGTGACACACTCTGCCTTGACAGTCGTCACATAACAATGGGCCGTCAGGTACCTAGGGGTCATTAGGGAACTAGGGGTTGTCAGGTCCCTTCCCTAACACCACGCTACACACTCCGTCCTAGCGGTCGTCACGTATCAATGGGTCGTCAGGGACCTAGGAATCATCAGGTACCTTCCTTGACACCATGCTACACACTCCGCCTTGATGGTCATTAGGTATCAAGGGGTCATTAGGTACCTTCCCTGACAGCATGCGACACATTCTGCCTTGACGATCATCATGTATCAAGGGGCCGTCAAGTATCTTCCCTGACATCATGCAACACACTCCACCATGACAATCGTCACGTATCAATGGGTCATCAGGGACCTAAGGGTCGTCAGGTACCTACCCTGATACCACGCAACACATTCCACCATAATGGTCGTCATGTATCAAGGGGTCGTTAGGTACCTTACTCATCGCCCAGAACATGTAGACACTAGCTCATCTAAACCAATGAGACACTTTTGACAGATGACCTACTACACTTGTCCAATCAAACAAACCCACTTGCACACTAATAAAGGTATTTTCACCCAATAAAGTCCTTTGAGCACTTTGGCCCATCAAGATGGAATACTTTGCCACTGACTCGTCAGGGTATATGCCTCTTTTGGTGGGACACGCCAACTACTGACCCGTTAGGATGAACTCCTCATTTGACTTCCTTGAAGTCTCTGCAAATTAGTGTCACACGTATGTGCCCGAAAGATGGTTGCATATGTACTCGACAGATGGTCATGTCTTATCCTGTGTATTCATACCTACGGACGGATGGTGATACCAATGGACATATGGTCATACCGATGGTTGAGTAATTGGGTCTTACAAACCTTTACGTATTCTCCACTCATGCATCCCTATATGGAAAAAACTTGCGCACCACGCCCAAAGACCACACTCCACGCTCATGTCTTCCCTACATGGTAAGAAAAGCCTAAGATCTCGGGGCCTTAACTCCAAGTCTTCTTTGCAAGGAAAAACCCTACATTCAAGGGTTCTTGGCCAGCTCTACACCACTATATAAGCACTGGGCCTTGTCTTCCTTAAGGTACGTGCAATTTCCTAGCTCTTACAGTTTTGAATTATTGGAGATTCTTTTATCACTAACTTAACCTTCGAAAGGTCTTTGGCCGACACCCCACTGGTGCTCTCTGTAAGTTTTTCATCTTCTTTGTTCTTCAAGTGCCTCATTCGACGCATGTGTGGACGATCAACTCACTGACGATTTTATGCATCATCAATTTTAGTTATTAAATCTAGTGACATGACTTTGTGCTTCCTAAACCTCAAAGTCACAACTTGTAAATAGTAAATAAAATCATAAAAGTGATGTTACATTGGATCTAACTTGTCATCCTAACAAATTGAGGTAAAGGTTATCTCCACATAAATGTTTTTTTTTTTATTCTTTTTTTGCTAATCTCCACACAAATGTTGTTATTTATATGTTACACCCACAACAAATAATGCAACTTTTTTCCGCATCTTAAGTAGCAATTAAAATAGTATAATATTACTTTCACATGAGAGTACAATTGACATCACATTTAGTTTACATCAATTATAAGATGGAATGGACTAATTGTACATTTATATGTTATTTGAAGGGAAAACAAAAGATGGTGTGATATAGTTTTTTTGGTGTCATAATATGGAAAAGCTTTTATATTTTTAAGCCATATATATATATATATTTTTTTTTTTATTTGGATATGCATGTGCAAGTGAGTCCAAACCTTTAAATTTAAGCTTCTAAATTAAATGATGTTTCAATATGCCTAGAGACAAAGTTTAACTTCAAACATGTTTGAAGCTATTTTTTCCAACCCATTACATGACGATTTATAAGACTATTTATACATTATATTTAAGCAAGTCACATGATTCATTAAAATAGTTATATGACTAAACTACACATGAATAATCTCTTTAATTGCCATATAATAGGTTGGAGCAAGATTGCTCCAAACATGTTAATTTGGAGCCAAATTTTTTCCTATGCCTAAGGTCTTTTCATTCGAAAGATTACAGAGTGGAACAACTCATCACTTGTGCGTGGTCACTCAAAAGACTAAAGGCTATAGCAAATTATTTTCATTGTGTGTGTATGCGAGTGCATGCGTGTGTGTTGTGCTCCAAGTTTCCCAAATGTCTTGCTTCAACTTTTTAATACTTGACAAGAGACGAGTTTTTGAATCAACTTGGAATCATGTGGACTAACAATACTACATTGTAAGTCACATTTTTTGCATTTGAGATTTATTGTCTATATGTGCCAATTGTAGGGGAGTTAATATGTGAATTCTTTTTGTTAGAGATATATTAGCCCAATAATATAGGCCCAAGCTCAATTATACTTTGTATGCAAGTCAAGTTTCTTACTTGTACAATAAGTCTATTAACCATAATTAGTTTAGGGTTTAGCCTATTATATATATCCATGTTGAGTTCATTGTAACACAAGATTTGTACTTCACTCTTTTAATAAGATGTAGCCTTTATGAGTTTTCTCCGTGGATGTAGATTATCAGGCTAAACCACGTAATCTTTTTTTTTTTTTTTTGATAATCATAAACTTTTATTAAGAAAGAAACAAACTATAACCAGCCACTAGACTCTCTCAACACAACAAAGGAGAAACAATCCAGGCTAAAGCTAACATCAAAAGAGCCATAAAAATTGCAAAGCAAAGACCACTTGGCTAAAATGTGGGTAGCCTAATTACAGATCCTAGGCACCCATCTAACAGCTACATTACTATAACTAGACAAAAAGGACCTCAAATCAGAGCATAAGAACTTGATTCTCCAAGGGAGAGGCGTTGTTGAGTTCGAGAGGAGTTTGGCCACGACTTGAGAGCTTGTTTCCACAGAGACAGAATCACACCTCAAGTTCGGAACTAAAGAGAGCGCCCATCTCACTGCTTCCGCTTCAGCTTGAAGAGGGATGGTGGTGTTCACTTTCCTTGAACCAGCAAATACCACTTTCCCTCTCCAATCCCTTGTGACCACAGCAATGACAAAGAATCTTGGACCAACTGCAGCATCTACATTTATTTTTTAAGCCATGTCTTAGTGGAGAACTCCAATCCAAGGCTGATGTAGAAACTTGAGATCTCACAAGGGGGGATCTAGTACTTTTATGCTCAACAAAAAGGCTGAAAATTTTGGTTGCAACTCCTTCCAAATTTATGTCCATGTTCTCAAATATGGAACGGTTTCTCTGCTTCCAAACAACATCACAGAGGATGGAATCAAATAACGAAAAGTCATCTCTTTGGCTAGGCAACAGATTATTCACAAAATTTGGAGATAAAAGGAAATTGACAAACCCCGAAGGAGATTCAAAATTCAAAACTTCAATTCTCAACCCCCATTGGCTTTGGTACCACAATGATTTAGAAAAGGAACATATTGTGAATAGATGCAAGGTTGTCTCCACTGCTAAACTGGAGGGCAGCATAAATCCATACTCTCATTAAATTTGCTAATTATCTCTTTAGATGGCAGCAAGTTAGCAGCAATTCTCCAAAGAAGCATCTTGAAACGTTCATGTAATTTTGTCTTCCAACTCTGACCCCTAACAGCATCAATATTGGAGGGAGGAGATTCCACTCTCGAGGGCCAATAAGCAAATTTAACAGAGAGCAACCCGGTGTTTGAAGCTATCCAAGCCCAGCAATCTTCCTTTTGGAAAACAAGGATGGGAATGTTTAGAATTTGCTCAACCACTAGTTCTTCAAAAAAAAAAATTAATTAATTTGGCCATGTCCCAATTTCTTTGTTCTGGCATTAATAGTTGTGAAACCACCAAGGCCAAATCTGAGTTAGCGCCCTCTTTAGGAGAAGGGATAAAGCCTGGGAGGTTGGGAATCCAAGGATCAGACCAGATTCGAATTGAAGCACCATTCCTAACTTGAAAGCAAGCTGCCTTAGCTACAAGGTGTCTGATGCCCATTAAACTTTTCCAAAAAGGAGAAGCTTTATCCAAAAAGGAGAGGGAAAGCCAATTATTTCGAACCTTGTATTTTGCTTTCAACACTTGAACATAGAGGCAATCCTTTCCTGAAACAATCCACCAGCCAAATTTGGAGAGGAGAGCTTGGTTGAAGTCCCAGAAGTTTTTGAAACCGAAGCCTCCCTCCTTTTGGGGCCAACACAAAGACGACCCATGACATCGGAGTCCACTACGGACTTGATTTTGCTTTTGGATTCCACCAAAATCTACAAATTGAAGCATCAAGTAACCACATAATCTTCATATCCTTAAGTTACTCTCTATTTTATGCTTCTTCTTTTGCATCTATTTTGACATATTTAACACTTTCACTACATCCTTAAATTAGTTATGAAAAATAGACTAACTTTAAAAAAAAAAAATATATATATATATATATATATATATATACATATATATATATATATATATATATATATATATATATATATATATATACATATATCTTAACTAGAGTAACCTAACTATTTACTACTCGTCGTCACTTCCATTTGAAAGTAAAATGAACTAATCTTTATAGGGAGTATTCAAAGGTTAGATCATGTCAAATTTGATATGAACCCGTCATTCAATTCTATTATGTCGAGTGAAAAAAGGAATCATCCAATGCTATTGAATAAGAAGCAATTGATTTGGAAATAACATTCATGTCCAAGTTTAATTATATACTTTGGCAACAATTGAAACTAAAATAAAAATAAAAAATAAAAAAAATTAAGTGTGTATTTGTCTTTAAATTAAAAAGTCATCTTATTTTACTATTCAACTTATTTTTGCTACTATTCATGAGTTCACTGCACTTTTTAGTACTATTCATAGGTCATATTATACTATTTTAGCTAATTTTTATCTTTATTTACAATACTTTCAACATAAATTTTTCAGTTTCAGCAAAATAAACGGATCCTAAACAGACCCTAAATAATACCTGTAATCACGAATTAAAAAAAAAAATTGTGTACTTAAGCTAATCAAAATAATTGAATATATGTAAATCACTCAAGATATACATTATATTCTTAATTATATTAATTTTAACAATTTACAATCACTATCTTCTTAAAGATATGTAATATAATTAAAACTAATTTTCAGAGTAATTACTAAACCATATCATTAATTTTGACCAAAATTTAATTCAATACTTTAATTTCACTTTCATTTAATCGAATTCTTTAATTTTTAAATTTATTCAATTAAATCCTCCTATTAGTCTCCACCAAAAGAGCTCCGTTAGAGACTCTCTAAGCGATGCAGTTTATAATTTTATAAAGTTTTTAATTAAAAAAAATGAAAATTCAATAAAAAAAAATATATTTAAGACCATAAAATAAAAAAATTAATGAAAAAATACATATGAGAATAAATAAATAAATAAATAAATTTGGTACCTAATCCGACCAACGATTACAAAGTAGAAATATGGTACGGAAGATTGGTTCAATATCCCCGATCTTCTTGTTCTATGACGTGAAGAACAAGAACCACACTTACAACTACTCCCTGACAATGTCATCAAAGACGAGCTCCAGGAGATAGGCCCCAGCTATGACTGCTCTTTGAGCCCAACTCGGACCGACCTCGTCCATCCATTTCTTTTGACCCAACTCAAACTCTTTTGGCATGTTAGGTAGTGGGTTGATTGAATTTGTGTATATCAGATTCAAATTCAACCCAATGGAAGAGCGGTGGAGGCAGCATATCAGTCTTCGAATTCAACTGTTGGGTGACACCTCTGTAGTTTTTTCCTTGCTACATTCATATACTTATTTCCACATTAGACTTCCCCTAGGATTAAATTTGAAGGTTCTCAATTTTGGTCACAACTCACAACCTTAGGTATTCCATCTTTAATCTGAGTCTCTTTGTCTCCTTTGGTAAAAGTAAAACTCATTTTGAGCACCAATACTCATCTAGGTTTCTTCTTGCCTCTCTAAAGCTTTGCTGATTTTGGTCACTCTTTCTTCCCGAAGTCTAAATTCATTTCAGGGTTTTCTTGATATACTTGAGTATAATCTTGTTTAGGCCTAAATACTAATCTGGGTTTTATTTCATATTGAATTCAATCCGGCGTTTTTGGATTTTGTGAAAAGATTTAGAATTTAGCAATGATTGAATTTTTGAATATATTGATTGACTTTGTGTAGATACTTTTTTTTTTTTTTTTTTTTTTTTGTATATATTGATTGAATTTGTGTATAATTTTTTTGTATAGTTTGGGTGAATCTGTGTATGTTGAGAGTAGGTTTTTATTTTATTTTTCCTCATCTATGTGTTCTATTCATTTGGAAAATATATAAAAATAAAAATTCCTAGAAAATATTTTTATTTTATTTTTTCATATATATTTTTATTAAATAATTAAAAAAAATCAAATCTATGTCGCTTTTTTAGAAGACTAACGATACAATTTTGACAGAAATATACAAGAGACCTTTAATTGAGTAAATTTGAAATATAAAAGACTCAATTAAACAAAAGTGAATTTAGATGATATAACTGAATTGAATTTTGGTCAAAATTAAGGAATATATGTAATTTATCTTATATATATGTGTAGCATATTTTTGCACCATGCGGGATATAGACTAATTATAATTAATAGTTTTTTTTTTTTTTTTAGGAAAATTATAATTAATAGTTAGGGAAGTGATATCTCTAATTCTTATTGTAACCATCGGATAAAAACAATGCAGAAGAAGAAGAGTATATATAGTGACTTAACGATTAGGATTAGCGTGATTGAAGGAAAAGCTTGGATTACATTCTACATACTCTTTTAACCTTTTTCATAGGTCAATGGAAACCCCCTTTTTCTCCTTGACATAAATCCAAACTTGATTGAAGTGAAGAAATCTTTCCCAGTTATATATCACTAATTTCATATGAATAGACACATGGTGCAGGGTCACTTCATTCTTCTTTTTTCTTTTTTGAGAGGTGGGAGAGGACACCACTATTTGATTTAAAGGCTTATTATAGAAAACTATTTTACCTAACAAATCAATTAGTCCTTTTTTAGAAACAAACACACATATAAAGGGAGTGGAAAAAGGATTCTAATATAAAAATACACCACAACTCCACTTAAAAACCATGGTAACTTTTAAAGGAAAGTGGGGCAAATTATATTATATACAATACACTCTCTTAAGCAATGTGAGACAATTACCCATTCTTTTTTTTTAGAAACACACACAAGAAAGAGAGAAATAAGTTCTAATATAAAGGCACACCGTAACTCTACTAAAACCAATTACTCAAACAGCTGAAACTACTCAATTGTTGCAAAGATTAAGCAAGAATTTAGTTAATTGAAAATGTATATTTTATAAGAAATGGAAATTATTTTAATTGTTATAAAGTAATGTACTTTTCTCTTAAACCCTACTTATGAATGGTGTGGGACCACCCGTACAATAATAGTAGAAATTCCCACTGCTTGAACCAATAATATGAGTCTCATATGGTAATGAACCACAAAAGCTTCCTACTACTGACTACTAAGCAACTCCCAGAAGTGATCACTATTCATGAGAGGGAGTAAGGACTATTGCTCCTGGAAGAATTAAATAATTACATTATAAGAGAAAAGTTTGCACCTTAAAATTGTAAAGAACCATGATCGATATATCTTGTGTGATCTCTACTGATAGGAAAAATCATAGTTTAGACACAACACCTTTTTTATTTATTTTTTTTTACACAAGACGCTAAGCTGGATATTAAATTTGCTTAAAAAAAAAAAAGAAAAAAAAAAAAGAGAACACTTACAGCCTCTATAGTCTATACAAGAAGTAGATATGGTCCACTACCTTATTGTAAATGTTACAACAACATAGAGTATTAGAGTTGCAGACTATATATATATTCATGCACGGCTATACTATGCAATCCCCAAAGTTCACAACGGCCCTAAACGAAAGAAAGTCTTTGAAATATGCAAACAAGAGGAAAAACAAAAGCAACAACAAACAACAAATCCACTTAACCCGAAAACAATATTTGAAAACAACAAAAGGAAAAGGCGTAAAGCATTGGTTCCAGTTCTTTGCCTTTGGAACTTTTCCTTTTGGCCCCTTCTCTCCTCTCATCGATACCTCCACCTCACTCTCACTCTCACTCTCACTCTCTCCCACACACAAACTGTCTAAACCCCACCCCTTTTATTTTTTTTCTCTAAAACTCTTCATTAAACAAATCAATACATAAATAATATATATATATATATATATATATTCTAAATCTCCGCAAACAACAGATCTATTTTCCTTTATAAATAAGAAAATTAGGACCGTTTCACATCAAATTTGTCATGTTCAATGTGAACAATTTTTGTTAAGTGTAAGACACCTAGCTAGTATATAAATTGTCTATATTTTACTCATAATGTGTATACATCACACAGCCTATAAACTTTGTCAAGTATACTGTTCTGGGTTTAAATTTCTATTCCTAACTATGAATACTATTAATGGTAAGTAATAATAATAATAATTATTATTATTATCCAAAAACTCTCTCTGTCTCTCTCAAGTCAAATCCCTTAAACCTCACTGTACTAGTACAAATACTAAACATTGCTCCAATATATAATCTGTTACTCTCTCACAAGACTCACTCTTCTTCTCTGTCTTTCACGCACATTCACATTAATTAGAGAGTAGCTAGGCGCACACAAACACACACACACACACACACAAATAAGAACATCTCTCTGTCTCTGTCTCTGTCTCTCAAGTTGAACGGACCAAGCTAGCTAGCTGATCACTTCTTAACTCAGAAATCTGTAAAGTGAAAGCCATGCGGCAAATGAAAGTAGAAGAGAAAGAGAAAGAGAAAAAGGCCAAGTTCCAAATGAACGACCACATAGACATCCTGATAGAGGTGCTGAAACGCCTCGACGGCCCTTCACTCGGCGTCGCCGCCTGTGTCTGCCGCCTGTGGTGCACTCTCACTCGCTCAGACTCCCTCTGGGAACATCTCTGCTTCCGCCACGTCTCCTCTCCACCTCCTTCCTCTGTACGACCTGTCGTCGTTGCCCTCGGTGGCTACAAGCGCCTCTACATGGTCTGCGTTAGACCCGTACTGAGTAGACTCCGAAACTCCGACTCTGAACTCGTCTGGACTCGTGACGAGGTGCAACTCTCACTCTCTTTGTTCTGTGTTGATTATTACGAAAGGAGACTCGGTGGTGGTGCCACTTCAGCTTCCTCCCTCATGTTCCTCTGCAACCCTGTCAACGTCTAATTTTTCTTTTTCTTTTCCTTTTTTTCCCTCTTTTGAAAAAGGTATTATTATAATTATTATTTATTTTTTTCATTAGATTTATTATTTGGGACAAAATAAAATCCACTAGGGTAGTTTTTTTTTCTATGGGTCTTGTTAATGGGTGTCTAAATGCACTTGTTAAGATAAGATTTAATAATATTGAGTTATCTTTTGTTTAAAGTCCAGTTATTTATTACTGAATTATGTGTAAGTTTTTATTTTAAGTTATTAAAATGTGAAAAAAAAAAAAAAAAAATTTTGGTTTGAGATGTAATTGCAAATTGAGTGAGCTATGAAAGGCCAAATTTCTGAGAATAAATTTATATGGGCACGACAATGGAAGATTTGGAAACTTAGCTGGCCAACTTGAGTTTGAAAGTGAAGGTTCAGAGTGGCAATATTCAAAGAGAAAAATGCTCTTTCGTTTTGTCTCTATTAGACAAGATAATCTTTGTCTTAGCCTACAAGCTGGTCCCAAAGAGGTGAAAATTGGAATAAAATAAAATGAAAAATAATGTTCTTCTGATCTTTCTCCCAAATTTTGAATTTTATAAAGCAGTTGAGAGCAGATTGTAAGTGTCATTGCTTCTCACATTCAACAAGCAAGTTCTCTAGGCTTTGGCAGCATTTTCATTTGGTTTGACTTTTCTTGAATATTGGGTTTGAATTTTATGACACTATTTTTTTTTTTTTTTTTTGGGGGTGGGGGTTGTGAAAGACTCACTATTTTTATAGTTAGCATTTAGGTTGACAGTCATTTTCCATGTCTCAATATTCTTATTTTATTTCTTTGATATTTGGAAATGTAGTTTATTGGAACATCAATAGTAGCATTATTAATACATAATTTAATGATGATAATAATATCTTAATTGTCTTCTATCTCTCTTATCTCTTCCATAAAATGTGAGATAGTATGGTCTCAAATTTCTGATTGGGACCAGACAAAATGAGCCAACTTGCATCTTATCATTGACTTAATTTTATTACGTTAAACTCGATCCCTAGCTATCTTCAAACCAACCACAGCTTTTGGTTTGTTTTTTTCCAGCTTGTTGTGTTATGAATCTGGATACATTTTACTTTATAGGAGGCAGATAAAGATTTAATAATCACACGACTAGAAATAGAATTGAATGCAATGCCAATGTGCTACTGCTACTGCTAGCTGCTGCAAATTAAAGGAGGAATAAGCTCTCTCTCTCTCTCTCATCAATTGATAATGATTCAATTCATGACAAATCATAAGATTAGATATTGGTGTCACGAATGTCTCCTTGTCATCCATACAATATATATGAATATGACCCAAACTCATGATGATCCATTCCCGCATTAAAGATATTGTTTGTTCTGTGCTGCTACGGTTCCATCCATATATAATCAACAACATTTGGGGTTTCACATTGATAATAATAATAATAATAAGATGTCAAATACCATTTTGGAAGTAACATTTATTTAGCTAGGGCCCCATTTGCATTTGGTATATATATATCATATGCAGCTAATATATATAACTTATTGAGGCAGCACAGTTGGTTTTAAGTAAAGAGAAGTTTTGGTTTTGGAATGGAAAGACGTCAGATCTACCTACTTTACCACAGCCATAAATATATACTTTGCTTAATCCACGGGATACCTTGAATGCAAAAATACAAAAGGAATCCCATGTTGATATTTAATTGATGTACAATATACTGATAAAATAATAATAACAAGTCTTTTTTTTTTTTGTTGCCTTTGAACCATGTTTGCCCAATTTCTGAATTCAATTGGAGATTCATAAATCATAGGAGCTTCCTACTTGTTAGTCATGCAGGATCACATGTTATTTGTATTGTATGCCATCTTTATCAAATTAAGCATACTTAATTTAAGCACACTATTCTCTCCTGTATCATGTTATGTTATGTTAGTGCCTCTAGTCCAATTAGAATTATAGACTAGACTATCATCCACTTATAGAATAAGAAGAATGTTTACATATAATAAACACCCCCAACCAATAGAACACAACAAATCCACTCTAATCTTAGCAACTTGACACAAAATCGTCATACACTGAATCAAAAACATACAGTTTAATGAAAATGCTATTATATCCTCATTTTACCCAAAAAAAAAAGAGGAAAGGAAACCTTTACCTTTTTTAAAAATAAATAAATAAATAAAAAATGAAACCCTCTCTCTCCAAAAATAAGCAAGTAGTAGTAATAAATAAAATAATAAAATGAAAAAGATAACACAAAGTCTACTTCTATTCTACCCACTACCAAACACAAAAAAAAAAAAAAAAAAAAAAAAAAAAAAAAAAAAAGGGGGGGGGGGTCTATACAACACACCACAGCGCACAATAGCACTATCCCACCATTAAATCCCCCATTAACACACCGTTTACATTACTCCCACTGAAAAATAACCACTTTTACTACTATTACTAAAAAAATTTCACATTTTTTGTTTTTTCCTCTCTCACCCTTCATTTACGATCGCCGATCCGACAACTCCTCCAAATTCCTCGCCGGTGCCGGACCCACACTCCGACCCGGATCCGAATATCCATCAAAGCACACTCTCAATTCTTATTTTTAATTTTTTAAAAATTTTAGACAAACCCTAATTTTAACCTCCATTTTTTGTGTATAAAAAAATGGGTTTATCTTCTGAGTTTGTGTGTTAGTGTTGTTGGTTGGTACAGTGAGATTCACTAGTAGCTCATCTTGATTTTGCCTCTTTTGCTTTTGCTCGACCTCCCAAGTACACGTGGCGATCTGGGTCGTCTTCATTTCCACTTTGCTGCTCAAATTTCAGTAAGTTTTTTATTTTTTGGCTTTAATTTGTGTGCTAAACTGCTAATTGTTACTGTGCACTTATAATTTTGTATTATAAGTTGTTTAGATTTTTGAGCTAAAGATGGGTTTAATATATTTAAATTAGTTTTCTAGGGTTTTTTGGGTGTTCAATTCCGATCTCTGTTGGGTCTTGATTTGGAGAATTGAGCTGGTTTTTTTTTTTTGTGTTTTTTTAGTAGATTTAAGAAATGGGGTTTTGGATTTTGGGGCTGAGATTGTTTGGTGGCTGAGAAAATTGAGGAAACTGATAGAAAAATGAAACTTTGAAGATGTACTGCTTTAACGTTGTATAAATTGTAACGAAAGAAGAAAGTCAACTCTGGATAATGATTGTAGAAGTGTTTAATTTAGTTGATAGGTTACTTATTTGGATCAAAGAATGAAATATTTAAGGAATCAGTTTAGTCTTTCTTCTCTTTTCCTTAGGGTTTTTTGTAATTAAATTGAGGGTAAGTTCTAAAGTTGAGATTGAAAATTAATAGTCTAAATTGAAATCGTAAGACCTGTTTCTAGATTTAGTGTTGTCATGTTCTTCAAACCGAATAATGTACGACTTGTTAAGACTAAATTTCTAACTTGGAAAACTTTACTACTGTAGAAGCTCGATAAAAGTGTAAACCTAAACATTTTTTTTAAAATATATATTTGCAGACATGGAAATGATGTTAGATCCAAGAATTGGGCTTTTTGCACAATTGAGTATATCGGGCTGGTCATAGCTTTTGTTTCAAGAGTTTGATTTTGAAGTGATTTGAGTTCCCACATGGAAGCAAACATAGAGGAGGCTCTTAAAGCGAAAGAGATAGCCGAGAAGCGATTTGTGGATAAAGACTTTGCAGGTGCAAAAAATTATGCCTTAAAGGCTAGATCACTGTATCCAGGACTGGAGGGTTTATCTCAAATGGTGACCACATTTGAAGTTTTTATTGCTTCTGAGGCTAAATGCAATGGGGAACTGGATTATTATTCAATTCTTGGGTTGAAGCCTTTTGCTGATAAAGATGCAGTAAAGAAACAGTACAAGAAGATGGCAGTGTTGCTCCACCCTGATAAGAACAAATGTGTTGGAGCTGATGGGGCATTCAGACTTGTTTCTGAAGCATGGACGTTATTGTCTGATAGTTCTAAGAGAAGCACTTATGATCTCAAGAGAAACAAGCAACTAACATCTGGGGTTAACCAGACCAATTTATCTTCAGTCCATGCTACAGGGGTTACAGGTTTGAACAATTGTTCCAATTCCTCGAACTCTCATGGTAGACTTGACACTTTCTGGACTGTTTGCACCTCTTGTAAAGTTCAGTATGAGTATCTGCGGAAGTATGTGAATAAGAGACTCTCTTGTAAGAACTGTCGTGGTATTTTCATTGCTGTGGAAACTGGGACAGCCCCAGCAAATGGTTCTTTCCCTTATTGTCCTTGGTCACATGTGCCTGGTAATGGGTATGGTAGTCATGGGTTTGATGGGGTTACTTATATCCCGGCAAATGCTACCTTTGTTACAGGAAATGGGGTCTCAGGATTTCATTCTGGACATGGGTATGAGTATGTTTCAAACGTGTCATTTCAGTGGAGCTCCTTCTCTGGAACTTCTGCTGGAATCGTGGGTCCTAATGGACCATCTACTGTATCCACTGATGTCTATCAGGCTAATGGAAATGTTAATAAGGCAAGAGCAAAGGTTAAGTCAGGAGCCAATAGAAAGCATTCCTTGAAAAATGCTGTTGCTGTTATAAATTCACCCACTGCCTTCAGTGAACCTCCAGTACCTAAGGCTGGTAGACCCGAAAAGAAAAGGAAGATGACTGTGGGATCCACTTTGAGAAATGGGGATGAAGACAAGGGATCAAAATCTGCTTCAGAAACAGGATTGGATGATGGAAATGTGAGTAATGGACACGATCCCAAGCTTAACAATTCAAGTGAACTTCCAACCAGACGTTCTATTGCACCTACATTTGATGCTAGAAAGTTATTGATTGAAAAGGCAAGGACAGAAATTCGGAAGAAATTGGAGGAGATGAAATTGGCATCTGTGGCAGCTGCTGCTGCTAAGCAGAACGCCAAAGCACTGGCAGAAGTTGATCAATCTGGAGCTAGTGTGGAGGCAACTAAAAGAGCAGATACGGGCACTTCTGGTCTGCTATTACAGCCAAATAAAACCAGACCAGTCTCATTAGTAGTTCCTGACCCTGACTTTCATGATTTTGACAAAGATAGATCAGAGGAATGCTTCAAGCCTAAACAAATCTGGGCTTTATATGATGAAGAAGACGGTATGCCACGCTTGTACTGTCTGATCCGCGAGGTCATCTCAGTCCAACCATTTAAGATTCATATTGCCTACTTGAACTCTAAAACTGATAGCGAGTTTGGGTCGGTCAACTGGCTGGATTGTGGGTTTACTAAATCTTGTGGCAATTTTAGGGCATGGACCTCAGATGTTGTTGACCAAGTTAATGTTTTCTCTCATCTTCTAAGCCGAGAAAAAGCTGGTAGGGGAGGTTGTGTTCGGATATACCCCAGAAGTGGAGATATTTGGGCTGTTTACCGGAATTGGTCACCAAAGTGGAACAGATCAACCCCAGATGAAGTGAGGCACCAGTATGAAATGGTGGAGGTTATTGGTGATTACTCTGAAGAGCTAGGTGTTAGTGTAGCTCCCCTTGTCAAAATGGCTGGATTTAAGACAGTATATCGAAGAAATACCGACAAAAAAGCCATTCAATGGATTCCACGAAGGGAGATGTTACGCTTTTCACACCAGGTGCCATCTTGTCCACTTAAGGAAGATAGGAGTGATTTGCCAGATAAGTGTTGGGATCTAGATCCGGCTGCAACTCCAGACGAGCTGCTTCATGCTGTTCCAGAAGGAAATGCATAACATGCTAGTCAAGCAGGAACTGAAGATCAGTTTGAAGTTCATTTTAGTATTCTTTAGACAAATTTAGATTTAACTGTACAAATATGTCACTCACACTTGGTTAGAGGCCAATGCAACATTAACCCCAAATGGTTTTAAGGGGTGCAATGTTTACTGAGTGAAACTCGTGTCTAGAATATTATTAATTCTTAATGACTGTTGTTTACAAACATTTCTTGTCAATGATAGATATTTGTAACACTTAATGAGTAGTCCTGGCAAATCAAGATGTCAAACGAATTGCAATGGTGCACTCAAACTCAAGTTGGCATGTTGCAGTTTTTAGGTAATTCCACCATCTTCTGCATCTCCCACCAAAAAAAAAAAAAAAAAACTTGCAAAGCTGGCAACAAAAAGCCCTGCTATCGGATCCGGCTGCTTCATGCTGTTTCAGAAGGAAATACTGTTAAATCTAGATCTGGCTGCAACTCCAGACGAGCTGCTTCATGCTGTTTCAGAAGGAAATGCTGTTAAATCTAGATCCGGCTGCAACTCCAGACGAGCTGCTTCATGCTGTTACAGAAGGAAGTGCATAACATGCTAGTCAAGCAGGAACTGAAGATCAGTTTGAAGTTCATTTTAGTATTCTTTAGACAAATTTAGATTTAACTGTATAAATATGTCGCTCACACTTGGTTAGAGGCCAATGCAACATTAACCCCATATGGTTTTAAGGGGTGCAATGTTAACTGAGTGAAACTCGTGTCTAGAATATTATTAATTCTTAATGACTGTTGTTTACAAACATTTCTTGTCAATGATAGATATTTGTAACACTTAATGAGTAGTCCTGGCAAATCAAGATCTCAAACGAATTGCAATGGTGCACTCAAACTCAAGTTGGCATGTTGCAGGTTTTTTGGTAATTCCACCATCTTCTGCATCTCCCACAAAAAAAAAAAAAAAAAAAAAAAAAAAAAAAGCTTGCAAAGTTGGCAACAAAAAGCCCTGCTATCAGCTGGGGTTGTTTATTTACAATGACTAGGACTTTTAAGTACTAAACTGATATCTCCTGCACAACTTGTTCTCTTCATTAATGTTTTATTGAATTTCTTAACAAATAAAGCCCAGCAAGAAGTCAAGAACCTAGTAGCTAGGGTAATAACGCAATTGAGAATGCAAGTTGTTAACTTTACCAAAATCGTGCAACGCTTGCATCCTCCTAGGACCTCCTTGTGTAAGGAGCGATGAACAAGTTGATGAACACTGTCTTTAGACTCCTTTTGGATTTCCCTTTAAAATGTGTGGACACAACTTGGAGAAATAGAAAATTAAAAGTATCCTAAAGCCCGGATAACAATGTCAAAGTGATTCCGAAGTTTCGTTTGGGAGTTCATAAGGAATGGAATGGAATAATCATAAGGAATAGAAATGAATATGCTATATTTAAGTAAGGAAATAAATGAAAAAGAAAAGAATAAAATAGAATTAAATAACTTTGTTTGGATGTTTTAAAATAAATGAATGAAAAGTAAGTAATCTTGTTTGAAAGTAACATAAAGGAAAATGAATGAAATAATTTTATGATATCATTATTAATACTATTAGACCTCTATTTTAAAATAAAAAGCTAAATCTATAGGAGTATTTTGGGAGTTTTAGTAAAAAAATTCATTGTCATTTTTTTTGGTTGTGTCAATTGGTTTTTTTTTTTTTTTTTAATTTCCTTCTATGGTTTTTAGTCCTTTTCCTTTTCTTTTTCCTTTTTTTCTTTTTCCTTTAGTTTTTAGTCCTTTTCCTTAAAAAAAAAAAAAAAAAAAAAAAAAAATCCTTCTTTGGTTTTTTTTGTTATTTTCGGTACTTTTCATTTGGTTCGTGCTTATTTTTTGTTCATCAGTATTTTTTTTTTCTTATTTGATTTTTTTTTTTATCTATTAGGGGCATGAAAGTAAATTTATACAATCTATATTTTCTATCCTCCACTTTTCTACTATCAAACCAAACACACGAGGGGAAACTAAAAACCTTTTTATCTTTCCACTTTTCTATCCACTTCCCATTTTCTATCCTCCCATTTTTCCAACCCTTCAACCAAACAAACCCTAACTGTTTCCTCCTACCCATTTTATTCCTTCTTAAACTCCTAAATAAAGGAATACATTTTCCATTCCCTCCATTAAAACTCCCAAACAAAAGAAGAGAAGAATATTATAAAATTATTCTTTTTGTTCCTTTCCCACCTCCTAAACGATCAGTAATGGATGATTGAATCACATCCAAGAATGGAAGTGGATATGGTTTAGGCCTAGTTGTGAGGAATGAGAAAAAGGACCTAGTAGTTGTTGTGAACAGAAAAATGGTTGACCAAATTTTGGGAAACAAGAGGCAAAAGCCACGGCTCTCAGTCATGCAATTAAGATTGTGAAAGAATCTGGCTTTCATGATGTCATATTCCAAAGCTATGTAAAGGAAAATTTTATACAAAATGAAGTACCTGTTTGTATGTACCCTATATAACTATTTAGCACATGCTCACTATTAGGATTGAATGAGAAAAATTCATAACAGAGAGGGCAGTGCTGAACAGCACTCAAAGGAGGCCAATCAACACTTCTACCTTGCATGTTGATCGACACTCATTAGTCATTAGATTGGTTTGAAATATGCATCGTGGCTTCCTCTTACTCCCATGCATGCGATTCAACCCTAAGGTGGCAGCTTGGAGCTAAGTTGGATGAAATTTCAAAGGTTAAACATGTTAGGGTTAGTTTCACATTAGTTAATCTCAAAAAAAAAGTTTCACATTAGTTACTTGGAGATATACAAGCTTGAGTTTTTTTTTTTTTTTTTTTTTTTGGGAGAAAGAGTTAGTTAGGGTTTTTAAGAACAGGTATCACAATAATAACATGTGTAAATCTCTAGTATCACATGATAAATTGGTAAGTCAATAAAGCGGAGCCATGTGAGCCAATTACATTATAATTATATTAGGGCTATAATTGTATAAATAAGTGCTTGTAACTCCCATTTCTCTCATGGAATAAAGAATTCTTGTTTTGATGCTTAGTTTTGTTTCTCTCTTACTAGTTCTTTTTTGGCGAAAATACATTTTTGGTCCCTATATTTTGGGCCTAATCTCATTTTGGTCATTAAATTGATTTTGCACCTACCTCAGTCCCTGAAAACAGAAAATCATTTCCATTTTGGTCCCCGCCATCAACCCATTTACAGAAAAGTCCTACGTCGCAAACGGAGTGTACTATTGGCACATTAAATGCTGACGTGACTAATAAAATAATAATAATAAATTTTATTTGCCATTTAAAAAATACCAAGTTAGTATTTTAATTTTAAAAAAACCATGTAAAAAAAACAATAAAACAAAAATATAAACTTATGATTTTTTTAAAAATAAGATAAAATAATTAATTAATTAAATTTCTTGTTCTTTTCATTATTATTATTTTGGAAGAACGTGTTCTTCCCAGAACATGATTGTTCATGTTCTTGAAACCCAACAAACCAATAAAAAAAGAAGATCAAAATAGTGAAACCAAAACCAAAACAGAAGCCACCAATTTGAGATTAAACTGATCAAACCCATATGAAAAAAAATTCAAAACCCATCAACCCATCAAACCCATATGAAACCAAAACCAAATCAAACCCATCAAACCAATCAACCCATCTATCACCACAAATCTCTACCTTCGTTTCACAACCACCAACCACTACCGATCTCAACCTCACCTATCAAATCACCTATCTTAGCCCCTCTCTCTCTCTCTCATCCAAGTTTCTCAATTTGACATCCACCCCCACCCCCACCCCCACCATCGATCTCCACTTCCACTATTGACCACCCACCCCATGGAAACCCAGGAAAAGAAAACAAGAAAGAAGAGAGAAGGATTGAGAGTTTGAACAAAGTCAAAGAGAGGGATTTGAAAAGATAGAAGGAAAAAAAAAGGTCAAATTAAGAGAGAGAGAGAGAGAGAGCTTGAACAAAGAAAGAAGAAAAAGAAAAATACAAACACACAGACTCACCAAGAGAAAGAGAGCAAGTTGTGGATTTGGAAAGAGTGAAGTAAAAGATATATACAAACAAAACACAAAAACCAAGGGAGAGAGAGAAGAGAGAATCAAATATTTGAAAAGAAAGAAGAAAAAGAAAGATACCAAACACAAGAACCAAGAGAGGGAGAGATAAGATTTATTTATTATTTTTTTTTCTTTTTTGGTTTATCTTAAAAGAAAGAAAAAAAAATGAAATAGATACAAACACAAACACAGACCCACCAACATAAGTGAGAAGAAGTGTTAATTTAGTGTTTGTTTCTTAAGAAAATTCAAGAAAAATTGAAATAGTTGCTATAAATTTTTTTTCTCAAACTTTCAAATTGAAAAAGTTTTTTGTTTTTGAATTTTTTGAATTTAAATTTTAAAAATTATTTTTATTTTTTATTAATTTATATGCTAACATGGCATATTTTAAGTGTCAAATAATTATTTTATTATTATTTTATTATCCACGTCAGCATTTAGTGTGCCAATAGTACACTTCGTTTGCCACGTAAGACTTTTCTGTTAGTAGGTTGATGGTAGGGACCAAAATGGAAATTACTTTCCATTTTTAGGAGCTAAGGTAGGCACAAAATCAATTTAGGTACCAAAATGGAATTGGGCCCAAAATGTAGGGATAAAAAGTATATTTTCACATTCTTTTTTAATGTTATTTTTATTAGATTCCCTAGAAGATATCTCATCTTGGAGAATGTGACTAAAAAAATCACAATCATTTTCATCATTCATCGATTACGGGCAATTTGTCCATCAAAACCATCATTACTCATTTTCATTCTCTCCATTACCAAACCCTAGTTGCATTTCCAATCAAGAACCCTTATCAATGATCACCACTCATAGGAACCCAAGGCATACCCAAATTGGCCAACACTTAAACACCTACCCCTAGCCTTCAACTCAAAAAATTCTCACATCAAACACCAATTCTCTATCATTTACAAGCCATACCTGAAACCTCTATTCATCAAAACCCTAATTCCCTACCTTTCCCTATCAATATTCCACTTGAATCTTTGTAAGGACACCCACTCACAATTGTGTTCCTATCATTCATATCCTTGATTAAGCTAAAATCAAGGATAATTAGCATGTCCTTGATTTTAGTATCTGTAGGGCCTCTTTGTGCTTTTGGGTTAAAGTCTTTTTTGTTGTGGGTTGGAAAGTTAGGCCTGGCCCACTATCCTAGCAAGACCTTGTTAAGGAGCCAGTTTGTGCACAAAACAAGTATCCCAAAAGAAAGACAACAAATAGCAATAAATGCATAAGTATTGTGGGGGCCTTTTTTGTGTTAATGGGTTAGGGCCCAGTCTGCTATGCTTAAGCCTATTGGGTTATGAGTTGGAGAGTTGGGGCTGGCCTAATACCTTAGCAAGTCCATGCTACAGGCCAATTTGTGCACAAACCAAGCGTTCCCAATGTGGAGACAAAGTAAAGAGTGCTACAGCAAACCAAGTATCATAGCAAACACAACAAACGATGCAACAATAAAACAATTGATACAGCAAATATAATGAAAGATACCATGGTAAAAAAAATGATATAACGAATATAATGGAAGTTGCCACGGCAAAAACAACTGATACAGCAAATATAATATAAGAGGCTATGGCGGAACAACTAATACAACAGAAAGAATAATGAAAAATACTATAGCACAACAACTAATACGGTAAAATAATAAAAGATGTTACAGCAGAACAACTGATATAGCAAATATAATAAAAGATGCAATGGCAGAACATCGATCACAATTTCTAACAAATCATGTTACTTCTATTCACGATCAAGATCATGGGCCAGATCTTTTAGCAGGAAATGAACCAAGAAGGAACTCGAACCCCAACTTAAACAACCTTGTCATAGGCTTCTACTATCAGAGTTGTGCATTTTGGAGAAAGAGCCTAAATGGCTATTCATTACCACTTGTGAGATTCTAGAGAGTGGGTTTGTCAAGAGGGAGGGAAAATATGGTCTATTGATGCATGCCTTTTCCTACTGTGTTTTCCCTTTTCTATCTTTATCTCTTATTTCCTTCTTTCTTTTTCTTAGTCTTTTTTCTTTCTTAGTCTTTTCTTACTGTTATCTCACCGTCCTTTTTTTTTTTTTTCATCTATGGATGCTACCCCTTTTTATAGTAGCCTAATTTCATAGGATTTCTCCATTTTACCCCTAGGGCTTCACCAAATTTTTTTGGTTTATTATGGGTATCCCTTCAGGATTATCCATCAACCCATTGGTTACCCAGCCATTACCACCATTGGGTAAGCTCAGTGTATTCTCATTATTCCACTACCCATCCCATGACAAAATCTCTGTTTGTTTGTTCTTGCTATATGCTTCTCACTCCTTACTTGAATGGATAAGGACTTGGTTCTCTCACTACCTACCTCTATGGCATGCATCCAGTGGTCCAGCCGTTTGCTACCTCTTTTGGGCAAAATGCAATCCCAACAAGGCATTTACCCAAAAAGAGTTACAGTTGGAAATCCAAAATAGACTCTTTTCCCCTCACCACCAAACCACACCCTTTAAATCCCTTAACTGTGGGCCCACCTCTCCTATATTGGCTAGATACAAGTAGGTGGTACTCCGGCCCTTCTGTGCTTGTTCCACTATCCTTTACGTTTGTTTTATTTTATTCCCACGCCATTTCTGCTGTTCTTGTCGTGTCTCATTTTGCTGTATGCCTCTTCTATTCTGGCGTATCTTCCACGAAACAAAGGGCATGAGCTTTTGAGCTTGCATTATTTCTTCTTATTCCTTCATGGGCTTGCATATTGGCTTGATATAAGTTCTTGCCCAACCAACTCGTTGGGCTTTTACCCTCCTTTCTTATTTCCTCGGGCCCAATGGCCCCTTGTTGACACCCTATTTTGCAACCTGTATTTAACCTCACATGGAGGGTAAAAGGGTAATTTCACATTAAAAATATGCATCTTGATTCCGGTCATTAGATCCTTAATCTCATTTCACCAAAGTGATCTTGATGTTGTAACGATTAAATCGACTGGTCATGAGCCCTAATCGGACCATTAGATTGAAAGTTATCATCAAATCAAGTTTTAATGGCTAAGATGAATTATCACAAATTGAGTCCGACTATATGTGATTATGAACAATTGATTCCAATTGGTTATAAGTATAATCAATTTGAGATTGATAATGTGTCATAATTTGATTGGTTAGGACTACATTTTATGGTAAGGTTGCACACATCTAATTAACTAGATAGTTAAACATTAATTATTCAATGAGTAATTTGTGCAATTATCTTTTAATTAGAGTAAATTTGGAACCAATTAAGTCTGAAATGGGAGTGATTGGAGCCATTTAATGTTAATTGGGAGCTAATTTGGGACCTATTGATGTTAATTGTGCTGAAACCATTTTCTAACAAATGACCTCTGCTCACCATTTCATCAATATATCTCAGAATATTTTGAATCTGTGAATGAGGTTAATTTTCCAAGAAACTAGACATCTGGGGCTTCAATTTGAGTATAAGAATGAGACAATTCCGATCAGAATTGAGGCAGATATGATTTTTCAAAGTTGGCTCTAGAGGCTGTTACAGCAGCTACGGGAAAACCGAATTTTGGCTTGCTCCTCACTCCCACCAATCTTTCCATTTAATGCACCAGATTTCCCTCAAGGCTAAAATGAGGTCTAGGTTCATGATTCTTTGTCAACCCTCATTAAATGGTCTTCCATTCATATTTCTTCTACCACTACTATATAAACCCCCCTTCTCCTTCATTCTAAGACACAAAAAATCCCCTTCTCTTCTCTTCTCTTGAGTTCTAGTGAAATTGAGTAGTCTTATCATATCTTGGTCTTCTTGAGACTCAAGGTATTGAGTGAGACTCACTCTCCCTCTCCTAGTTCTTCTTTTCCTCCACCCTTAGGACCTCCATCAAGAATGACCTCTATCAAGAATCCCCTCCTCCATTATATGGATCTTGCATGAAGGTATAATCCCCTTCCCTAACTGTTTGTTTATATTGTCATGATGAGAATTTAAGATTAAAGCATGATAATTCCCTTGAATATGTTTGAATGTTCTTATGTGTTCTTCACATGTTCTTACTTGTTCATCACATATTTATGCATATCACTAGATTTAATCTTAAATTCACATCAAAAATATGAAAAACATGTTTGTTTAGTAATTCTTTCAAATTCTTGAATCTAGGTTATCATTATCCACACATATTCACTAGAGTTTATTTTTCAATACAAATGCCATGCTTAATAAATTGAATTAGGGTTTATCACATGCACACATTAAATTCAACATACAAATTGATTGATATATTGAATGATGTGATATGAATGTTGGCCATCATAATCTAGAAGACCGGTTTCACCAGGTAAGGCGGGTGCCTAACACCTTCCCACCTTGTAACATAGCCTCCGAGCTTAGATCAAGGTTTAAGTAGATCAAATGCTAATCCATGTAATTTTTGATTTTTAGATTGTAACTAAGAAATAAAGTCATGTACTTTATCTTAGATTGTATCTAGGACCAAAGCCATGTAATTTTCCTATGATCAATGTAAATTCAATTTCAAATTAATAAAATGAGGAATTTTTCATTCATGGTTTTCTTATTTTTCCAATAATTAAATAAGTGGCGACTCCATTGTAAAACCCTTAATCTAAAGGGAAAAATATAACTAGTCGAACCTCCATTTTGAGAGGTAATAACACGACTCCACCCATTCACATGGGTTTGGCCCAACACATCATAAAAATGGGCCGGGGGCGCAATCTCTCACACCCCTTTTCTCTTTTTTTGTGTCCATGGGCCTGTTGGTTATTATTTCCTACCACGTTAGCCCATTAGGCGTTTACCTCTCTTATTGGACTTTCATAGCTCATTTACTTTATCTTTTACCTTCTATTGTACTCATAGGCCTGTTGGCCACTATTCCTACCATGTTAACCCATTGAGTTTTTTACCTCTTTTTTTGAGTTTTCATAGCCCATTTACTTTACTTTTACCTCTTGTAATGCCCATGAGCCTACTGGCTACTATTCCTGCCACGTTGGCCCATTGGGTTTTTTACTTCTTTTCTTGGGGTTTCATGACCCATTTACTTTACTTTTACCTCTTGTTGTGCACATGGGCCTACTGGCTGCTATTCTTGCCACGTTGGCCCATTGGGTCTTTCTACCTCTTTTCTTGGGCTTTCATAGCCCATTTGCTTTCATCATGTTTCTTCCATTCTTTTCCTCTTTCATCTTTCTTCACTATTGGGTTTTTTTGCTATTGGGATCTTTGTCAAAAACGAGTATCAACAAGTATGAATTCGCATATATCTGTACACTTATATATAAAGGTCTTAATATATGTATTATGGCAGAAAGGTTAATCAGAAAAAACAGTTAGCGTATTTAAAGCAGCATAATATAAATGATGGGTTTTTTTTGCAAAAAGTGAACTAAAGAGAACCCGAACCCCAACTTGGACAACCTTATTATTGGATTATGCCATTACAGTTGTGCATTTTGGAGAATGGGTCTGGATAGCTACTTCTGGTTTTGCCGAGATTACAAAGAGTGGGTTTACCGTGAGAGGGAGGGAAAAGATTGCCTACTCATGCATGCCTTTTCTGTCGTATTCACTCTTTTACCTTTCTAAGTTTTAAGTAATTCTTTCTCTTTTCTCTCTTTTTTTTTTTTCAAACCTTTGTATTCATTGCCTTAGTTGTTCTCTCCCTTCCATTTATGGTTACTGTTCCTATTTATATTAGATTAGTCCTAGGTGATTTCTCTCTTTTGTCCTCGTTGCTCACCAACCATTTTTGTCTACAGTGAATACCCTCTTAGAAGTGCCAACTATCTTATTGGTCATTTGGCCTCCACTACACCTAGGCATGCCCAGAACTTTCTCTCTCTTCTACTACCTATCCCACGACAAATTCTTACTCATTTGGTTCTACCGTAAGTCTTCCTCTTTCTTCCGAACAGGTAAAGCTTTGAGTCTCTCTCTACCTATCTCTCTAGCATGCATTAAGTAATCCTAGCCATCTGCTACCTATTTTGGGAAAAGATGCCTTCCTAGCAGAGCACCTCTCAAAAGAGGCCGTGGCTGGATATCGAAAATAAGCCATTTTCCCCCCTTCACCAAACCACACCCTTTGTGTCCGTTGATCGTAGGCCCACCCCCCTTGCATTGGATAGGTATAGGTTGGAGCTACTACCCAGTTTTGTCTCATTTTGCTTCTTCATTAAGTCTAAAGCCCTTTACAAGTATTTTTCCCTTATAAGGAATGGTGTGGGCTTATTGGGTTTGCCCTATCTCTCCCTTAGGGCCCATGGGCCTCTTAGGGTTTTTTCTTTGTTGTTTTATACTAATTCCTGCTGGCCTAGCTTGTTGGGCCTTTTTCCTCTTCCCCTTTTAGGCCCTCTCAAGGCCTATTCTCTTTTCTCTTGAAGAGGGCCATCTCACTGTGGCTGATTCTTGCACATGGCTTATAGGTCAATATGTCCCACTCCTTGCTCCTCATAGGTATGCCTTCTCTTTGGGCTTCCACAACCCAATTGTTCCTATCGTTGTTTCCTAATTTTTTTCTTTCTTTCCTTTAACTTGTTTCTGGGCTTTTCTGCTGTTGAGCCCCTTTTATCAAAAATGGGTATCAACAGTATCAATCAAGTCTCTCTAGTTCAACAACATGATCTATATATTCAAGTCCTCTTGTATATCTCACTATTAAAAATAAAAATAAAAAAGAAGAAGAGGTTATTCATAATTCTATCTCTCTCTCTCTCTCTCTCTCTCTCTCTCTCTCTCTTCTTATTTTTAAAAATATAGTCTAAGAAGCATGAACATTCCAAAACCTTCGGCGGGTTTGTTTCAAACACTCTTGCATACGTGTGTTCGGTGTGTTGTGAGGAAAACAATAATATATATATATATATATATATATATATATATATATATATATATATTAAAGTCCTTTGGTTTTAGATTTGTTTCTAAAGATTTTGATAATTTTTATTTAATTTTAAAAATAATTATAAACAAATAAAATCTATCTAAAGATGTAAATTAATTAATCCATCAATTATCATATCCTATTACACCGTGTCTTAATTTTTCAAGAATTGTAGTGTTATCATATCCCACGTCATATGTTGTCCATGTCCTCATATCCATGTCTTTATAGTGTATATTGCCTTACATTCTGGAAGTTCTTTTGCCAATAAGTTTAGAGTCATAAAAAAATTTCATAATTGTCAAAATGGTAAGTTGTTATTGGTAGGTGAAAAAGTAATATAAATAGTGGGTTCATACTAAAACCAATAAAAACTTGTGAAACTTGTTGTGTTAGAAACATTATTTTACCTTCATGTTAAGTTAGCTCAATGTGTGCTAGATCTAATAGAGTTATTAAGTATTACTATATGACTATTCCTTTGAGATTGATAACACAATTGGTCTAGAAGAGGAGATTCCTAATTAGCAAGGATTCCATAATAATGTAACACTAACTGAAAGTTCAATTAGTGTGTAAAACACTAATGAATGTTTAGACCCCCAAATACAAAATAACCAACACAAGCTTATATTCAAACAATATATGTGTAGGAAATAAAATATAAGCAATACCTAATTTGGCAAGCTACTTTAACACATAATTAATCACTAACACATAATTAATCACAAACACAGTAGCAATTAATGGTTAAAGAGTAAGGGAAGAGAGATGCAAACATAAAGATAACACCGGTACATGTTATCGAAGAGGAACCCAAAGAACTCGACGAAAAACCTCTCCACTGCCCTTCAAGCGGTCAAATGATCCACTAAAGAATATAGTTGGGATACATGAATAGTAGAAGACTCTCCAAGTCTAATCTACCCAATGCAGCTAAGCCCTCCAAGCTTCTTGCTCCAACAGGGTTACGCCTAACCTTGTCTTTTTTAACTTCCCAGACCTCGCAATAAGCCCATTACATCAACCAAGTAAATTGGTCATCTCTGAACTACTTCCCAAGCACCAAAATACCTCCTCACAGATATGGGTATGGTGAGATAAGGATTTGGAAAAATGTATCTCTCAAGGATATGTTAATGGAGAGGGTGAAAGTAGAGGAATTTGGAGAATCAAATTATGAAGATTGTGGATGAGTTATCTTGTTTTTCTCTAGGGTTTCTCTCTCAAAATTCTCTCTGAAAGCTCACTACATTTCGTGGGTATAAGGGTATTTATAGTAGTGTATGTGAGGAATGTGAAAAGTTAGGTTTCATCCAAATAGGGCATTCTGGCGACTTAGCCTCGCTACTGGAATGAGTCACGAGTTTGAGTCGTGAGCTAACTGCGTAGCTAGACTGTATATTTTTATCCTGTAGTGTTCCAGCTGTCGTGACCCTTCAGTTCCCTGTGTGCTTCACATGTGTGCCACTTTGGCGACTTGCCAGTCGCAAGTCAGTCGCGAGATCCAGTCGCGAGACTCCTTTGATTTGCACACATCTTAAGTTTTCTTCACACTCTCACACACACAATTCTTACATGATTCCCACCTAAATACAGGGTTTCTAATTGCTAAAATACAAGCAAATTTGGCACGGAATAAAGTCAACATATGATTGAATAAATTCACCCTTACACTAACCAATAATTCTAGAGTCACAAATAATTTCACAACTACTGATGTGGTAAGTTGTTATTTGTAGATAAAAATGAAATACTAGTGATGAGCCCATATGAGGAGAAAGTATTCTGTATCAAATGATATTATGTCAGAGGTATCAAAATCTAATAAATGAAAGACATGTCTGCACACAAAAAAAAAAAAAAAATAAACAAAAAACAAAAAACCAAAAACAAACAAACAAACAAACTACCTCACTAACAACTGAAAGACATGTGTTAGTGAATAGTTATTTTTGAACACTTGATTCTTGTTTATTGAATTTTGATACAAATAAGGTGGTATTATTTGATACAAAAAAATTTTCCCATATGAAAACCAATATAAACTTATCAACTCAACTATTATGAAAATTAGTATATTTGTAGCATAATTGTAGGGATGACAATTTTTTTCCCGCCACACCTTGCTTCACCTTGCAAGGTTTTCCTTGTCCCACAGAGGTGGTTGGGCAAGGACGGGGCAAAATTTTTTCCCCGCACACTGAGGTGGGGCAAGGCGGGAACAAAGTCAGCTTAAAAACTTTAGGAGCTTAGGCGAAAATTTTTATATATAAATATTAATTGCAGGGACAATGGGTCCAAAAATATATGTTAGGCCTTGGCCTTGTTTGATAAGGTCAGTGGTCCAAGGATAGATCAATAGTAAGGAAGACGTAAGACTTTGAACTCCTCGAGTCAGCTATGACTGTAGAGGTAGGCCGAGGAGGAGTATCACTCAGCTAAATGAAAAAGGGGTTAGAAGGTGAGGTCTATTATCCAAAGTGAAGTTCCAGGAAGTTCTGTTGATAAGGATATGCTCTGTGAACGTACAGGACAAAATGGGAGCTGAGAAATATCTGGGGGAAAGCTTCTACCACCACATTAAATGCTCTGTAGCTAACTCTTTAAATCCATTAATGAGGAAATAATATCTGAACAATACTTTTCAGCCTTACAGCTACCCCCAAAGACATTAGGAGGGTGCTAATGGGACAAGTATCAACACAAGCAATCTAATGTCTACGTGGAGAGTAGAGATGAGATGGGAGATATGGTATAAAATAAGAAGAATGACCTAAGAGCAAAGGATCGAGAAATAGAGAGAAACACTGTAGCGATCAACAACTAAACTTGTAATCAAACTTGAGAATCAATATATAAGAACTGATCTTTTCAGACTGTGCCAAGGACAATTTTCTTTAGATTAAACTATTCTATCTACATTTTCTTGTCATCTGAATCCATTTTACTTGTTGACTGATTCATTAAAACTCAGTTTTCCAACCCACTCTCTACAAATTCATTGTATTGGGCTAGGGCCTAAGTTCATGGATCGAATTGATAAGTATAAGCGGGTTGAGGAGGACCAACAGCAAGGTAAGGGGAAAGGCAAGGTTATCCCTTAGGAGAGGAGGGATTTCAGTTCAAACCGCTACAACAATAATAGACCCCGAAGGGATTTTGCTGGGCAATCTAGGTTTACAGCTCCTCAAGCGGTTAACACGATGTTCTGAGAGCCAGTGCATCAAGTCTTAGAGAAAATCAAGAATGAGCCATACTTCAAATGGCAAAACAAGATGGAAGGAGACCCCATGAGGTGCAATCAAAGTCTTCATTACTAATACCACCAGGAGTGAGGGTATACCACTGAGGACTGTAGAACTCTATGGAACCATCTGGAGCAACTGGTTAGAGATGGAAGGTTACAACAGTTTTTGTATCGGCCCAATGGGCAAGGAGACCAAGCAGGATCAAGGGCTCAGGGGAACGCTTCTTTAAGGCCCCCTCTGGGTACAATTAATGTCATCTTTGCTGCTCTTGGGAGAACTGGCTCGCAGCCCTCTAGGGTGATGTTTGTAGCTCGGCCACCCCCCGAAAACTCTAATCCTGAGCCGAAGAAGGCTAGAATGGAGGTCCGACCGGCGTTGAGTTTTTCAGATGAGGATAAGGTTGGAACCATACAGTCACACGATGATGCTCTAGTAGTCACGCTCAAGATAGGAGGGTATGATGTGAAGAGAGTGTTGGTAGACCAGGACAGTGATGCAGAGATAATGTACCCTAACTTATACGAAAGGCTAAACTTGAAGCCTGAGGATTTGACAGCATATGATTCACCCTTGGTAGGCTTTGATGGAAAAGTCGTCATTCCAAAGGGTCAGATTAGACTACCGTGTAAGCAGGTTCTGAGGTAGTGGAGGTCGACTTCATGTGGTGGATGATTATTCTCCCTACACGGCCATTGTGGCAAGACCCTGGCTCCATGCCTTGGGGGTAGTCTCTTCCACCCTACATTTGAAGGTAAAATATTCGTCCGGTGACCAAATTGAAGAGCTTGTTGGGAGTTAATCCATGGCTAGGCAGTGCTTAGTGGCTGCAATTATGCACCAGCCTGAAGCTGAGTCTGCGGCCTCTGCTAATAGGGGCTCATAGCAATCAAGGATTCCGGTCCTATCTAAGGATGCTGTGTCGGAAGGGGCAAAGTGTGAGAAGCTAGAAGAAATTGATATAGATAGTGATCTGGAGAAGTTCTTTTAGGTCGGAGCTTAACTACCTCCTCGGGAAAAGGAAAGGTTGATAGCATTTCTTAGAGAGAACGTTGATGTGTTTGCATAGAATGCTTATGAAGCTCCTAGGGTGGATCCAAACTTCATTTTCCATCATTTGAATGTCAATCCAGCTGTCCTCCCTAAGAAGAAACCACCTCGACGCTCATCTAAAGAACATTCTGATACCGTCAAGGAGGAGGTGAACAAGCTTAAGTAGGCTGGGGCTATTAAGGAAGTGTTTTAGCCTGAATGGTTGGCCAATACAGTGGTAGTAAAGAAGAAAAGTGGAAAATGGCGAGTATGCGTGGATTTCACAGACTTGAACAAGGCCTGTCCAAAGGACCCTTTCCCCATGCCTCAGATTGATCAACTAGTGGATGCAACTGTAGACCATCCTCGGATAAGCTTTTTGGATGCCTTCTAGGGGTACCACCAAATACCACTGGCTTTGGGTGATCAAGAGAAAACAACTTTTGCCACCCCCACTGGAAATTATCACTACAAAGTGATGCCGTTTAGTTTAAAGAATGTGGGGGCTACCTACTAGAGGATGATAAACAGAATGTTCGAGCCACAGCTAGGAAAAAACATTGAGATTTATATAAACGACATGGTGGTCAAGAGTAAGTTAGAATTTGATCATGTTAACGACCTCGAGAATATCTTCAAGATCTTAAGGAGGCACAAGCTGTGCCTTAATGCTTCTAAGTGCTCTTTTGGTGTTGGTTCAGGAAAGTTCTTGGACTATATGGTCACTCACCGTGGAATTGAGGTAAATCCCGATCAGATTAAGGCAATTAACAGTCTACAACCACCTCGAAATTCCAAAGAAGTCCAGAAGTTAACAAGAATGACTGCTGCCTTATACCGATTCATTTCTCGGTCAGTAGACAGGTGTAGACTTTTCTTTCGGTTGTTGAATAAGTGGAAGGGATTTGAATGGAGCGAGGAATGCGTCCTGGCTTTCTAGCAGTTGAAGGAATACTTTTCTCGGCCACCTATTATGTCTAGACCTGAGGTGGATGAGGTTTTGTTTGCTTACATTGCAATGGCCTCCCACGCGGTGAGCTTGGTACTGGTATAGGTTGATAGTGGTGTGTAGAGTCCAGTTTACTACGTGAGTAAGTCACTACACGAGGCCGAGGTATGTTACCTACCGCTGGAGAAGGCCGTTTTAGTAGTGGTGCATGCTATGCGTAAGCTCCCCCACTACTTCTAATCGCATATGGTTATTGTCCTAACCCAACTTCTGTTCAAATCTTTACTCCGAAGTGCTGATTATACAGGGATGATTGCCAAGCGGGGTACGATCCTAGGGGCTTTTGATATCAAGTACATGCCTCACACCTCTGTCAAAGGTTAAGTCCTTGCTAATTTAGTGGTCGAGTTTGCTGAATCCCCATTAGAAGAGAGAATGGAGAAATAGGACATGGATGGAAAATCGGTTGGGTCAGTCTCCTTATTGGAAACTTTGTCCTGGAAGGTATACGTTGATGGTGTAGCGAATCACAGAGGATCTAGAGTGGGGCTAGTTTTGATATCTCCCGAGAGGATCATAATTGAAAAATTCTTGAGATTAGGCTTCTCGACCATAAACAATGAAGTTGAGTATGAAGTTCTGTTGGTAGGAATGACCATGGTTCAGAAAATGGGTGGAAAAGCAATGGAGATATTCTCCGATTCAAGATTGGTTATTGGCCAGGTAGGGGGAGAGTTGGAAGCCAAAGATCTCAGAATGTAGGAGTATTTAAACCAGGTTAGACACTTACAGTCAGGATTTGAGTCTTTTAATTTATCGCAAATCCCTATAAGTAGAAATACACATGTTGACTCTCTTGCCACGCTAGCAACCTTCTCGGTACAAAGTTTACCTCGGGTGATCCTTTTAGAAGACTTGTGTAAACCTACTAAAGTAGGGAGAAACATAGCTCATATTCATCAAATTAGGGTGGGTCTTAGCTAAATGGACTCTATTGTGCTGTTCCTTAAAGAAGACATCTTTCCCAAAAACAAATCCGAGGCCGACAAGGTGCGAAGAAAAGCTCCTCGGGGTTGAAGCTGAACCATTGGCAAATATTAGGGACGTGGATGCTAAGAGATTTGTTTGGAAAAACATTGTCACTCGATTTGGGATCCCTCATACGCTCATTTCAGACAATGGACTTTAATTTGACAGTAAAGCCTTCAGGAGGTACTACTACAACCTGGGAATTACGAATAGGTATTCCAATCCAGCTTATCCATAGGGGAATGGACAGGCCGAGGCTGTCAATAAGGTCATTGTGAGTGGACAAAAGAAAAGATTGGATGATGTGAAGGGAAAATGTGTGGAAGAGCTGTCACACGCCCTTTGGACATATCGGACCACCTCGTGTAGGTCAACAGGGGAGACACCATTTTCAATGACTTATGGAGCCGAGGCTATTATTCCTCTGGAGACTGGATTCCCCACACTAAGAACGAGTTCTTTCACTTTGAGCAGCAATGATGGGCTATTGGAGAAGAGTTTAGACTTAATTGAAAAACAAAGAGAAAATGTCATGGTCCAATTGGCCTATTATCAACACAAGCTTAAGTAAAGGTATGACGCCAACGTGAAGCTAAGGCCACTGGCACCTGGAGACTTGGTATTAAGAAAGGTTTTAGGTATTGCCAAGAACCCAGCCTAGGGAAAGTTAGGGTCTAACTGAGAAGGGCCATATCGCATCACTTTAGTGGTTGGAATAGGTGCATATTATCTTGAAGATCTAAATGAAAACGTTGTACCACGCCTCTGGAATGTAAGCAACCTAAGAATGTATTATTATTAATAAAAGCTTTCTTTACCATATTTTGGTTTATTACATTATGCATTACACGTTCTACTACTTGTTCAAATATCAAACAGAACCTTGGTCATACCTAGCCCTCCAGACCACATACCTTGGGTAAATTGATATTTTAAGTTATTTCATTAAGTTTTAAACAGAACCTTAGTCATGCATGGTCTCTCAAACCATATACTTTGGGTAAATTAATACTTCAGTTCATTTTACTAAGTGTTAAATATAACCTTAGTCATGTTTGGTCTCTCAAACCACATACTTTAGGTAAATTAATACTTCAGTTCATTTCACTAAGTGTTGAACAAAACCTTAGTCATGTCTGGTCTCTCGGACCACATACTTTGGGTAAATTAATACTTTAGTTCATTTCACTAAGTGTTGAACAGAACCTTAGTTATGCCTGGTCTCTCGGATCACATGCTTTGGGTAAATTAATACTTCAGTTCATTTCACTAAGTGTTGAACAGAACCTTAGTCATGCCTGGTCTCTCGGACCATATGCTTTGGGTAAATTAATACTTCAGCTCATTTCACTAAGTGTTAAACAGAACCTTAATTATGCTTGGTCTCTCGGACCACATGCTTTGGGTAAATTAATACTTTAGTTCATTTCACTAAGTGTTAAACAGAACCTTAGTCATGTTTGGTCTCTCGGACCACATACTTTGGGTAAATTAATACTTCAGCTCATTTTACTAAGTGTTAAATAGAGGCTTAGTCATGTGGGATTCCTTGGATCACTTACCTTAGGTAAGTTAATATCCTTGATTATTTTTCTAAGTATTGAACAAAACCAGGGCTATGTCAGGTCCCTCAGACCCTTTTCTACGAAGTGTTTTGTTCATCTTTAAGAGGATTTTCTTTCCCTGTGGGTGGCCCAATGCTCAGTGCAAACATGTGATCATTTTCTTTACCATTTATACGTTTTTAACTTATCTGAATTAGTAGCAATGCATTACTATTAACTTTTGTTAAAGTTTGGGCAGTAACAATTCACTATTGTTAGCAACCTTATCAGACATAAGTCTCATCAGAGGACGAAACAACAACTACATTGATCAGAGAGTAAAGGTTACAAGGAAAAAGAAAGATTCATGAAATAAAAAGTGAAGTCTTTTCATTGATTAAAAGGAAGGTACATTATAAACAGTGGTGAACTGCCACAAAAAAAAAAAAAAAAAAAAAAAAAAAAAGTACAAAGAAGTAAAGTAAAGAGCTCCTATATCTACGCCTTAGCACAAGGAGGGTCCTCCTTGGGGTCAGCTGTCTTGGACTTGGGGTCATCTATTTTGGGTTTGGACTCAGCTCCTTTGGCCTTGGAGACCACATCTTTGATCGTGAGAGCATCGTCTTTGTCCTTGGCCTTGGTCGGGGGTCTGACCTCCTTACCCTTGCCTTAATCCTCAGGCTGAGTACCCTCCTGGACGACCTCCTTACCTTTGGCCACCTCAGTCCCCTAGCCTTGGTCGTCAGTCTTGCCAGCCCTTTTTGAGGCTTCAGTAGAGGGAAGAAGGGCCTGGGTGGTGGAGGGTTGTTCAGGAGGGGGAAGAGTAAGAGCAGTGGGTGGAGGGAGCATTGCTGGGATCTCTCGGATGTCTTCTAGATAGAAGATGTTCTTAACACTCTTCCACTCAGAGGTAGTAAGGACTCCTGCCCAGTTGAGTGCTTCTGCCCATACCTCCTTGCAATAGTCCTTATACACCTCCGCCAGCTCATTCGGCAGCCGTATTTCTATTTCTTGCACCCTACGTTCGTAGGATGCCGTCTTTGCAGCCACAACAACTTCCTTGGCCACCCGAGCTGCTTCTTTGGCCTTTTGCAGCTCTGCCTTTAACTCCAAGACTAGTTGCCTCTGGGTGGCCAGCTTTATCTTGGTAAGATAAAGCTTCTTGTGTTGGTCCTCGACCTGGTCCTAGGCATTTTATAGACCAACCTCAGTGTTCCTTCGTGCCCTTTCCTCTGCGATTAAATTGGCTTGGAGCTTTCTATTCTTTTGTTCAGTAGCTCCCAATGCCCTGTTGGTCTCGGTGTGGAGATTGGCCTCAACCTTAGCTTTATTCCACGCGTCCCTAATCCGTTCCTCAGCCATGGCAACCTCCTGGATAGCCTGCATATGGGCAACAAAGGAATAAGTTTAAAAAGAAAAGAAAGAATAAAAGAAATGGATTCACTATTGATAAAGGGTGTTGAGGAGCTCACCATGGCTAAGTCCCTCGTCAGGGACAAGAAAAGCTTCGGTTGTCTCATGTGTTTTAGAGCGTCCATGTCCTTGGGAAGAAGGAAGGGACGCTTCAGAACCTTGGCCACATGGTAGGAGTTGCCTTTCTAGAACTCCCTGATGGAGGAGTTCCAGGGCAATGTTGCACCATCTAACTCCAACTTGGGGTTCCAAGTTGGATAGCACACGTTAGCTGAGTGCTCGGCCTCCCTGCTTTCCACCAAGAAAGCCCTCCCTCTCTCTTTAGTTGTCTTTCGCTGCTTGGGGTTTTTCTCGAGGAGCAGCTCCCCCTCCTCGGTAGGCTCTTTCTCTTTCCTCTTCTTTTTCAAGTTTAGGATGGAGAGCAAGCTGACTGGGGAAGAAGGAGGGGGAAGTGCAGGAGGGAGTTGGGATCTTGAGGCATCCTTGGGGCCTACCCCCTACCCTTCAAGAGGTCGCGCAGTCCTTTCTTTTTGTTGTCCAACGACATCTCGTATTCCTCTTCGAGGTCGCTGTTAGCACACGCAATGACAAGCTAGGGAGTTTGGGCAATTGAGTGCCTGTCTAGCTCGTCCTCAGAATTCGGTAGATGGATTACAAGTTCTCCCTGTTTCTCCCTGTCCTCTTCGAGGTGAAATTGGTCAATCTCAGCCTTAAAGGACAAGCGTAAGGATGTTGTTTCCTCCCTTGGCGTAGCTACTTCATTGGGAGAGCGTTGAAGAGGCAGTTCAACCTGTGGGAGGTCTTCTCGGGCCAAAAAACCGAGCATGGAGACGTCTATCTGACGAAGTCTAGGGTCGCTTGCCCTTATTGCGTGGCCCACTTCTTGGAAAGTGTCCGAGATCGGTTCGAAGTCCAGAATGAGGTGGACCGCTCTTAGCTGCCTGTCCTCACTCACGAACACCTCAGACCTTAAGACTTTGTTAAGGTGCACAACGTTGACCAGACTGAGGTGGGGCGCTAAAAGCCTTTTATTTGCAAAAACAGTCGAGGAACAAATCATGGTCAAAGCAATAAGACCCATTACCAAAGGAAAACAAAAGATTAAAAGAAAGCGTGGCAAAACTAAAAGAACTAAATCTTGTGCCAAGGGACCTAAACCTAGGGTATCCCACCTGACTCTCCTTCCCGAGTTTGGCAATGAAGACTATCGTGCCATTCCTCAGAGGCGATTAAGTAGTCGTCGTTCATGCCCTTGTTGGACTTGGGAAGACACGATACAAGCCTAACACTGTTGGACCGGGACTTGAGGTAATATCCTTAGTTGGCAAGAGAATGGCACTCGTACATGTGAACAACGTCGTGCCATATGAGTCTTAAGCCCATCTGCTCATTGAGAGCATCTACGCTACCTAAAACTCTAAATAGATTGGGAGCGCACTAGTGGGGACAAAACCTGTAGTTGATTAGGTAGTCTCGAGTCACCCTACCCATGGGAAGCGTTATTCCTCATTCTATGAAAGTGATCATAGGAATGACAACCTCTCATTTTTTTTCTATTTGTGACTATCCGGTCTGGAGCACAATATCGCAAGGCTACTACCTGCAGAATGTGGTACTTAGCCTTGAAGTCCTCCATGCCGGCGGTAGAGTCTACAAGGTGCTTAAATCTACCCATCTAGGCGAGCTAAAGTAATGCAAAAGAAGTTTTCAAAGAAAGGAAACAATGAATAGAAGGCCGAGGAGGTTGGCCGAGGAGAAAAGAACCTAAAGAAGTAAAAACTTACGAGAATAAGCACGTGTGTTGATCCCTGAACCTTTAAAAGATTTAAAGATTTTTTAAGAAAAGGACTTGGAAGATTTGGAAACTTGGGAAGCCTTAAAGGTTTGAGAGTTTGGGATTTCTAGAGAGCTCGAAGACTTATGAAATGAGGAAAAATGATCCTCTCGGGCACCTAAATAGGAGGCGAAATTGAGTGGGAGTTATCCTCAAAATTCAAGGAGAAACACCAGCCGTAGGATCCCCATCTCGTCGTAGGATACGGGGAACATAGCGCCGCCTGAATCATTTAATAAGACATTGCGGGCTTCGAAGTGTCAGGAATAGTTATGGACACGCGAAGCGACATTCTCACGTGTGGAAATGAAAGGAACATGTGGGATTTATTATTCAAACATCAAAACCCCATTTTTATCTTTGGATGGGAGGAGAAAACCGGAATTTTGAGGGCTATTATAGGGACAATGGGCCCAAAAATATATGTTGGGCCTTGGCCTTGTCCGAGGAGGTTAGTGGTCCGAAGATAGATCAATAGTAAGGAAGACGTAAGACTTTGAGCTCCTCGAGCTAGCTATGACTGTAGAGGTAGGTCAAGGAGGAGTATCATCCCAGCTAAACGAAGAAGGGGTTAGAAGGTGAGGTCTATTATCCGGAGTGATGTTCCAGGAAGTTCTGTTGATAAGGATATGCTCTATGAACGTATAAGACAAAATGGGAGCTGAGAAATATCTTGGGAAAAGCTGCTACCACCGCATTAAATGCTCTATAGCTAACTCTCTAGCTGCATTAATGAGGAAATGATATCTGAACAGTGTTTTTCAGTCTTATAGCTACCCCAAAGACTTCAGGAGGGTGCTGATGGGACAAGTATCAACACAAGCAATCTAATGTTGATGTGGAGAGCAGAGATGAGAGGGGAGATATGGTATAAAATAGGAAGAAGGTCCTAAGAGCAAGGGATCGAGAAATAGAGAGAGAAACACTATAGCGATCAACAACTGAACTTGTAATCAAACTTGAGAATCAATATATAAAAATTGATCTCCTCAGACTGTGCCGAGGACAATTTTCTTTAGATTAAACTATTCTATCTACATTTTCTTGTCATTTGAATCCACTTTATTTGTTGACTGATTCATTAAAACCCAGTTTTCCAACCTGCTCTCTACAAATTCATTGTATTGGGCTTTTTGGGCCTAAGTTCATTTATCATTTGGGCTAGGGACTCAAATATGGTCCTTATATTAATTAAATAATATTTATTGATTTTTTTATTTAAAATCTATTGATCCTTTTTGAGATTCAGATTGTTTTTTGTTTTTTGTTTTTTGTTTTTTTTTTTTTTTTTTGAAGTATGAATTTCATATCCATATAAATATTTTCTAGTAAACATTTATAATGAGAAAATATTTATAAATGAATAAAACACAATTTATAATTAAAAATTATAATTTAACTAAAAATAAAATTTGAGGTATAGAATAATAAAACTTGGTTATTGCAACTTTTCTAACGTTGTGGCCACTTTATTCTTTAAAGTTTAAACCTACAGTCCTGCACAAATAAAAATTAATTTATTAATTGGTTCAAAAAATTGGTATCATTATAATACAAATGGGTTGATATGATATACATCAAATTATCAATTGGTGTGATAAAAAGAGACTATGTGCGTACAAGTGTTTATTATCCAGTGGGTGGGTTTAAGAATGTTTTGTTAATAAAACTTAAAATCCAAAAAATCTTGAAGCTTTAAATGCTAAAACTCATCTGATCAATGGGTGGTTAGTGTCTTTTGTGATGTGTGTGGGTCGTGTGGGATGTGGTTGTGGTGTGCTACAATGATATTTGCTATATGCAATGTGTAGTGTAGTAATCTGTCCTGTCAGTCGTGTAATGCAGATTACACACACACACACACACACACACATATATATATATATATATATAAATATATATATATTTGAAATATTGAATAAAAGCTAATAGTCATCACAAATCAGTAGTTCAGTACTCTTCAATGGTTTCAATCTTTATGAAAATTTTATAGAGAGAGAGAGAAAGAGAGAGAGAGAGAAACGGTACTTCCAGGGCTGGCTCACACACACATCGCCCACGGTACACCATTGCAATGAAACTATTGCAGGTTGGTTTCACGATGAAGAAAGAAAGCTTATAAAAAAAAGTCCCAAGATGAAGAAAAGAAAAGTGAGAAGATAGATGGAGAGACATAAAGATAGAGAGATTGAGAGATTTTTTCTTTTGTTTTAGAAATTTATAATCTCTTATTTCAAGATATTTATGTTGTATTATTAATGAATTTGTCTGGTATTAATTTTAATTTTAGCATATTTCAAGAATGAGCCGAATTTGACTATTTTTTCCCTTTTTAATCTTCTGTATTTTAGGATATAAGTGTGCATTTTTAATGCATTCTACTGATCAATAAAAGGACTTAAATTTTTTTTTTCCTTAATTTAAAGATATATATATATATATTTTGCTTTTTTCTCTTACAATTGGGGCCTTCTTTTCGTTTTTAATCTTCTTTATTTTAGCATACAATGAAACATTTTGAATGCATTCTATTGGCCAATAAAAGGATTTAAATTTTTTTCCTTAATTAAAATTTATTTTATATATATATATATATATTTAATACAAGTGGGGGCCTTTTTTTTTATTTTTTTATTTTATTTGGGGCCCTTAGGAGATTGCATCTATAGTTCAGCTGACCCTAGGCAAGAATGGGTTTAGGATTTTTAGCCCCGCCCCGCCTCGTTCTATTAGTATAAAAAACTTAGTTTGTATTACTAAGTATTTAAATGCATTAATATTAAGACCTTTTGTTTTGTTGTGATATTAATTAACTTGTTAAACTTTTTGGATAATATTATTCAGTCTTTACTAAAAATTAGTTTGACATGATGTAATAAATTTAATTTTAATTTTAAGTATATTTATATTAATGAAACTGGTTTAAAAAATTGTAATAGTAATGCAGCAAGATTGTGACATATTAATACAAAGTAAAATTTTGCAAGGTGGAACAGGCCTTGCGAAGCCTAAGGGAGCAAAGATGGGGAAAAGAAGTCTACCTTGCCATGCGGGGCGAGGGTGATGACCACATCTTCGGCCCATCCCTCCTCTTTGCCATCCCTAATTACTCAACACTGATGCATCTATCTCAATAAAAGTTCTCAAATATTTTGATTAAAAAAGAATGGGTAAAATACTCTTTGGTTCTTAAACTTTATTAAAAGTTTGTTTTTATTCCTAAACTTTAAGAACTTCTTTTTTTGTCCCTAAACAATTAAAAAGTTCATTTTTCATCCTCAACCTATTGAAAATATTTTATACATATCCTTAAACTTTACCAAAAATTTGTTTTTCATTCCTAAATTGTTAAACATACATATATTTTCACAACACTTTTTATTTATTTTTTTTGAGACCAAACTGAAAAACTCACATATATTTCCATAACACAAATAACATTAATATAAATCTCTTGGCAAATAGCCTAGTGGTTTAACGAATGCTCAGAAATGATTAAACGCCGTGGTTTTGGTCTTTTTAGGCGATTGGGTTGAGAGAGCTTTTGAATCAGAGTGAAAGCAAAGCGAGTGAAGAGCAACAATCAAATAAGATAAAATGAATCCTCAACTCTGGCACAAAGTTGCTGCCCTCTCGGGTAATTCACCATTACCCTCTGGCGCTGGGATCTGTCTCTTTCTACTTTTATTATTTGTTTTCTGAGAAAACCCAGTTGTTTGATTTTTTTCAGGAGTTGCAGCTCTTGGGTTAGGGACATATGGTGCCCATGGCTTCAAACCCGAAAACCCAACTTACAAAGAGGTCTTCCCATTTGGATTTTGTCCTATTTCATTGTAAATTTGATTTTCAATCTTTTGTTTCCCCTATTCTTGCTCTTGATATTTTTGAGCTTCTTTGTGTTTGAACTTTGAATGTTGGGAAGGTTTGGCAAACAGCTTCTCTTTACCATTTGGTCCACACTGCTGCTTTGGTTACTGCCCCTATTACCAAACACCCCAACATTGTAAGTTTCCCTTTTCCAGTTAATTTCCCCATTTTTATTTTATTTTATTTTTACTGGGATGACTGCCACTATTGTATTTTTTGAGGTCCAATTTTATTTTGCTCAACATTTTATATCTGTTTTGTATAAATAATATGTATGTGTGTTTGTGTGCTTTTACTTATATATATATTTTTTTCTCTTCTCGGCTGTTTCAGTTTGGGGGCCTTTTGACTACTGGAATTCTTGCATTCTCTGGGACGTAAGTGCCAATTTCTACCCATTGATTTTTTAAATTTTAAATATGATGAAATGGATTGTTTTTCATTCACAAAGTCTGTCTTTTGTTTAAGGATACTTCCCTTATGATTATATATATATATATATATATATATATATATATATATATATATATATATATATATATTGTGTTTTAAATTCTGAAGTACTTTTTTTTTTTTTTTCCCCTGTTAAGCTTGCCAGTGTAGTCACAAAACTAGTTATCTAGTATAAATAATACCCATGGTCTTTTTGAGGTAAATGAGCTACAAATTATTGAAAAGGCTTATTACGTGATTGTAGAAAGTAGTGCATGCATAATGAGGTTGTTTCTGAAACCCATAAAGCCTTTGCTTGCCTGGGAGATTTGCACAGTGCGAGGGCTACTGGGGCAATGCCTTGAGTTTGACATATGGTCACACTACTAATATTGTCTTTTGTTGAAATAAATGAGGTTCAGTACAAGTCCTCGCATTTGTGTTTTCTGGATTACTATGTTACACATGAAACCAATGGGTTTCAACCATAAACCTTACCCTCTACCCATTCTTGTGGAAGGAGGAACTGCCATTTTAGCCAAAACTTATTGGCACAAGACTTATCAGTTCTGTCACAAACAGATACGAATCATATGATGTCTAAGTTCATCTTGAGTGTTATATCAATTGTCTCAAAAGCTTAAAGTTATTGGGATAATCATTTAACCACATACTTCTAACACTCCCCTCATGTGTGGGCTCAAAATACCTTTTAACAGGTGAGGCCCAACACGTAGAATTTTTAAATGGGAGGTAGAGTGGAGGAGACAGGGATCAAACTTAGAACCTTTTGCTCTGATACTATGTTAAATTACCAATTGTCCCAAAAGTTTAAGTTATCGTGATATAGTAAATATAATTATTTAACCACATACTTCTAACATTGAGAAACATCAAATCCAATTCCTTAGTGTAACTTCACATCATTTATCCTCTTTTTTAAAAATAATTTCGCATCATTTAATTTAACAGTAATAATGAGATCCATATGTGAGAATTCTCAGAGAATGATTTTTTTTTTTTTTTTCATCCAAATGTAAATGGAATGCTTCAATTTTATCTGATCCTTGATATGGGAAAATCCTGCTGTTTTATCTTACAGCTGTTGTTAAATTAAGTGTAAGATATTGAATTAATGTCATACTTTATTTATTAACCTCAAGGGGTTGGTTTAGTGGTTCTTAAGGTCTCATGACATCCATGAGATTCTAGGTTCAAAACCTCTTGCTAGGATACCCTCTTTTTTTAATTATATTATATTATATATATGTATATATATATATATATATGTTATAAAGTTCTTACTATCCATGTGCAGTACATGGGCAAGATGAGGACCAACCTCCAATTTATCAACCATTTTTCTTCTCTTAACCCAATTTTGGAAGTAGATGATATGATGGCCAGGTATTCAACCTAGTTTTGTATTCCTATGGCCGATGAGCTCTAGCTCAAGTTGCGCCTCCTATTATAAGTGCCAGGCAGAGGGTGAGGTCATGGGTTCAAGACCCACCTGCATGTGTAACTTATCAATCATAAAAAGTTTTGTATTCCTATGATCACAAATTGAATAAAAAGGTTTGGCTATCTGCCAATGTTGCATTTATTTATCATATAATAATCTTGCCCCTACACCTCAACTCCAGCAGTAAAGAGATATTGAGTTTGAATCCTTCCTAGCACCCAAGGGGAAAATGTAGGAGCTAATTAATTTTCTTTGGTAATTGTGGTATGCTAATTGGTGCTGTGTTTGTTGAAACGATTAATAAATTACAATTTAAATTCTGAATCTGATTCCCAAATGAAGGGGTTCTACTGTTGTTTTAGAATTGCTTGTTCAAATGTCTGTTTTCTGGAAACAATCTTCAAATGAAATGTTCGTACTGAATCCATATGATTTAATGGTGGATGTTGATTGGTGAAAAACACTTCGCAATTTTGCAGGTGTTATGCTGTGGCATTTCTTGAGGACAGAAAGTTTTCTATCCTAGCTCCATTTGGTGGATTTGCATTTATTGCTGCTTGGGCTAGCTTGCTTTTCTAAGGATTCAAACTACCTTTAGATGGTATCATGATTTAAGTTGCTGCACTTATAAATTTATGCATCTATGTTGATATAATGGAGAACAGAACACAGTCATGCTGACTCTTCCCTGATTGTGAATGTTTGGTAATGTAAAGATCAATGAACTTTTATTCTGCTACACTGTTGTTATTTGTTATCTTGTACTTGGATTGGGAATATAATAATAAATTTATGCTATATCTGCAGAATTGTTGTCCTTGGAAGAGAGTGAAAACCAGCTAAGCTGATTTATTAGAGTTAGAATAGACGCTAATTCATTCGCTTGTGTGTGTCTGTGACAGCAAATTGCCATAAATTGTTACACAAAACCAGCTCTTGGGATGGGAACATAAATGAATCCCATGTCTTGAACTTTTTCTGGATTTATGCAGATCCACATATTATTTTCTTTGGTGATAAATTCTCGCCTTGACAACCTAAATCCAGCATCCTGAAAATATTTTCATAAATTTTCTAGATTCTCTACTTATGGTGATAAATTATCTACTTAATGCCTTCTTAACGCCTTAACCTGTTGTATTCATATTGACGTTAAGTTTATAACGGAAGAGGCTTATTATAGTGATTGTTTGCAAATTCCAAATTAAAAGGCGCCTCATTATCCAATTATCCTTGCAATGACATATATGTATTAATTTAGGTGCAAATTAACATCTAAATAAGCCATTTTCTTTTTTTACCTAATTTAACATCTATAAGACAAATTATAAGCATACAAAGCAACCTGTTGTTTATAGATAGCAATAAAAATAACACATGCATATTAACAAATTTACATAAACAACTCTCAATACTTATAGCTACAGCAAGAAGATTCTAATTTTGGCTTCAAAACACATCTAAGAAGCTTTTAAGTTAGCCTCAATTTCAATTTTATTGTTTTTTTTTTTTTTTTTTTTTTTTTTTTTTTTTTTTTTTTTTTAGAGGAAACAATTTCAATTTTGTTAAAATTAAGTTTATGTGAAACTCATTTATAACTTTTACTATATATAAGATTATTATGGTATCGTATCAAAAAAGAAATACATTCTCTAACTCAAAAAAAACAAAAACAAAAAACAAAATAAGCAAGTAGCCAAGACTTTTACGCTTTCTTAAATTTATGTACTTTTATTTTGCTTATATATATATATATATATATATATATATATATATATATATATAAATCATGTCTTCTTGACTTCATAGTTTATACTACCATTTCCTTTTTGTATTTTTTTCTTCTTTTTTCTAAACATGTCCATACTAAAATGTTGTTTTCTTCTTTTTTTTGACTGCGTCATCCCATGGTTATATTACCCAGATTAAAGATAATACATTTTAGGCACATAACTGTACCAATTGCATGGATTCCTAAGAGAAAGTTGTCATCTTGATTATGAATGGTAACTTCCAGTGTGGATTAGGGCAGTATGATTCTGATCCGCTTATCCAATAAAGCAGGAAAGTAAGATCTGTTTTTGTTTTTTTTTTTAGAAAGAGGTAAGTAAATTCAATATGGAGTAATATTTGCTTCTTCTTTTTTGGGATAAGTGGTGTTAATTAATTAATAATAATAATCAAAGGGTAGGAAGGGGGTAACAAGAATGATTTTCCTACATGGTTGTTTCTATATCCTACTCATTGGATCAAGTAGGAGAACTGATGACGATAAGGGCAATACTACATGTGCCACTAGGGTCTTGAGGAGGACAGTAGGGTGGGAGAAGGGAGTGGGAGGCGGCACATTAAGAGAAAATGTTAGGTTCTAGGATTTGTGTAAACTAATTAGTTTTTATATAGGATAGGAAGAGTTGGTTATTTTTAAAAAAAAAAATTATTAAATATATAATATATTTTAAATATATAGATGGGCCGAGCTGAGTTTGGTAGGTTTGGAATTTTATAACCCGAACTAACCCGACCCGCTATCAAAATTTTTTTTGTAACCCAACCCAACCCACCAAGTCCTAAAAAATGACCCAATCGAGTGGATTGGGTTGGATCGGGTCAGTTTTGGCGAGTTGGCAGATTGACTGCATACCTTTAGACACAACACACATTCGTTAAAGCACCATTGTTCAAATTACTTAACTCATGTCAAGTATCATATAAAGTGAAACAAGAACTATGACGACCAAGCCATAGCCAAGGTGGTACATCATCAAAATAGATAGTAGGTTGTATCAATTATAGATTAATTATTACTAATTTAATGCCGGTGATGATACATGCACCACAATGCATCATCTCGTATCTATGTCATTATTGTGTACTTCGCTATCATTCCCTTCTGCAGTTAGTTTCTAGTTTTGCAATATAGTGGGAAAAGTATGATATCATATTAAAAACTTGGGACCACGTGAAATGTACAAAAAATTCTGCTTTATTGTTTCCCAAATGAGAAGCTTGTGCAGAAGTAGAAGTGTTTAATAAGATAGATATAGAGGAGCCAAGATAAATAGAATAGATAGATAGGTAGTGCAGCGCGATGAAGTGCTGTGTCTGCTTTGTTTTTTAACAAGTTTAATGGTCCTAGTCATCATGTTATGTTATTTTTTTTTAATAATATATATAATATTAATTAACATCTTTGATTGATGTCTTTAATTGTTTGCCCCCTTGTATTGTTGGCACTAATCCACGACTATCGACCTAAAATTATTTACCCTCCTTTTTGTCTTCTATATATATTTATTTCAAGTGATGAGGCAGGCATTTAATTTGCTCAAATAATTTGGATATGTTTTGATAGACAGTGTGTATCATTAACAAACTTTTAATGGCTGATGGCTTAAAAAGCTCCCTCCCCAGGAGTACTCTCAATTTTAAGGGATTTTTATTATGGATAACTACACAAACTTTTTGTGTAAAACTGATCGTATATACTTTTCGTGATTTTATTGAGGGTCGTTCTCGTTCACTACCTAATAAAAGAACAGTAGTGTAAAAGGGCATAAAATAAGTAAATAAATAAATAAAAAGGGTCCACAAATCTAAGACAAAATCCAAACGAGGTCCACAACTATCATCATATTCATCACACACCAAGGCCACTTTCCTGAACTCTCACTCAAATATTAAAAAAAAAAAAAAAAAAAAGTAAAAAGATGTTATTGTCTCTGTCAATGGACTTGATCATTATGTAACAAGAAGTAGGGGATAGTTCTTTTTCTTTTGCTGAAAAAAAGGCATAATAAAAAAGAAAAAGAAGACACATAGACATAGACATAGTAATTATTAATTATTAGTTAGTATGTCGTTTGGGGGGAGCTTCCGCCATTCCATTCAAGGCTCTATGCTATGGTACCAAAAATAAATAAAATAGTTAGGTTGCAGCTAGCTGGACCCACGCAATGCAACGCAACGCTGCCAAATCTGTTCGTAACCGTACACTATAGCATTTTTTTTTTTTTTTTTTAAGATTGGGATGATAATGGTACTGGCTTTATTGATGAACATCTTGAATGAAAATCAGCTATGGCTATGCAGCCTTTGTATTATTGAAATGACCATATATAGTTTGTTCGTTGTCTGACTTTGAATTGAATGGCAAAAACTGCTTCCCACTTTGGACATGCAAAAAGAGTATCAATCTTAGTCACAACTCTCAAAACACACACCAGAAATATCATGTCTATAACTTTAATCAACATTAAATTATTTATTTTAATGTTAAATTATTGCTAAAAAAATTAAAGCACATTATCAAAACAATAAGCATAGTGCACCAAGAAATATACTAATTTATAAGCTGAGACTGTATGTATAATTAAATTTATTAGCATTTGTGTCTCAGTGTTGCAGAGATCTCTACACTTTTCTTCTTTCTCTGAACCCTGCATTTTTTTTTTCCTTTTTCCTTTTTTCTAATTCCTTTCATCTTCAGCTAAAGCAGACTATATTACATTCTCTTCTAAAGGCCCATAAGCTCTCTTCCATGCCTTCGTGATTACATTTTTTTTTTTTTTTTTTTTAAAGGGAAAAAAAGAAAAGAAAAGAAAAGAAAGTTTAGAGACCTGTTACATATTTGCTTTTCTGTATCATTCTTCTTTGCAATCTCCACCAAAAGTAACATGGAGAAGAACTTCTAGAGTTTCTCTCACCTTCGATTGGTATGCCCTTATGGAGCTTAAAGACCCACCATGTTGAGGAGAAACCCAAAAAGGAAGAAAAAGTAAGTCCTGTTGTATCGAACCCTTGAATTAGTCTTAGATTTCATTCCTCTACTTCTATAATTTCTGTGTCACAATCTCTATATAACTGTTGAAATGCCACTCCCTATAGCAGATGCAAAAGGGCTCTCTGGAAGGTTTAGTCCTTGAATGCTGCAATTGGTTAATATAATCTTTCAGGTACAAGTATGTGAGCAATAAACAAATAAACACTTTAGAACGCCCTATCAAAATACAATAAATCTAAGATATACAACAAATTTCATAATATTTTTTCATTACTGTTAAGATGGCTGGTTGTGATTAGTGTATAATAAAAGTGATGTTGCACTAGTCACAATCTGTCATCTCAAGTGTTATGAAAAAAGTTTTGAAATTTGTGCATTTGTAACAATGTTGTTGATCTAAATATCGACAAAAGCACGGCACGTCTTCATACCTATCCTGGTCATTGTAGTTGGTGTTTTTGTGCCTGACTTTGTCCTCACTGGTGGAGCCATTGTTCAAAACATCCAGCAAATAATTAAAACGTTCGGCAGATGGGAACTCTGCCTGTTCTGCACGGGCCACAGTGTCACGTAAGAGAGAGTTTTAGTCATGAACAAAAAAGCCAAATGGAAATTGCTACATTGATTAAATATGCAAATAGCTTAAACCTTCTGAGAGCTTCAACTCATTCATTGAGTAGCCAAAAAAAGGGCGGTGGGAAAAGTGTTTAGGGGTTAGTTGCAACTCTGAGGAATGCCTTCTCTCAAATTTAAGTGCTTTCTCATGTTCCTCCATGAGCTGCTTTCTTAGAAGTCTTGAGTTATCACAAACTCGTGCAACTAAGAGAAAGAAATAAAATTTACACAAATAAATTATTCAGACATAAGGAAGATGCCATGACTCATAAATATTGAAAATATATGTTTCACTCACTTGAGTTAAGCTCAGAATCTCCATCTATGAAATGTGGACTGTAATACAAAGGATGCTGCATTTTATCTGTGTGCTTCCTGCATATGACAAACACCAAAAAAAAAAGTCAATACATTGACACCAGTTAGGAAACAAAATAGGAGGCGACATAGAAGGTGCACCAGAAATACAATTTAAATCCAAATACCTTCAAAACATTATAGAACCCTAAAAGTAGCATTACAACACATTCAATGAATTACAAATTTCCAATTCAATGTCAGCAACAATTTTCTCAAGGGGATTTACCAGGCAAAGGCAGGAAGCCAGGGAATGGGTATATTTTCTATAGATAAATCTCCCTAGAATTGTGAAAAAACCATAATTTGTCATAAGAGTTTTGAGAAAGTGACACGAATAAAATTCAAACTAAATTAGCACTATTCAATTAAAAGAAAAAAGTAAAAAAATAGATAAATGCATAAAGGAAGCACCCAGTTTTGTCAAGAAAGTGACACAAAACAGCTGGAAAACTGAAATGTGAACTTCTCAAATGTGAAGCTAGGACCTTAGTTGATGACTGTAAGGAATACATGGGTATCAACATGGAATTAGGCTATTAATTATTACAAGGAGTGCCCAACATTTCTATTTATATAAAAGAATGCTTTTACTTTTCCTTTGGTCTGAATTATAAAACTTCCAAGGACTTTTTTCCTCTGATTTAGGCCCATGCTGTAAGTGCGGAATTAAAAAAATAAAAGGCCCTACTTCAACATCAATTGCAATACCACCAGCTATAAAGATGCTGTGAGGATATGGAGAGATAAAAATTGATGAAAAGCTAATTTAAAAAATCAGCGAATTCAGAAACCCAGAAAAGTAGCCGAGAAATATTAAAAATTGGGACATGTTACAGAGGATGTTAGTGGTACCGGTTGTGCCACCAGCCAAGAGAAATGTTTGCATGTAATAAAGTATGAAGACTGAACACAACATCACCATAATTATAAGAGGACATAAGGCTTAGTAAAGCGTAAATGTTTGTCAGCAGTAATAATACAAACCACAAGCATGCACCAAAAAACAAAAAAACAAAAAAAAAACCTAACCAAAGGAGATGATAATATAAAAACATAAAAAGAGGCAATTAAAAAACAAATAGTGCCAGAATCTTCTCACAATTAGAGGGGGGAGGGTAAGTTTTACTTTTACCTGTCAACAAGCCTTGACTTTTCTCTGTAAGGTTTCACCAGAACACGAGCCCCACATACAAAATGAGGATTCCCCTTGGCTAAAATTTGCTTGACAGTCTCCGCATAAACAAAAGTGACAAAACCAAACATCCTCTTCTGTTGGCAAGGAATCCTAACATCTTGAACAGGCCCAAATTTGCTGCAAAACATGGAAATTTTTTTATTAGCTCAGAAACCAAAAAAGAAAAGCAATAAATAAATATAATTTCAGAGTCTCTTACTTGAAGTAGTTAGAAACATCTTGCTCTGTGAAAGTGCTCTCAGCTGGGAAGGTAAGATAAATCTGTCGAGAACCAGCAACAATTCCACCAGGATCACTTCTCTCACCAGTGTACTCCAAGTATTTTGGAACATCTTCCGCCAATATTACCGAGTGCTGCCCATGAGGCCTACAAATCAAACAATAACAATTCAAAATTTATGCACATGAAATTTCATGGTGCAATTTAGTATGTGTAAGAAAAATAACCTGTCAATGAGACGAATGCTGTTCTTCAATCGAGCAAGAAGCTTTGTCAGACTATACCCAGCCTTACCGTGCCTTTGGCTCTCTGTAAGATACCCTTCAGCCTGAAGGATCCTCCCATACTTCTCATAATACATCATTGGCAGTGATGCAATTGAAACTGGCACGCCTCTTCTCGATTTAAGAAGCTCTGTCAACTCCGTTTCAAGCTTTTCGAGAGAGCCAGGAGAGAACATATGATCATCATTAGGGAGCTCGTTATTAGAGCTTGGACTGAAAATCTGAGAAAAGCTTTCTGGCATGGGGTTGCCATGGAAGTAGCGACAGTTGTTTCCATGTTTACAAAACCCCTTGTTGAAGTAATGGCATACTTTAACAGGAAATTCAGGCAAGCTCGGAGACCTTCGGCTGGTTCTCACACCCAATGCAGGTTCCGGGTAATAATAGTTGCTTGAAAAATCCGAACCAACCGAACGAGCAGACCCTGTCTGATCTTCCATGTTCAAGAACTGCATTTGCTTTTGAAGGCGATAATCTTCAGCAACTGAATCCGAGAATAAATCCACTGGTTGCTGATCAGCGACCACTTGGGGATCCCAGTAGGTTGCTGGGTGTGACAGAGATGCCGAGTAAGTTTTGAAAGGTAAAGACAGGTCTGAAACAGGTGCTTGGTTCACATGAGAGGGCGAGATGGAGATGGGAGAAGTAGAAACCACCAGTTTTGATAAGCCAAGCTCGGTTTTGGCTTTGTTGATCAAAGAGTAGATCAAATTATCAGGACTGAAGGCCAACCGGATCATTTCACGTTCACCATGGTCTTGTAAAAGAAGATACCCAATAATCTTTGACACATTTTCAGGCTCTACTTTCTGAATCCTGTTGTACACAACTTTTGTAGACTCAGAAAAATCCATCTCAATCCGCACCCCTACATAATAAGCTTATAGATTAGATTACAATGGAAATTGGCATATCAGAGTAATCACAACATATCTGGTACTGGTAGAATGTGTTTTTATTTATTTACTTATATAATTTAAGATTTCATCAACTCAACTCAACTCTTTTCTCGACCTACAACAGAAACAAATGCAGACCAAGTTAACCCCTAAACTACATTATTTACCATTACATCTAAGTCTGACATTTCAACGCTCATTTCTGGTAAAAACAACCAAAAATTAATGAATTAGACCAAAAAAGATTATCAGTAGGTAATCTTGTTGGTTCTGATATTACTATCCTCCACATTCACTTCATTTTTTACACCATCAACAGTTCTAGAGCAGAAGCATAATAAGAAATGAAAACAAGAATTTGTTTCTCTACTTAGCATTAAAATATAAATAAATAAAAAGGAATGAAGCCACAAAAAGCATAAACAACCAAACCAGAAGAAAAAACATTTTACTTTCTGTTAACAAAGTTGAAACCCATTATTAAGTTCAACAAATTTCTACCTTTCTGAAAACAGATTGGGAGTTAAACCAGAAAATAGTGCTTATAATTATATTTGGTGAGAAAATGAACAAAAAAGAACATTTTTCTTTCATGTGAAACAGAAAAGAGAATAAGTTTACCACAAATTCACCCTCAAAAACAGAATTCCATGTTCTTTTCCTTTCAGACAAAGAAACCACGTACTTAAAACATTTTCTAGAAACTCCTCCCCAGAAAACATAAATAAATAAAGGACAATTTTAATTTATTTATTTTTTATATCATCTCCTCTTGTTTCGAAAGAAAAAAAACCAAGTTAATAAAAAAATAATTAACATGGTATAAAAGCCAAAATTTTAACAAGCTAAAGGAAAACCAAAATCTTGAACGCACGCTTTGAACACTAAATCATTGTTTCACAACATTTATCAAACAAATCCATGGAGAGAGAGAGAAATTGACCAAAAAGAGAAGAAGAAAAAAACCAAAATTCTTTATCTTCTCATTTTCAGGAAAAAGAACTTAAAAAATATGCACATCTTAAACGCTGTGATAAATGCTTCAAAACCATTATATGAGACAAACCTATATTACAAAAGAATTAACTGCTCAATAGGTAGAACAGAAGAAGCAACACAAAGCCAAAGTTACATACAAAAATGAAGAAACACTCAAAAACATTTTGAAACACTGAAAGCATAATTTTTGCAACATTTCTCAAAAACCCAATTTGGCAAAGTAAAAAATTTAACCACAATGACCACCACAAAAAATGAAAACAACAAGAAATGAAACTTCCTAGGCATCATAGAGTGACATACCCAGCAAATCCAACAGCACCCTGAAGATGAAACAAAGTCAGACAAACCAATCCAAGGCCTCAAACTCCTATATGGCCATGAATGATTGCTCACTCTGTTCCTCTCTCTTTCTGTCTCCAACTCTCTCTCTCTGCCTCTCTACCTCTCTCCCTCCATCCCTCTCGCCCTCTATATATCTCTAGCTATTTTTATCTCCTTCTATTATACTCACTATTCTATATTTCTCTCTTCAAAAACGACACCATTCTTAAAAAAAGCAAAAATGACAGAAAGGATAGCTTTAAAGGGCGCCTTGTCTTTAGTTCAAATCAATACACATGGATAAAACCCACGTACATATAATTATAATACAACCCCTTTTAAAGAAAAAGAAATCACAACAAAACAAAATTATACTAACTACATTTTTTTTTTGGAAAAAAAAAAAATCATTAATGTAATTATTTAATCGAACATTACATACTTGTGGTCATTCTCTTTTGGTTTTTTATTTTTAAGGAAAATATTAGTAATGGTTTTGAGGAAATAATAGATAACAGGTTTGTTTTTTTTTTAGGAGATAATAGATTACAGGTTGTACTTGTTGTTGTTGTTACAGAAAATTGCGGGAATTTCATAGGGAACGTGACTGATTTCCCAAACTACCCTTAGTCAATCTCGTAGAAAAAGTCAAATTCAGTTTCTGGGTTGGCTTATCTATCTGAACATTTGATTAGTATGCCCTACTACACATACACTGAAGTAGTCTAGACTCTAGACTCTACAAAGCTGTGCTATAATTCTTTTGATGTGTTGTAGTGTAGTGTAGTATATCAGTTTTTTCAAATCAAAATTATAATATATAATTTTTTTTATTAATCACTAGAATTATATATTTGAACTTAATTGAACAATATAATTAATTTTTTAGTCTCTTGTTGATAGTTGATGTACTTAAATTTTGATTATCTTAATAAAATCTTTAAAACATTTTATAAAAAAAAAAATGGAAAGAATTTTGATGAATGGTAGTAAAATAATTGATGGGTGCATTGTATGGGGCCTACTGGACCCACAAACAATACAAAACAAATGGATGGAATGAAAGAAGAGAAGAAGGTGAAGTGTGGAGGCCACAGAAGGTGAGAAAGAATGGCGGTGATTGATTGTAGAGTAGTAGCTTAATGGCTTTGGAATTAATTCAGAAAACTTGGCAAAATCCAAAATCTATCTAAGAATGAAAGACATTTTTGCATGAAGGCCACGTGAGAGGTTTGACAGCGAATTTTCAGAGTCTGTTTGTTTCCAGGTGGTTGCTGTCCACGGATAAGTAGCTACGAATCATTCATAACCGCAACCGATACTGCTAGTCTACTACATACTACTACATTTTTTGATAATCAAATTTCTCTGATTTTCATATGGGTCCCACCTTTTCTCCTTCCGTGATTGCGGCATTAGCCAGAGGTGCAGTACTTTTATATGGGTCCTCATGTTTTTTAAGAAGAATGTTCCTCTTCCTCAACTTTTATATTGGTCCATTATTCTAATTTAATCATTTTTATTGAATTCATCATTTAGTTATATTAAAAATTATTAGGTATTTTCGGAGCATCATAAATATGTATTTTTTCCTCTCATATGAATGGTGGGTCCCACCATAAATTTAATTAATGGGATTTACCATTCATGTGAGAGAATGGAGTACGTATTTATGATACTCCAGGAGTACACGATAATTTCTCTAGCTATATAATCCTTAGAAAGAAGATAACATTATTTTGTATTGTGTCCCTTTGAGATATTCAGGTGATGAGTTTAATAGATTTAAAAGGTGTGTTATAAATTTGGATGTCTCAAACATTATTTACACTATTGATTTATGAGATTTTTACGTTGTATTATAGAAGAGAGTAAAATAATGTGATTAAAAGTTGAGAAATCACTTACTTATATATATATATATATATATATATATATATATATATATTTATATATATATATATAAAAGTAAGTGATTTCTCAACTTATATATATATATATATATATATATATATATATATATATATATTGTATTGCACCTAAACGCCCAAGTTCATATTGGGCCTTGAACCATGAATCAATGATATGGGCCAAGGATCTAATCTTCACATCGACAAAGGCCCCGGCCCAGACCCACGAATAGCCACCAACGTGGACTGAGTATTGTCAAGACACTTAGAAAGCATATCGCATACGCCCTATTCACAGGATACTCGGGAAACCATTTCCGGTAACTATGCACATGCTCGGTCACATCGCCCGGACACATCACCATTTACGTGCCCGGCAGAACCTTAGGAAACTTCGCTGCTGAACACACTAATTGAAGTGGGAACCATTTCCAAGGCCACTTGTACCTAAAAACCCACTTAAGCCCATTGACATTGGACTCTTCTTTGCACTAAGGGAGAAGATAATGATGATCACCCCATTAACGAATGCTATAAATAGGAGAAATGAATGGATAGTTGGGGGATGCAATTCTGAGGGAAAGAAGAGAGTAAGAAAGAAAGAGAGAGAGAGAGAGAGAGGAGTTAACGTTGAGAAAAAGGGAGAAAAGTGTTTGCATTGGGTCCCTTAGCCTAGGACAACCCAAGGTAGGATACTCAGACCTATCAAATAAATAGATTGTGAGCCCAAATAATGGTTTGGTCCATCAAGTCCGTCCTTGGAGCTTACATATATATATATATATATATATATAATTTTTTTTAAAACATTTATATTTCATTAGTTACTATAATTATATGATTTGAATTTAATTAAAAATATATACAACACTTAAAAAAAAAAAAATATATATATATATATATATATATATACATATATATAAGTTGTATTCTTTTATTTTCAATGAATTAAATCAACACAAAAAAATAATGATAAAAGGATTTAGAAAATTTATATGCCAACTTCTTAGTTTCTTTAACTATTTTTTTAAGAGAGGAAAAGTTTCATAGAAGAGAAATACTATGTCCACAACTTTTTCACAATAATTTTAAAACAAATTTTAGAAGCAAGTTATTACTACAGCATAAAAAAAAATTAATTTCAGTGGTGAGATTAAAATAATAATAACTTGTCATATATGATTTGTTGTAAAAATATTGTGGATGTAGCATTTCTTTTAATAGAATATCAGAGACACTTGTTATAATTAATTTTTCTTTTTTCCCCAATTTTTAGAAAAAAAAATCAACAAAAAGTTAGATAAATTGTTTCTAAACAGACATGTAGGTTGGATTATATTAATTGCATGTCTATAATTTATAATTGATATAATTGCAATCTTAGTCCGATGTATTGTCAAAAAATAGTTCATTACTATTCATATGGTACATGATATATAATTTGAGAAAAATATATTTATACGTATATAATATTCTTGTCTAAAAATTTTCAATATAAAAGAAATTCTTCAAAGTATTTACGTTTAATGGCGTAAACTTTTTTTTTTCTTACATTTATAGTTTCGTGTAGTTTAAATACAAAGTACTTAGACAAAATTAGTCTCATCACGAGTGGTTTGCACGTGCGATGAGGTTTTTTATTTTTATTTTTTGGGTTTGGTCTAGTGTCATAATTTTTCATTTATCTCAATTTTTAGATTATGACAACCCAAAAATTAAATGAAAGAAACCTGTGAGTCTTGATGAAGTAAAAAAAAAAAAAAAAAGTTGGAATGTTTTCTTGAAGGAAATATACAAAGTGAATTTTTTTTTTTATTTTTTTTTTTAAGTTTGTTTTGAAAACATGGATTAGTAGGAGAGTGCATAATTTTCAGACTCGGACCATTCAATGAACTGGAAAAAAAGAGAGGTTCAAGGTTTTTAAGGTTGGACCGAGGTCGAACCGTGATGACATTATAATTAATTAAATAATAATAAAATACAAATAAAGGTATTAAAATGACAAATGTTATTTATTTTTTTTTTTATACTAAAACTATGTCTAAAAAAAATTTAAAAAATTTCAAATGAATTTTCACCATTTTTATAAGGATAGAAAATATTAAAAGCATAAACAAGTTTAAAAGTTTTGTGTTTAGAAATTTTTCAAATTAAAAAAAAAATTCAAAATAAAATCATTTTCAACTTAAATTAATAAATTTTATATTCACATGTAAAAAACATAATTCATGAACTTCTAATAAAATTATCAAATAACATGGGAAATTGAAAAGGTATGATCTAAACTAAAAGTAAATAAAATATTTTCATTCAAGAGTGACACATCAAAGCAGCATAGCCTAATGGTAATTGGATCAGTAGGTTCTTAACATCCTTTTGGATCCTAGGTTTCATCCTTCACGCCTCCCACTTCTTTGAAGTATTTTATATTTTAATTGCATAACATAAAGAACTAGTTCTATTTGTTAAATAACTGCGTTATCACCCGATTCAAGGTTGAACTGGTTCTATAGGTTTCATCCCTCACGCCTCCCACTTCTTTGAAGTATTTTATATTTTAATTGCATAACATAAAGAACTGGTTCTATTGGTTAAATAACTGCATTATCACCCGATTCAAGGTTACCCAGGTTGGACCGGTCGGTTTGGTCCGAGTTTGACAACCTTAGGAGAGTGTCCTATTTTGTAGGCATTTTAAAGGGTATTTCTGAATTGCATAAAAGTAAATTGCATAACATAAAGAACTAGTTCTATTTGTTAAATAACCGGATTATCATCCGATTCAAGGTTACCCGGGTTAGACCGGCCGATTCGATTCAAGTCTAAAAACCTTGAGAGAGAGTCCTATTTTGTAGGTATTTTAAGGGGTATTTCTGAACCTTTTGTAGGCATTTTAGAGAGGTACTATATCTATAACATTTTCACAATAAATCATAGGTGGTTAGTTGTTATTGGTTCAAATTTGAACCTAACACTAAGATTACATTTTTACCCTAACAATAACAACCAGTAACAACCTGCCACTTAGGATTTGTTGTAAAAATATTATGAAAATGTTTTGGACATATCATTTCTCAGGCATTTTAAGGGGTATTTCTGAACCGCATAAAAATCTAGTCTAAAAAGGGGAATCCTATTATAGATAATAGATAATACTATTTAAGGGTTTCCGCTATTTAGAATGAACATTTTGTTGGTTCAAAAATACCCTCATATTCCTTTCTTAAAAATGTTTTAATAATAGGATTAACTAAGTAAAGAGAGATGCTACGTCTACAACATTTTTACAACAAATCACAGTAACAAGTGCATATTTTCATGTATATTTTCATCAAGTGCATATTTTGAATATAAATAAAAAACGTGGACAACAGTGGAATGTCTTCTGTCCACCTTCAATTCTACAGTATTATCATACAAATAATATATAGATGAATATATTCATCGGAATTGGTATCATTTTTTACTAGATGGTTATTTAGGTGGTTGAATTTAAATTTATTTTTTTAATTATGAATTTGTGTATTATTTTTGGTAATTTTTATACTTTTTAATGTTATGAATGAAGGAATATGGAAATTAAATTTGAAGACATTTACTAAACTTCCTTAAACTTGGAGTTTAATTTCATATTTGAAATTTCAGCATCATATTTCAGTGGGAAATTAGCAAGGTTACCATGGCAGTAAACATTTTTTTTATGAGACACAGAGATAAACAATTAGTAAGGCTCCTTAAGTCAAATAAGTAGTTAGTTAGGTTCCTGAAGTCAAATAAGTAGTTTACTAGCCTTTGAGCATGCGCTCGTGCTCGTTCTCAGAGGCTCTTCTATTTTTTGGGTAAAAAATGCGTGCTCAGAGGTTTTCCTATCTTTTGGGTAAAAGTTAATAATTTGCATAAATTATAATTTGGGATTAATATATTTTCCAATTACAAAAAAACCTAGGGTTGTGATGAGTAGCGCTCGTTCTCAGAGGCTCTTCTATTTTTTGGGTAAAAAAATGCATGCTCAGAGGTTTTTCTATTTTTTGGGTAAAAGTTAATAATTTGCATAAATTATAATTTGGGATTAATATATTTTCCAATTACAAAAAAACCTAGGGTTGTGATGAGTATTAAGTGTTTGTGGGTGGAATAATTTTTTCATCACAACCCTAGGTTTTTTTTTTTGGTGATTGGAAAATATATTAATCCTAAATTATAATTTATGTAAATTATTAACTTTTACCCAAAAAATAGAAGAGCCTCTGAGGCTAGTAGATATATATAATTTTTTTACATTACATCTATATAAGATTAAGATTAATTGAGATTAAAGTGATAGCCAATATTAATCACAATCTTTGTGGTGGCTTAAGAATCCCACCTCCATTTCCTCCATCATCCACCTGAAAAGAAAAAAAAAAAAAAAAAAAAAAAAAAAAAAAAAAAAAAAAAAAAAAAAAAAAAAAAAAAAGAAGAAGAAGAAGAAGAAGAAGAAGAAAAAAGAGAGAGATTAATCAAGAGCTCTACGAAATAATTTTTTTTGCTCCACCACTTATATGTGGTAAAATATTTAGTCAAAATATTGTGGTAAAGTAAAATTAAAGATAAAACCTTACAACCTTAACTATTGCCTACTGGCAAGTGTTATATATATAAGACTTTTTTTTTTTTTTGAGAATATTAAATATTTTTAATACACACAGGGAGAGAGGAGAAGATTTTAAAGAAACTTATAGTGGTGTATATCCAAAAGAGCCTTTATATATAAGACTTATAAATAAGTCATCCTTCAAAAATGAAATAGAAAATGTTCAAAATAATTTGGTGAAAAGAACAAAAATATTTAAATATCCAAGTGTATCTTAATTATTTACGTTATATAGCAAATGATGAATTTTTTTTTTTACATGAAGGGTGACCAATTCAACCGACAGGAAAATAGTGGATTACTAGCTACTAGTTTCTATCAATGGCTAATGGATTTATAAATGACTTACTAATTACTATAACTTATCAACAACCAAAAAAAAAACTTACTAATTACTATAATTGTTTTCTATTAATTAAACTCTTCTAGAATTCTTAAGATAACTTTATAATGGAGTTGTTAAATTTTTGTCCATTTATTTTAAAGTGAACAAATTATATTTTACTACCATGTCATTAATATTTTAAATAAATATTAAAATAGTGAAAGTTAAATGCCGATGATGTGGTAAAATTTAAATCCACTTGTTTGCAAAATGAATGAAAAATGTTTTTAGAATTACATAATACAATTACACTCAAGAATTTTTTTTGCTTTTTGGTTTTAGGGCACTCTAGAATATATTAACTAGGATATCTTTGATTTTTTACGGTTTTACTGTGAATACTAAATACTTTAATGGTTTGTTTTGATTGAGAGGGAGGGAGGGAGATTAAAGGGAAGTAGAGTTGACCCAAAATTAACATATTTTTAGTCAATTTTACTCTATTCTTCCTCCCTTTTTCATCGACCCAAACAGGCTCTAAAGAATCAAAATCTAGATATGCAAGATTCTGAAAAATAAAGAATAGAAAAATTCCAGATGTGCAAAAAAGAAAATTTTGGGCCCTGTTGAACCGGGCCCATTCTGTTAAGCCGCTTAGTAAAGTTTTGCTGTCTTCAAGAGTCTCTCTCTCTGGTTGTTCTACTTTTAACATGATTCAAAAAATAGAGTTGTACGGAGTTGTTGTTATCATCTGCATTTTGATACATTAACATTAGACAATTAATAGTGGGATTAGCAAAATATTAGGTACGATATAGTGTTGACATTTGAACTTATCCTGTTTTATATAATTTGGTTGTTGTCAGCACGTATTCATTATTTAAATATTAGATAACTTTTATTCAAATTAGGATGGTGACAGCTCATTCATTCCAAGGAATTAGTACTTGGAAAGTTTTTTTTTTCTTTTTTGAAGAAAAATGTATTTTAATTAAGAATTAGTTTCTTCTGTTAATCTGTTTCATTTTATAGCCAGCAGTACTTAAGTTGTAAATTATGTATATGCCCATATGGTGGACCCTATTATAGGCAATTAGTGTTAAACTTTAATGTTTGGGATGTTTAAAATTAAAGATAATGATTAATGAGGAGTTAATGAGCCTACACAATTTGCTTCATCCAATTCTCTCTTTCTTTTTGTCTTTTTCCCCCTAATGTTTTTTATTTTTTTATTTATAAATCTAAAACAAAACTCTGGGCCACTTTTTATTTAGAGGGACAGGAGCTTAGCTTGGAAGTTTTGATATATAAATTTGTTTTATTATTTTTGGAAGCTCATTAAAAAAAAAAAAAAAAAAATCAAGAGCTCAGCATAATAGTTAAAAAAAATTAAAATTTTTTTCTTACTCCACAAAATAAATATTCTCTAAAAAATACACATTTTCTATGCGCTCCTAATGATGGCTCTTTTATTATCGGACTAAGATATCAGTCGGTTTTGGTATAGGTAAGGATTAAACTCCATATCTGTTATTCAACCATTGGAAATTTTACCAATTGAATTAATTGAAATCCACATATTTCCTTATCCTTATTAGCGTAAATTGCAAATTACACCCCTAAAATTTAGTAGTATTTAGATTTTACACCCTGAAGTTTTAGAATTTAAATTTTATCTCCTGAAATTTGAGGTGTTTAGATTTTACATCCTGACATTTTAGAATTTGGATTTTATTCCTTAAAATTTGGAAGTGTTTGAATTTTATACCCCAAATTCTAAAACTTAATGGTATAAAATCCAAACACTCTCAAATTAAAGGGAGTAAAATCCAAACAACCCTAAAATTTAAGGGGTAAAATCCAAATTTTGAAACGTTAGGGTGTAAAATTCAAACACACCCAAACTTCAGGGGGTAAAATCTAAAATTTAAAACTTCAAGGTGTAAAGTCCAAATACTCCCAAAATTTAGGGGTGTATATTGTTATCGACATTATAATTATTTACTTTGTTAAGGTTTGTTATTATATACAACAATAAAATGATTAATATCAATATTTTTTAGTTTTATATTTTACTATACTTATATTAAATATTAATATGTTTCGTATTTTGTTATTATCTTTATTTGTTATCTATTAATATTTTTTATATTGAATGATAGATCTTATGGAAATATGTAATACATGTATATTTATATTGTATTTTAAATATAAAAAAATAAATTATAATAATATGAAATAATAAATATATATATATATATATTTTTTAACTAAGTGAATGAAGGATTTATCGTGTCCTTCATTAACTTGTTTTTACACATATATGCTCAATTATTTTCTTTTATAACATCATAAAAAATTATATTAAGATGAAATAAATATACTACTAAATTGGAATATAATAAGAGGAATAGCGTCATAATATACCCATATATACATCTATTTAAGTTTTCTATATCTTCTATTTTGTGTACTGCATCTTTTTTTCACGACTTTCATATAATATATAGATTCCATCCTATATATTACAGATTCTGCCTACTTTGATTGGGCGGAGGAAATATGATTCTTTTGCTTTCCTTAAGGAACGAGTTTGGAAAAAGATTCAGGGTTGGAAAGGGAAGTTGCTTTCTAGGGCGGGGAAAAAGATTCTGATAAAAGCAGTGGCTCAATCTATTCCCACCTATATGATGGGGGTGTTTCAATTGCCTGGAAAATTATGTGATGGGTTGGATGCTATGTGTGCCAGATTTTGGTGGGGCCAAGTTGGTGAAGAGAGGAAAATTCACTGGAAAAGCTGGAGCTTTTTAACACAGTCAAAGAAAGAGGGTGGGATGGGCTTCCGAGATATTAGATCTTTTAATTTAGCTATGCTAGCAAAGCAAGGATGGCGATTGTTGCAAGATAGAAACTCTCTTTTGTATAATTGTTTTAAGGAAAAATATTTTCCGCGGTATGAGTTCCTTGAGGCGAAGGATTGTCAAAATAGCTCTTACGTTTGGAAGAGCTTGCTGGCTGCCCAACCGGTTTTGAGGAGAGGGTGTTATTGGAGAGTGGGTAATGGTGCTTCCATCCATGTTCTGAAGGACTATTGGTTACCTAATCAGCCAACCAGAAAAATTTTGTTCCAACTTGAGGAGGATATTTGGGAGTGGAGGGTTTCAGACTTAATAGATTGGCAGACCCACCAGTGGGATAGAGAACGAATTCAGGCTTTATTCCATCAGTTTGATGCTGAAGCTATTCTTCAGGTTCCTTTGAGCAGGCGGGTTGTGCAGGATTCCTTGGTATGGTTGTTTACAAAGAAGGGCAGCTATAGTGTGAAGTCCGGTACCATGTCGCTAAGCTATTGAAGATGGCGAAGAGTTCTTCAGGAGAGACTTCAGTGCAAAGAGCAAGCACTTCCTTATGGTTACGGGTTTGGAAAGCAAGGGTCTCCAATAAGGTAAAACTCTTTTCTTGGAGAGCATGTCAAAATATATTGCCTACACGGGATACTTTGGTTCGGAGAAGGGTGGTGGAGGATGCGAGTTGTTGCTTCTGTCATAGCGCTACGAAAACGGTATTACATGTGCTTTGGGAGTGTGGGGCGGCACAGGATGTGTGGGCGAGTAATGCTATCAGATTTCAAAAATTTGGGACTAAGCAAGTGGATTTTAGACAGCTGGTAGCTGGTCTCATGCTGAAGCTGTCATTGGAGGAATGGGACTTATTTTGGGTGATTTGTTAGCAAATTTGGCTGCAGAGGAACACGGTGTTGCATGGGGGTGTCTTCCAACACCCATCACGGTCTCACCAACGTGCATCAGATTATTTGAGAGAGTTTGTTAAGGCTCAAGACCAACTGAGTGTACCTGTATCAGTCCATATCCCTGCAAGTCAAGCATGGCAGCCACCACAAGGAGAGTTCTTCAAGCTGAATTTTGATGGAGCCATTTTTGATAATGGTGCGACTTCGGGCTATGGTGTTGTTATTTGCAATAGGAATGGTGAAGTTATGGCTGTTGTATCTGCCAAGGGTGGTGCTGTGAGGGATAGTGAAGAATTGGAGGTGATGGCTTGTCGCAAAGCTTTGGAATTTGCTATAGACGTTGGTTTTATGGAGGTGATACTAGAAGGTGATAATGCCCTGGTTATGAAGACAGTTTCATAGGCTTAACCAAACTTCTCTCGGCTTGGATTGATCTATCAAGATATTTGGTGCTTGGCTGCAGGTTTTAGATCCATCTCAGCTAGCTGTGTTAGGCGTAGTGCAAATGGTGTTGCTCATGCTTTGGCAAAATTTGCTAGGTTATTTGATAATGATATTGTATGGATGGAGGAGGATCCTCCCCCTGCTGTGGATGCTCTGTATTTGGATTCTAGTCTTTTGATTTAATGAAAGTCATTTGGTTCCGGTTTCAAAAAAAATCCTATATATTACAGATTATATCAAGTATTCTTTTTTTTTTTTTTTTTGGTTGAATAAACATCTTTTATTGTAAAAAAGACCTAGGCCCAGATCCATCTCTTTACAAGGCAGGCCCAGATCGATTCCAAAAGGCTAAGAGAGGAGCGGCTAAATGGTCCTCGATCTCTTCTAATAAAACAGAAAGATACATTAATTAGTAGACCAATCGGGAGAATCATACATGTTTGTTTCTAACTAGTCACTAACCCGTGCGATGCACGGGAAAACTATTAGAAAATAATAAAGCATGTATATATTAAAAGACAATTTAAGTTTATGTGTGCTTGCAAGGGATACATACCTAAATAGTTCTTGCGGTAGAAATAAAAGCCTTATCTTTGAGATAAAAAACTGATGTAAACAAACTAACCTTACATGAAACAAATTAAAAAAAAAAAAAAAAAAAACATAAAACTGATGTCACGGGAAATTCAGCCACATAGTAGTAATATATAAATCTCTTAAAACCTAAACCTAAACCTAAACCTAAACGTAAGGACTAAATATTTATGCGCCTTCTCTTGCTTTCCTGATGTATTTGGTTAAAAACATAAAACTGATGTCACGGGAAATTTAGCCACATAGTAGTAATATATAAATCTCTTAAAACCTAAACCTAAACCTAAACGTAAGGACTAAATATATAAACAAACTAACCTTACAAAAGCTGAACTTTATAAGCTAAAATCTATACCGTGAGTTGTAGATCTTGAATGCTATACCGTGCGTTTAGGACTTCCTACATCTGGAGAGAGAGAGAGTTTGCAGAAACCAAAGAAAATCTCTCTATAGCTTAAGAAACACAATATAATAAAATCAAAGAGATAAAATTTTCAGAGGACAAAATATTATAGATAATTTAAAAGAATTTTGGTTTAATTCTTGAACACTGCAACTCCATAAAATTCATACTAATAATAATATTTTATGATAGCGCAGTTAGAATTTTGGTTTAATTCTTGAACACTGAATTCGAAATTGATTATATGAGTATTCAATGGTGAACAAAGTACTATGTATTAATTAATATATAAACAAAACTAACCTTACAAAAGCTGAACTTTATAAGCTAAAATCTATACCGTGCATTGTAGATCTTGAATGCTTTAGGGCTTCCTATGTCTGGAGAGAGAGAGAATTTGCAGAAACCGTGGCTTTATATTTCTTAACTTGAGAGAGGGGTAAGGTTGCTAGGGTTTTGAGGAGTTATAATTTTTATTTATTTTTTATTTTTTAAATATTGTGCTGATGTGGAAAATTGTGGTGCCAGCAAAGGTTTCGGTTTTATATATATATATAGATAAGGGGATCAACAACGTTCCAAGCTTCTTCTTCTTCATTTAAAAAAAAAAAAAAAAAAAAAATTTTAAAGCCAACTGCTATTGCCTATATATGATACTGATGATAGAGATGCTAGCTTCTCGATCCCCACAATGGGCTTCCTTCCATGCATGCATGCATGGGCAAACTCCAAACTGTGAAGTCCAAGCCGAAACCACCCCACCTTTATCATAATATGATATCTTCCTATATTATGCGTGGGTTTGGATACCGCTTATTTTGCTGAAAATTGAAAACAATAAAAAAATATTTTCCAGTTACTGTCCACTTTTAAAATTACTGTTCATTTGCCTATTTGCATTGTTCACGGGATGAGGCACTGAGCTAAAAAAAAAAAAAAAAAATTTAAATGTGTAAATAGTGCCATGAGACCCATTTTTAATGAAAGTTTTGCTGAAAAAAGATGTTTGTGTATCCTGTGAACAGTGCATGTGCCCTTGAAATGCTTTTCTCAAAAAGAAAAAAAAAAGTGAAACACAGACACGTGCTTTTCATCAATATCCAAACGGGTACCAGGACTACTTTCGTGTTTAAAACGTTGCTTAATTAATAAATCGGATGCCAAAGCTCGTCGTCGATCACATTTTATATTACTAAATCTTTGTAGTAACTTTCAATCATTCATTATCATCATAAATTAAAAAATTAAAAAAAAAGGATAAATAAGCAAGTAAATAGACCATCAATATTATTGAAAGTTCAAATATGTGTATACCCCTAATTTACAACTTAACCAATTCAAGCATTATGTCAAACAACTAGTGTGCAGAAAATGAACATAAGTTATAATATAGAATTGGAAAAACTATCTAAGCCAAATTAAAATCACAACCCACAGCAGATAATAAAAGGCAAAGATAAAAGGGAAGGAAGATGCAAACACAAAGACAACACGCGATGTGTTATCGAAGAGCAAACCGAAGCCCTCGGCCTAAAACCTCTCCGCCGCCCTCCAAGCGGTAAACAATCCACTAGAAAATGTAGTTGGGATACATGGACAGCAATAGACCCTCCAAGCCTAATCTACCCAGTGCACCTAAGCCCTCCAAGCTTCTTGCTCCAACGAGGTTGCGCCGAACCTTTTTCTTTTCTAGCTTTCCGGATTTCGCTACTAGACCGTAGCATCAACCAATATAGATTGGTTCCTTCCTAATTGCTTCCCAGAACACCAAACAGCCCTCTCACAGTGATGAATATGGTGAGAACAAGGTTTTGGTAAAATGCCCCTCAAGGGTTTAACAATGGAGAGGAAGAGAGTTGAGGAATTTGAAGAGACTCTAATGTATAGATTGTAGGTGAATAAATCTCGTTTTACTCTAGGGTTTCTCTCTCAAAATTCTCTCTGGAAGCTCTCTTTCATTTGTGGGTATAAGGGGTATTTATACTGGAGTGAGAGAGGAATGTGAAACGTCAGGTTTTACAAAACAGGGGTGGCTCGCAGCTTGGCCTCGCGACTTGACTAAGTCGCGAGATAACCGTATGGCCAGTTGTCCTGTTTTGTCCTATAGTGCTCCAACTAGCATAACTGTTCACCTTTTGGCATGCTTGGCACGTGTGCTGCATCTGGCGGCTTGCAGCCGCGAGCCACCCGCGAGATCAAGCCGCGAGTCTCTGTTTTCTTGCACACTCTTGAGCAATCAACATTCTATCTTACTCACTACCCTTACAATAAGCCTACCTAAATACAGGGTTACTAAATGCTGAAATACAAGCAAATTTGGCACGGAATAAAACCAATAAGATGGTTGATTAAATTCAACCTTACAATTATTATTATTTCAACTTAGAAATACTCATAAATAGAGGGGTACTTAAAATGATAAAATCAAAATCCCCTCTTTTAGTTTTACTTTTATCACATTGATCACTGAAAGAACCGCAACATTAGTTGATACAGTGGCTATAATTGATTGTGCCATGGATGGTTCTTAATGTTATTACTTATTAATTAACTATAATAATTCATAATTTCGTTGTCAAGGACAAAATGATACAAACATAAACATCTAAATATGATTAAAGTTCGTAGTTCTGACAACTGTTGTCATGATCAGCTTAATTACATCTCAAAAATGAAAAGAAGATGACGTTGCAATATCCCTTTCTTTGGTCTTCTTGTTCTTAATCTTATCATAATAATACTACGCATTAAAATGATTATAAAATGATCATTTTTTAAGTTAAGGGTACAACATGCTTACTAGTGTTAAATAAAGATTAAATATTTTACCAAAATAAAATAAAAAAATAAAGATTAAATAATAATGGTTATGAACTATGAACCTTATCAACTTCACATAATACTCCACCTTGACTAGATGAAATTTTGCTCTTGATCGTTGGATCAACTTTGATGGTCAAAGTATGTTCATCAATGATTGTTTATTACTTGATTAATTGTACATTACTATTCATTTGTTTTAGGTCACCATTCTGGAAAAATTATTAACAAGAATAGAGGATACAAGTACAAAAAATCTTACTTTATCTTGAAGTACCTACCTACAGTAAAACCTACTTATCAATAAGGAAACTTAGCTTCAATTCCCAATTGGATTACTTCTTGTAGGAAACTTTTTTGCACAAATCTTCAATTCGTGACTAACACCACAGCAATCGCTTGATAGATGTAGTTTTTGCAAAGTTCTTTAATACATTCTTGATGAAGTAGTAGCAAGCTTGGTAAAAAGAAAAGAAAAGAAAAAAAAACCCTAGGCACATAGTATGCGTGTAGCTCTTTGTGTAATTGATGACGGCCATAAAATATTGTTTTTATATGTTTTGGAATCCTAGTGCACGAATTCCAAGACAGCCCAATTTATTATGAACTAAAACTGAAATTATTGTTTAATTTTCCCATAACTCGATAAATTGAAAGATGTCAAGATAGGTATCGAAATTCATTTATTCTCGATAGATCAATAGGTATCAAAGTCTTGTTTTTGGCAGGTTTTCTGAGCAATTTCTTTTGCAATCTTGAGCCTTTGAATCATACCACTTTTTTGTTGTTCTTAAATACTAAACTCAAATACATATAAAATGTGTTTTATCACATGTTTGCCAATTTACAAAAATATGACCCTAACAATGATGCTTGATGTTATGGTGGGGATGTTAAGTTGGAGCAATTGAGTGACTTGCATGGTGTTATAAGGTAACTACATTAATATTGAGAGTGTTGATTACTTTATGTATATTTTTATGATTATTGAAAACACAGTTGTCAAAATGTGAATCGTATCATGACCTTTTTTTTTTTTTGGTATCGAATTGTAACGTGTATCATAAGATACACAAAAACCTAATAAAATTATTTAAGAAAAAAGTATAGATATACATATATAAAAGTTATATTTATTATAAATCCAAAATATATTCAACTAACAACCAATTTAATCATTGCTTATGTAATAATTGTGTAGGCCCAACCCAAAGTACTTAGTGGCCTTTGAGGTTGGGCTCCCAATTTATTTGTTTAGAGTGGGTAAACAATTCCCTACTATGGGTAAATCCCTTTAAGGCTAACCTAACAGCCCAAATGAAAGAGTTTGTGACCTAACTTGATTCTTTCCCCCTCTGTGTGTTTCCCGTGGAGTCTCAGGGCTATGTACCGAGCTTCCTTCTCTTTAACTATTTCTCTCTTTTTTGCTCTCGCATATCACTCTCTCTCTTCCCCTAGATTTTCCAACCCCCTTTCACACCATCTATTCCCCTTTTTATAGTCTTCCTTTAGTGGGTTTGTCATCATGAGTTGCGGTTTTTCCCAAAAAGGTAGGCCCCATTTTGACCTATATTCTTGATCGGATGGTACCCGTTGCACATTTCTGAATTGACCACATTAGAACTTGTGCCAACCTCCAAATCTATGCTAGGCAGGCGAATATCCCTAAGGCAATATGTAATGTTCACGGTGATGCCTTGGGTTGGTTTGTACTATACCATGCTTGGACCCTCCATCACTTGTTCAATACGACTGGGGTGGGCCTGACTTATGTGGGCCTTGGCCTTGGGCAGGTATTTGATTTATGGATCGTAAAATAGCCCCCCACGATTTCATCTTTCGGCACGGAATATTAGATTAGGGCCATTTTTCCTTTGCTGAAGCTGGGTGATGTTCCGAGCTGCCGTTTGATTTATTGGCTTTAACAGCCTGCATTGATGTGACCATTGTCCCCCCGGGGACATCAAGCATTAGGCAATTAATGCCTCAGACTTGGTAACTGACGCACCAAACATGCGTTACGATAGCTATCTTGATAGATTGTTGACGATTCAGGGACGTTTCAATTACCAAGGCGCATGTGTGAAGGTAGTTTTGGGTAGTTATCGATCCCTTCGCCTATGCATTTAATACTCATTACCCTATATATATGTGCCGATCCCTCAAACGAAGTTTTTTATTTACATTCTCACAATCCTTAGAGTTTTCTTCAGACCAAGGAGTCCTTCTATCTAAGAATAGACGCTTCTGCCAAGAAAGCAACCTTCCAATAAGTTCTTTTTCCTATGTCTTCCCTCATTTTCACTTTCGTTTATTTTAGGATGGGTTTCTCCCAATTAGTAGATATTGAGGCGAGTGTAGCAGCCTTTAAGGTTCAATTCAATTTTCCTTAGGATGTAGATATAGCGTATTGTCCTGAGGACAATATTGAAGACGAAAGGATGTCGAAGGTGATTTTTATTCCCTTTATGGCAATCCCCAAGGGTGGGGTTAGGTTCCCCTTAGATCCCTTTCTCCTTAGGACCCTTAGTTTTTATAGTATTTGTCCCAACCAGGGTCTTCCCAATTTTTATAGGATGGTAAGTTGTGTTAGCTGACTACATAGACTGTACAACTTGAACCTTACCCACCATGACATAATTTTTTTGTACAATTGTTGTGATAGTCTTTATAACGGGTATTACCTTAAGGTTTGAGACCCTCGGTTTAGGATGATATCCTGTCTCCCGAACTCCAATAGAAATTCCCAAGGGGAATTTCTAAAAGTGAGTGGAAACTAGCTGGCCGATGAGCTAACTTACCCAGTGTCACCTCGAAATGTAGGTCGGTATCCCCTAAAAACTTGTTCGGCTTACTTAACCATTACCCCTTTATCTCTCTCTCTCTCTCTTTTAATTTTTTTTTTTGAATTTCAAAACACACACCTTTTTTTATTTGCTAAGTGCAGTTTCTCGGTTGTTGTTTTACAGATTCCAAACGTATCAAATCGAACATTGCCTTGGTGGAAGTTCAGGATCTTAATTTTGTTCTTTGCTTGAAGATATTTGTACATTACGACAGTCAACTCCAGGCATCACACCTCATTTTAGGCTGCACTCCTTCGTACACTAGCTACCAAACTCCAGGGCTAGCCTTACTTGCATCAAACCCACTGTTAACCTACAAAGATGTCCAAATACCGGGTTTCCTCCCTAACATTTTGGCAAATGAAGCTCGGAAAAAGGGATCTCACCAAGCAAGGGATAGTTCAAAAGAACTAGTTATGGACGGTTCAAGTGACATCGTTTTTCATGGGTGACTACAACATATTCCTATGAATGATCTCAAAGAAGAAGAAGAAGATATGGTTCGTTGGTGCAACGTTAAGATCAGGCACTACTTCCTTGAGGGCAACCAGCGGCAGGCAACTACAAGAGGCAGAGGACATCGAGTGGCTCGAGGAGCCAGACCGAACCCCCATCCTAACAACAAACTCCTTTTGCTACCCCGGCCACAGCAGAGCCACCTGTTCTCCTTACAGTTGGAGTGGCTCCAAGAATAGAGGGTCGTCCTGCCACAATAGCGGTCGGTAGGTCTTCTTCCACTCATACTTCTCGGGACTAGCAACACACCTTCAAGCTGGGTAAAGGTCCCATTCCCTTGAATGTGCATCTGGGAATATGGAGGCTGGTTTCCTTGTCGACAGCCCGACAGCCTTGGCAAGGCCTTACTCCTACCTGATGACATGCGCTTTTGGAAGGACTGCAAGGACAAGGATGTCTTTTTGAACCTCAAGTGGCACTCCATTGCGGTAAACATCCCCTATCTTTACTACTGTATTATAAGTGTAACTTCGACTGTGTTTTGCCCAGTACTTAGTTTTTTCAATTTTCTTTCTCCTAGGCGCATAGATGACCCATATCCTAGAGGGTCGGTTGAAGAATGCCACGGAGGAGACTGAAGGGGAGAAAGCTCTAAAGCAGGTGGCAGAGTCCACCATTGAGGAGAAAAACCTAGTGGTGGCCAAGGCAGAAAGGAGGGCCACAGTTGTCGAGAAGGACAGGGACTCCTTCCAACACAAAGTTGATGTCTTGGAGGGAAAGCTTGAACATTTTGATACTCAAATAGCCCAGGCCTTGAGCATAATTTCGGCTAGAGATAAGGAACTAGAAGTGATGAACACAAGGAAATCAATAAGACTGAATGTCTCGGGCGTTGATGATCTCTGTGTTACTTGGAATATCCTAAAAAAATGAACAAAAATCAGAGGAGACCAGGGAAGACCAGCCAAGAATCCTTTGATGGTAAAGTTAGTATTTTCAGAATTCCAATTTGTATGGAAATGTCTCAATGCCTTACCTTCTCGTAGAAGAGCCCTTATATAGTGCTTGTCTGAGGCAGTTACTTCTCTTACCGTTGTGGAGTTCGGAAGACTCGGAGGTAACTTCCATAACCGTCATGGAAGTTACCTTATTTGGCCTTTGTTTTCCACAACTGCTTACTAGAGAAGCGGTTTTGTAGCTTGACAGGAAAACAAAGGTCGTCTTGAGTACGTATTCAAGGATCACGTTCAGGATGCAAGGTGCTCGTCCAACCTACTTCACGGATGGACGAGCTTATCCTTGGATGAACATGATCTAAGCAATTCAACTCTTCCTTAGGATGAGCCATATGGACGAGTTTCAAGTGTTGGTCTATTTCATAACACCATCAGTTGCCCCCTCGTCCATATGGATCGTCTAAGGGAATGTGTAACTTGGCATCATTTCCCTAGACATACGCATTTAAAGTCTACAATTAGATGTGCCACGTGCCGTTATTTTATTGGTGATCCATCTCGTCGATTTATTTTTTTGAGGGGTAAGCCAAGTGTCATATCCTGGTTGGTTGTGTCGTTTCGAATACCCAGGTCAGATGTCTATAAATAGTGGAATTCCTCCTCTACCCTTTACATTTATGAAATTTCCCTTCGTCTAGAGTCTCGTCTAGAAGTCTTTCCGCGTCCATAGTCCTCCCTCGTCTAAAGCCAGGTATTCTCTTCCTTCTCGTCTTTAGGTTTTTGGTTTCCAAAAAATGTCTGAAACTGTTATTTCTTTGTCTAGCAATAGTACAGAGAAAGCTATAGACAAGTATTATGATACAACCAGTGATAGTGGTTCTAGTAATAGTAGCCATAGTAGTGAGGAGAGTTCTACGGACGAGGGGTATACCTCTAGTGTCCCTGGGCTTCCTTTAGAAGTTATCCAAGATTAACTTAGGAAAGCTTCTGATTCCCAAGCTGGCACCTCGTCCAATGTCCCTCCGTCTAGTCCTTTGGACGAAGAGGAGACCGTCTATAGTTGTGCAGTAGGTATTCATTCCAAAACGAGTGAGCAAAGGCTTAACAATCTTAGGACATGGTACCAGATCCCAGATGAGCTTAGCTTAGGTTGCCTGTCCGTGGAGAATGGTGCTGCAATCCCCGTTTTAGGGTAGGCGTCAATGAGGCTTATTTCTTGGGGGTTTTAGGTTACCATTGAACGCATTTGCTAGAGAGTTATTGGTTAGGTTAGGTTTAGGTATATGCCAATTCAACCCTAATGCGTGGAGATTAGTTTTCTCTATGCAAATTATGTGGAAAGAAGTATTTGGAGGGGACTGTCCTCCTATTGCGGACGAGTTCCTCTTTCGTTACAAACCTTCATAAATAAATCAATTCCTTGGCTTTACCAATTCACAGCTAAGGGTAAAGATTGTAGATTAATCAAGTCCCTGGCCTCGTCTAACAGGAATTGGAAGACAAAGTTTATCTTTGTCTCTGGTTTTTGGGCAGGGAACCCTGTGGACGTTGGCAGGAACCTTTTTGCCCCTTATTCTGGGGACATAGGGAGCCTTCATCCTGAAGGTACGTCCCTCCCCTTTTTCACCTTTCTCTTTCTTTTATCTTATTTTTTATTTGTTTTTAACCTTTGTTTATTATCTGCTTTACAGGTGTTAAACGACCTTCCTTAAGTAAATTTCACCGTGACCGCGTCCACAGGGCTCATCTTTACGTTGATAGGGATTTTCAATCTTTGGTTACCCTACGACATCTTGCTAAGTGGGGACTTGGTCCTGAACCTTCAGACGAGGCTATTGCCCACGAAGTCACAGGCTATTGAACATCCTGTCATACTTCCTGATCTATTTATAATTCATCACTTATTGTTATTGTTTTTTGCTTTAGGAATGTCAACAATGAAAGAAAACAAGGAGAAATAAGTTGTAGGTGAAGAGAATCATCTTGAGACTCAATCTCAAGCTCGTCCTTTGGTTGGGGACAAAAAGAGATCTTTGTCTAAAAATCTGGATTTGGGAAATCTCCCCAACTGACAAGGCAAAAAGGCCAAGCATGGGTCGTCCCAAACAGTCAAGCCCAACCTTCCCTCGTCTCAACTGCCCGTCAAAATAACGTGGACTCGTCCACTCCAATTGAGACCACTCCACCCAAGACGACTATGCCTGCCACATCCCAGCCTTCCCAACGGGTCCCTTCAAATATTATTGAAAATGAAGACCTGGCTTGGGAGCATTTTCAAAAAGCTGTTTTAGACGAGGACATAAATACTTGCTATGACATGTCCTTAAAGGATTTTGAACATTCTGGTGTTCATGATCTTTTTAAGGTAAGTAATCACATTTTTTCCTTGTCTTTGCTAAAAGATATAATTATATGTATTTTCATCTATCTTTCATTTTCATTCATCCATTTTTCATCTCTATCTTCTTCTTTTTTTTTTTTTAGGCTATGTCAAAATTTATTGCAGCATCCAGGCAGGACATAGGATTGGACAAGACGAGGGTCTTGTTAGAGACGAAGATTCAGGAGGTGAAAGAAGAATCTAAGAAGTGGGCTGGGGTAGCTGCCAAGGCTAAGGAGAAGACAACGGAGCTACAAAACTTGATTGAGGAATTAAAAACTGATGTAGTGGAAAAAGATACTCGTCTTGATCATCTACAAAAAAAGAACAACGAGCTGAGTACTCTTCTTTCCAAGGCTAAAGAAGATGCAGTGACTGAGTTCACGGCATCCAAGTAATACACTGATCTTCTGGACTCCAATTATGCAGCAGGGTTTGAGGATTTTAGAATGGATGTTGTGGAAAACTTCCCTGAAGTGGACTTTAGCTCCATTAAACTCAACCTGACTGCTACTACCAGTTCTCTCCTTCAAACTAGCTCCAAGAATGTTAATGTGGAAGACGATGCTACTACCCAACCACTTCAGGATGACCCCAATTCCAATGCCCCTTCTTCATAAAGACGAGACCTTTGTATTTAGATTATCCTTAGTATTTCTATTTTTTTTTTTTTTTTTGGTTTGATCCATTGTTTTGGATCTTTTTATTGTAACCCAAGTACATTTTATATTGTCCATGCTTTTAGGATGGGCTTCTAAACAATTGCCTTTTGGGCTTTTTATTTTAGCAAGGGTTTTTTGGATTATGAATGTTTGTTTCCTTTCTATCATTGTGTGGACAATTTTTTTATTTTTATTTTAACAATTGATTTCATTCTTGACTCGTCCATGATAAAAGTTGTATTCATTCATCCTTTTGAATTTTGTGAGTTATTTTATAAGTATAGCTCGTCTTTGGGGATGGCAACACTTTTTCCCTCAACTTTATTCGTCCTGAGACTTGGTAGCTGGTTTTACATTCCATCCATAAGCCTAACTTTTTTCTCATCCTAATAATTGGATTGTTATAGTTGGCGTCCGGTTTGACATGAGATATTCATGTATGCATTTCCTCGTCCATGGGTAGGACTAATGTATTAAGGGCTTTACTTCGTCCATTATCTGGATGAATATGCCTTATTTTTCCTTGCTTTACCTTTGGGAAAGCTTATAGACGTTACATCTCCGCGTCTAGAGATTTTACTTGTCTTGGGCTTTTAGCCTTCTTGTTGATTATTTTGAATAAAAACAATATAAATACTAAAAATATACACAACATTATGTATATAGCATAAACATTGTTCATAGGTGAGGCATGTGCTTAGAAGCTAATGCCTTTAGGGAATTAATAAATACAACTCCATAACCTCGTCCATTGCTCATGACACAATTTTAAAGACTAGTATAATTTTAGGAAATTAACACATGCACAAAGCTTATATTTAAACAGACTTCGAAACAAACTTTTAGCTGCTCATCCTAGGTAATGCTCGTCCAGGCTGGGACTTTACTGGTAATACCTTCTCAGGTGTTCAACATGCCAAGGGTGTTCCAACTTCCTCCCGTCCAAAGTTTCCAAGTAGTAGGATCCTTGCCTTTTGCAATTGATGACTTTGTAAGGTCTTTCCCAATTAGGTCTCAGTTTCCCATGAGCCGAGTTCTTGGTTGCTAAAGAAACCTTTTTCAAGACGAGGTCTCCTATGTTGAATCACCTTAGCTTCACCATTGCATCATACTGCCTAGCCAGTAGGTTTTTGTACCTTGCCATCCTATATTCTGCGTCCGTCCTTACCTCATCTATTAGATCGATGTTTAAACAGAGTTGCTCCTTGTTATCCTTATCCTACTACATCATCACCCTGTGGTTGGCCATGTACACTTCTGCAGGTATGACTGCTTCGTTTCCATACGCTAGCTTGAAAGGAGTTTCCCATGTAGGGGTTCTCACTGTCGTCCTGTACGCCCATAGAACACCTGATAGCTCATCTGGCCATACTCCCTTTGCCCCCTCAAGTCGAGTCTTGATGATTTTCAACAAGGATCAATTTGCAACTTCGGCCTGACCGTTTGCTTGGGGATGGGCGGGCGAGGAATAATGATTTTGAATTCCGAAGTGTTCACAGAAGTCCCTGAAAAGTGCATTGTCAAATTGTCATCCGTTGTCAGACACTAATACCCTAGGCACCCCAAACCTACACACAATATTCTTCCAGACGAAGCTCTTGACATTTTGTTGCGTGATACTTGCTAAGGGTTCTGCTTCTACCCACTTGGTGAAATAATCAATACCCACTACCAGAAATTTCATCTGCCTCGTCTCAAGTGGAAAGGGACACAAGATGTCTAACCCCCATTGTGCAAAAGGCCATGGGGCCATCATTGGGGTGAGATATTCTGATGGTTGTTTGGGAACGTTACTAAACCATTGGCATTGATCGCAGATCTTGACATATGCCTTGGCATCAGCTTGCATATTGGGCTAATAGTAGCCTGCGCGGACGACTTTGTGGACAAGTGATTTAGCTCCTGAGTGGTTGCCACATGCTCCTTCATGAACCTCCCTCAATACATAGTTGGCCTCGTCCAGAGCTAAACACCTCATATAAGGTTGTGAAAAACCCATTTTCTATAGTACCTCGTTTATGAGGACGTATCTGGCAGATCTGACTCTAAGCTTCCTGGCCTCGTCTTTTCCTTCTGGAAGCTTTCCATCCTTCAAGTATGATACTATTGGAGTCATCCAATTTTCTTCACCCTCTATCTGCTGCACCTCTGGAAAGTCTATGCTGGGCAGGTATTGAATTTCATCAAACTCATCCATTACTTCGCTTGCTGAGGCTTTTTTTGCTAAAGTATCTGCATCCATATTTTCTTCTCTTGGGATCTGAATGAAATCAGCTTCCTTAAACTTCTTTACAAGGTGTACCACCTTATTAAGGTACTTCTTCATTCGTTCTTCTTTGGCTTCACATGTCCCATTTACTTGGCCTGTGACTAGCTGAGAGTCTCCCAGGTTGAGTATCGATTCTGCTTCCACAGATTTAGCCAACTCCAACCCTTTAAGAAGGGCTTCATACTTAGCTTCATTGTTGGTTGTTTGATACTGCAGATGAACCTTGTGCTTCAATTTATCTCCCTTCGGGGATAGTAAAACAACTCCTATTCCTCCTGCATGCTGTGTAGATGATCCATCCACATGGACGATCTATTTCTTTCTATTCTCCACCTTGCTTAAGTCTTCATAACTCAGAGTGAACTCTACAATGAAATCTGTCAGGGCTTGAGCTTTTATTGCAAGCCTTGGTTGATATCTGATGTCAAATTCACTAAGCTCGACAGCCTATTGGATCAGTCGTCCTGCAGCTTCTAGCTTGTTCATTGCTTTCTTGAGCAGATGATCGGTCATGACATTGATGGCATGAGCTTGGAAGTAATGCCTTAGCTTCCTGGAAGTCATTATCAATGCAAAAGCCAGCTTCTTTATTAGCAGATATCATCCTTCTACTCCCCTTAGTGCTCTGCTTGAATAGTATACGGGCTTTTGCACTCTTCCTTCCTCCCTTATCAATGCTGAACTAACAGCATGTGGGGTAACTGCTAAGTACAAATACAACTCCTCTCCCAGCACGAATGGACTTAGTAAAGAAGCCGTAGTGAGGTAGATTTTCAAGTCTTGAAAGGCTTTTTGACACTTGTCCATCCATTCAAATGCCTTTTTAAGTACCTTAAAAAATGGCAAACATTTATCAGTAGCTTTAGAGACAAACCTGTTGAGGGTAGCAACTCGTTCTGTAAGAGACTATACTTCTTTGATATTTCGTGGAGGTTCCATGTTCGGTATCGCTTGAATCTTGTCTGGATTTGCTTCAATCCCCCTATATGAAACCACAAACCCCAGGAATTTCCCGAATGACACTCCAAAAGCACACTTGCTGGGGTTCAACCTCATGTTATACTGCATAGGTGTGTCAAACATTTCCTGCAAGTCGTTCAGATGCTTTCCCTCATCCTGACTTTTCACCAGCATGTCATCTACGTAAACTTCTACATTCCGCCCAATTTGTGAACGAAACATATGGTTAACCAACCTCTGATATGTTGCCCTAGTGTTCTTCAAACCGAAGGGTATCACCTTATAATAGAATAAGCCTTGAGTTGTAACAAAGGATGTCTTTTCTTGATCTGTGTCGTCCATCCTTATCTGATTGTATCCGGAGAAAGCATCCATAAAGCTAAGCAGCTTGTGACCTGCAGTGGAATCTAACAATTGGTCAATGCGTGGCAATGGGTAGCTGTCCTTAGGGCAAGCCCTATTCAAATCGATGAAGTCTACACACATTCTCCACTTACCGTTTTCCTTCTTGACCATTACTACATTGGCCAACCAGTCTGGATAATAAACTTCTCAAATGAACTTCGCTACGGTCAACTTCTGCACCTCCTTTTTAATAGCATTGTCTCTCTTAGGAGCAAACACCCTTTTCTTCTGTTGTATAGGCTTAGAGGAAGGATACACATTTAGATGGTGGATAATGACACTAGGGTCTATACCCAGCATGTCCTCATGACTCCAAGCAAACACATCAATATTTTTCCTCAGGAAACGAACGAGATCCTTCTTAATCTTCTCTTCTAAATCTGCTCCAACTGAACCTTTCAGGGTTTTTCTCGTCTAAAGAAATATCTTCCAACACTTCAATGGGTTCAGCCACCATTCTCTTTTCTTCAATATTCATCGTCTGAACTTGCTCGTCCATGGCCAACATGGCCAGGTAGCATTCTCTTGCTGCCAGCTGATCTCCCTGTACTTGTCCTATCCTATGCTCCGTTGGAAATTTGACTGACAGGTGGTAAGTAGATGTAACTTCTTTCCAACTATTTAAAGTTGGTCTTCCAATTATGGAATTGTAGGAGGATGAACAATCTACCACCAAGAAATTCATGTCCCTGGCTACCTGTTGTGGGTATGCCCCCACCACGACAAGTAATGTAACAGTGCCTACAGGCTGTACCTTCATTCCATCGAATCTTACCAAGGGTGAGTTTACTGGACGAAGTTGGTCTCATCCGAGCCTCATTTGCTGAAAGGCAGGGTAATATAAAATATCTACTAAACTTCCATTGTCCACCAACACCCTTCTAGTTGTACAATTGGCAATAAGTAAAGTAATAACGATGGCATCATCATAGGGGTGGTGAACTCTTTTAGAGTCCGCGTCCGTGAATGTGATTGCTTGCTCGTCTAAGGTCATCATCCTTGGAGATCGTCCAGAGAGTTGAACACTTTGCACTACTTTCAGATATGTCTTCCTGGACTTGGACGACTAACTGGCTGAGCTTCCTCCTATAATAACTCTTATCTCTCCAAGCGGGGGGCGCGATGACTCTTCTACCTTCCCTTTCAACTTCTCATCCTTATGCTCTCATCCAAGGATATTTCTCAACTTTCCTTATCTTATAAGATTTTCAATCTGCTATTTTGGATCTTAACATTCGTCCGTGTCGTGCCCATGGTCTCTATGGAAGTAGCAATACTTGTTTCTATTGCGCTTATTGGGATCTCCCTTCATTTTCTCCGGCCATTTCAAGGAAGGATCGTCCTTGATTTGCATAAGGACCTGCTCGAGTGGTATGTTCAGTGGCGTGTATTGTTGACTTCGTTCTGAAGGACTAGCCGTCTTACCATCTCGGTCTTTTTTATCTTCCGCCTGTCCCTTATTTGGACGAGGGCCTTGCTCGGAGTGGCGCATGGGGTTTGCTTCCATTCTTTCAGCTCTCTTCCTCTTCTTGGCTATGATTGCGTCTTCTGCATTCATAAAATTCTAGGCTAAATGGACGAGTTCAGCCATGGATTGAGGCTCCTTCTCATAAACCTTGTGGATGAATAAATCAGAATTAGCCCCGTTGTGAAAAGCTGCCAATAGTAGCTTATCATCTACCTCATCCACCGTCAAGACTTCCCTGTTGAAACGAGTAATAAAGGACTGCAGGCTTTCATTCTCCCCCTGTTCTATGGTCAACAGGCTGGACAAAGAACGCTTGTGTCACTGTCCCCTAATGAAGTTATTAACGAACAACTTGCTCAATTCTTCGAAAGAACTTACCGAATTCGGGGTTATTTTACTGAACCACACTCGTGCCGGACTTTTGAGGGTGGTAGGGAAGGCTCTACACATAATTTCATCTGGGACCTCCTGAAGGTGCATTGTAGTCTTAAAAGTAGCAATGTGATCAAACGGGTCACGCGCTCCATCATACGAATCGAAGGAAGGCATCTTGAATTTTGGAGGCAAAGGGTGACCATTGATGGAAGCCGTGAAAGGGGAATCTGTTCAATGAACTAGATCCTCTACAGGATTTGTTCTTCTCATGTTCTCCCTCATCTCATCCATAACCTTCCTTATCTGGTCGATCTCTCTCTCCAAGTGTGGCACCCTTCTTGATGTGGTGCCCCTTGATTGACTTTTAGGCACAGCATTTCTTCCATCTCCCTGGCTCTGGTCTTGTTCTTTCTCATATGCCTTATGCCGTTGCCTCCTAAGATTAATCTCCTTTGTTAGTTCTTGGTTCTGGCAAGTTAACTCTATCATAGCGGCTACCATGGATTACACATGTTGAACTGAGGATGGTTGCATGGCAGGCGTAGATTGACGATCGTGATGGGGATGGCTAGAAGCATCCCTACTTTCTTGATGGCCTGGGCTAGTAGACCTCGATCTAGTCCGAACCATTGTAGCCTTTTTGTCAGAGAAAGGAATTGTAGAACTCAGATAAAATCTAATAAAACTTTCCCACAGGCGGTGCCAACTGATGAACACAAGGAAATCAATAAGGCTGAATGTCTTGGGCGTTAATGATCTCTGTGTTACTTGGAATATCCTGAAAAGATGAACACAAAATCAGAGGAGATCGGGGAAGACCGTCCAAGAATCCTCCGATGGTAAAGTTAGTATTTTCAAGAATTCTAATTTGTATGGAAATGTCTCAATGCCTTACCTTCTTGTAGAAGAGCTCTTATATAGTGCTTGTTTGAGGTAGTTACTTCTCCTATCGTTGTGGAGTTCGGAAGACTCAGAGGTAACTTCCATAACCGCCGTGGAACTTACCTTATTTGGCCTCTGTTTTCCACAACCGCTTATTGGAGAAGCGGTTTTGTAGCCTGACAGGAAAACAAAGGTCATCTTGAGTACGTATTCAAGGATCACGTTCAGGATGCAATGTGCTCATCCAACCTACTTCACAGACGGACAAGCTTATCCTTGGATGAACATGATCTAAGCAATTCAACTCTTCCTTAGGACAAGCCATATGGATGAGTTTAAGGAGTTGGCCTATTTCATAACACCATCAAGAAGTGCTCAAGGCCAATCTAGAGGAGGATGAGCAAAAGTTTTACAATGAGGGGTTTGATGATGCCAAATGCTTTGGTCGGAAGGTGATTTTTGACACCTGGTGGAAGGGCTTCCTGGAAGGGTGGATGGCCGCCGTCGATGCCTTAGACCTACCCTCCTCCTTTTCCTTCAGGGACCCAGGCCAGGTTCCTTTACTTGAAGATCCTGTGGAGGCTCCCGTTGAAGAAACCTTTATGATGGAGGAGGACAGCTCGACTATGTGGGAACTGGTTGAGTAGATAGAGGCCCACACCGAGTTGATTGACTTAGACAATCTGGCTTCTCCTAACACTTCCGAGGTCCCCGAAGTTGCAGGGCCTCAACCTAACCCAGTTCCCCTAGCCGTTGAAAAATTATAGCCTATCGCCCCCAATGAGCCAGACACCATGCAAGTTTAACCACGTTTCCCTACTTTTAGTTTTATTCATTTTTAAAAAATAAAAATAAAAAATGTATGATTGGCATAGCGTTTGCCTGCCTTTTTTTGAGGACCATACTTTATTTCATTTGAGCTTGGATTTTTCAGACATTTTTATTGTTGTACTCGTTTTAGTTTGGTTTTAGTCTATTTTATTTATGCATTGTTTCTTGTTAATTCCCTTTTGTTCTTGGGCCGCCCTATGGGGCCTCAAATTGATTTTACCTTTTAACATGACGATTTGTTATCCTAAGTGTTTCTAAAAGGGGTATTAATTTGTGCCGAGATAGAGCCTTTACGTTCCTCGATGCGGTTTGTGCTTTATAGATAGGTTTTCATCTAGTCAGTGACCTCAGGCCAAGGCTAGGCTTTTGCCCTTGGATAAATTCGTTAAGGTTTCGACCTAGTCGGTGACTAGGGTCAAGCCGAGGCTAGGCTTTTGTCCTTAGATAAGTTCGTTAAGGTTTTCACCTAGTCAGTTACCGAGGTTAGGCCGAGGCTAGGCTTTTGTCCTTAGTCCCTTTAGAGTAAAGTCGTGTAATGTAGTCAAAAGAATACATGCCATAGTAAAGGGAAAAACAATCATTTCTATTCCATTTTTTTTAGACAGTTACAACATAAGACACTCATCATAACAGTTGCACCTAATGGTAGTTCTTTTTCAAATTGCTCACATTCCAAGGTCGGAGGAGTGGTCTTTCCTCCATGTCTTCCAAGTAATACGCTTCAACTCCCACCATTGCAATGACTTGGTAAGGGCCTTCCCAGTTTGAGGCCAGCTTTCCAGCACCTAAATCCCTCATATTTCCCATCGCCTTCTGTAATACTAGATGCCTTGCAACGAACTCTTTTGGTCTTATGCCTCAGTCATACCTTTGAGCCAGTTTTTGCTGGTAGTTAGCCAACCTGATCAAAACCATCTCTAGTCACTCTTCCAAAACGTCCAACTGCATGGCCATGCTAGCATCATTACTCTTCGAGGTGAAATTTGAAACCCTCATACTAGATAATCCTATCTCTACGGGAATAATCGCCTCGGTTCTATAAGTAATTGAAAAATGTGTTTCACCTATAAACCTCCTAGGCATTGTGCGGTAAGCCCATAGCACATTCAAGAGCTCTTCAACCCATCCACCTTTAGCCCTTTCTAGCCTCTTCTTCAATTCGACAACTATTGCTTTATTCATTACCTCTGCTTGCCCATTGCTTTAAGGGTACACGAGGGTTGAATATTTGTTCTTGACCCCGATCTCACTACAATATTTTCAGAATGTCTTGCTGTCTAACTGTAACCCATTATCCGAAATCAGTATTTCTGGGAACCTAAACCTTGTAATAATGTTCTTCCAAAAAAATTTCTTTGCATCCACATCTCAAATATTTGCCAAGGCTTCAGCTTCGACCCATTTCATAAAATAATCTGTAGCAACTATGAAAAACCTTCTATTACCAGTGTTCCGAGGAAAAAGCCCCACAATGTCTAAACTCCACTGAGTGAAGGGCCATGGCAAGAAATCGGGTTCAGGGTCCTTCTTGGTTGATGGATATTCAAGGAGTGCTTTTGATGTTGATTTCACTTCTTTACATACTCGGCAACATCCCTTTGCATGTTTAACCACTAGAAACCTCGTGTCATTGCTCAATGCGCCAATGACCTCCTTCCAGTATGACTCCCACAGATTCCTTCATGCAACTCAATTAAGAGACTGTCCACCTTCTCGGGGTGGAGACATAACAAATACGGTCCCCCAAATGACCATTGGTACAACCTCTTGTCTCTACACAACCAAAACCTAGCTGAAATTCTTTGTATCTTTTCGGCCACTTTTGCTTCGTTTGGCAAAATGTTGTTCGTTATGAACGCTACAATTGGATCCATCCAACTTGGGCTGGGCACTCATAATACAGACACATTTAGCTGACGTTCTTTACTCTACTACTTCAGTACCTCCACTAAAATTATCCGTGGAACAAATAGTCCATGGATGAGTCTAGGGTGGCCAAAGAATCTGCATGACTGTTCTTTCCCCTTAAAATCTATGACACCTTCACTTTTTGAAAGCTAGCCAGTAATGCGCCCACCATCTTCAAATACTCGGCCATCCAAGGATCTCTAACCTCAAACTTCCTTCCACCTGACTTACCACCAAGTGTGAATTTGAAAAAAATCTCAACCACTTTTGCATATATCTTTTTAGCTACTTTAAGCCCCACTATCAGCACCTCATATTCGGTTTCGTTGTTGGAAACCCTAAAACCCAACCTCAACAAGCACTCTAACCTTACACCTTCAGGTGATATGAGCACAATACCTATTCCGACCCCTTGGGCATTAGACGCCCTGTCTACGTATACTTGCCAAGGCCTTAACAAGACTTGACAAACCCAATCCGCACTACTCATCACAGGGGTAAACTAGGCCACAGAATTCACCAATACCTGTCTTTTAATAGCATTCCTCGTTTTGTAGCTCACATCAAATGACCTAAGCCTCATTCCTCATTTTCCTATCCTTCTTGTGAAATCAGATCTCCTTAACGGTGATTGTAAGGGGTGCTTGGTTAACACATAAATCGTGTGAACTTGAAAGTAGTGAGGCAACTCCATCGTCGCATGGACCAGAGCCAAGCCAACTTTTCCAACGGCAAGTATCACGTTTCCGAATCCACCAGGGTCTTGCTGATATAATATACCGATCACTACACCCCCTTTTGAATTTTCAGCAACACCACGCTTACCGCATGGTCAGAGACTGCCAGGTATATATACAGATCTTCCCCAGGCTCAGGACTGGATAAGATAGGCGGGCTCATCAAACAACACTTCAAATCCTGAAATGCTTCCTCGCACTCCACGGTCCACTAAAACACTTTCCACTTTTTCAGTAATTGAAAGAATGGTCTGCATCTGTATGCCAACCTTGAGACAAATCAGTTCAATGCTGTAATCATCCCTGTGAGTCTTTGCACATCCTTTAGGTTGCTCGGCGGAACTAGCTATTGTATGGCCCTAATCTGGTCTGGATTCACCTCAATGCCTCGATTAGTGATCATGTACCCTAAGAACTTTTTGGCACCTACCAAATGCACATTTGTTGGCGTTAAGGTAGAGCTTGTGTCACCTAAGGATCTCGAAGTTTTCGTTTAAGTCTGTCACGTGCCTTTCCTCCTTCCTACTGATGACCACCATGTCGTCAATATAAACTTCCATTGTGCTCCCAATTTTATTCCTGAACATTCTTGTCACCATCCGTTAGTAGGTGGCCCCCGCATTTTTCAACCCAAAGGGCATCACCATGTAATGATAATTTCCCTCAGGGGTTATGAAAGATGTCTTCTTTTAGTCCACAAGGTCTAAAGCAATGATGGTATTCCTGAAAAGCGTCTAAGAAGCTCATCCTTGAGTGCCCAAAAGTGGTGTCAACTAATTGGTTGATCTTCGAGACAGGGAAAGGGTCCTTTGGGCATGCTCAGTTCAGATCGATAAAATCCACATAAACTCTCCACTTCTCGTTCTTGTTCTTCACTACCACCGTATTTGACAACCATTCTAGGAAGAACACCTCTTTAATAGCCCCAACTTATTTTAGCTTTTCTACTTCTTCCTTCATGGCCTCCACATGCTGCTTAACAAACCTTCTTGAATTTTGCTTTTTGGGCGGGGACAGGGGGTCCACATTCAATTTATGTGTGATGAAGTCTAGATCAACATCAGGCACCTCGTATGAACTCCCCGCGAAAATATCCAAATTCTGCACCAAGGCCAGAAGTACGGCAACTTGGTCCCCCGATGGTAGACTCTTTCCAATCTAAAAATATATTATGGGAAGATTCTAATTTGGATCAACTCTTCTGCACTATTAGCCCTGGTGTCCATTGCGGGATTCTAGTAATTACTATAACGATTCTGGCTCCACTTGCTTCTTCAGTTTGATTTCATGGTTGATCACAGTGACCAAGCATTGTCATGCAACTTGTTGATCTCCTCTGACCACAGAGATTCCATCCTCAGTAGGGAACTTAACCTTCATGTGTAGTGTGAACGGCATTGCTCCTATGGCATGAATCCATGATCAACCCAGAATTGCCATATAAGGAGAGAAAGTATTGACCACAATGAAACTTATCATCACTTCCTTCCCTTCAATCATAACAAGGAGCGATATCTGCCCCTCGGGCATCACTACTTTTCCGTCAAACCCCACCAAGGGCATGTCATATTTGATCAAATTTTCTAGCTTCAAACTCAAGCCCTAATAAAGGTCGGGATACATTATCTCAACCCCACTCCCTTAATCTATTAATACCCTTTAAACCAAAAAACCCCCAATCCTTGATGCCACGACTAGAGTGTCATCGTATGGTTGGGATGTCTGCTCCAAGCCATCATCCCCAAAAATGATCAGCTCTTTGCTTGGCCTTAGCCTCTTCTCTGGCCGATTGCCAGCTTCCAACCCTTGTTGCGGAGTAATACTCAGAACCCCTTTTCGATGGCTCGTACTTGTGCCGATGGAGGCTGCATGAATGATTTCAATAATTCTCAAGGGCGGAGGGAGTACATTCCCTTGGTCCCCTAACGCTTACCCCACCGTGTTACCACCTTGTCTGACCATAAACTCCTTTAAATGCCCTGCCTTGACAAGTTGCTTCAAATGATCCTTGAACACTCTACACTATTCGGTGGTGTGCCCTTTCTCTCAATGATAGGTGCAATACAGGCTATGATTGCTCCTAGATAGGTCCCCTCCCATCTTACTCGGCCATTAAAAGTATGGTCATTTTTTATCCACTCAAGAATCTTAAGAACTGGTTCCTTAAATGCCACATTTACACCTCCTATTCGAACCTCGGTCTTTGGTGCCTTGGATTCCCTCCTTGGCCTCTACTAAAAGCCTCTTGGTTGCGGGTCTCTATTATACTAGGAGATAGCCGGAGCCTTTCCCTTACTCTGTTGCTGGTCATCTTCCAGCCTTTTATGTTCCTCAATCCTCCTTATGAGTTAATGCATGTTCTTGGGAGGTCGTATAGTCAGGGAATCCTTTAATTTCGATTCTTGGGGGAGCCCCAGTCTAAATGTGCTCATTGTAACCTGCTCATTCCCCCCTATCTCATTATATAACTCCCAATACCAGTTGGCATAAGATCGGAGAGTCTCCTTACTACCCATCCTCATAAACAACAATGCGTCAATGGGTTGGGGGATCAGACTACAGGTGATAAATCGAGCCCCGAATGATTGAATCAATTATTTGAAGTTGTGTATGGACCCTTTCCTTAAACTGTTGAATTACCTTATCGTCGTGGGCCTAAGGCTGGACGGGAACACTTTGCACATCAATATGTCATTTCGGGAATATAAGGACATCAGCTGGATATAATGGCTCATGTGTTCCACTGGGTCGGTTTTGTTGTCTTAGCAGGTAAATGGTGGACAATTGAAACGCCTCGACAGATCAGTATGTTCTATCTCGTTAGAGAATGGTGATTGAGTAGCTCTTCGAAGTGCCCGGCTCATGGCATCTAGGGCTGTATTGGGGTACCTGTGCCTGTCCCTTTTCGGCGTGTCAGAATGACGCCCTATACTTTCATTGGACCTGTCTCTCAATTTTCGTGAATGACTTCGGTGGGAAGACCCAGCCATGCTGCCTCTAGTATAGTCGAGATCTCTAGAATATCCCTCACGATCCCTCCTTCGATGTCGGCCCCTGATCTCTATTTCCAACTCTCTAACCTACTTCCGCAGGTTTTCTATCTCCTGGTCTCATTCACTATGGTACAAATGCTCGGGAATGTAAAAGACCAATCTTTCTCCCTATGAAGATCCCTCATCCGAATCGAGCCTTATCTCATGCTCATCTTGCATGCGGTCTCGCTCCCTTTTTCATTCCCTTTCTAATCTCCTTTGGCCAGAGATGAGACCTTTGAACATTGCATCCAGAGCCAACCGATCTCTTTCCTGCATGTGGCTCCTCCATCCTAGGCAGTGATAAACTAGCTTTGGATCTTTAGTCAAGTAGGAGATCGCCACAGACGGGGCTAATTGTGTTGCCCTGCCCAAAGTACTCAATGGCCTTTGAGGTTGGACTCCCAATTTATTTTTTTGGAGTGGGTAAAGAGTTTCCTACTATAGGTAAATCCCTTTGAAGCTAACCTAACAGCCCAAATGAAGGAGTTTGTGACCCAACTTGAATCTTATTCCCCTTTGTGTGTTTCCCATGGAGTCTCGGGGCTATGTACTGAGCTTCCTTCTCTTTACCTATTTCTCTCTTTTTTGATCTCACGTATCACTCTCTCTTTCTCTCCCCAGATTTGCCAACCCCCTCTCACACCATCTCTCCCCCTTTTTATAGCCTTCCCTTAGTGGGTTTGTTATCATGAGTTGTGGTTTTCCCAAAAAGGTGGGCCCTATTCTGACCTATATTCCTGATCAGATGGGACTCGTTGCACATTTGTGAATTGAGCCCATTGGAACTTGTGTGAACCTCCAAATCTATGCTTGGCTGGCAGATATCCCCAAGGCATTATGTAATGTTCTCGTTGATGCCTTGGGTTGGTTCGTACTATACCATGCTCGGACCCTCCATCACTTGTTTGGTATGACTGGGGTGGGCTTGACTTACGTGGGCCTTAGCCTTAGGCCGGTATTTGATTTATGGACCGTACAATAATATTTAAAAAATTTGACTAATTAAATCAAATTAACATATGTTTATAACACACACATTCAAATTGAACTTAAAAGTATTAATATATGATATATGAGTCATAATAATAATTTCTTTTCATCATCTTACCTAATCAACTCCATCTAAGTCAATGTTATCATCACGTTTATCATATTGCAAAATTATTTCTTCATTGACATTTTCTTTATTGTCATCAACATTTACTATATTTTTTCTTGTTCTTTTATTCTAGTAATTTTTTCTTTATATTTCTTCTTGACATTCTAGCTTCTTACACTTATAAAAATAATAACAAAAATAAAAATAATCATATTTTCATTTAATACATTATGCATAGCATAGAAAACAAATTTGCAAACGTGAAAGTATAGTATCAAGTGTGTAGTCCAAATTTTGTAGGAGAATGAGAAGAGGGGAAAAAAGAACCTCATGGACATTTTTTTTATTAGACTGAATTAAACATCTCAATAATTTTGTTTGTTTTTTTTTTTTTTTGTTTTTTGTTTTAAGTCTAACTTGTTTAAATGAAATAAAACCACAAATTTTAACCCAAAAAAAAAAAAAAAACTCATTTTAAATTCTCATATCTAAGTATCGTACGATTTATAAGTACTTACAATACGCCCTTATAATACAGAACTTTTTATACATGATATGATACATATAATATATCGTATGATACAACTATGATTGAAATATATATAATTATATATAATGCTTTGTGTATAAGGTCCTTTGGGTATGTGTTGCTTGGTTAATTGGGTGGTTTATTTGTGTTTACAACCTTATTGCAGAAATTGCTTTATGAGAAATTTTTTAGGATAACCAAAATGTGATGGATTGTTTATGGCTTGAATAATCATCTTCTAATATAGTTTGGTTATCTTAAATTCATAGTTCAGGACAAGTACTTGTGTAGAAAAAAAAAAAAAAAAAAAAAAAAGAAGAAGAAGAAGAAGAAGATTGTCAACTATATATGTATTTTTTGGTTTTTTATTCTCTTCTCCAATATTTATGGAGAAAAAAATGGTTATTATCTATATGTGTGTGTGTAATGGTAGCTTCTCCCCTTTAGGGGCAACGAGGAGGGTTAAGAGAAACGTTTTGGCACAATTCAGATTATATGAGAGGATAATGTAATTCACTGGGTGCACTGACTAATTTCACGAAGTGAGGTTGTAATTTCAAAATTGATTAGGTTTGTGTAACTTACCAATAAAAAGAAAATGTTCTTGTATTTGTATATGTATCTATTCAAATCTCTTTGCAATAAAAAGAAAATTGAAAAATTCATTGCTTCTAAGTTGGCTAACATTTTTCCCCAACCAAAAAGATTGGTAATGATTTTTTATCCAATTTTTGAATTGGATGAATTGACTACTTGTAGTAGATTGGCTGATGTGTAATTAACTAAAACAGTTTAAATTGCTCACATACTTGAATTGGAGAATACAATGCATGCAAAATTCAAGATCATGTGCTCTAATATTACTATATATATATATTTTTTTTTGAGAACGAATATTCTAGTTATTTGATTTAGATCATATAGTAAAATTTATGATACTTAATGCTGCGGAGGGTTGTTGAGTTACACATAAATGTGCATAATAACACTTGAAATTATATTTCTCTTTCTGAAACTCAAATTTTAGGAGTTGTGGTGACTTAATGCAATGATGTTATTAGTTCAATGTATTGTTAAAAATGTTTCGTATATTATTATCATAATTAATGTTTTTGTTATTCGGTCTTAATGTTGCTTTTTTTTTTTACATTTCTGCCGATATGAGATTGGTGGCATAAAGATTTTTTTTTTTCTTTTGAACTGCTTGAACTCATTTTTATTTCTGTATTGTTATAAGATAGTTTTCTTACTTTATGTAATTTTTGTACTTGTGTTGTGAAGAAGTTACTTGTATTTGTAAATATTATAAATGTCTTTTATTTACTTTTGGGTTGTATGGATGGTTTGTTTCTGGATGTGTTCTCTAAAATGAACAAGGTACAAAATAATGTTGTAATGACAGTTAATGTACTGAAACAAATAAAAGAAAAAAGCATAAATCAACTAGAAAACAATTGGCAACAATATTTTTCGTCACCTAATAAGTTTAGATATGAAAATAAAAAACAATTGGCTACGAAACCTTTTGTCACCTAATAAGTTAAAATTTTAAAAATAAAAATAATTGGCAACTCAATTTTTTCCCTCCTATTAGGCTAAAATTAAAAAGTTAAAAGTATAAAAGAATTGGTGATGAAACATTTCGTATCCTAGTCTATTAGAACAAAAATAAACAATAAAAAAAATAAATAATGCTCTATTTGTTTTAGCATTAACGTTTTCTAGAAAATTGATCATTTTCCAAAAGACATTTTCTAGTGTTTTGTATGCTCAAATTTTTTATAACATTTTTATATAATTTAAAATATGTATAACATGTGTATTGTGTATACTCAACTAATGTAATCAATATAAACAGTTAAAAAAAAATAAAAATAAAAAAGTATTGTGGGGCCCAATAATTTATGGGCCAGGCCCACTTGCTCATGGGGAGTCCAAAGGCCCAAGCCGAAGAAGGTTATGGCCCAAGCTCAAAAATATAAGGCTCAAAATGGCCCGGAGATGCAGTCGAGGACAGTTTAGTCCTCGGCAGACCCAAGGCTCCATTGAGAAGAGGGGTAAAAAAGGTATAGGAACAAACTTGAAAGAAAGCCTAAAATATCTCGGGAGAGCTGCCCTTACTACCCTTCCCAGATAAGACTCTGCACCTAACAAAACCGGATTCTTCGGCTTTTTCGACCATCCCCAACGATTCTGGGATTAGACTGACGGGACAAATATCAGTCTTGGACAGGTTGACCCTATGGGGAAACCAAGTACACAAAGAAAAAACTATAAGTTTTGGACAGAACCAAGGCCTTGCATGGTCCTCGGACTCAAGCCTATGGGGAAACCAAGTACACAAAGAAAAAACCATAAGTTTTGGACAGAACCAAGGCCTTGCATGGTCCTCGGACTCAAGCCTATGGGGAAACCAAGTACACAAAGAAAAAACCATAAGTTTTGGACAGAACCAAGGCCTTGCTTGGTCCTCGGACTCAAGCCTATGGGGAAACCAAGTACACAAAGAAAAAACTATAAGTTTTGGACAGAACCAAGGCCTTGCATGGTCCTTGGACTCAAGCCTATGGGGAAACCAAGTACACAGAAAAAACTATAAGTTTTGGACAGAACCAAGGCCTTGCATGGTCCTCGAACTCAAGCCTATGTGGAAACCAAGTACACAAAGAAAAAATTATAAGTTTTGGACAGAACCAAGGCCTTGCATGGTCCTCGGACTCAAGCCTATGGGGAAACCAAGTACACAAAGAAAAAACCATAAGTTTTGGACAGAACCAAGGCCTTGCATAGTCCTCGGACTCAAGCCTATGGGGAAGCCTATGGGGAAACCAAGTACACAAAGAAAAAACCATAAGTTTTGGACAGAACCAAGGCCTTGCATGGTCCTCGGACTCAAGCCTATGGGGAAACCAAGTACACAAAGAAAAAACTATAAGTTTTGGACAGAACCAAGGCCTTGCATGGTCCTCGGACTCAAGCCTATGGGGAAACCAAGTACACAGAAAAAAACTATAAGTTTTGGACAGAACCAAGGCCTTGCATGGTCCTCGGACTCAAGCCTATGGGGAAACCAAGTACACAGAAAAAACTATAAGTTTTGTACAGAACCAAGGCCTTGCATGGTCCTCGGACTCAAGCCTATGGAGAAACCAAGTACACAAAGAAAAAATTATAAGTTTTGGACAGAACCAAGGCCTTGCATGGTCCTCGGACTCAAGCCTATGGGGAAACCAAGTACACAGAAAAAACTATAAGTTTTGGACAGAACCAAGGCCTTGCATGGTCCTCGGACTCAAGCCTATGGGGAAACCAGGTATACAAAGAAAAAACTATAAGTTTTGGACAGAACCAAGGCCTTGCATGGTCCTCGGACTCAAGCCTATGGGGAAACCAGCTACGTGGATGGGGAAAGTCCTCGGCTCAAATACTGTTAAAGGATAAGGCTAGTAAGAGTGATAAGAAGATGGCGAAACCCCCCACTGTTCAGTAGCCTAAGGAGGCTGTTCATTTTGCGGGTGATATGTCTTCGGATGGTTATTTCCTACACCGCATCGAGCACTCAGTTCTCGTCTCGGCTAGTTTTGGGGTAAGTATCGTTCTTCACAGGTCGGCATTGTTGTGCCAAACAACTCTATTAAAGTTATGGTTACACCTATTTCTTAGCAAGTATTTTGGTCCTAGTTGTCATTGATTCAAATGCTATATTTTTGTGCCGAACAGCACTTATAAATTCGTAAAAACGCCTTTCTCTTTGATAAGGAGTTAAGGACCCAAGTATTGTACTCTAAGGTTGGCAGTATTGTGCTCGGCCGATTTAGTAAGCTCATCATAATATCCTTTCTATTCCTGCCTCAGGGGAGTTTCAACCCTAAGAATCATTTGTTCGATTCAGTACTATTGAGCAGGATTATTTTTATAAACAGAGAGCAAGATCTTTTTATTAGCTGGAACTTTAGTCCTAGACGTCGGTCACGGTTTAAAAATAAAAAGAACTTACAAGACTGTATGTCTATGCATTGCGTTATCATTTTGGAAACATAGAGATATAACATGCAAAGTAAAATGGTAACAATTTTTATTAATATAAAGATATATTACAACGTACAAAAAGGGGCTTAAATAAGCCTATACAAAAGGTAAATTGCCGAAGTAACGATAACACCAGTAATACAGATAAGTAAACCGTCAGGTGTCTTTTAAACTCGTCTTCAAAGTCTCTCCAATCTCTGCCTCAGTATCACCCATATTGAGAGAAGAACCTTCTTTAGAAAAAGATGAAGGAGAGGGAAGAAGAAGATGAAGGAGAAGGAAGAAGATGATGAAGGAGAAGGAAGAAGAAGATGGAGGACACGAATGAGGAAGATGGAGGAGATGAATGAAAAGAAGGAGGAGAAGAAGAGAGAAGAGATGAAAAGGAAGAAAAAGGAGCAAAAGAGGGAGAAGGAAAAGCACCAGGAGGGATCTGGTGGTGGAAAGAAGAAGAAAGAGAGGCAAAAGGAGGCGCCAGTGAACGAAGAGAGGAAGAAGCAGGGTCACTTAGTCCCTGCCCCAGTCCTGACTCCTAACACACTGGTGCCATGTTAGATATGCTCATGAGAGAGCGGGTGATACTGATAATGGGTGTCCACAACTCAGTCACGCCGAAAGTGGGTCGTGACGAGTCCCTGCTTCGGATTTTGGCTGAAAGGAAGGTGAGACAAATCTTGAGTCTCCGCCATCCTTGCCCTGACCGAGCCATTTCGAGCTTTATTATAACATGGTGTTTTTGGGAGGGGAATGGCTTCTTCATTGCTTATTACTATGGTGAACGTATTATCGGATGAGGTATAACCAGAGGGAAAAAGTGAACTCTGGGAGGAATCTAAGGGATTCAGGTATGAGAGAACCAACTCTTGTCTTTTCTCTTTATATGAGGGACGAAGAGGAGGGTACTTAATGTGTTCACATCTCCAAGGAAATCCACCAACCAGAATATGCCCGTTCCGCTCCCCCACGCCATCAATAACCATTAAATCTGAGAGGTCTCGTGAAGGGAAGATATTAAAGACACGCTTCGGATAACCAAACGGCATAAGCGCATCGTGAACAAATTAAGAGTAACATCTCGTAGACCGGTACACTTCCTGGGCAGGTGAAGAGTCGCCAGCGTCAGTCAAAGGCTAAATTAAATGAGCCATAATAAAGGCTCGGTATTACCAAAACCCCCCTCTCCAACCAGGAGGTCGGACAGTAGGGTTTTGAGGGGCTATTGTAGGGCCCAATAATTTATGGGCCAGGCCCACTTGCTCATGGGGAGTCCAAAGGCCCAAGCCGAAGAAGGTTATGGCCCAAGCTCAAAAATATAAGGCTCAAAATGGCCCGGAGATGCAGTCGAGGACAGTTTAGTCCTCGGCAGACCCAAGGCTCCATTGAGAAGAGGGGTAAAAAAGGTATAGGAACAAACTTGAAAGAAAGCCTAAAATATCTCGGGAGAGCTGCTCTTACTACCCTTCCCAGATAAGACTCTGCACCTAACAGAACCGGATTCTTCGGCTTTTTCGACCATGCCCAACGATTCTGGGATTAGACTGACGGGACAAATATCAGTCTTGGACAGGTTGACCCTACATGTGGACGAAGGATAGCGAACGTAGGCCAGTATAAAAGAAAAGGTAAGTAATATGGAGAGGGGGATGGCCAAAAAAGCAGAGTCTCCCATCCCACCTCCAGGAGAAAGACTCCAGGGGTGAAAACATTTTAACGATGCATGCACGTTGCAAAAAATCCACCGCCGGGTAACCAGGGGAAGAGCCCAATGCTCCTCGGACAAAGTCTGAGGAGTCCAATCCCTCAGGTTACGAAGCTGTAGAGCATGGATGTTCAGATTGAACCCCCTTTCTTACATGAGCTCGCCTAAACTCAGGACCGGACCGTCGCCCCGTGATCAAAGGCAAGCCTTTTAAACCCACTCTCTACAAATCATATTGTGAGGGATCTTTCATGTGTGAGCCCAACGTTATTCTTGGGCCGTTAAATAATCGTGTCCCTACAAGTATGAATTTGGTTTTCAATAAAATTTTGACAACTAATACAATTAAAATTAGTTTTCCAATTTTCATAATCTCTACCACTCATCTTGCTCATATATTATGAATGGTAACATACACACACATATATATCAACCATACTTCTCATAATTCAAAATAACCATAAGTTCCATTTTAAATAGTTCAAAATGCCACATAGGCTAAATAGTTCAACTTGCAAAATAGTCTAATACAAAGTGTTTGATAAATACCAAAATGCCAAATTGTCCAAACACTTGATTTATATATGCTTTTAAGTTTTAAGAAGCCGAGCACTGGATTTAATGTTTTCAAATTTTCTATCAAGAAGCATTCTATAGTCAAAGACTCAAGGTTTCTAATTTTAATTTTTTTTCTTCTTCTTCTCAGCAAATAGTTAGTTGATTACTTTATTTATGTGGCAAATCAATAAGAGTGGACCCATAAGAGACTGCAAGGACCGCCCTTTACTGACACCAACCAATAATTCCAATCCACGGTGGTCTGTTTTCCAGCGAGCTATCACAAGTCACAACAGTTGGAGGGAAACTTGCGAAGCTTGAAATATTGGCTTCAACTACTGTTGCACAATTCATAAGACAGTTGGGCTTCTCTCCAATGAAAAATATTTCTGTTTTACTTGATGAGGTTTGACAAGTTTGCCAATCTATGGGAAGAGAAGAGAGAAGAGACTAGAGATAGAAAAAATATTGTTTCCTGCGACTAAAAGAATAAGAGTTGTAAGCCATGCAAGATAGAGATTGTTTTTCAAAAAAAATTTATAAAAACAACCTATAGAAAATAAGCCTTATTTTTATTAGGGTTTTCTGTTGACTAAAAGATAGTTTTCCATTTATCAATTTTTTTTATGTTACCAAACACTGGAAAATATGAAAAACTAAATTTACAGAAGGTATTCTTGCGAAACAAACAGAGTGTAAATAAAATTAGTGACAATTTGTTTATCACATAATAGGTTGGAATAAAAAATTTATTAAAAAAAAAAACTCTTTTTCTAGGGTGAAAAAAAAAACAAAAAAACAAAAACAAAAACAAAACTTTAGCGACAAAATTATCTTGTCACTAAATACGGCATTTATTGAGGAAAATATTAGGTGACAAAAGCATATGATTTTTTTTTCAAAAACAATTAAATGATTTGGCAACAAAAGTTTTTGTCGCTAAAACATTTGGCAACGAAAGGTTTTCCCGTTAGTATATGTCTTAGGCGACCAAATTGAGAGGTTTAATGATGAAATGTTTCGTACCATAGGCATTGTTCAGTGTATATTGTTTATTGAAATTTAAGCAAAAACATTTTATAGGGCATTTATTTATTTAATAGCTATACATTTTTCATCATTTAATTAAATGTTCACTTCTAAAACATGTTCTACTGTTTACTGACTACTATTTTTACCATTGATAAATGTTTTGCAAAATTAAATATTTTACTTATTGTGGGGTCAAAAACACAAACTACTAAAAACGGTATGTAGAACTCCTTATCAACACAACTAATTTCTATACAAAGGGGGGTAAAACTCCACAATAGGAAGATTGAACAGATGATTGACGGCACTAATGAATGAAAAAAAAGACTTTGATTAAGAAAAACCAATTCCCAAGATACAAAGAGTGAAGCAAAGAAAAATACAAGTTCTTGCTTTCTCTCTCTTCTGCTCTAATTTTTCTAAATTTCCTTTTCTATTGGCTCCCCCCTTTATCCCTCCTCCGATCCACTTTTCTAGCTATTTCTCTCTTAGCTAGATTTGTGGGGATACTTGTCCCATCAGACTCCTCTCTTGCCATTTCTTGATCATGAAGACAGACTTTTGAGGTGTCTTCACTGTTTAGCCCAGTCATTCAATATTTAATGAAACTGACATTAAGTAGGAATAGCTAATTAATGTGGAGGTGACTGCTACATTAGACTTTGTGTTGTCTTCTTCGTGTTCCTCAAGAAAGAGGGAGGGGGGAAGGGGGGGGGGGGGGGAGACCAAAGTTGCATCTTCGGTGAATCCGTTGATCTCTTTTCAATTAGGTCATTGTATCTCAGGGTAAACTAGTTCCTCAGATTACCTTGGCAGTTGATTTAGAGGAGCTATCTTCTCTTGGGCTTGGGCTTTTCTAAGTTGGGACATGGACCAAGGTGTTATTTCGGGAATGTCTCTTTGGCCTTTCCTCTTCAACCCAAAGTCCACGGGGGGCTATGTTCCAATCCCCCACACTTATTATAATATGTATTTTACTTGAGAATATCATGTAATGTAGTCTCTTATTGAGCTTTTAGCTCACCCCACTCCCCACCCTTCTTAAGAAGTTAGTGCCTCAAAATTTTCAAGTTTTAAATTGTTGTCATGTTCATATTAAGCTAAGTTTAGTGCTTTCTGGCAAGGCATGGGTTTGGGTTCATGGACTGGAGAACAAAAATAAAAGATAAAAATTCAGTGTAAAACTTAGAATGTTTTTTTTTTTTTTTTTTTTAAAGCAAAGACTTATTTTTTATTTTTTAAAGCAATTAATGTTAGATTTGGGCTAATGTATTATTTATGGTATAGACAAATAATAATACAAAACTATTCCACTGCTTCACTGTGTTTGATGATTAATTGCAAGTCTCTCTTCCACTGCTTCCATCATAGAAAGATTCCCCTGTCCCGCTGGGGTTGATAACAATTGTGTTAATTTGGATGTGTCTGGTGCTCTTCGTGAAGAAATCAAAGATCAAAAAGAGGCACAAAAAAAAAAATGGTGATTTAAGCGAGAATTGAAAGAGTGAAAGAAAAAGTGAAATTAGGAAAGCAGAGAGACTTGGAGAAAATTATATAACTGTGTGATTGTATAAACACTCGATTCCTAATTTCTCAAATACAGATTAAATATATCTCGTCTAACTGCTTCACAGAATTTCTTGGATCTGTAACAAATTCTGGTGACAATACGGAAAAACATCGTTTGGTCTTTTACTATAGCTGCGTTTGGTTTGGTTTGGTGGTCTCTTCTCACTCTCACTCTCACGTTTGCGTGTTTCTGTTTTTATTAATAATGGCTCGTGAGTGAATCAGTCAGACAATGAAACCACACCATTTGATTTTGATTTGAGTCAGTCACTTCAAACAAAACGTGGTTCTTGTGGGAATCATCCGGTTTAAGTTTAACAGCAGAAAATTTTATTAACTTTCTTTCCTTTTTAATTTTTTTTTTTTTTTAATTCATGTCTTTAGCAATCTTAGGTTGCAGAAATGTGTTAATCCTTAGGATTTTGTTTATTGAAAATGTATAGAACACTAAGAAAATCATGAATTGAAAGATTATATTAATGATTAAGAATTTATGTTGCCAGTGCCATCACGGTGACTATGGAAGGGGGGGGGGGGGTTCAAAATTGAGCTTTATACTTAGTTTAATCTTATTAGAGAAAAAGGAGAGTGATGTTCATCATACAAGCAGAGGCTCAGTGAGTTTGAATACCTGTCTTAAGGGGACTAGCTCAAATTCATTGAAATATTGTATCTTAACACACAAACTAACAATATTCAAATGAAGATAAACTCTTCAAAATTCATTTTTTATAATATACCACCCAAACTAACATATTCTCATAATGATCAACAGACACACTTACAACTAGGACAATTTCAGATACCCTTAATTGATTTAATTAAGGAAAGGAATACGAGAGGAGGCGATTAAATACAAATCATTCCTTCTCCTACAAGTTGATCCAAAATTTTCAGTCATGTCAAGTTCTTCAGGTTTGATCTCATTTGGTAGTTTCCAGTCAAAGTGATACAGTAACTGGGCGATTGCAAGTTCAATCATTGCAATACCAAATGTTATGCCTGGACACATCCTCCTTCCAGCCCCAAATGGAAGGAATTCAAAGTTAGTCCCTTTAAATTCAACAAATGAACCACAGAACCTCTCTGGCTGAAAGCATTCAGCATTGACCCAATAATCTGGATCTCTCCCTATTGCCCACGCATTGATCAAAACCTTGGTTTTAGTTGGTATGTCATATCCACTGATTTCACATCTTTCTCTACACTCTCTTGAGATTAAGGTAGCAGGAGGATGTAATCGTAAAGTTTCTTTGACAACTAATTTTACATAATCTAACTTCTGGATGTCTCCATCTTCAATTTTCCTCTTTCCTTCTAAAACCTTGCGCACTTCAGCTTGTGCCTTCTCCATTACCTGTGGGTTTCTTAGCAACTCTGACATTACCCATTCTAAGGTTGTTGCTGTAGTTTCACCCCCTGCAAGGTAGATGTCCTGAAAAAGTAGAATTATATAAATCATATTAGTAGTTGAAAAAAACTGAGTACTACAAAAGTTTGTTGAGTCATACCAAAGTGACAGCTTTGATGTGCTTGGTTGTGACCTCAAATTTCAGCTCCCTCGACTCCTGAAGTTTTAGAAGCACATCAAGAAGATCTTCCTTGCGTGAAAAGTCATTGGTGGTGCTAGTGGTTATTATGTTCATCTTATGATCATCAATTATATCTTGAAGAATTTTGTCCATGTCTTGGTGTAGTCTCTCCAAGGAAGTCTTCATCCCATTAAATATAGCAATAAATTTAAGTGAAGGGAACAAATCTGGCACGTTAAAACCTGAACTAAGCATAACTATCTCCTTAACCAGAGATATGAACTCATCTTGACCTTTGTACTTTTCTCCAAATGCTGCTCTAGAAGTTACACTATTTGTCATGGAGAATAAATTCTTGCTGAGATTGATGGGAAGTCCATTGGACGAATAAATAGTTCCGATAAGATTCCATACCTCTTCTTCTCTTATTGATCTAAATGACTGGACACGTTGAGCATTTAGGAGTTCCAACACACAGATCTTTCTCATCTGTCTCCAGCAATCGCCATAGGGAGAGGCAATAATACCTGAATGGTCATATGAGAGAAACTCACCCACAAAAAAGTTTGGCCTTTGAGCAAAACTAAGTTCATGTGTTTTCAACACCTCTCTAGCTAATTTTGGTGATGAAATGATCACAGCCAAAACCTCACCCAACTTGAGCTGCATAACTGGTCCATGTTTCTTTACTAAATCTCTCAAGGAAGAATGAGGTAGTGAGCCTGAGCTTATCAACTGATGCAAGTTCCCTATAAGAGGAAGCTTCCACGGCCCTGGTGGCAACTTCAGGATGGCACCTTGGGCTTTATATCCCTTCAAATACACCATCAGTATCAAAAGAATGAAGAAACAATTAAGGAGTGGAGAAAAAGATGGCAACCAGAACATTATGGACATTGGCTCTGACAGTAAGGCTTAGGATTTTTATCCAAAGGTTTCAATTCTTAAAAATTTGTGAACAATAGAAGATATGTTTCTGGTGAATTTAAGTACTTGTTTTGCAGAAATATAACACGCACACACAGGTTCTAAGTATCTAATAATGTCATCCCAGAATTTTTAGCCTTTTAAAAGTGATTTCATATCATATAAAAGTAGAGCACAATTGATTCCAGCAACCTAATTATCAATCAACTAATCAGATTCAAAATTCCTTCAAGGAATTTAACTCTGTGTCATTCTCCACTCGGCTGTAGTAGTTCAACTGTTGCTATACAGTTCTCTCCACCTCATGGTCTTGACAATCTTCTTCTCAACCTCTGTCAGCAGTTGGTCAGAACCCAGCTCTCAAAACACCTCTACCCTACCCACCATCCCTTGTCATTCAATTTCTGCGCCCCGTGTATTTCCTTCCCATTACCTCACAAATCTCCTGTTCTCTCCCTCACCAGTTTCCCTTTTCCTTACACCCTGTCACTTTCCCCCATGAGCCTTAATCCTGGTCAATGAACCACATAAATCTCTCTCCAGCTAATTGAGCTCAAACAACAGATAATTTTAACAGTTTAATCCAAGGCCATATATTCTATCTTATTCATGTCTTTTCTTCTTTTTCTTCTTCCTCATCTGTGCTGAATATGGCTTTTCTTACTACTAGATCTTATCATTATCTAAAAAGAAAGAAACCTTTTTTTGATAGGTCTATAAAGAAATAAACCTCCTAGATGAGTGGCACTCCTATGGCTTAAAGCATGGTGAGAGGTATATCCCATCATACCTTCACTGCTGAGTGCTCAAGGATGGTTGACCTTAGAATTCAGATTTGGACTTTTATTTCTTCTATATTTATCTCATGGAACTGGAAATAGGATACAAAAACCATAGCTCTACAATAGAAAAGAGGGTTTACACAAGGCAATTGTTAAAACAAGTGAACACAATATCTAGGTATGCAACAAACAGCAATAGTGCAGCAGTGCTACTTCACTAGTAGGAAATTGATCTTTAGAACTATAATGACAGCAGTCAAAACCAGAGAGTCAGGCAAGCTTTCATAAACTGGTAACCAGACCTAACTCATAAAAAAGAAAATTTTTATAGTATAGCTCTGACAATTGTGGTTAACATGCCAAGTGTACAACATACCATCTATCTTCACCCCCTAGTAAGTTATCCAAACTACTTCATCAAACCAGTCCAGTTCCAATGCACCAATTATAATGGCATCGCAGGTTCTAATCATGGTATAACTGATACAACATAGGCACAACCGTGTACAAAGATTTGTTTAAATGAAAATCAGCCTCTCCAAAAATAGGGAATAAGGTTGCCTACCAACCACCTCTCCCAAACCTAGAAAAGTGCAAGTCTTATGAACTAAGTCCGACCTATAATTTCTATTACACTATTGAGAAAGGATGAAGTTCAGTGAAGTTGAAATTAAACCAGTCTAGTTTTGACATGTTTCAACCACAAGAGATATGGCTCGTCTGCTCACTAGTCACAAGACTTTATCAACAGAACAGCTAGCAGAATCCTGACAAAATTATAAGAAAATTAAATTGCAAATATATAGAGAGGTGTGGAGAAAATCTACATCAATTAATGGCAATGGCAGCATCTAGGGCATCAAGCAGATTCCCCATCTGAACAAAACATTGCAAGACAATCAATATTAAAGATCCCATTCTCAGCAAAATTTTCCCCTCCACAACTATTAGTTAGAGATGACTGATGAGAGATCAAATCCAGATTAAATAAGACCTCTATTATTAAATTTAAGCAAAGCAAGAACCTATAATTAAAAACAAATTAGAGGACAAACGCCAAATGCAGGATAATGTTTTGATGGTAACTTTCCTTGTGCTCATACCAGCTCCACCTCCACTTTTACCACCCAAAGAGAGAACGTTGAAGAGCAGACAACTCCTCCTCACCCCCTCTACCTTGACTGAGTAAGGTATAGAAATTAGTAGACAGACAACAAAACAAGTATTCACAAAACACAGGAGGAAAATGCTTTATTAGTGTAGTAGATAAGTGTCAATTGAAACAAACAGAAGATCCAGCATCTTGAACCATGAAATATCTCCACACTGGAAACAACATTTGTGCCTCCGATCCGAACCCATTTGCCTGATAGTGAAATACATACAAACATGCAGAGAAGTTCAGTTTGTCTGGTGGCAATGCTGATGTAAAAGAAATTAATTTCCATGATGTTGTAAACTAATAAGCAATTCAAATTAGACTTATAATTCACTTTCTAACTAAACCCAATTGGGTTTGGCCATATGAATCCTTTTTCCAGTATGAAATGATTTTCTCCCAGAGAGAGAGAGAGTCCCACCATTCCTGCACCTACATACATACATAGATTCATGAAAACACTAGGAGAAATAAAGCATATAATTAATTAGAACTTGTTCGTATTGTAATTGGGAAAAAAAAAAACACAAAAAAAAAAAAAAAAAAAAAAAACGCAAAATGCAGTGTTAAAACAGAATACCGCCATCAACAATAGTTCAGTTCATAATTATTAATTATAACCCCATCCCCATGTTTCATTAAGGAGAACGAAAACCCTTATTCATAATATATTGGCAGCAAAAACAAATAAATAAATAAACAAACCCAATTTCTAACTCACTTCCGTTAAAACTCTGGAATTACATGATGATCTTTCTAAATAAAAAAGGGCAGCCATAATGTGCTCCTTACGAACATCATTTCTACCACCAGCCTCACCCGAATTATAGATTGTGTTTTTTAATGTAAAAATGTAGTTATACATATACATGCGTTCGCTTAAATGTTTTACTTTATACCGTGCTCCCTTTTTTGTTAGGTGCGATACCGTCACAATCACTAAAATATCACATTTTGATAACACTATTATCATATTGTGTAATAATAACATTATATGTGACTGTATTTTTGTGATATTTAATAGTTCTTTTATTTTTTCTCACATTTGATTGTACCATTTTCACATTGTGCAGTGTCAATATCACATAAGATTGTACTTTTGTCACATTTGGTAGTTCTCTTATTTTTTTTCTCACATTTGATAGTACTATACTTATATTATGCAGTACCAACATCATATGTGATTGTACTTTTGTCACATTTGGTAGTTCCTTTATTTTTTCTCACATTTGATAGTACTATCTTCACATTGTGCAATATCAACCTCACATGTGACTTTACTTTTGTCATATTCAATGGTTTCCTTATTTTTTTTCTCACATTTGATGGTACCATACTCACATTATATAATACCGAAATCACGTGTGACTGTTCTTTTGTCACATTCGATGGTTCCCTTATTTTTTTCTCACATTTAATGGTACCATCCTCACATTGTACAGTACCAATATCATATGTGACTGTACTTTTGTCCCATTCGGCTATTCCCTTATTTTTTTTTCTCACATTTGATGATACTACCCCCACATTGTGTAATATTAACATCACATGTGACTATACTTTTGTCACATTTGGTAGTTCTCTTTTTTTTTTTTTTTTTTTTTTTTTTTTTTTTTTTTTTTTTCTTTTTTCTTTTTTCTTACATTTGATGGTACCATCCTCATATTGTGTAGTACCAACATTACATGTAACTGTACTTTTGTCAATTCGGTGGTTCCTTTTTTTTTTTTTCTCATATTTGATGGTACCATTCTCACATTGTGTAGTACCAACATCACATGTGACTGTACTTTTGTCACATTCAATGGTTCCCCTTTTTTTTTATTACCTTTGATGGTATCATCCTCACATTGTGCAGTATCAACATCACATATGACTGTACTTTTGTCACACTTGGTGATTCTATTTTTTTTTTCTCACATTTGATAGTACCATCCTCACATTGTGTAGTACTAACATCACATGTGACTGTACTTTTGTCACATTTGGTAACTTCCTTATTTTTTCTCACATTTGATGATATCATCCTTTTATTGTGTAGTACCAACATTACATGTAACTGTACTTTTGTCACATTCGGTGGTTCTCTTATTTTTTTTTTCCACATTTGATGATACCATCCTCACATTGTGTAGTATTAACATCACATGTAACTATACTTTTGTCATATTTGGTAGTTCTCTTATTTTTTTTCACATTTGATGGTACTATCCTTACATTGTGCAGTACCAACATCACATATGACTGTACTTTTGTCACATTCGGTGGTTCATTTTATTTTTTCTCACATTCGATGGTACCATTCTCACATTATGCAGTATCAACATCACATGTGACTATACTTTTGTCACATTCAATGGTTCCCTTTTTTTTTTTCTCACATTTGATGGTACCATTCTTATATTGTGCAGTACCAACATCACATGTGATTGTACTTTTGTCACATTCAATGGTTTTTTTTTTTTAGTTCTATCATCACATTAAAGCATACCAACATTACATATGGGTGTAGCCAACACAACCCAACCCAACCCCACTGAATTATCTAATAATCGTCGAATATATATGACAAAAATACTTCTAAAATATCTAAAATACCCTTAAGTATACTAAAATTACCAAAACGCATCCTAACACTTTAAAATTACCAAAATAACCCCGAAACTCTCAAAAATTATTTAGATATCCTTAAAACCTAGAAAATGACCAAAATAACCTTAAAACCTAAAAAATAATCAACATACCCTTAAATATTAAAAAAAAAGACCTAAATGACCATGAAACCTAAAAAATGACTGAAATGATCTTGTAACTTGAAAAGTGACAGTAATGCCCTTAGAACCTAAAAAAGACTGTAATGCACCTTAAACCTAAAATATGACCGAAATACCCATAGAACCTTAAAAATTACCAAAATGATCTTGAAACCTTAAAAAATTTTGAAATACCATTGAAACCTATAAAATGACCAAAATACCTCGTAAAACTTGAAAATGACAAAAATACCTCTGAAACCCTCAACAATTATCGAAATACCCTTAGAACCTAAAAAATGATCAAAATACCCTTAAAACCTAAAAAATGACGGAATGACTCTAAAACCTAAAAAATGACTGAAATTTCCCTAAAACATAAAAAATGATTGAAATAACCAAAAAAAAAAAAACTTTAAAAATGACCAAATATACCCCCATAACACTTGAAAATGACCAAAATACCTTTGAAACCCTTTAAAATTACCAAAAGACAATTAGAACCTAAAAAATAACTGAATGGCACTGAAACCTAAAAAATGACCGAAATGACCCCGTAACCTAAAAAATTACTTAAAAACGCTTAGAACCTAAAAAATGACCATAATGCCCCTAAAACCTAGAAACTTACTGAAATAGTTTCACATGTGACCATACTTTTGTCACATTCGGTGGTACCCTAATTTTCCATAATTTTTTTCTTACATTTGACAGTTTCATCGTCACAATGGGTAGTATCGACATCACATTTGACCGTATTTTTGTCACATTCCATGAGAGCATTATTTTTTTTCACATTTGACAGTTCCATCGTCACATTAGGCAGTTTCAACATCACATTTGATAGTACTTTTGTCATATTCGAAAAAAATTTCTCACATTTGACAGTTCCATCATCACATTAGGCAATACCAATATTACATCTGACCGTACTTTTGTCACATTTGGTGGTACTCTAATTTTTTTTTCTTACATTTGACAGTTCCATCGTCACATTGGACAATACTAACATCAAATCTAATTGTACTTTTGTCATATTTTGTGATTTCATTATTTTCTTCTCACATTTGGTGGTTCTAACATTACATTGGGTAGTACCAAATCACATATGATCATACTTTCATTATATTCAATAGTTCTATTATTTTTTAGCCACATTAGGCAGTACCAACATCACATATGACTGTACTTTTATTGATTCATAACAATCTTGGTAATGATTAAAATGTTAACAATGAATTTTTCCAAGAAAGTTATAAACTTGAAAATTAACAAAAATACCCTGGAAATTAAGGATTTCAAAAAATAGTCCTAAAAATATATAAAATTACTAAAATATCCCAAATCCTCAAATATTACCAAAATACCTTCATTAACCTATAAAATGACTAAAATACATTTTTAAACTTTCAAAATTAATAATAAAAAACATTGAAAATGAATAAAGTAGCGCTAAAAATACCTAGAATTATTAAAATACTAAATATTTTGAAAATTACTATAATAGCATCAAAACCACTCAATTTGGCCATGTTAGAGTGATATCTTGGATTTTTTTTAGTGATTGTAAAGATTTTCGGTCATTTTAGAGGTTTTCAAGACAACTTGGTGATTTTTGACATGTCATTGGTATTTTAATCAAACACATCTCAGCTTTTTTGGTGCCTTTATGGTGTTAAATTTTCTCAATGAAAAAAAAAAGGTGACCCAAAGAAAACATTATTTGTTAGGAAACATTTGCTCCTCTAAAATCTAAATGATTCCAAAGAAGCTATATATAGACCATACAATGCTGTAATTGTGAACTCTAAAGAAGAAGAAAAAATTGAAACTTAAAAAAATTTAGGCCTCAGTGTGTTTTCTTGAAGAACTTGAAATTGAAACCTAAAACAAATTTAGGCCTCAGAGCGTGTTCTTGAAGAACTTGATATCCCAAATATGAAGGGAGAGAGAGTGTAAATTTAAGAAGCAAATAAATTATGCATTCTAATGAAAATAGCTAATGATATTCTCGTCAAGAAATAGCAAAATAAAGCAACCAAGCAAAAGCAAAAACACACCAAACCAGCCGTAAGCTATGAATACATTTCAAAATAATTTTAGATTTCAAAGTCTGCCAAAATGCAATGTTATCAATAGTTAACAATTACATTCAATATTTCTACAACAATTTTCTCATCAACTACTTGGTAATTTTGCAAATAAAGATCATAGTTGTAGCCAATTAGCTCAAACAGTTGCTCATAATCTATAGAAACTAATAATGCACTGAGATTTGGTATGAAGGAAGCTCTCCATTACCAAATTTAGCTCCAGTAAATTGATAAAGCAAAGGAAAAAAGATTAAAAATTTTCAAATAATGTGAATACGGATAGAATCAACTAATAATGCAAACCTAAAAGGAAAAACAATTGGTTGGATTTGTTGCTCATACAAAAGCTTGATGATTGTTTCGGCATGGAAAATTGTTTTGAACCTATAATTAGGCCAAGTACTAATGAATAACCAGCATTAGCAATTTAGTATTCTCTTGAGAACTTAGCAAACACTATGTCAAAAGAGAAACAAAGTAAGTGACTTTAGGATATAATTTAAAACATAATATTCAGAAGTATTATTTAGTTTCTCTCTGTATTATCTATACTACTATTTAACAGGCTTCCTCTGTTTGGACCGGATTTTTTTGTTGTTCCAAAATACCCCTATTTCCTTAGGTTTAAGTAGAGACAAAACTAAAGGATAATTTGGTAAAATTACGTCTTTTGACTCTTGTAAAAACATTGCCTATAAAATAGGACCACTTCCTCTTGGTTTTCAAATTCAAGCTAAACTTCAAATTCTTTTCTTTTTTACAATTTCAAAAAAAAAAATAATCTTAAATTTTAGGATTTTAGAATCCTATGCTATGATAGACTAATAACTAGCACGGTTTTTCAATTTTTTTTTTTTTTTTTTTTTTAAACACACGTTTTAGGTTCCCCCTAAAAGTTAGCCTATTAGTATTTTTTTTTTTTTTTTTTTTTGGAGGAACTGGCTATTAGTATTTAGAAAAGCAATTATCTCCATGATTTTATAATTTTATTTTTAAAGAAAAGAAAAGAAAAAGAAGAAAAATCCACCTTTTGGGTTTTTCTCCTAAAAATTCGCATACATTATCTCTATTTAGATATACTCCACACACTTTTTACATATCCTATGCATATCCTAAATTAAATAACTAAATTAAAAAAAAAAAAAAATCAAATCCCATGTTCACCCATCTTCCTAAAATTTAGCATAGCTCTTCAAATCCCAGGTACACGTTCTCCTATTTGAATTCAATTTTTTTTTCTTGATTTCAATTGAAGCTTTACTCTTAACTTCTAATCATTATCCTTTATTTTTATTAAAAAAAAATTTAATTGTTCAAAATTCTTTCTTATTCCTTAACTAACCATTGATATTCCCAAGAAAAAAAAAAAAAAAAAAAAAAAAAAAAAAAAAAAAAAACCCTTCCACCCATTATCATTAAGCAGTTATAATGTTCTCCCTCCATCCCTATCCTCCATAGCAACAACTATTTTTGTATGTAGCCTTGATTATGAACGTTGTTTTATGTTTTCAGGATAAAAGTTTGCAATGGATAGGGGATGTGAAGTCCGTGCTACAAATGATATGCCACCATTTTGAAGTTCCTTCATGGCTTCATGTTGACAACCTGGCTGCTAAAGTTCATTATGGAGTCTACATTCCTAACAGAGCAACATCACCTCTAGAGGTAATTATTTCATGTTTTCTGGATCTAAATATATGTTAAAATGTATTGTGGGAGTTGGATTTGGGAAGTGCTTTCCTAAGTTTAGTAACCCCAGAATCACATGTTTAATTTTTTAGTGCATTCTATGTAAGAGATCAAAAAATTAAAAAATTTACCCAAAAAATAGAACTCAGAGGCTAGTTTCTATTATTATTGTGTTTGCACCAACACCATGTTTTGCAGAAGATTTTCTTTTTGTTCTTGGGCAGCTTCCACTATCTGTCTTCACATCTTTCACGTTAGCCCTACTATTGAGTCTAGTCCATACCCTTTTTTAGAACCCTCCTTTTTACCACACTCCAAATTAACCCCAGTAGATGGAACTCCCATTTTACTTTTAAATTTACTTTTACCCTTAACTGCCTGAGCCACATCACAAGCTACCCAACCCATATCAAAACTTCTTTCAGATACAACTTCCTTGGAACAAACCAAATCTTCCCCCACTAGCCCCAAAACATTACGTGGCTCCTTAGATTTCTTGACACAAATCTAAGCATCATGTGAATCCTGAGTAGATAGTGCATCTAAAGTAGACGTGCTCTTAATGTTAATCATATCCCCTTTACCTTTTGAAGCCAACTTATCCCTTAATTCTCTGTTTGCAAGTGTCATGTGGGTCATTGATGCACTCAAATTCCCACTATCATCTTTAACACTCTCCAGCCCACTTGAATTTAAATTTGAGTACACGTAGTCCACAATTAAATCCCTATCAACATCCCGCAGTTTTTTCTCAAAATCCATAACTGGCACCTCCATATTTTTAGCTTCCACAATTTCCGTTGTTCCTTGCTGAAACTGCTCCCCCAAAATCTCCAACCGTCCACTCAGTTTTTCAACTTCCACTGGAGACAGTTCCATCACCTTCACAGTATCAGCGGAGCCACTTGTTTTAGTCTCGGCAACACTCCCAGACACAGGCCTCATACTAGAAACAGTCTCTTCATGCGAAAAAATTGAAATTCTTGTTGAACTTGGACCACCCAGGTATCGTTGAGTGCCATTATCTCCAAAGCATCTGACATCCACAACAGTTTTTGTCACGCACGAACCCAACCATAAAGATAGGCATGTGACAATGCCAGCATGCTTATAAAGTAATCACCCTACAAGTATGTAAGGCCTTTTTAGCACTAAAAATTATCCTTAAAAATTTCATCAATAAATTCAAAATACCTCAAAAATTTCTTTATGAATAAATCTCCAATAATTTAAAATGAACAAAATCCAAACCTCATGTATATAATGCCAATTGACCAAAAGATATAAGACCATTAATTACAAGACCATCTAATCCCAAACTTACTAAGCTTCTTCATGCTCACAACACAACAGCAAAACTCCCAAAACTTGCTATTCTTCACAATCTGAAACTGGAAGGGAAAAAGGGGGTGAGTTGACAATTCAATAAGTAACCAAAGTCCTAATAAGTTCTATCAAGTAATAGATTTGTAAAGTATAAAATGTAATATGTGTTTTCAAAAGTTATAATATACTATGTGTTTTCAAAATAACTGAAGAAGTTTCATAGTCTTAAAATAATAAGTTGCACATAGGTCACATACTTTAATCTTACAAATATATCATAGATGGTTTAGAAAATAGTTTGTTTTCCATATATCAAAAGCTATAACTTACAATAGGTTCCAAAAACACATAAGCAGTTTTATTGACTCAAAATAGTTCAAATACTCAAACATTTCCAAAATCACATATGTAGTTTTAAGAACTCAAAATAGTCAAATATTCAAACGTAATTCATATTCTTAACAATCTTATGACTATGGTCACGCTATATCCTCGTGACTAGGCATCATAGTACTAATGAATAACCCCCATTGGTTTGGATATCAGAATCAATTCATAGTCAGATTGTCCATAATCATATATATGAAATCATAGTTTCTAACAAAAATATATTTTATTCAAATATATATATATATATATAATCATATATTCAATATTCAAATATATTTGTGATATTTCTATATTCTTTACTTTAAATCAATATAGCTAAAAAAAACAATTAAATAAAATAAATCTTATATTCAATGCTCATATATATTTGTGAAAATTCTTTATTCTTTACTTTGAATTAGTATAGTTAAAAACAATTAAATAAAATACATCATATATTCAGTAATCAGATATATTTGTGATAATCCTTTACTTGAAATTAGTAATACAATAAAAATAAAATTGTAACAACTGTAAAAAAAATTTCAGTAGTTAAAATATGCAAAATAAAATCAATTAGGATAAGGTTACTTACCTCAGCTAGCTCACTACAAAAAAACTTCTCCCTAACATTTTCTCTAAAATCCTTAGATATCACCTAAACAATTTACAAGCGTCATTTACTCAATAATCAAATAATTTAAGAAAGACTTATAAAGGTACCCGGTCAGAAAAGAAACTACTAAAATATCCAACAAATGTCCACTGTTATCTCACACCAAAATTCTACATATTCATAATATATATTTCATTCACTTCCTATTGCTAATAGTTCCCTAGGAATAAAGCCTATATAATACGCTATACACATAGCCATATATGGTTAAAAGTCAATCTGAAAAGGACACCACCAAGATCTATCTTCTATACGTGTGCTCTCTCTTCTTCTTGTTTTCTTTTTTCTTTTTTAAATTTATTTGTCAGAGACTTCAAGTCCACACCATGACTTTTCCTATTCACCAAATCTACATTTTGGTACAACTTCTTAAGGCAAAAACTCGTGCAGAACCAGACTCAACATGCCTCACCTTTTGCAACTTCCATCTACACTTACACGCATGACACAACAGGGTGCATAAGGGAAAAAAAAAATTCACAATACCATGGCAGAAAAATCTGCAGGTACAATGTCCAATTTACCAAAAAAATAAATCTAAACTTTTATACGTTTGCATCATTATAACTCTTGAATATTTAAATAGTTTCACTACTAGCCAGAATACTCACATAAAAAAAAATAAAAAATAAAAAACTCTAATTCTTAGGTTCTTACCTCAAGTGTGTAGTCAAACCTTTTCTACTTGAGTATTTTGGGTAGTCTCCTCTATCAAAATATCTCTCTATATACATTTACTTAATAAGCTTATATATAGCTAGGGTTTCAACCTTATTTTCTAAAAACTCCCTTATAATTATAAATTATAAAATTAACCCCACAAAAGATTTACTTAAATACCCTTCCTTTTAATCCTTTTTTTGGGGGGGGGGGGGGGGTATTACAGTTTTCCTGGATGGATTAAATTGTGTTGCCTGAATCCATTGGCCAAATTGCTGGTCATCAACTTTCAAGGATCCCTTGCTTCTCAACCAGAGAGAACAATGACCACCCGAATTCTCATGAAATTCCCACCAACCATATTTGATGTTTTTTCAAATTTATTAACCTTCCCCCAAAGAATCACCGATTTCCATTGCAACCTCAGGTGTCAACCAACTGAGTGGCATATTATGAATTTGAATGCATAACATGGACTTCGAAAAGTCCACTTCCTCCATAGGTGATATCTCATCATATCTTTGCAGAACAACCAAATGTCTATCAAAAGACTAAGGCTCTCCCATTAAGACCTTTTCTATATCAAATTCAAGTTCAAAAGTAAACAGAAGATGATTGTCACCCGCATCTCTAATATGGAAATCATTCCTTGTACACCATAAAGGTCTAAATGTTTTTGCCACTACATCAATACCAACACTCCTTTTGGTAAGAAACTTCACTGCAAAAACATACTTCAGAATTTGCTTATTTTTTGCTAAAGCCAATTTCTTACCCTCCTTATTAGAGAGGGAAAGTTTTTTCCAATGTGAACCAAGATCATCCATAACCTAGACTAATTGTTTCCCAAACCCCACTAAAGCAACCCCTAAACTCACCAGTGAACTAAAATCTACAAGAAAAAACAAACATCTTCACAAAGTTTGGAAGGAAACTGACTACAATAGTATACGAAGTTAGAGAAAACTAACTACTAAGGTCGAGAACTATAGATTTCAAAACCTAATATTTTTGTATTCTATATAACACAATATTTTAAGTGATACACTTTAAAAGAGGTTTGGATACTAGTTCAACTTCGAATGCGACAAATACCAGTTGTACTGGTCTATACTGTATGATAGGTATTTGCAACAAAAGGTTGCATTTGTTTAGTCTGGCAATGATGTCGCGGAAGCCTGAAGAAAATACACATGATACTCTCTTGATAGAATAAAAACTAAACTATTAGTTTCTGGTAGTAAACGTCAAATCCACGAAGGGTTTCCCTGAATCCACAAGGAAATAAATTGGAATCCACTGGAGAAAGAATTTGACAAAAGTATGTGTTTATTGATAATAGTCTAATTTGCCTCTAATGACTACAAAATATATAAATACTGAGAAATACATCTAAAACCCTAATTCACATTAATTACAAATTAGGTGACAAAATACCAAAATTTACCAAAAGTGGAAAAATTGAGTTAAATGCAGAATCATAAACTATTGACCTGAAGGGTCATCCCAAAACAAGCGAGGCCTTATTCTGACTTTTGAGATAAAAATTATTAAGGAAACAAAAATACTATAAACGGCAAAATCGCAGTTTTCAAGGCCTAAATGAAGGAATTTGCCATTTATAGGGGGACCTTGTGGCGATGCAATGACTATTGCTTAGAAGGCCATTTCGCTTCAGCCTACCAAATTTCATGCAATTCTGACTCTGAGGCCCATGATTTCTACTAGTGCCTTTTTGCCTTACGCATTGTTTTCAGGCGTGCGCAAGAGTCCAAGAAGGCCATGACAACCTATTCTACATCAATCTCCCCTACTTGAAAAGAACTCGACCCTGAGTTCCCATTACCTGGCACATCAAGAGGATAGTAATCATATAAGTCAGCAACATAGAAAGTGGAAGAAATATTCATGTCTGTTGGAAGAGCAACTACACAATCATTGTTGGTGATCTTCTTTGTAATCTAGAATGGCCTATATTTCTTGCCCTTCAACTTATTGTAGGTACCAGCAGGAAACCTCTCCTTTTTAAGGTAGACCAGTACTAAACCCCCAACACTGAAGATCTTCTCACACCTCTTCTTATCAACAGCTTCCTTGTACTTGGCATTTGTAGTTTCAAGTTTTTGCCTCACCTCCTCTTGCATGGCCTGAATACGGTCAACCATATTCTCTGTAGCTTAACTCACCCCTGGAAGCTCAGGTAAAGGTACCAAGTCCAAAGCATGTTTTGGGGGCACGCAGTAGATGATGGCAAATAGAGACTTACCAATGCTTTTGCTAACTGAGTTGTTGTAAGCAAACTCTGCCTAGGACAGTGCTAGATCCCACTACTTGGGCTTCCCTCCTGATATACACTAGATCAGATTCCCCAAAGTGTGGTTAACCACTTCTGTCTGGCCATCAGTCTGAGGATGACTGGTGCTGCTGTAACTTAATGAAGTGTCAAAATGTTTCCTCAAGGTCCACCAAAAATGACTGATAAAGTTGGTATCACGGTCAAAGTAAGGTTTTCAGACCCGGACCCTTCATTGAACCGTAAAAAAGAGAGGTTCAAGATTTTTGAGGTCGAACCGAGGTCGAACCGTGATGACGTCATAATTAATTTAATAATTATTTTAATATAAATAAATATATTAAATTAGTATAAATAGAAAATTTAACTAAAATAATCCAATTAAATATAAATATCTATATTTCAAATATATATTTTCATATCATAACTTTTACAAGACAAATAAGAAATATCAAATCCTAAACAAATTTAAATATAATATCTATTTATTTATTTATATATTGATTAGTTAAACTTGTAATAATAATAATAATAATAAAGACACTCAAATAAAATAAAATAAATTATTTAATAATTTTAAATTGAAATTGTGGGGGCCAATTCATTAGAAAGTATTATTAAAAGCAGTATTTACTGGGCCCCTAGCCCTGTCTGAGGACGTTAGACCATCCGAGGAGGCCCAAATAAGGCTATAAGGGGAATAAAGTTAAGAAAGGAATAGAGGTAATGTGAGATGGGTTCAATAAGCGTCCGAGGATAAAAATCTCCTCGGCATCGTGTGTCCGAGGTAAATCTGAGTGCCATACCGTCACAAACTTACTTCAAAGTTACACCATAACTAAAGGTTGGGCATTGGACCAGAGATAAGAAAAGAAAGGTAGACAAATATCTTCAAAAGCTGCTACCTCCACATTAAATGTCTTTCAACCAACTTTTTGGCCGCATTAATGAAGAAATGATGCTTGAACAGTGATCAAGCAGCCTTACAGCCACTGGTTGATGGTTTTAGGAGATGTTGAATGGGACAGGAAGGAGTCCCCCAAATCTAACCTACACGTGTGTGGTAAGGATGATACGAAGGTTGCAATATATAACCCGAAAGAATGCACTGAGAGGGGCATTGGATCTTCTATACAATTAAGGTCTTGAAGAAAATCATATAAAACAAAGAGCTTAGTTTGTTCCTAGGATAAAAATTTAATAATCATATTCATATCAAACCATCTTGAATCGTGAAGTCTGATTGTCTTTCTTCTGGGATAAATCTAGTTCTTTTATCCACGCTTTATAAATTTATTGTTTGGGCCGTTAGAGTTTGAGTCCAATCCAGTTTTGGGATCAACACAATTTCAATCCCTACAGAAATGATTATTTAAAAATTATTATATATTTAACTGTAAATATTAATTAAAATTAGAACAATAATAGTACCATAACATTTTATACAAATTTTGTTACAATTTACCACGTGACGAGATGTGAGTGGTAGAGATGTAGACCCATAGTTTTTTTTTTCATTACTCACACTTTGCCATGTGTCAAATTATAGCAAAAAATTGTGTAAAATATTGTGATACTACATTACTCTTAAGAGAATAATGCTAGAGATACAAATTATTTTACAAATTACTGATGTGGTGAGTGATTATTGGTAAATAAAATGTGATATTAATGGTGGGCCTAGATACAAACCAATAAGAGGCCGGCCACATCAACATTTTGTGCTTTTTTTAGAAAAACATTTTGTAAAAATGTTGTAAAATAATTTGTGTATAGAGCATTACTCTTCTTAAAAATACTTAAAATATTTAATGCACCTACCAATGCATTGTCACGTCATGTTGGATAGCTGAAGAAAAGATCTAAATCTCATGGCTAAAATTTTTTTGCTTTTATTAAAAAATTAAAACCATTCATTATTCCAATGTTAGCCACGTGAAGGACTTGGGAATTCGAAAGGAGTAACAAAAGTAAGAAAAGAAAGAAAGAGAACACATTGAAGCAGCAGCAGCAGAAGACGGAAAAGAGGAAATTATAGAATGATCTCCTTCAATGGAGAAAAAAAAAAAAAAAAAAAAAAAAAAAAAAAAAAAAAAAAAAAAAAAAAAAAAAAAAAAAAAAAAAAAAAAAAAGAAGAAGAAGAAGAAGCAGCAGCAGAACTGTAGAAGACGAAGGCGTGATCGGTGTTCTTTTTTTTTTTTCTTTTTTTTTTGAGGAACTTGTCTTCTTTTTCTCTGGTTCTTTTTTTTTCCTAACAAATCCCTTTGTTCAAGATCTGAAATTATCAGATCTCCTTCCGATCTTTGTTCTTCTTTGTGTTCTTTCATTTCTTTTTCATTTCTTCTAGATCTAATCATAACTTCATATCGGTGTATTGGCCAAAATTCACAGGAAAAGCTGAAACAAAAAGAAACCGTCCGAACCTCAAAAACCGGTCACGGTTCTGAGAACCGTACGGTCTGACCACGGTTCGCACGGGTCCCTGCTTTTTTCACATAGAACGGTTCTTGAAGCTAAAAAAACTGCAAAATTGAGAGGTCACGGTTTTTCCAGTCGGACCATACGGTCCGGTCCAAGTTTCAAAACCTTGGGTCAGAGGTGATGGACTTTGGCACTCAACGCAAACGCACAACTTCTTTAAAGAATAGATTGGCCACTCGAGTAGCATTTGAAGTCTTCTTTCATGCTATGAAATGGGAAATCTTCGAGTATCTATCAACCACAACAAAAACAGAATCCATACCTAGTATAAAATCCATAGACAGATCCTCCCATAGTGCTTGTGGAACTGGTAAAGGCATGTATAAACCAGTATTCTAAGATTATCCTTTAGCAGTTTGGCAGACTAGATACTTCCTCACATGATTGCCAACATCCCTCTTGAGTTATGGCCAATAATACCTCTCCTCCACCAGTGCTATAGTCTTGTCTCTACCCATGTGTCCACCCAAACCTCCACCATGTATCTCCCTAATAATATGATCCCTCAATGAACTTTTAGGGATGCATAATTGATTACCCAGAAAGAGGAAACCATCCTAGATTAGATGTACATACTATTGATAGCAGTATGAGTTTGTTAACACTTATCTCAAATATCACCAAAACCCTCATCATTTTCGTACAGCTCCTTAAGGCAATCAAACTCTACAACTTCAATACGTAGTGTGATCAATGTGAAATGGAAGCACTGTATATAAGCTACCCACCGAGCATGCATCTGGTTAATGCTAGCTTGACTGTTGATGCGCTTCAATGCCTGATGATTTGTATATAATACAAACTCCATTTGAATTGGATAGTGCTCCCAATGCTTAAGAGTTCGTACTATTGCAAAGAACTCCATTTCATAGGCCGACCATTTACTTCAAGTTTCACAAACTTTCTCATTGAAGAATGCTATTGGTCTGTTGTCTTGTGAAAGAACAGCGTCTATCCCGACCACAGATACATCACACTCCACCTAAAACACCTTATTGAAGTTGGGCAATGCCAAAACTATGCCAAAACTAGAGCGATGCTTAACTTCTTCTTGATCAAGGCAAAGCTCTGTTCTGCCTCATTTCCCTTATGAGAACCTCTGCTTCTTCAGACACTCAGTGATAGGGGCTACTATGCTACTAAAATCTCGAACAAACCTTCAATAGAAGGTTGCCAACCCATGGAAGCTTCGCACATCACTCATTGTCTTTGGGGTTGGCCATTCTCTAACAGAATGAAGCTTGTCCTCATCAACATGAATCCCATCCACATTGACCACATACCCTAAGAACAGCAATATATCAGTTAAGAAGCTGCACTTCTTCAAGTTGATATACAACTCATTAGCCTAATTCATAAGCCTCATTAAAGTGCTGAGAGCATTGGACAATTCAAAAGGCATCACCATCCACTCATATAACCCCTCCTTTGTCTTGAAAGTTGTCTTCCACTCATCTCCAAGTCGAATCCGAATTTAATGATACCCACTCTTGAGATCCAGCTTAGTGTAACACTTGGACCCACTCAGCATATCAAACATGTCATCTAGTCGGGGAATAGGAAATCAATACCTGACTGTGATATTGTTGATGGCTCGACTATCCATACACATACGCTAGCTCCCATCCTTCTTCGGTGTTAATAATGCCAATACTACACATGGACTCATACTCTCCCTGATCTGCCCCTTGCTCAGAAGCTCATCCACCTGCCCTTGTAGAATCTGACCCTTCTGAGGATTCATCCTATAATGTAGCAGATTTGGTAGACTAGCTCCAGGAGCTAAATCAATGCAATGCTAGATGTTGCGCATTGGTGGTAAACCTGCATGTAACTCCTCTGGAAACAGCTCTTCAAACTCCTTAATCAATGGTTGAATTGCCTCAGGTATCTCAACAACCTTCTTTGACTCTCCATTCGTCGCCACTATCACATAAACTTGTTTCAGTTCCTTACACTCTCTGTCAAACTCATCGTCATTGTTGACTATGAGAAGTGATGGCTTCCCCTCCACTTTAGAAGTTTTGGGTACACTACCTTCCTTAATAGGACCAAAGATAATTTTTCTACCATTCTTAAAGAACACATACACATTATCCTTACACCTATGAATAGCATCTACATCATACTACGAGGGTCTACCCAATATTAAATAAAATGCATCCATTTCAACAACATCACAAATGACTTCATCTACATAACATTTACCCATAGAGAAAGTAACATGACATTGTTGAGTAACAAGAGTTTCCGTACCTTTCTTGATCCAACCTATTTTGTATGGAGAGGGATGTTTTTATGTCTTTAGCCCCAACTTGGTAACCAAACTCTTTGACGCAATGTTCTCTACATTGCCATTGTTAATGATCAAGTCACAGACCCTCTTATTGATGGTGCAACATGCCCGAAAGATCTCATTCCGCTAATCACTGTGATCCACCCTTGGTTTGAGCAACAACCTCTGAATCACTAAAGACCTCCCTTGTGGCTTGCCTTCCTCATCTCTCGGAATCTCATTAGGATCATAGGCATATGGATCAACATCATTATACACCTCGTCACCCTCCTATTCCCCTTCTGCCTCACTCTCTTCTGCCATCACCAGATTCACTCCGGCTTGCTTAGGGCATGTACTAGATCGATATCCTAGTTCTCCACACTTGTAGCACTTATTCCTAGTTGGCCTAGCATAGGGATTGGCGTTTTCTATCGGTTGGGCTGTAGAACTGATTACTGCCATTATGGACTGGTTGACACCACTATTCTCCCTAACCACAGGTTGTGATCGTGGTATAAACATAGGTTGTTTACCTTTGTTGGTAGTGGAACTGGATGACTCTGAACTACGATTGGGAAACTTCAAACCTACCTGAGATGCTGATATTCTATTTTCTTGGATAGGGTTACAGCCTCATTTATAGTATATAGGGTTTGTAAGGATACCTGATCTCAAATAGAAACTTGCAACCTATGCACAAATCTAGATATCTGTTGATCTTCAGTTTCCTCCAAATCATTGTGATTTGCCAACCTGTCAAACTCCTCCATGTACTCATTAACTGTCCGAGTACCCTACCAATCCTAGTACAATCTGAACAACTCTTGCTAGTAATCTAGTGGTAAGAACTGATCTGCCATCAGCCTCTTCATCCTTCACCATGATCATATTTAAAGCTTTCTCTCATGGGTCCGATTTAACTGAACACGATCCCACCAAGCAGATGCTCCTCCATTTAACTTGTATGCCATTAAACACACCTATTTATCATCTGGAGTACCCATATAATCAAAAGACTTTTCAACCTCACTAACCCAATCCATATACTCTTCAACGACGACATTACCATTAAAGGATGGTAACTCTACTTTCATACGATAGTCCCTCTGTTCCTGATATTCACGGCCATTATCCCTCGCAAGACCACGCTAATTCCCAAGGACTCCTTAGCGTACTCTTCATCCTCACTATTCTACTCATTGTAGTCTTGCCACCTATTCCGATTTGGACCACGATGGAAAGGGCCACATGCTGGAATATGACGTTGCACTTTGTTATCATGATTAGGATTTCGGGTAAGTAGGGTGGCAAGCGCTTCTTGAATCCAGTCCAGATTCTATTGGGTCAAATCATGAAATGGTTCATTCTCATCACGAAAATCAAGGAACTCAACCCTAGTAAGGACTACATTGTTGACGTCGTTGCCGTCGTAGTTGTTATGGTGGTCATCGTCTCGCCGGTTGGCCATCAGACTAGGATATGTCAAGGCTTTGATACCAACTGATGTCACGGAAACCTGAAGAAAGTACACACAATGCTCTCTTGATGGAACAAAAACTAAACTATTAGTTTCTAGTAGTAAACCTTGAATCTACAAGGGGTTTCCCTAAATCCACAAGAAGATAAACTGGAATCCACCAGAGAAAAAATTTGACAAAAGTTTGTGTTTATTGATAATAGTCTAATTTGCCTCTGACGACTACAAAACATATAAATACTGAGAAAAACGTCTGAAACCCTAATTCGCATTAATTACGTGATTATGTGACAAAATACCGAAATTTACCAAAAGTGGCAAAATTAAGTTAATGTAGAATCATAAACTACTGACTTTAAGGGTCGTCCCAAAACAAGTAGGACCTTATTCTAACTTTTGAGTAAAAAGTTATTAAGAAAACAAAAATTACTGTAACAGCAAAATCGCAGTTTTCGAGGCCTAAATGAAGGAATTCGCTATTTTCAGGGGGTACCTTGTAACAAAGTGATGACTATTGTTCAGAAGGTCATTTCGCTTTAGCCTGCCAAATTTCATGCAATTCCGACTCCAAAACCCATGATTTCTACTAGTGTCTTTTTTGTCTTACGCGCGTGAAAGTCTAGGAAGGCCATGGCAGTCTGTTCTACATCAAGCAATAATGATTGAATGCCATAAACACTTATTTGTATTGGAAATCTACACAGATAAGATCGTATACTTGGTCACACGATGCTATGAAGGGTCCCACTCTATTGTTAGCTTCAATTTTTGCAACTACTTCTACTATAGTAAGAATGGGCATTCACATCACGTGGAAGCAAGGTGGTCACCTTTATTTGAATACCCACCTATTGCTTTGATTGTTATTAATTTTGTACTACAAGCTACGACGTTATTTTATAGAACAATCTAGAGAAAGTTATAGTTGATTCTACACCAGTCAATTAGGCTATACGATCTTTGCTTGTTTTCGTAGATGAAACAACTTCCCTTGTCAAAATATATCTTCCTCAGGAAATGTTTTAATAAAGCAATCCCGATGAAGAAATATTTGATTATTTCACAGAGAAAAGTGAAAAGATTTCATATTCTGTTAGTGACTGTTGAGTTAAAGCACATTAAAGATGTGGAACAATTAAACGAAATAATCACCCATTTCTCTCTCTCTCTCTAATGTGTGTGCTTATTTCTATAAATAAATAAAAAATGAAATAATCCAAAATTGAACCCATACAGATACAATTCATGGTCCTTTTGTTCAATTTTCATTTTTATGACTGTTCCTCCCCCACCCCCCCCCCCCCCCCCCCCCCCCTCCCCCCCCTCTTCCAAATACTTAATTCGAGTTTTGTCTAAAACATGTTATGACATATGACAACAAATCTCTCTCTCTCTCTCTCTTTACATATAAAGTAGAATACGATGATGACTTGATGAGTGATGACACACATAACCCCAACACCAAAAGTAACATGGAATTGTAGCACCATCCTTTTTTAATTTCTCTCATTTTCTCTTTCCCTCCCTTAATCTGTAAATGAGTGCCTATGAGTTTCATGAAATAATTTTGGAAAACTTGGGAATGGTGCATCAATTAGGTTTGTTTAGATAAAGGGAGGAATCATTGATGTTTCTACAAAATTAATTCCAAGCCAAAAATAGAATGTTCAACTAGAAGGCCCAAAATCAATTGAAATGGTTGGTTGGTTTTGTTGGGAATGGTTCAGTATTTAAACTGAGATAGAATAAGAGCTTGATTATAACAATTTGGGCACTAAAATGGGAAATTCTTGCCATACCAACCGGTATGAATTAAGAAACGGATTTTAAAACATTGATTATGAGTGGTACCTTGAATAACATTTGAGAAAAAAAAAATCTCATTTCTCTTGTTTTTGTGAGTTCAAGCAAATCTTTTGACAATTTTGTGCTTAGAGCCCTTCAACGCAATCCTCTTTCCAACAACATAAGATTTGCCCAAATCCGACATTGTTTAACCGTAGTTAAACTAGTGTTGCATTTTTCCAACATTTAACTAAATATGACTAAATATTTATTCTAAAAACTTCATTCTTTTTTGACAATTTATTTGAAAAAACGTATTTAAAAACTTTATCATTTTTTTAAAAAAACCACTTTGAGAATTTCTTTGGAAAGAAAAATCCATTTTAGTATCTAAAAGATTTTGTAAACTTCTTTTTTCTTTTTTGAAAACTTATTTGAGAATTTATTTGAAAAGTACTTTGAAACCTTCACTTTTTTATTTTTGGTTAACATTATATATTTTTTAATAGTAGTTATGGACACCCAAAAATAAATAAATAAAAGGGAGAAAAATGCTTTTTGAAGGCCTTTGTTTTTCATTTATCGCACATTGGGTCTTTGGTGACATAACTCTTTGTATGCACATGTTTCTAAGGTGAGGTGTGTGTGAGTATCTTTTTTCTTATTTTATTTTAGGAGCCGCCATCAACCATTAGTTTTGTATTGGGTGTGATTGGTCACCTGTTTGTCTAATTCTTTTTTAAGGGTTTGTTAATAAAGGTAAACCAAAAGCCTCAAACCAAAGATTTTGAACTCAGAAGTTTAGTTACGTATGGGGAAGGTATTAGGCATCCCATACCACCTATCTAAAAGATAGTACCCCATTTGAATCTTTATTTAGAAACAAAGAATGTGAAGTATTTATTTCTAAGGATTTTACCTTTTGGCAATGTAACATGTATGTTCCCACGGATACAATCCATCCCATAGCCACAAACATAACCAAGAATTAAAGGAAAATTTTGCAAAAAATTGAAAGACGAGAAACCCAAACTCACAAAAATTTTCCAATTATGTACCAGAAAATTCTTATAATCCCACCAAGATGTACTTAATGGTTAAAAGAACAAACCCAGTCTTTCAAAAAAAATATATATATATAATGTAAAATAGCACTGCCACAAGCCCACAGCCCCATTAGCGTCAGCCTTTTGACCCACAATTTCTCTTAGGCATAGCGTCTATTCTCATTATCACTATAAAGTATAGTTTCAAATCGATCTTTTGGAAATATATTCCTCCAACTGACCATATGATGATTGAAGAAGTTATTTATGTATAAATTTAGTCAAATGACTTTTTTAATAAGTCATATAACTTGTTTAAATAATACACAGAGAATACTACAAATCGTCATATAGTAGGTTATAAAAGATTCCTCCAAACTAATTTGAAGCTAAAATTTTTGTCCATAATCATTATACATAAAAAAATAAAAAAAATAAAAAGACATTTTAGGGATTAAAATGATAAAAAAAAAAAATTAGAGGACAAAAATGATAATCCACTAAATTTAAAGTGTAATTTATTTTTCCTGTAACATTTTAAAATATTAGATATATTTAATTAAATATTTTAAAATTTTCTCCCAAGAATTCAATTATGGTCCTCCTCTAAAAGAATTTTCTTTTTTAACATATAAATTTTTTTAAATTGTTGCTTTATGGTTTTGAACTAAGACCGTTTAAAAAAAAAAAACCCTAATCAACAAAAAAAATAAAGGAAAAATCAAGAAGGGGCTAAGGGCTTTTAAATAAGAATACTGTGTGTGTGCTCAATAGTTTTTTATGGGCATAGTACTTAGTATATGTGAATCACATATTTGTTTTTCTACTCATAATCGTTTTCTTCTAAATTGTGCCATGCGGTTGGTAAGTATTAGATTAACAACCTACCTATGATAAGTGGTTATGCTCTCTCATAGTTTTACCTTGCAATCTCTAAAACATCTACTTTCAAGATTTCAAATAACGATAATACCTATTTGCCTAACATTGATACATATTTTTAAAGATAATTAAGTGTAAATTTTAGGACCAAGTGTTCATCAATATCAAATCATATTCTATTGCGAAGCATAAATAGCATCTCCTACCTTATTCCTTGTTCCATATCTCCAACGTCCATGGAATCTTTCAAGTACCTCACTGCCTTTTCTAACATAACCATTTAGATCTCCAATAATTTTTTTCCCCAATTGGTAAAGGTGAGTCGGAAGTTTGTTAAAAACTTGTGAATGGAATATTGTGATAATTGAATTTCTTATATTTATGTAATGTCATGATTGATCACTACTTATTGAATTACATAAATTAATACAATGTTTTATTAAATTTCACATTTTTCAAGAATCAGGATAGATGTTTTTTCTTAATTTAGAAGATTATGAGCAAGTATGAGAAAAATTCAGCCAAGTGCCTATATGAGGGCATTACTTTCTTATTTAATTGTCATGCTTTCTTCAACAAAATTTTGACAATTTGGTAGTGGAGCTTTTGCTGATATAATGAATTTCTTCTCTGCCCATTGATTTAGTGCCTTTCCCATAGCTTCCATTAAAATCCTATGTTATTTGCATGCCACCAAAAGTTTCACAATGTCAAATTTTGTGAGCTCCCACTAATAAAGGCTAGAAAAGAAATAAAGATTGCACAAAATCATCAACGCGATCTATTTTTTCATTTTATGCAAAAATAAAATTTACATCAGCTAACTTTGTCCAAAATTCATTTTGACCCTTCAGGTTTGAAGTTTGTCATTTTAGTCCAGCAATCTTGTCCAAAAATCATCTTAATCCTTTAGGAACATAGTTCTTTGTGTTAAAAGTACTTGTCTAAAATAATCAATTTCAAACTTAAAAAAGTAAAATGATTTTTGGATTAAATTAATAGATGTGAATTGCAATTTTTCCTTCATTTTAAATATTACATAATTCACGCACTAATTAATAATTATTTTTCTTTCCCTTTAGTTTTCAAGGACAATGATTTTGTCTCCTAGCCACTATTTTCTTCACTGACAAATTCTAGTGGAATTCACACTACAAGTACACTATCTTATGAGATGTTCACAACAAAATCCTTCTCTTTTTTTTTTCTTTTTTTTTTTTTTTTTGGAGGAAGGACAACAAAATCCATCTAGATTTGTTTGGTGCTCTGCCTTAATTCCTCAACCAAATTTTTTTTTTTTTTTTGAAAGGATTCATGCACTTTTAGTTAGCTACCTCTTTACTCAAATTAACATAAATTCATGTTTTTCAACCAAATATATATATATATATATATATATATACACATATATACATATCATAAAAATAATCAGACACTATAATATCAAAGAAATTGTTAAAAATATATCAAAATATTACGATAAGGAGTATAATTAATATAATTTATTAGGATATTAACATAAGTGAACAATTGATTTTTTAGAGCACTATGTGTTATTTCCATGATTTTGTCATATCATGAATTAAAATGGTTTTAAGGTTACCATCTTTTTTCATTTTTATATAAGAGAGTAATGTCACAATTTTTCAGTCATACTATCTCACTCCTTGTCTATGAGATAATCAAAAACCCTATGAATTGATAGTATTGTCTATGAAACTTGGGATTTTCGAGTCTATGGCACATCCTTCAAGTCAATCAAACCCGCCATCCTTCGAGTCCATCAAACAAGTCTCTAGCATTTAATTGAACAAAAATGTTTAAAGCATGCATATCACATCCTATATGACTAACAATGACATTAAATCACCATTCTTACCAGAGCTCCAAAAATCATAAGAGCTTGTAGAGCAAATGATAAAATTTACCATTAACAAATATAAGAGTAAGTGCAAGTAGATGGTAGTATAAAAACAACAACAACAACCAAAAAAAAAAAACCAAAGATGTTAAAATTCTCAAAATTAAGGGTCCGTTTGGTAATATTGTTCTAGTATCGTTGTTTGTATTTTTTGGAAATACATATAATGTTTAAAAACTGAAAACTATTTTTTAAGTTGTGGTACCAAACACCCCCTAAAGCACTACCTTTCATCATTTACAAAGCAAATTCAAAATTTTTTACATATAATTAACTGTTAAATTACCAACTGTCCCAAAAACTTAAACTCTCTCTTAATAAATGGGGCTCAACACATGGAACTTGTAACATTTTAAATAGGACGTAAATAAGAGACAGAGATAGAACACAGGATCTGCACTGATACCTTGATAAAATGTCAATTCTTCGAAAAACTTAAGCTATTAGGAAAACAGTGAATTCAATCACTTAACCATAATTCTAACATTGGCTGACAAACGAGACAAGAAAGTTTACTCACTTGTTTTCCTATAAAAAATAACCAAACCAATTTAAGAAATCCAACTTTGCTCCAACAAAGGCCTTAAATAGCAACCTAGAACCAAAATCTATAAAATTAAATTGAACAAGGAATAAAATCATGTTAGATTGAACAGTGTGTTGAACTTGAAAGACTCATTAGCAAAATGAGAAATCAAGAAAATAAATAAATCAATCCAGAAAGCACCTTCAATAAGAATCTATAAAATAAATCGAACAAGGAAATATATAATATCATGTTCAAAGGAATAAAATATTTGAGAGAAATTTACAAGAAAAAGTGAAGTAAAAATGAATAAGGATCTGTATGGTAGGAGGTATTAATTAGATCACACTAATAAGATAACTACTGCACACCAATATTTAGATCACAAAGCAAAAACCTCTTGGCAACAATATTTAGATCACAATCCCTGTTAAAATAACTACTGCACACCAATAAGATACATTACCACATTCAAATTAGATATGAGCTTTCCAACACAGAATGACTAAAACAATACAATAGGACAAAGGGTAAGAGAAAAACTGTAATTTATAATCCTCTTGGATACGAAGCCTAAGAAAAGCAAACACTGCCCCAAGTTTTTGTAAGAAATAAAATGAGTAGAAAGTGTACATATAATGATGGGATTGTAAGAGTAACAAAAACAGAAAGAGAGAGAGAGCAAATCACCAAATCAAACTCTGCCACCTGCCCGCCAAGCACCAAAAGAAAATTAAGTCTGCTATCAACATGTCATGATTGAGAATTTAAAACGCACCCAGAATTGCAAAATTTTCAAAACAATGAACCTAAGAACTCTTCTCTAAAAGTAAATCCATTCCTCCCTAGCATTTAAACCAATGATGTTTAAAGCATACAACTCGTTTCTTATATGGCTGCCAAATGACAAAATTGATGATCAAGTATTCTAAAAAGTTGTGATAAGTACAAGTAGATGGCAGTAGAGAAAAAAGCAACCAAAAAAAAAAAAAAAAACAAGCCAAGTAGTGCTGGAATTACAAAAAACCAAACAAATAGAGTCAGAAACACACCCAATCAAAGCATCAATTTGTGTTTACAAAGCCACAAATTTTTTCAACCCATAATTTTTTTTTGATAAGTGACACTAAAAAAAATTTACCGGACTTATAGAAGTGAACCAAATCAATCTAGAAAAGCCAACTTCATTAAAAAAAAAAAAAAAACACCTTGAAAGAGCTGTCGAAGACCAAAATCTATCAAAAAGATTGAACACAGAATAGTTTAGTATCACATACGAGGAAACAATTAATTAAAAGACATAAGTGAATAAGTGGAATCAAGACAAAATAACAACAGCATTCTTATCGTTACAGTCAACACAGTCCAAGTTTGAGAACCACAAAATGAACATCACCAATTTATAAAAAAGCATACGTAACACATTGCTCCATGTATGAGTCCAAAAAAGCAAAATCTTCATACTAATAATGATGCAGGGCATTTCAAGTTTTTGCATTCTAATCCTCTTGTAACTAGTTAGTTAGTTAGCTAGATTATTACTTAAGCAATTAGCCAATAGGATTTAGACACTTGTCCAGCATCTAGAAGGCTGCCAATGCCAAACAACTAGTATAAGTACCAGATTGTAGTTACTTTGTGATTAGTTTTAAATGCAATTATATAGATTAGCCTAGTGCCATTTTTAAGAGATGGATTTCTCTTGAGAAGGTTTTGTCACACCTTGCTCCTTGTTCTAACCAACTCTCATTTCCCTTAATTAATTCTAAGACTAAACAGCAGCCCCTTAAAATCCCTGCACCAAATTGGTATTAGAGCTTGAGATCCTTAGGATTTAAGTTCTTGTATTGTTTCCCATTTTCTGTCATCAAGAATCTGTCAAGATCCTATCTTGATTTCATTCCCCGTCTTAATACCTTACCTTTATCAAAATAGAAGCCTTCAATTGTGCTAGCAAGATTCTGCAGCAGTGAAAGATGGTGTTTGAGAAGGAAAGGAAGGACAAAGGGATGAAAGCAGTGGTTCAAGAGGCAGCCTTGGAGACTCATGCAGCCAATGATCTAGAAGTTTTGGAGTAGCACCTCGCCTTAGACTATGAAGTGGAAGTATTGAGGAGGAAAATCCATGCCTTGACTGAGCAGGGTCGAAGAGATGAAATACAGCAGCCAAACAACCATGATCATCATGGAAGTGAGGCATCAAATGAAGGAAGCTATAAGTATCCTTTTGCTTACAACTGAAGGATAACACATGAGATGCAAATTCGTATTCTACAGCCAAGGGATAATGAGCAAAAGTGGGGATCCGACTTCAAGATTGAGTTACCTGAGTTCTATGGTAGCTTGAATCATGAAGAAATCGTGGACTGGCTTAACCAAGTGGAAAGAAGCTTCGATTTCCATGAGGTACCAGACTACAAGAAGGTGAAATTGGTAGCAAATAAACTCAAGGGCAGTGCATTTGTTTGGTGGAAGCAATTGCAGGTCCAATGAGTGAGAATGGGAAAAGGAAAGGTTCAAGAATGGTTCAAAATGAAGCGACAATTACAAACAAAATTTCTGCCTTTTAACTACATGCAAACTATCTTCCAAAATTTGCACAGGAAGTCATTGAAATATGAAGCCTTAAGAAACCAAGTACCAACAAGTGCAAGTCCTTGGCAGCTTTCTTGGCCAACCAAGAATGATTATTGACAGACAAAGAAGGACAAGGGAAATGTAGCAAAGTGTTTTTCTGTTAATGCAGTACCCGGTTTATCAAATGCAGCCATTAAATGCAAGCATAACACAAGCAATGGAATTTTCAAATGTAACAATTGTGGAGGACAAGTCTATGAAGCCCATAACAAGTGTAAGTTAGCCATGCAGTCAGAAGGAAAATCCTTTATGGTGGAAGGGAATGAAGAATAAGGTATAACTCTGATCTTTGATAATACCTTGCAAGCACCAAAGGAAGATATGCTAATGAATGCACCTGTGTATGATTAATATGAATAAGAAGAAGAAGAAGTGAGTGATAGCATATTTCTGATTGAAAACAATAAAGAGAAGGAATGCATTCAAGAACCCGTGTATGATCAATTAGAGTTTCAAGAGGGTGCTTAGGGTTCTTATCAATCATTAGCTTTCAAGATTGTGTTCTTTATGATAAGAAGACCATGAATGTTTGTCTCTTTTAGTGGAAGGCCATGTCAACATGATAGGCAAACTATCCATGGTAGAAGGTGTAGCATACACATTATGTACAAGATGGTACAACCCTACTATTTGCAACCAAAGAAGAGGAAAGTAAACCCAAGCCAATGATCAAGTGAAGGTCAGTTCAGTTGTGTGGGACTTCGCTGTGCAGAAGCGGTAGCCTTTGGCGTGCTGCCAACAGCAGCAAACTCATTATACAAGGAAACTGCATCATCCTAAAATGGCTAGAAATTCATACAAAACTTGTGGCAACCAAGAGCACTTAAGGTCAAGTGCTTCTTAAGAGGGAGAGCCCTAATGCAGAGCATTTCAAGTTGTTGCATCCTAACCCTCTTGTAACTAGTTAGTTAGTTAGTTAGATGATTACTTAAGCATTAGCCAGTAGGATTTAGACACTAGTCAAGCATTTATAAGGCTGCCAATACCAAACAACTAGTATAAGTACCAGATTGTAGTTACTTTGTGATTAGCTTTTAATGCAATTACATAGATTAGCCTAGTGCTATTTTCAAGAGATGGATTTCCCTTAAGAAGGTTTTGTCTCACCTTGTTCCTTGTTCTAAGCAACTCTCATTTCCCTTAATTAATTCTAAACCTAAATAGCAGCCACCTTGGAATCCCTGGATCAAATAAAGACTTGATTGGACATTGACACTATCAGCCCACCAACCTTCCACTGAAAGCAAGAAAACATCAGCAGAAACAAGACAAGAAGACAAATGTACAGGAGGAGAGTGCGACCCTCAGTGGCGCAAGTTTTGAATCTGCCACATGTAGCAAACTGAAAATACACAAATACCCAGCTACACAGTTCAGGAAAAGTTCGGGATAGTATCATGAAAAGCCAAGTTTGTTGCAACAAACTCCTTAAAAAGTAGCCAGCTAAAAACATGACGAGCACGAAGAAATTAATTAAATTAAAATCACACAAATGCAGCCTAAACTCATAATTAGCAGCTAAATGACAAAAAGGGATAGAAAAGTTTATATACTTGTGCTCCTATGAAATAGAATCAAGACAATTTAGGGAGGACAATTATGCTGCAACAAAGGCCTTAAATAGCAGCCTAGCACCAAAATCCATAAAAAAAAATTGAACAAGGAATAGTATCAAGCAAAATAAAATAGTCTGCTGACTCGTAAGAAAAAAGTGAAATTAAGAGAAGAGAAGATTTTTCTTATTGTTGCAGCCAACATAGTGCAAACACTGTTGCAAAGTCCAAATTTCTCCTCCTGTAAACATATCAACACTAAAAACAATCAAGCATTGTCCCCACAAAACAAACATTAGAATCTTATAAAAAAGCAAATGTTGCTTAGTGTATTTGAGTCCTAAATAGCAAAAAACTACAGACTAACAACAAACTACATAGAATATTGACAATATCTGCTCACTTTCAATGACTACAAAATCAATGACCAACAATCTAAGATTACGAATTATGCTAAAAATCCAGAGAAATAAGTTAAAGCCAATAGAAATTTTAAACATTGACTCACTGAGGCTAAAACTAAACTAATAATCTGCCTAAAAGCCAAAAACAAAACCTAGGAAAAGCAATGAAAGACCCAAGTATTAGAAAGAACTAAAACACACAAAAAACTTTTTTTAAAATTCTGATTGTAAGAGAGAAAAATATGTTAGGAAAAAAGAGTTTATTACAAATCAAACTCCACAGCAAAGCAACACAAAAATCTTGCTTCCTGTAGACAGGCAGTAAGTAGCTAATCCAAAATGGCCATGAAAAGCAACAGAAGGTAACCAGGATAAAATAATATCAAGAAAAAATAACAAAATGAGACACTATCACAAATAAACAAGCACTACATGAAAGCGCAAACCCCCAGTGGCATTGGCATTCACTTCTCACATGAGCAAACTGAAAATAAAAAAATAAAAAAAATCCCAGCTACACAGTTCAGACTTAGAACAACTTCAATTTACAAAAAAATAAAAAAAAATAAAAAAAAAATAAACAACAAGACTACTCAAAAGCATTTTTCATTAAGAAGCAACAAAAACAAATCAACCACAGTTAAAGTACTACAAATGCATCACCTCTAGAATTCAAATTCAGATTAAAAAATATAACAAAAAAAGAATATAAATACACACATATATATGAAAAAATCAACAATCCCAAAGGGTAAATCAAGTACTTAAGGGAGTATTAAGATCAAACATAAATAAAATCTAAAAAAAAAGTAGCAATACAAATATTAAAATTCAATATAAAATTTTTAAGTCATAAAAACAAGAAAATTACCAACAAGTTGGGTAGTGCTGGAATTATTTAAGACCAGACAAATGGAGCCAGAAATACACACAATCCAGGCACCAATTAGTGTTTACAAAGTGAATTTTAAAATTTTATTCCCATAATTACACCCATCTAGAAATAGAAGACTGCTATTACAGGAGCGAACTAAATCATTCTAAAAAAACCCTTCTTCACTGCAACAGATGTCATATAAGAGCTGCTGAGAACCAAAATCAGTAAAATAAATCGAACAAAGAATAGTATAGTATCATATATGAGGAAACAGTTGATTAGAAGACTTGTAAGTGAAAAGGTGGAATCAAGACAATATGAGAAGAGTTTTCTTATAGCTGTAGTCAACACATCCCAAGTTTGAGAATCACAAACCCAAAATATGAACATCACCAACTTATAAAAAAGCATAAGTTAGTGCTCAATATATGAGTCCAGAAAAGCAAAATCTTCATACTAATAAAGACTTGATTGGACATTGACACTATTAGCCCACCCACTTTCTATGACTAGGAAAAAAATTGCAATGGAAATTTCAAAGCTTAGTCGAGTGAGTCAAGAATTTATGGTACACCTAGGACCTATAGTATAAGAAAACCATACTCTAGTAGTAAGATTAAAGGTCCTTTCTCGAGAGGAAAACTAGGTGGCGACTCCAAACCCCTTGTGTCCACAATGGCGACTTTACTGGGAATAGTGAGTTTAATTCCTATGTGTCTTGTTTCTTAACCTTAATAAAAATTATTTCAATACTTGTTTTGCACACACATCACTTGTTCGCTTTTGTCACTTAACCTTGGTTGGTGATGAGTGGGAAGATGGAAGGCTCTATTCGGGACCAAATTTTCTGAAGTTCATCCCACCAACTCACAATCAGTGCCATCACCAATAATGGGCTTTGAGTACGTTAAACGTTTGCTACCAATCCACTATGGGGTCCACTTAGGCCCTTGGTTGGAATCATAGTCCACCTAGTTGTAAGTGACCTACTTATTTATCCCTTTAGCCTTAGGGAGCCTACCCACACTAGAGAGATCCTAGACCCTATCACGAAGGATACCCTTTATATATCTCTTGTTTATTCAACCATATACCATGTGTTTACCTAATTCTAAAGGACAAATAAAAGATATTAAAAATGGAAGGGATGACCCTAAAGTTATGATATATCCTAAGATATTATGGGATAAAAGAAAAGAAGTTCTCACATATAAGAGGCTTGTCCCTAAATCCAAAGGTATATCTTAACTTGAAAGGTTCATAAGACCATAGCTTAATTGCTATCATAAGCCTAAGTGGAAAAGCCCTTTTGAAAAAGAGGACTTTGGGCCTAAGGTAATAAATACGCTATGGGTTTAGCATCCAGCATTCTTCGAAGCCAAAAATGAAACTCCCTAATCTTGGGTCTCTTTGTTGCATGCCTAGGCCCAAAATGATGAGATTTTCATAGACTTTGAGAGGAAAGCTACAATGTATTCTAGCTAGAGGGCTATTTCAAGAAAAAAAATGATGAAATGATGAATAAAAATGAAAAGCCCAAAGGTGATGAATGCATTGTAAGCCCATGTTTGAGATAAAAGGTTTAAAATTTCTAAGTGCATTCTAATGAAAGCCTAGGAGAGTAAGATGAGAGCTTTATTGTAAATGGATCAAAGCACAATGTAACAAGGGGCAAAAATCCATGAGAGGGAAGTGAGCGACATTGTAATTGGGCCTTCATTAAAATGAACTTAAGAATTTTCTAAGGACATATAAAAGTTAAAAGGAACCTATAATTGGGACATGAGCTTAATGAAAATGGGACTTCTTTCTAGACATCGCTCCAATCCAAGTCCAATGGAAGGCAAGACATTCAAAGGGATGGCTCCTCAAGAGGGAAAGATGGATGCCTCAAGTGAAAAGGTCCTCATGCAAAAGATGCTTGAGTGTGTGGAGGCGCAAGCTAAAGTCCTTAAAAAGATAATAGGCCAACTCTCTGAGATAGCAAAAGAAGAAGATGAAAAAGACAAGGCTAACCGTGAACAAAGCAAGTTGACTCAAGAGGACATTAACCGCATGATGGTAGAAGGGAAGGTCCGCCTACTATTACCTAACTTTATGCCATAACTAAAAAGTGCTCTTGGACTGTGGACTTTCAAGAGGGCCCATGTCAATGACTTCTTTGAGTCTGGAGATGTGGGATCGTGGGAAGACCATGATTGGCCAAAATGGACCTCGAAGGTGGGAACAACTCAAGTCGCCCCAACTCGCTTCATGCTTGAATGCAACATGGACCCTTCTTTTGACGACGACCAACACCTTGTGGTGAGTAAAGAAGAAGAAGGAGATGATGAAATGATTAGCTGTTGGTGTGGGGATGATGGCGACTGGTTCTTTGATGAGGTGGGTAGAGCCTTCCCTAATAAGGGTGAGGATCTGTACGACATAACCGAAGCTATGCATGTATGGGAGCCTATGAAGAAGGACAAGGAGGAGAGTGGCAAGCCTTGAAGAAGCAAGAAGACAGAATTCATCATGTCTATTATGGGGCCCATTAATAATTGGACTTGGGTCAGGTTTTCTAAAAACATGGGGAAAGCGTTTAGTAATGCAAGTTCCAATGTACTTTTCAATATTTTCAATAAGATGAATTTTGATTTGGCTTACTTTGATGTGTCCCATAACATTGAAATTCTACACTTAAATGATTCAAATGAATTTGGAAATAAAATTAATAAACAATTGGAAAAGAAAATTGAACCTATGGAACCAATTCTTGAAACTATTAATTTGGGCAATATTGAGAATCCACGCTTAATTAAAATTGGCTCAACTCTAAATGAGGCAGAAGGGAAAAGAGAAAAATAATAAAGATGGTTCGATGGGGAGTCAAAAAGAAAGAATGATTGAGCAAATGAGAAGCCACATGTAGCTCAGTTTGCACTTCATAATGTTATCTGAAGCAGAATCAACATCACGAGTACATCAAAAGATATTTAGAAATTAAAATGTGATTTACCATTTCAAGAGATAAGGACTGACACTAAAATGATCTATCATCACCTTGACATTACACGGATTAGAGAACCCACCCCCACATACTACCATATTTAACATCCACTACCCTTAACCACAAAGCATCCCTCTCACATTGCAAACCACCACAGCCATTTACCAAACAAAGCCTAATTAAACACGACCAAATCACAAATACCTAGACCCCAATTTTGAATTGGTTCACAAACCCTCCTCCAACCAACGAAGTGATACTTAAACTAAACTCACCTCCCATCCCTCCCCATCAGAAATCCCGCTGTAACTTCTCAATAAGCCAAGCCAAGCCAAGCGACACTCATTAGGATGGGAAACAGGGATAGATAATAAGTTGGTAGGTGCAGTTGGTTTACTTGTATTATCAATTATGTGAACTTTTTTATTTAGCACTCTTATTTGTTTGAATTACAATATGATTCATCCACAACCATACATATATAAACTCCAAAATTAACATAAAATTTTACAATCTCCCGTTTCCCATATTTCAAAAGTAGTTGATTTCAAACATTGTTGAACTGAACAATACACAAAATTTGTTTGAGAGCAGTGGCTAACCCTTTTGTTGGAGTCTCCAGCCAGCATCAGTGAAGCGATAGAGCGAACCGGGTTGCTGAAACCCTAGGTAGCGCTCTAGTCGGAGACGGGCTGGTCCCAGAGAAAGGCACGTCGTCTTGGGAGGCTTGGCAGATCCATAACATAGACACCATAAGATGCTATGAAAATTTCGCACAGCACACACAAAGCCACAAATCAAATCATCACCTGAGCAGAGCATTTGGATTCTTAGCAGATGATGTTTTCTCTACCCAATCAATCAATCCCATAATTTTCAAAACCCCAATATTTAAAATCCAAACGCTCGTATAACAATGAAAACAATAAACCCAAACACTACAAAAAATGGGAAATTTTAATAACCAGAAAATCACAAACCACAAACCCAGTACCCAAAACAGAAGAATTACGTATTGAAAATATTCCATCAACAAAAAACAGATCCATATTTCCATCCTCGTCCTCTTAAAGAAACTCCTATACAAAGATGAAGAATCAAATACTGGAAGACATATCATGAATCAAATAAAGATAACGAAGGCACTCCATGGAAATCAAAACCCTAACCCTAACATGGTGAGCGAGAGTGTTAGAAATCAAAAACAAAACCCACTGCCACAGAGGGAGAGAGATTTTTAAGACCGAAGAGAAGAGAATTAATTTGGGAGTGTGGAGAGAGAGAGAGAGAGGTTTTTGGGAAATAGAGCCGTTGGACTTGGAATGGGATGTAACCAAAAAAAAAAAAAAGACTTGGAATGGGAGTACGAGGATGTGGTTAGATACCGTTTATTTTGCTAAAATTAAAAATATATTGTTGAAAGTACTATAGATAAAGGTAAAAGTTGGTTGAAATAGTATAGTGGAGTCATGAATAGTACAAAAAAGTGCAGTGAGATCCATAAATAGTAACAGAAATAAGCTGAATAATAAAATAATTTTAATTTTTCATCCCAATCCAAATGCATAACGTGATGTAGAAATATGTGAATAGTTTATAGGCATAAATGCAATCCCTATATTTTGACCTTATTTCTATTTTGGTCCCTACGTTTTCATTTCACCATTTTTAGTCCTTAAACCAATTAACGCGTGCTATTTTCGTTCTTTCTGTCAGTCAACGGACGAAAATATCGTAGATGGCTAATGAAAGAATTAAAATATTATTAAAAATCCACCATGCACTCATCACCCAATCCACGTCAGATTATAATTAAAAAAATTAATTTCTCAATTTTAACAAAAGAAAAAATGAGTTAAAAATTATAATAATAATATAAATAAATAAATAAATAAAGAACAGACAAGAACATGAGAACAAGAACAGAAACCCAAATTCAATCACAAACACAATAAGAGAATTTCTTTTATATGGAAGTTTTTATTTGTTTTTCTTAGAAAACAAACACAAAAATAAACCCACACAGACCCAAAAAATTGAACCCACTCGGCTTAGACTCTTAAACTTATGTAAACTCTCTCTCCCTCTCTCTCTCTCTCTCTCTCTCTCTCTCTCTCTCTCTCTCTCTCTCAAAACTTTCTTTTCCTCTCTCACTAAGCTAGATCTCACGTTGTCTACCTCACCCTCTCAAAACCACACCCTAGGCAGCAGTGCCTAAGAGAGGAGGAAATGTTGCAACAAATCTGGCAATGAGTTTGGTCATTTTGGATCTAGTGTAGCTGTTTGTGTGGTGGCAGATTGACTTGGGTTGATTCAAGACAACGGTTTAGGGTGGGTGTGGCTGTTTGTGTGGTGGCAAATCGGCTTGTGGTGATTCTAGATGGCAGTCTAGGGTGGGTGTGGTTGTTTGTGTGGTAGCAGATCGGCTTAGGTTCGAATTTCTAGGAATGCAAAACTATTCCAAATGGTGGTCTATTATGTATGTTGATTTTTGGCTATGCATATTTGTGTTGCAAATCGTGTTTTGTATATGTAAATATGTATGTAACCGAATGGGTTTAGATCAATTTTTTGATTTGGATTTGATTGGAGTTGGGTTTAGATGGAATGGACTTCGATGGTGCTATCCAAATTTTTATTCTTTCATTTTCTTGGCAACCAAACAAAGGCTGAAAAAGAACTAAGAAATTTTTGTTTTTTATCTTCTTCTTTTTTCAATATGTAAATTTGAGAAATGATTTTGCTTGGGTTTGAGGATGGGGGCTTTGGAATTTATGATTTTTTTATGGTGTTTTTATGCTAAATTTTATAGGTTTATGAATTTGGTTGTTGGGTTTATGAATTTGATTTGCTGGAGGTTTCGTTGTTGATTGAAAGATGTGAAAATCTGGGTTTGAGTTGTCATTTTGTATATCTATGTTTTGTGTTTTGAGAAAATCTAAGAACATCTACTACTGGGTTTTGTGTTTGTGTTCTTGCTGGAGATCGATTTGTGTTTGTGTTTTTGTGTTTGGTTGACAAGAAAGGGCAAGAAAATGCAAGAAAATCTAGGCATGTGTTCTTATGTTAAAAATCTGGGTTTGTGTTCTTTGGTGTTCTAGTTGAAGATGAAAATAGATCTAAATTGATGTATTTTTGGATTTTAATTTTGTTTTTTTTTTAATCTATTAAAAACTTAAGAAGGTTAGAAATTTTTTTATTATTTTATCTGATGTGGCTTTTATGTATATATATATATATATATATATATATATAAATTATTGTGAAATAAAAGGGCGGGAAACCCATATGGCATGGGTGATGAGTGCCACGGTAGATTTTTAATAATATTTTAATTCCTCTATCAGCTACCTCAGATATTTCCGTCTGTTGACTGACGGAAATGATGAAAATAACACGCGTTAATTGGTTTAGGGACTAAAAGTGGTGAAATGAAAATATATGGACCAAAATAGAAATAGGGTCAAAATGTAAAGACTAAAAGTGCATTTACGCCTTATTTATAATAGAAAAAGTGGAGTTTTTAGGTTAGATTTGGCTTTAAACCCTATTAAGCTAGATGCTAATGCTTAAAACTGCCACTGACATCCCATTTTGGCTTTCAACAAAGTAATTAATTATACACTCCCTTTGCCATTTTACAATATATAGAAGTATTTCCTTAAACTTAACACAACCAGCTAGTCAAGTTATGTGCCAATGTTTATATACTTTGGTGAAGTTATGCTGGAGCATTAGCATTGGGGGGTGTAAACACCCCTAATTGCTATTTTACATCCTCATAAGCCAAAATGATGCTTCATCTGGGTTGGTATTTCGAAAAAAATTTGACAACTATGAATAGTAAGGTTGTAAACACACAATCTTACTATAACAGGTTGTTAGATTAAAAAAAAAAAAAAAAATTTCTTTCTCCATTCTCTCTCTTTCTATACATGTGGCTTTCTACAGTAAGGTTGTAAACACACAATCTTACTATAACAGGTTGTTGGATTAAAAAAAAAATTCTTTCTCCATTCTCTCTCTTTCTATACGTGTGGCTTTCTTCTCCCCCCCCCCCCCCCTCCCCCCTCTCTCACTTTATTTCTCAAACTTCCCTCTCTCATTTTCTCACTCACCATCTCCACCAACATTGACGGTTTGGTGGCGGCAAACGTGGTGGTCGGTGGGTATTTCTCGGACTTCCCTCTCTCTCTCTCTCTCTCTCTCTCTCTCTTTGATCTTGTGAGTATTGTTGTGTTTGTGGGTGTTTGATGGTGGGTATTTAGTGGTGGTGGGTGTTTGATGGTGGCAGTGGCGGAGCTAGAAAATTTTCTTAGGGGGGCCAGTGAATACATTTTTGTGTAATTTTTAGATTTATTACCAAATGTATAAGGAAATCAATGGAAAATTTTGAAAGTTAGGGGGGACCATGGCCCCCTCTTGGCACCTCCCTATCTTTGCCTATGGATGGTGGGTATATGGTAGTAGGAGTTTGATGGTGGGTATTAATGGTAATGGGTATTTGGTGTGGGTGTTTGATGGTGGGTATTTGTGGTGGTGGTGTTTGATAGTGGTGGGTATTTTGTGTGGGTTTTTGATGGTGGGTATTTATTGGTGGTGTGTGTTTGATGATGGGTATTGGTAGTGATGGGTGTTTGATGGTAGGTATTTGTTGTTGGTGGTGGTGGTACCATGGTGGCTATGGTTATGGGTTGTTTCGCTGTGGTGAATCCATGAATGGGTATGGGAATAAAAAAAAAAGGCTATGGTGAAGAGAGACAGTGAATAGGAGAGAGAGAGTTGAATTTTTTATATTATTTGTTGGTGTAGTTTATTATTTTAATAAGTTGTATGTAAAAATAGAAACTAGGATGTAGAGTGAGTTCTAAAATGGGATGGTAAAATAGATAAAGTAGATTTTGAAGGTGTAAAATGGAACTTTTTTGGTATCCTAGATGCTAGTGCTCTAAGAAGGTTTAATTATTTTTTGAAAAAAAAAAACTTAATTATCATTTTTTTCCTTAACCTTTTGATATTATGTCAAAACAGTCTCTAACATTTGTTGCCACCCATTTTTGACAATTATGGGCACAAAGGCCCAACAACCGAAAAGCCTAAACCAAGCCAAGAAAAAAGAAATGAAAGATTAGAGAATAGAAGCAAAGCAATAGGGCCACACCCCCTAAGACCCAGAAAGTAAATAAGCATGGCCCAAGCAAGGGCTCAAGAAGAAGGAATGTCCATAAAAGAACAAGGAATAAGGCACATTGACCCACTACGGTATATGTTCAATGTGTATGAGTCAGCCACGGTGAGATGGCCCTCTTCAAGAAGTAAGAATGGGTCTTGAATGGGCCCAAGGAATAAGGAATAAGTCAAAAGGCCCAATAGGCCAACCCGGTAGGAATTAATGGAAAGCAATAAAAGGAAGGACCTTAAAAAACCCACAGGCCCAACCCAGTCAAACGAAGTGAGACAAGCCCAGTAAGCCCACATCATCCTTTATAAAGGATGAATATGAGTGGAAGCCTTTGTCTGAACGAAGAAGAGAAGGGACAAAACCAAATGACAGCGGCAGAAAATGCGTGGGTAAGGATGAAAATAAGGATGGCAAAATCCCCCTGACTCACAAGTATCCGACCCGACCCGTGAAACATTAGGGCTGAGTTTAGGTTTTAATTAACCAACCTAAAGTGGGTTCAGGTCGAGTGCAGGTATTAGTAATACCTGCCTTGAACTCGACCCATGTAGACAAAAAGTAAAATTACAAAAAAAAAAAAAAAAAAAAAAAAAAAAAACCTTAACTCTATATATATATATATATATATATATATATCACTTATAACAAACCTTAACACTAACTCTGTCAATTCTCTCTCAACCCATCCAGCCACCCCTCACCTCACCCTCACTCTCATTTTCTCTCAATTCTTTTCTCTCAGTCACCCTTCACCCAATCACCCTCACCCTTACCCTCATTCTCATCACGTGGTGGTTGTTGTTTGTCACAGAGAAGCACAATGGTTAGATCGGAGAGAGATGTGCAAGGTTTAGGTCAAGATAGGTAGAGAGACCTTTTAGTGATGATTGGAGGAGCTCTTGGTTATGTTGACCAGGGAGTTTCAGAGGTAGAGAAAGGTTTAGATCGAAGAAGAGGAGTGGAGGTTAGGTCTAGGCTTCAGCCTAGAGGTGGGATTGATGGCTGAAACCACCACTAATGGTGGCGATAATGATTGGAGATAAAGTCTTGGTGGTCTAAGATAAAGAGAGGCCGAGTAGGAGAAAGAGATAAAGCTTAGAGAGGGAGAGCTTAGGCCAATAGTTCTCCTTTTTTTTCTTTTTTTTTTGGGTTCATTTTCTCTCTTATTAATGAATGTTTATTATTTATAATTTATTTTATTGTTAAATGTGAGTCTGTGTTTATGATAGGATTTGTATTTGTGTTTGTGATTTTGAAAAGAAAAATCAGAAATCTAAAATTTTTGTATGAGAAATCAAGAAAACATAATTTTTTTTTTTTTAAGATTAGGTCATGGATTGGGCCATTGATTAGGGGCTTTACTCTTTAGATTAGGCCTTGAAGTGGCATAGCGGAGCAAGGCTCACGAGAGGGCCTGGCGAGGCGAGTTTAGGGGTTTAAAAACCTGTTTAGTTAACGAGGTGGGTGTTCGGAAGGCGGGTAGTGAGTGACGGGTCGGGCATACAAAAGCCTACCTCAAACCCGACCCGTTGCCATTCCTAGGTGAAGGAAGAAAGTAAGGATGTAATGGCTAGAGCACCACCAACTTATAACCTAGCTAATGCTAGGAAGGTGGGCCCACGACCAAAAGGATTGCAAAAAAGGTGTGGTTTGGTGGAGGTGCTTTGCTGGGAAAGCATCTTTACCCAATATAGGTAGTAAATTGGCTGGGACAATTGGATGCATGCTAGAGAGGTTGGTAGAAAGAGACCCAAGATTTTACCATTCAAAGGGGACAATTGGATCCATTGCTTGTTGTCTTTTTTTAGGGGTGTCTTTTCTTGTGCACAAACTGGCTCTGAGTAGATCCCGCGGAGATAACGAGCTAGACTCAACTCTTCTACCCACTACAGAAAGCCTTAGCCTAGATGTATAAAAGACCTCTACAATGTTAAGTACTAGATGACAAAAAAAATCTAATGCTGTTAACAATAATATTTTAAATATTAATATTGATACTACCTAGGATGTCATATAGACTGCCACATAAGATTGTTCTCTCTCTCTCTCTCTCTCTCTCTCTATATATATATATATATATATATATATATGTATATACACACACACAACCAAAGCCTTTGACTTTTGGTTGATCTCTCCACAATTTTCCACATCAGCATTTTTTATTTTGATTTAATTTGATTTAATTCTTTCGATTTTAGAGCACCAAATTGCAAAAAATTTTATTAAATTTCTTTTGAAAAAAAAAAAAATTAGTTGTTTAGTGCTATACAACCACTATACTTAAAGGAGACCTAAATTATCACCTAATCAGGGAATTTTTAGATAATCCTAACAATGTATATAATAACTCCATTAATATAAATCTGTCTCAAAAAAGGGAATATATCTCCATTAATTTGATGATTTCTATGTTGATGATATTTTTTTTTTTAAAAATCTATCATATTTCCTTATATCTATCAATCATGTTTTGTTTCTCTTCTTTTTTTCATTTTTTTTTATATTAATGGTAATTAGAAATAATAATTTCAATAAGATTTAAACTCTATAATTATATCAAATGAGACTCAACAAATATATATCATTTTTAATTTCAATAGGATTTAAATTTTATATCAAACGGACTCTACTAACATATTCATCCTTTAAAAAAAAAAAATTATATAATCAAATTTGATTAGGAATCCATAACCCTATATTATATTATAAATAGTTTTTTTAGGGATTATTTGTTACAATTTCAACTCAGCTTTTCATTCCTATATTATATTTTAGAAAGTTTTTTTTTTTGGGATTATTCTTCCAACACCACTCTACTGTACAGTCTTTTGCATTGATTTTGGTTCTTGGAGCACCTTTAAAACAAAAGGTATGTAAAATTTTCGTATTAGGTTTAATGTTAACATGTATGAGAGATATTTTGGTCAATTAAAAAAAGTTTGATGAAACGTAAAAGGAAAAAGAACTAAAGAACGCACAATTTGAAAAAAAAAATAAATAAATAATGATTGTATTAGGAAGAGGCTTTTGGAGATTGTTGTTTTTATTTTGGGAATTCTTTACGTTCATGTGTATGTATGTAATGGGTTTAATTGAATTGAAATTATCTTTGAAACTCTGGTTTTGATTGAATAATGAAAATGGCAGAAGAAGTATGTTCCAATATTTGGAATCTTTTGTATATGTGTTGTTGTAGTTTAACCTTGGTATTTGAATTGTTAAATTGCTAATTCACAGTTTCATTGTTCATCGATTAATCATGAATAATAATATATTGCTATTTGCAACCATCATGATATAGTATCAATGATGTGATCATTCCGAATGCTTTCCTTTAGAGTTTAGATAGAGTCTATTTTATGATTAAAAAAATTTACAATGGAAAGACTTATGAAATTACATTTTAAAAAAAAATTTATTGGACATGTTGGATCTTAAATGACTTCTATTAAACTCCATCCTTTATGGCATCATTAAAAAGAAAACTCATGTAGATAGGCATTAGGATGTTATTTGGAACTATCATAATAGATTAACATATTACATATGGCACGAATCTAACCGTAATATCCTATGCTATAAAATAAAATTTGGGCCTATGGTTATCTTTACTTTGCAAAAAAATGGTTAAATTCTCATTAATTGTGATAGTTCACTTTTAGGTAAAATAGAAATTCTATTAACTAAGTTTTAAGAAAATTAAAATTCTATTTCAAAAAATTTCCAGAACATTAGATTTTATTTTAATTATTTTATATTGTAAAAGAATAAAATTTATACATTGCATACAATCATTACTTCAGTTACCTTCTAAATGATGGAGGATATGAGAATGCAATTTGTAGATCTACTATCAAGATAACATAGATTATATTGGTGGTGGATAGTAGATTCAATTGCAGTTGAGTATTGTGTGAAGTCATCACCATAGAATAGCTCATGCCGGGATGTGTTATGTGGAACCAATGATAAAAAAGAAAAAAAAATTTCTAAACCATTATATTGAACAAAAAATTACTTATTTTCATTCATTTTCAAGTTATACATTTTTTTTTTTTTAAATCAAGTCATAAACCTTTAAGCAAAATAAATACTTTTAATTTTTATTTAACTATCCTGTACATCGCACAGGTTAGTGACTAGTTATTATTATTATCATTATTTTGTTGGGGGGGGGGGGGGGGTGGAAGAACAAGGTAAACTAAAAACATAAGGAACAGACATTAAACCCATCACAAACTCAATGTTTTCATTCAACCGAATATGAGAAAACTTGGTTTACATTTTCAATCCAGCAAATGAAATAGCTACAACCAAAAAATAAGAAACGTAGATTTTGTTGGAGTTTTTTCTTTTTAATTCGAAAACATCAAAGCAAAGCAAAATGATAGAGTTTTTGGACACTTAACGATAATCCTATAACAAAAATGGACACTTAACTATAATTCATTTGTGTTAAGATAGTTTTCTATGTTTTTCCATGTTTGTTAGCATTAGAAAAACTGAATTAAAGGAAAATTATCTTTGATCAATATAAAAAGTAAGACTTATTTATTAGAAATTGTTTTCCACCAAATTTTTTTAAGAAAACTACTTTATCTTATGGCAAGCTAAATAAAGGAAGTTAGGAGATTATTTTTTTTAACACATTTAAGGATGCTACCAAACATTAAAAAATGAAATAGTTTGGGAAAAATGCTCATACGCCTCCTAAACTTTAAGGGAGTGGGAACCCTCAAAAAAAAAAAAAAAACTTTGAGGGAGTGGTCATGACACCCCCCTAAACTTTTTTTTGACCAATTTATTCCACAAACTTTACCCATCTCACTTGAACTTTCAATCACCAAATACCCCTCTTCAAAAAAAAAAAAAAAAAATCACCAAATATCCAAGGACTGAACCACATGAGAGGGAGAGAGACTGAGAGAGACCTACGGCCGGCGTAGTTAGGAGAAAGAGAAAGAGGAGGCAATCAAGCCAAAGCCATTGTCACTAGTTGGTGCTGCACCGTCGACAGCCACCATTATTTCTGCCGTCACCTTGCCACTGGAATGGGTTGGTTTTTTTTTTTTTGCTATCTTTTTTCCTAATCAGTGGCGGCTCTAGGAATTTTTTTCAGGTTGTTCCTTAAGAAGCATAAATTACACAATCTAATAAAAAAAGAAGTTCATATATTGACAACAACAACAACAACAATAAAAAAAAACACACAAATACATAAAATTTACAATTTCCTTCTACAAGTTTTTATATTTTGAAATCATTGCATAATAGTCTCATTATCAGTGCTACAAGTTACATCTCTTTTAACGTACACAACCAAGCAATGTTATAATTTTTTGGGCTTGCTATGTTATAATTTTTTTTTTTTTGTTTTTTTTAGATTTTAGTTCAAAATATTTTTTTGGGCTTTTTCTTTTTTCTTGAAAGCCAAAATATATTGTTAAGTAGAACAAATTATGGAGCAAAGTTTAATTTTATTGGCATAAAAAAAAACTGAGGGTGTTCCCAAATTTTTTTTGAAGGGTAGACAAATTAAAATTTTAAATTATTATATATATAAAAAAAATTTCAAGTCAGGGTGGTCACAGGACCACCCTGGCCTTCAAGTGCCACCGCCCTTGTTCCCAATCATCCATGATTCCATGTGTGAGTCTTTATTTGAATTTCATAGTTTGGTTTAATTTTTGGGGTTACCCAATGTATGAAACATGTGGTGGATTGGGTAGAGTTGGTTGTGGTAAAATTATCAAAACCTGTTTTAACGTGCTTTTGAGAGTGCTATACAATTGTTTGATGAAATGCTCAAGAGGGATATACGGCCAATTCTGTAATGGGATTTGGCAGTCAAATTAAACATGTTAAAATTTAGAGAAAGAAAATCTAAAATAAAGGATTGGTTGAAAGATGTAATTCATTCATTCTCAAAGACTAGATTACAGCTTCTATGCAAAAAATAAAGAAAGAAAGAGCACGACCATTGTAATAGTACATATGCTGTGCAAACTAATCTAATGAATCTTGATTCAATACCTTCTAATAAAATATGTTGAAGGGGCAAAATTTAGCACAATGGACTTTCACGACATTGGGCCTGACGGATCCGAGCCCATGGGCCGGCAACAGTAGAGCCCAATGGCTTAGAGCAGTTCCATACTCTTGGCGCGCACATGTGGTCTCCAAGGAAACTAGAAACCTAGCGCAAGGAACATTTCGGAAGATACGCGCATTAATCCCCTCTACAAGGAAATGTCTTGTCCATCACGTTTGGGATTACTTAAGGGGATTCTTATAAGGAAAAGACTTCTAGTCCAAGGAGGAGAAGCCGACTTTCTTCTACTATAAAAGCCTCAATACTCTCGCAAATCAAGGTACGCATAATTTACCCTCTCTAGCACTCTAGAGTTGAGAACAATTCTAACTTGACCGTCGGAGGGTATTTGGTCGACACCACACCGGTGCCCACGGCGAGTTCACTTCTTTCTTCTTGCAGGTTGTTAGCTGGAGCGAGCGTGGATTATGCTGCTCACTGGTGATATTACGGCATCATCAGTTGGCGCCGTCTGTGGGGAACCACGAAAAGTTTAAGCCAGATCATCGCCTCTTGGACATAAGAGTCGCATGGTACTCACTCGCTCGATGGCTACCACTAACAACGCTCAAGAAGACGATCCACTAAGATCTACTACATTAGAAAGGCAGGTCCAGACTCTCATGACAGCAGTAGAACGACTCACAAAGCAGAACCACGATCTGGAGGAGCAGCTACGACAAAGGGATGTAAGACCCAACCTTCAGGAGCAAAACCAGGAAGGTAACAGTGCCGAGCGAAGGGAGCAGGAGAAGCCTGAGGGCAGCAATGCCCCAAGCCGACCAGAGCGGCAAAACGTGAGCCTTCCGTCTCTCATGGATTTTGCCCCCCCCCCCCCCGCTTATCGTCGCCGAGATGCAGGCGATGAAGGAGCAGATGAAGGTCATGATGAACGCCCTCAAGGGGCGAGTATCTTGTAATCTCGATAATTTAGTGAACAGAACCGACTCACCATTCACCGCGTCCGTTAACTCATTCCCCCTGCCACAAAAGTTCCGGATGCCGCAGATCGAAAGTTACGATGGGGTCAAGGATCCACTCGATCATCTAGAGACCTTCAAGACCCTGATGCACCTTTAGGGCGTACCAGACGAGATCATGTGCAGGGCGTTCCCGACCACGCTGAAGGGGCCTACGAGGGTCTGGTTCAGTAGGTTGACACCAAACTCCATCAATACTTTCAAGGAGTTGAGCGCCCTGTTCACCTCACACTTCATAGGCGGACATCAATACAAAAAGTCCACCGCTTGCTTAATGAACATCAAGCAGCGAGAAGACGAGACGCTGTGAGCTTACATAACTCGTTTCAACAAAGAAGCCCTTTCGATTGACGAAGCTGACGATAAAATACTCGTAGCCGCGTTCACTAGCGGGCTACGGAAGGGTAAGTTCTTGTTTTCCTTATACAAGAATGACCCAAAAACCATGACGGACGTTCTCTACAGGGCTACCAAGTACATGAATGCAGAAGATGCGCTGCTGGCCCGCGAGGAAAGGCCCAAGAAGAGGGAAATCCAGGAAGACACGAGACAAGACAGGGGGCGAAAGGTCGCTAAAACTGGGGATCAACGTGATGAAAAGCGCTCTAGACCCCCCACTGGAAGGTTCACCAATTTCACCCCGTTAACCACCCCAATCGACCAAGTATTGATGCAAATAAAAAATGAAGGAGCATTGACCTTCCTTGGAAAGTTGAAGGGAGACCCCAACAAAAGACCGAGAGACAAGTATTGTCACTTTCACCGGGACCACGGGCACGACATAGCTAACTGCTACAACTTGAAGCAGCAGATTGAGGCCCTAATCAGGCAGGGGAAACTATAGAGGTTCGTTAGTAGGGAAAGAACTGATACACCAGAAGAACAGGCTCCACGAAGGGAGAACGACCGCCCTAAACCACCCATAGGAGACATACGAATGATCGTAGGGGGCACAGCTGCAACCGGATCTTCCAAAAAAGCCCGCAAAACCTACCTCAGGATGGTCTATAACGTCCAACTCACAGGATCCGTACCAAAGATGCCGCGAATAGATAATCCCGTCATAAACTTTTCAGAGGATGACGCTCGGAGACTTCACCATCCTCATGACGACGCGCTAGTAGTCAGCCTGCAGATTGGGGATTATAATATGCACCGGGTCCTCGTCGACAACAGCAGCTCAGCAGACATCCTGTACTATCCAGCATTCCAGCAGATGAGGATTGACAAGGAACGATTGTCCCCAACGAATGCCCCACTCGTAGGATTTGGGGGTACGAAGGTCTTCCCTTTGGGCGCAATAACGCTAGCTGTGACGGCGGGTGACTATCCTCAGCAGATCACTAAGGAGATAACGTTTCTCGTAGTCGACTGCTCGTCCGCTTACAACGCCATCCTCGGGCGACCCACTCTTAATTCCTAGAAGGCGGTAACCTCAACATACCACCTAATGATCAAATTCCCGACGAAATATGGGGTAGAAGAACTGCGGGGGAATCAAGTAGCAGCACGAGAATGCTATATCGCCATGTTAGAGATGGAGGATCAGTAGCAGACGATGTGCATTGGGAAGCAGCGAGCATTAGCAGAGCCAGTTGAAGAGCTAGAAGAAGTAAGACTTAACGACACACGGCCTGAACGAATGACTAAGATTGGCACACTAGCCAGTTGGCCCGTACGCCAGACGATCACAACTTTCCTAAGAAATAACCAAGACGTTTTTGCCTGGAATCATGAAGACATGCCGGGAATTGACCCATCGGTCATGGTCCACAAGTTGAATGTGTCGCCTTCCTTCCCTCCAGTCCGGCAAAAGAAACGAGTCTTCGCCCAGGAGCGGGATAAGGCCATAGTCGAGGAAGTTCGGAAGTTACTGGAGGCAGGTTTCATCCGGGAAGTATATTATCCTGACTGGCTGGCGAATGTCGTTATGGTTAAAAAAGCCAACGGAAGCTGGAGGATGTGCGTAGACTTCACAGACCTCAACAAGGCTTGTCCCAAAGACAGCTACCTGTTCCCACGGATAGATACCCTTGTGGATTCGACCGCAAGACACCAGCTCCTCAGCTTCATGGACGCTTTCTCTGGCTACAACCAGATTAGGATGGACGAATTTGATCAGGAGAGGATCTCTTTCGTCACAAGTCAGGGATTATTCTGCTACAAGGTGATGCCTTTTGGACTCAAAAATGCTGGAGCAATATACCAAAGGCTAATGAACAAGATGTTTGCACATTAGATTGGCAGGAACGTTCAGGTTTATGTTGACGACATGTTGGTTAAAAGCATGCACGAAGAAGATCACCTAGACGACCTCAGAGAAACATTTGATACGCTTCGATCGTTCAACATGAAGCTGAATCCGAACAAGTGTGCGTTCGGAGTAACGGCCGAAAAATTCTTGGGTTACATGGTATCCCAAAGAGGAATAGAGGTCAACCCGGAGAAGGTACGGGCGATAATGGAGTTGGAACCACCAAGGATGGTCAAGGAGGTCCAAAGTCTAAATGGAAAGATCGCAGCACTAAACAGGTTCGTCTCAAGGGCGACGGATAGGTGTTTGCCATTCTTTCGCACTCTGAGAAAGTCATTTGAGTGGATGGATGAATGCCAAACGACTTTCAACGACTTAAAGACGTATCTCTCGTCTCCACCACTGCTCAGTCCGTCCATACACGGAGAGGAACTCTACCTTTATTTGGCAGTCTCAAGTGCCGCAGTAAGCGCAGCCTTGGTAAGGGAGGAGGACGGGATATAGAAACCCGTCTACTTTACCAGCCGTGCGCTTCGTGGAGCAGAAGAGAGGTACTCTCAAATGGAGAAGTTGGCTTTCGCGTTAGCAATCGCTGCGCGGAGGCTTAAGCCATACTTCCAGGAGCATACAATCATTGTCTTAACGGACAAGCCGCTGAGAAAAGCCATGAATAGCCTAGAAGCAGCAAGAAGGATGGCCTTGTGGGCAATAGAGCTAAGCGAATTCGACATCCAGTACCGCCTGCGGACGGCCATAAAAGGACAGGCAGTAGCTGACTTCATCGCCGAGTTCACACTCGAGGGGAACCAGTTGGTAGAAGAGAAGGAACAGTGGAGTATCCATACAGACGGATCCTCAAACAAACAAGCCGAAGGAGTCGGAGTAGTGATTAAAACTCCGTAGGGGGACACGATACAATGCATGATCCGACTGGATTTCCCAACAACCAACAACGAGGCAGAGTATGAAGCCCTGGTCGCGGGGCTAGACCTTGCAAGGGCCGCGGGAACAAAAAACATAATTGTCCACTGCGATTCACAAGTGGTAACAAATCAGATCAATGGTGACTACGAGTGCAAGAACGATAGAATGAAGAGATATCTGGAAGAAGTGAGGTATCGAATCAACAGCCTCGAAGTCGAATTCATTCAGGTCCCAAGAGAAGAGAATGAATGGGCTGATCAGCTAGCGAAAGCTGCATCAGCTGAATTCATGCTGGTTCCCGAACAGGTATTATCATTCGTCCAAATATCTTCACTTATCGATGACGGGACAAATATGCAGGTGGTGAACTCTGAACATAACTGGACCACGCCATTGATCTCCTACCTAAGGGACGGGGTGTTACCAGAGGAAAAGGGCGCCGCAAGAAAGCTGAAGGTCCAGGCGTCACGGTTCGTGCTGATGAAGGATGTCCTATATAAAAGGGGCTTCTCTCGACCGTACCTAAGGTGTTTGTGCCAAGAAGAAGCAGACTATGTGATGAGAGAAGTACATGAGGGCATCTGCGGAAACCACTCAGGCGCACGATCACTGGTACACAAATTGATCCGAGCAGGATACTAATGGCCTACAATGATGAAGGATGCGCAAGCTTATGTCCAATCTTGCGACAAATGCCAGAGGTTCAGCAATTTCATCAGGCAGCCGTCCGAAGAGCTGACACCTATGACGGCACCCTGGCCGTTCGCACAATGGGGACTTGATATTATGGGCCCATTTTCGACGGCTATCCGGCAGCTGAAATTCTTGGTCGTCGGCATAGACTACTTCACTAAATGGGTAGAGGCAGAAGCTTTAGCCACCATCACGGAGAAAAGCATCCAAAGTTTTGTCTAGTGAAATATCATATGCAGGTACGGGATACCCAGGGTACTGGTCTCTGACAACGGTAAGCAATTCGACAACAGCATGTTCAGAGACTTCTGCGCGGAGCTAGGGATCAAGAATCACTACTCGTCACCCGCACACCCACAGGCAAACGGGCAAGTTGAGGTCACGACCAGGTCCCTGCTCAAAATAATCAAGACCCGTCTTGAGGGGGCAAAGGGTATCTGGCCAGACAAACTACCTAGCGTCCTATAGGCATATCGGACCACAGCAAGAACACCTACTAGAGAAACACCATTCCGACTAGCATATGGAACCGAAGCTGTCATTCCCGCAGAAGTGGGGCTCACGAGTTACCGGGTGGAGAGCTACGATGAGAATATGAACAAAGAAGGTATGCGCCTCCAGCTTGATCTACTGGACGAAGTCAGGGCGACAGCAGAACAGAGGTTGGTGCGCTATCAGGATCTCATGGCGAAATACTACAACAACAAAGTGAGGCATAGGGACTTCCAGGTCGGGGACCTCGTACTATGGAAAGTAATGGGTGCCGCTAGAGATCCTTCACAAGGAAAACTCGGCCCTAACTGGGAAGGACCCTACAGGATCGCGTCATGGCAAAGGAAGGGAACCTACCACCTCGAGACGATGGACGAACAAAAGCTGCAGCACCCTTGGAACACGGAGCATCTTCGAAAATACTACCAGTAGAGGAAAATATGGGGAACTGGCGATTTCCAACTTTATTTTATTCTAATCTTTTAGCTACAATTTACTAGTCTTTCCTTTTCACTTTTGCTACAATCTTTTTGTGCCTTTTTAAGCCCAAGGGGGCAGGTACTTTTTCTACAAACGCATTTTCTTTAAAGAAGAATATTCAGACACAACTTTGATTTTTCACATGGATGTTTATTACGAATGTATATATTATACAGGCAACAAAGTCCACAAAGTGGACGGATCACTAAGGTGATGAATGAACTGTCCATAAAGTGGACGGATCACCAAAACGGTGAAATAACTGCCCACAAAGTGGATGGATCACCAAAACGGTGAAATAACTACCCACAAAGTGGACGGATCACCAAAACGGTGAAATAACTGCCCACAAAGTGGACAGATCACCAAAATGGTGAACTAATTTACAAGTCCACAAATTGGACGGATCACAAAAACGGTGAACTAATTTACATGTCCACAAATTGGACGGATCACCAAAATGGTGAACTAATTTACATGTCCACAAAGTGGACGGATCACTAAGGTGATGAAAAAACTGTCCACAAAGTGGACGGATCACTTAGGTGATGAAAAAACTGTCCACGAATTGGACGGATCACCAAAACGGTGAAATTACATGTCCACAAAGTGGACAGATCACTAAGGTGATGAAAAAACTATCCACAAAGTGAACGGATCACCAAAACGGTGAAATTACAAGTCCACAAAATGGACGGATCACTAAGGTGATGAAAAAACTGTCCACAAAGTGGACGGATCACTAAGGTGATGAAAAAACTGTCCACAAAGTGGACGGACCACCGAAACGGTAAACTAAATTACAAGTCCAAAAGTGGACGGATCATACGAAGTATGTAATTATCTCATACAAAGTAGACGGATTACCAAGATTGTGAAAAGTTGACGAACCACCCAGGGGATGTTATACCTGTCCTCAAGGAAGACGGATCATCCAAATGGATGGATCAATCAATACTAAAAAAATAATAGAACTCCACACTGTGGACGGATTGAACGTTGGCTAGAAATACACTCGGATAGACGAGTATTTTCTTAATCTCTCCTTCATGAGGAGGACGAATATTTAAGAAAGTTCCAAACAGTAATAGAAAGCATAAAAATAAAGTATAGCATTAATAAACAGATAAAAAGCCCACGGGGCAACTGTTTAATACAAAAAAGGACGGATTGTTCTCAAATTAAAGTACAAAAAAGACAAGTAATATCAGTCTACTTTTTTGGGTCGGCAACTTGGGCATCCTTCGACGGGACTGATTCTCCGTCACCCTGAACCATATCATCACCAAATAGGTCGTCCGTATTCTCTGAAGCGACGAGCAGAGCAGACGTCTGATCTTGATCATTGACGTTTATCATTGATACATCCAGGTCAGGGTAGGCTTTTTTAAGCTGACGGAGTGCATCATCGAAGCCTTGGAGAAACGAACCCCCCAGCTCTCTCAACAAAGCATCGGAGTCTCGGTATTCACGGAAAACATCCTCCTTGGCTTGATGGAGCTTTTCCTTCAAGTCCTTTATTTCCTTGTCCTTGGCTTCCAAGGCCTTCCCAGCTTCCTCCGTCCTCTGCTCAAGCTCTTTTCTCGACTGCTCTGACAAGTCAAACTTCTTTTCCGTTGTAGACTTCCACTTGTGAAGTTGACCGGGTTCGTCTTCCGTTTGCTTTGCCTTTGCCCGTACACGTTCCAGAGTCGCCTCACGGTTTAGGCACCGGTCCATTAGGCCCTTCATCATAACCAAGGACTGAAATAAACAAGTTAAAAGGGTGTTAAACAGAAGGCTAAGAAAAGTTGACGGACACAAATCAACGGATAAAGTTACCTGAGTAACAGCAAACAGACCCGTCTCCCCCATTACCTCCATCGAATGATTGCCCAGGTCCTCATAATCCTCCGAGAAAATTATTGACGAAAGTTTCTCCAAGGCAAATTTGGAGTCATCATGGAGAAGAGGAGGAGGTTTCTCCTAGTTGATGGACGGGGCCTTCATTAAGCCCTTGTCGGACCCTTGTTTTGCTGGGGTGACGGTCTTCGCACCCTCAGCCATTAAGCCCACAACGGGTTCCAAAGGAACCTTCTGCTGCTTATGTGGATGGTCCGACTTGGACGGCTGCTTCCTCTTCGTCGACGACACCATCCCCTTAGGAACCACAACCTCGCCCGTCTCCTTTTGCTTGACGGCCTGTGATCTTATCAGTGCCCTCCTCTTTGCATCGTCCATTTCTGCAATACAGGACGGATGAAGCTATCTACATAAATTAAAACTACTTACGAAAAGTAAAAGCTGACGGACTTACGTCTGTGAACTCTTTCGTCGTATCTAATGGCCTCACGGGTAGGTTCGAGACCGTCACAATACCAATGGATTGTTTTTGGATTTACCAACTTTTCCCAAGTCTGTTCTTCCGGCTTCGTCTTCTGGAAAATTCTTTCTAGGAAGCCAAACTCTTCAACGTTGACTTGGGGGTGCCGTCTACCTGCAGATGAAGTAGACGGTTAGAGAAAACAGCCAAAGCTGACGAATGTAATAGATCAAGCATAATGTGACGGGTTCATACGAGATGAATGTAAAACACCCCAAGTTGTGTCGACGGGCATAAACTCTGTCTCCCCTGGATGGCTCATCCATCCGTCACCCTCCATGAAGAAATAGCGACTCTTCTAGTCTCTATTTGAGTCTGGTGTTTCAAAAATGACCTTCAGCAACGGGCTCCTACTGGCAAAACTATAAATTCCCCTTGACTTGTCAATCTCGTCTGGACGGTGGCAATGAAGGAATTCACGCACCGTTAGCCTCCGTGCACCGTCAGTTATTGCACCATAGAGTATCTCCATGGCAATGAAGACCCTCCAGGCATTTGGGGATATCTGGTTGACGGACAGACCCAGATACTTTAAAAGCTCTCTATGCAGTCTACTTAGCAGAAATCTAAGCCCCACCTTCAGCATCTGTTCATACACTCCGACACCTTCCACCCCGTCGTAATAGCATTTCTCTGATACGTAGGGCAGACGGATTGGAATGTAGTCAGGAATTTGAAAGTTGACCCTAAATGTGTTGAAGTGTTTCTCCTTAATGACGGATGTAAATTTGTGCACCTTCCACTCTGATAGCATGATGAACTCCCTAAGTCCATCAGCACAGACGACGGGTTCCGATGGTAGATCCTCGCCATCATCAGACGATTCTTCTACTTCGACCATCTCCGTATCCTCATTTATTAAGGACGAGGAAGAGGCGAACGGACTCCTCTCTTCGCCAGGACTCTCTTGGTCTTTATGACCGGACGGGTATACTTCCTTGTATTCCGTCCCGTCACGAACCATTGACTGGTTACTTGACGCACTAGACATTTCCTACAATGACGGCAAAACCTAAGACTGATGGATCTAAGAGTATTGACGGTTGTATAAGATCTATCTGAATATAATTGCCAAATACAAAAACTTGCACATAATAATAGTAATACTCACCGTTCTAGAAGTAATTGGAAGTTGACGGTTGTATGATCGACAGTTTTGTATGGGCGACGGACTGTTCTAACAAAGATGACGGTTGCGCTCTGACAATTTGTTTTGGCTGTGAAATGAAGAAATGAGGATTAAGAGGTGTTATATATATACCTAGAGTGCACAGAAGACGAAGCGACGCTTTGATCCGATAGAAAATCCAATCAAAATGCGACACGTGGCATGCTCATAAATGCTTGGCTATTTGCCATAAAAATAGTCGCAATCTGTCTTCTCCTAGAAAACCGTCAACTTTAGTAATCATATGGCACCATCCTAAACTTTCTCTGACCGTGAAATCCAAACAATATCAAACCGTCACCCTAAGGGTTCGTCCATATAAGAATTGACGGACCCATAGGGTGAAGGGGGCAGCTGAAGGGGCAAAATTTAGCGCAATGGACTTTCACGACATTAGGCCTGACGGATCCGAGCCCATGGGCCGGCAACGGTAGAGCCCAGTGGCCTAGAGCAGTTCCATACTCTTGGTGCGCACGTGTGGTCTCCAAGGAAACTAGAAACCTAGCGCAAGGAACATTCCGGAAGATACGCGCGTTAATCCCTTCTACAAGGAAATGTCTTGTCCATCACGTTTGGGATTACTCAAGGGGATTCCCATAAGGAAAAGACTTCTAGTCCAAGGAGGAGAAGCCGACTTTCTTCTACTATAAAAGCCTCAATACGCTTGCAAATCAAGGTACGCATAATTTACCCTCTCTAGCACTCTAGAGTTGAGAACAATTCTAACTTGACCGTCGGAGGGTATTTGGTCGACACCACACCGGTGCCCACGGCGAGATCACTTCTTTCTTCTTGCAGGTTGCTAGCTGGAGCGAGCGTGGATTGTGCTGCTCACTGGTGATATTACGGCATCATCATATGTAAACTTTTAAAATTTGATGCTTGTGCTAATGTTGGAGTCTTTTCGGAACAGTGACATAAGAAAATTTGAGTCGCCATAATCAACTATATTATTTTAAACATTAGAAATCAGGCTGCTATTTTTTAAAAAACAATTCTAGCTATTACATGAGCAAATGAGCTTATGTTGTTGTAATGCAACATTATAATTAACTAAGACTTTTTCCAATCTAATTTAGATTGGTCATTATGAAATACTAGTGTTTAACCCACGCAATGCATGGGGTCGTTTTACATATTAATGAGCTTTGCTTTAATAACGTAGTATATTTAAGGAAAAAAATTGGCAAATGCCATTTTTGGGCAAAAAAGCAGCATTCTGCCCTCTTTCCTAAACTAATTACGGAAATGCCCCTCTTTTGTAACTCGATAGTACGGAAGTCGAGATTTATTGAATAACTTGATTATATTATAGTCGAGTTAGCTTCAGCCTTGTGCCACGCTATCAAAGCGGACGTGGCCTTTTCCAATCAAAAAATGGTCGTTTATAAACACATAACTCGGTAATTAGAAAATTGAGTTTGCTTTACATTTTTCAAACCCAACGTCTCACAACGCCTGTCCACTCTTTGCCTGTTCACTCTCCCTCTCTCTCTGCCATCACTCTCCCTCTACACTCTCCGTCGTTCTCTGCGATCATGCTTTCTCACTCTCCCCCACCCTCCATCAATCTCCCTCACCCTTTTCAATCAGTCGCCATTGCCGGTACCCTGGTGCTCTGTCTTACCCTTTTCGAACCCTCACCGTACCTGCCGCCGTTGATTACAAGTATGTTGCTCTGTGATTTTACTGTTTTGTACTGCATTTATTTTGTGGGAAATTGATGTTTATCAGAGGGGGATCTCGCATTACCAAAATCTTCAATTTTTTTCATTTGTTTTATGGATAGGACACAGGTTCAGATTTTGCGTAGGGAAGGAAAGATGATAGGGAAGAAAAGATGATAATAAGTGCTAGTTAAATTTTTACTATTTGAAAATGGGTTGTTGAAAAAGTTTTGTTTCATATTGCCAAAACAAATGGCTACTGTGGAAGGAGCAAAGTAGCTGTATTTTTGAAGATACAAATTGATTAAATACTCGGTTAGAATCATTGTTGATTAGAACTTTGGTTGATTGGTCTCGTGCTTGGGGTGCTTACAAATAGCCCCCCTTCTAGATTTCACATAATCACTTAGCTTTGTACATAATTCTTTTAGGTTATGGTGTGCTTATCATCATGAACATGAAGTAACCTGTTCTATTAATAAAATTTATTTATTAATATACAAAAGTATAGTTTATATAAATATTTTCCATTTCTGTGATAGGTGTGGACATTGAACTTCATGTTGATATCGTTTCCTTTCATCATTTATTGTAGAATTTGTATTTGTTGCAAACAGTATGAGTGTATGCACTGACATTGAAAATAGAGAATATATTGCTGCTTTCATTAGAGTTTAAGCCATGACATGAATTTCATGATTTCCATTTTGTGAAGTTTCTTATATTAATCTATGCATTGACATTGAAAATAGAGACTAAATGCACAGCAAAGTTTGTAACTTTTGTTTTATGATTATTGTAAGGTTGAATTTTATCAAACATCTTGTTGGCTTTATTCCATGCCAAATTTGCTTGTATTTTAGCAATTAGTAACCCTGTATGGGAATCATGTAAGGGTAGTGAGTAAGAGAGTGTGAAGAAATGCTCAAGATTGTGCAAGGATGCAAAGACTCCCGACTAGGACTCACGGCTGACTCGCGACTGGCAAGTTGCCAAAGCTGGCACACGTGCGAAGCATGCAGGGGAGCTGAAGAGTCATACCAGCTGTTGCACTACAGGACAAAAGTCCCAGGCTGGCCAGGCCATTAGCTCGCGACTTGAACTCGCGACTCAGTACAGTCGCGAGGCCAAGTCGCCAGACCACCCTGTTTAGAAAAAACTGACTCTTCGCATTCCTTTCTCATCCCACTATATATAGACCCTTATACACATGAAATATTAAGAGCTTCCAGAGAGAATTTTGAGAGAGAAACCCTAGAGAAAAACAAGATTGATTCATCCACAATCTTCACATAGAGACTCTTCAAATTCCTCTACTCTCTTCATCTCCATTGTTACATCCTTGAGAGGCACATTACCAAAACCTGTTCTCACCATATCCATATCTGTGAGAAGGCCATTTGGTACTTTGGGAAGCAGTTAAGAAGGGACCAATTTCATATTGGTTGATGCTATGGTCAAGTAGCGAAATCCGGTAAGCTAAAGAAGAAATAAGTTTAGTGTAACCTTGTTGGAGTAGGAGCTTGGAGGGCTTAGGTACATTGGGTAGATTAGGCTTGGAGGGTCTTCTGTTGTTCATGTATCCCAACTACATTCTTTAGTGGATTATTTACCGCTTGGAGGGCGGTGAAGAGGTTTTACGCCGAGGGTTTCGATTTCCTCTTCGATAACACATCGTTGTGTTGTCCTTGTGTTTGCATCTCTCTTCCCTTCATCTTTGCCATTTAATTTTTATTGTGAATGTGTTTTTATTTGCTTTAGATTGTTTATCAATTTTGTATTAAGCTTATGTTCATATTTCGCACACTAATTGTTTGATATTAAGCTTGAATTGGTATTCTGTTAATTGGGGGTCTAAATGTTCATAGTGTTTTATACACTAATTGAACTTTCAATTATTAATCTTCAATTGTTTATATTAATTTTCAATGTTTTTCATTTGTTTTATGATTATCAGAGGGGGATTAATCTATCTTTGTCTTTCATTCTCTTTAATGTGTGAGTTATAATATGTTGACTGTTACTTCAATCTATCTTTGTTTTTTCATTTGTTTTATGTTGACTGTGAATCATATACTTTTTTTATCTTTTTGTTAAATGCTGGTTCTCAAATCTTCCATCATTCATTTGAATCTTGAACCAAATGAGAAAATCTCTTTTAAAATAGTAAGACAATTTGGTGATAAGATGTCTCAATGACTTTACTTTTGTTTGGTACCCTTTTGTTTGGTACCTTTTTGTTAGTTTCTGTTAATGCTAATTGAATTGCTTTTGTATGAATTCATTAGTGTTCTATCCCACAAATTAAGATTAATCTTTCAAGTATGCTTTCTTTATTGCTAAAACCAAACAATTTTCACGCTTTCGTTAGTGTTTTGGAATTCTGTACCATCTTGTTTTATGTTCCTTTTATGGAGAGAGAGAGAGAGAGAGAGATAGAAGGATATTTTGAATGCCAAGAGTTGTCCATGTAGAGTCTTAAATTTCAATTAATAGGGTTGTTGTATTATTGGATGTTATTGAATGCGCCTAGGCCTCCAAAGCTTTCTGTTCTCATAGTATTTGTAATTTGTTGTTTGTACTAGAAACTTAGGGTATACATCCTGTATACTTCATTGGATTTTGTTGTACTTGGTTTTTATTTGATGAAATTTAAGCCTTATGGTCTAATGTAGAATCCTGACTATTGCTTAGAGCTAATACTGGACCTAGGTATAGTTTCAAGTTTGGTAGAGTCATTCTCATATAAATGGATCTAGAACTAACTCCTAAAAGTTGAAAACGACTCACCAAGCAGGAAATTAAGTAGAATTAACTCCTAAAATGTTGAAAATAGACCTAACAAGCAGGGAAGTGGGCTGACTGAGTCATGGTATGCTTACATATTTAGTGAGTAGAAACGTAGAATAATTAGTATAGGTTTCTAGATATTAAGTTGAGAACTTGACACTAAATGACCTGTAGCTGTAGGGATCTTAGTGGTCCATTGTAAACGGGCAATTGCATAGGACATAAAATGGGGATCTGTCAAGGATGACCTTGTAGAGAGTGTTACTTTGTTGAAAAGACCAAGGTTGATTAAATAATTCTGAGAACAGAATACCTAAACATTGAGTTGTTGCAATTTATATTTACTATGTCACTGCATTGGTCATAAGCCATAGAGTTGAATTTAAATGTCCTTGGGGGAAGATCACATATTGTGTGTTGCATGGTTAAATTTAATTGGAAACCTAATATGCAAGTCCTAATAATTGTAATTGATATTTTCCCTATTAAAATCACTCTCAAAAGACATCATAAACCAAAAAGAACTATCACATTTAAATATTGCTCAGATGTTGAACATCTAGGTGTCAATCAAGTTTCTAGCACATTAATTAGTCATTTGTTTGTTTTTTTTTTACTTCAATTACAGATAATAGAAAAAGAAAAAGTGTTTTTATGTAAGATTATGGCAAGTTCTTATTTTATTTATTTAAGCTTTAATTTGATTGCTTTTGGATGCATGTTAAGTGAGGGCAAGAAGTGATGTTGACAATCTTGTTGGGATCATAATATGTCTTACTGTGTCCATGCTTTTATTTTATATTAATTGTGGTTTACTTGTCAAATGATTGCTAACAATCTATTTGCTACCATGTCAGATATGCAAGGACTAGATAAAGTGCAGCCTAGACCCAACGATCAGACCCAGTTGACTCGATAGCCAGATCATTGGTCAACTCCGCTTTGGAGTCGCACTACTGACAAAGTATGTAGTTGTATTATTAATACATGTCCGTTTTATCATTACCTTATGTGCACTACCTAACACAATGCTCGTTCATGTGCAAGAGGTGCCTGGCATCATAAAGGTTCAAAGTCATAAATGTATATTGTCGCAAGGTAGGCTAGACCCACGTATCATGCAATACATAGATGCAGCAGGTTTGATCGGGTTATTCAAGGTTCCTGATATAGAGGTCGACCATGCCTTGATCACGGCCTTGGTCGAGCGGTGGTGTTCGGAGACGCACACATTCCACTTACCCCATGGAGAAATGGGTATCACCTTGCAAGATATAGAGGTGATGCTGGGGATTCTGGTGGATGGGTTGCCTATCACTAGGAGGACAGACCTGAAATGGAACGAGGTGTGCCGAGACTTGTTGGGCCATGAACCTTCGCCCGTGATACCGAACTCGAACAAGTCTACCCTTGCTGGGGCAAGGATAAAATACAAGTGGCTTGATGCACAGTTTGCCGCTCCCCCAGTTGCAGACGCTGGTGACGAAGTAGTGTAGCAACATGCCCGCTACCATCTACTTGTACGGATGGGGGCCCTGTTGTTCATGGACAAGTCGGCGGACCGGGTCTTACTGTTTACTCTACCGTTCTTCAACCCAATCAGCAATGCGAGACGGTACAGCTGGGATAGTGAAGCATTGGCCTGGCTCTACAGGCAACTTTGTAGTGCATCGAAGAAGGATGTGATGCAGATTGGAAGAACACTCTTGTTGGTGCAGCTATGGGCCTATTCAAGGTTCCCACGAATATGCCCTATTACGAGGCCGCTTACCGCCAATGCACTCAGGGCCCCTTGCCATTAGGTACGTTCATTGAGTTCTAGTTATTCAAGCTAAGTGTCTCTTAGGAATAATTATTTATGTGTAATAGTATATTAGATTTTATTTGTCTCTTTGTTATAATTAAAAATATGTCAAACTTACAAACAAAAGAAACTTATCAATGCTTAGTATATGAATGTAAAATATAAAGCAAAGTTTGTTAAATGTAAAGTTCAGTAACGAGCATTTGTTGAAACCCCATGTTTGCTAGGTGGAGCGGGCCAAAGATCACCGCAGAGCATGCCATACACGTCCTTGTTGCGTACCGGACATCGCTGGCTACATTACGAGCAGAGCAGGTATTCGGTTAATTTATGTCCTCAATTTGAGTTTTTTATTTTCATTTCCCTCAATTGCATGACCACGTTTTTTTATTTTTATTTTTGTTTGAATTCTTGGATTGTTATAGGAATGAGTTGATTTAAGAATATTGGTTCTTTTCTAGGTTGGTTACGCTTTTATTGGTTGGTTTATTTAGGATCTATGTTTGGTATTGATGCTTCATTAAATTAATTTGAATCATGGTGTTGACTGTCATCAAGTTTTGTATTGGTGAATGCTGCCTTTAAATTCTACTCCTGCACCCTAAATTACCTATTAACAAAAGAACAAAAAAAAAAAAAAAAAAAAAAGAGGTAAGGAATTGACTATGGTGATTCAAGGCTCTTATCCCCAATTAAGGAGTTGTATTAATGCAGAATACTGCTATAGTGTTATGTTAAGAAGCTTAATAGTTAAGATTATTATTAACTAGTCGCTAACCCGAGCTATGCACGGAAAGCTATTAACGGTCCGTTTGGATACAGTTGAAAACTGAAAACTGAAAACTGAAAACATTGTAGTAAATTTTTTTTACAATGTGTGAATAGTACCATGGGACCCATTTTTTTTTATGAAAAAGTTGCTGAATAGTGAAGTTTGTGGGTCCCGTTAACAGTGTACACGTGCACTGTTCACGAGAGAAAAGTCAACAATCACGGCTTGAAAAAAAAAAGAATAAAAGGAAAAGAAAAATGCAATACGTGGATGTGGGAAGCGCAAAACATGCTTCCCAAATGCACACTAAATATGACTTAGAAGATTATTCTAATCACACACACAATCTTCTCTTTTTCTTCCCCAATTTTCATACACTGCCAACTCTGTCTCAGGCTTGAACTCAATAAAATTTCATTTAGTTTTGTGTTGCATAGGATTAAATGTGTTTTGCTTCCTATGTTGGGGCTCCTTTGTTATTGTTAATGTGTATTTCTAAGTTCTAACAATTACATTGTTGTATTTCTTATATATCTCTCTAACTTTATCCATAACATGTACCACAAACTATATGATACATGAGAAAGAAATATAATTCATTGACCAAACATCCATTCAGCAAAAAAGAAAGACCAAACAAACACCTAATTAACCATGGCAGAAGCTGGTAAGGCATTTACGACAGAATGTGAGTTGTGAATCATAACCTAAGACTTTACAAACATAGTCCTAGTACAATACAATGGGCATTCATATTTGCTACCAACTACTAATTAATTATTACAGTATGTCAATGAGTATTTCAACACTAACTACAGTAGCAACACTTGATTGATGCAGCCATAATGCTGCACTACCTCATCATTCTTTGCAATTTAGAACATGCAAATTATAAGGGGAACACACTATGAAGGCCAAAATTAAAAGCCTACAAGTATATTAAAAACAATTAGACCTATTAGTGGTAATTTGAACTCTAGTAGAATTACCTACTACTAATTTCAGGAAATTGAATCCTGGAAGACATTTTCTAAACCTACCTGTGTTGATTGATCATTATACTTTGGTTTCTTGATGTTTTTGCCTTTTTTGGTACATTCCCTATGTACTGGGTGGAGTCTTAACGAAGTTTTTATGTTACTTATCAAAAAAAAAAAAAAAAAGTTTATAAAAAAAATAAAATAAAGTAGGGAGCATAAAAAAAGAAAAAAAAAAAAAAAAAAAAAAAACAATAACAAAAGCAATTTTGAAATTAGAAGGAAAAGTTTCATGTACCTAGCATATGTTCATGTTGTCTTTCCCACATTGTCTCCTGCGTTTGCACATCCTTGAACTCACTCTAAGTTGAAACCCCTAGCATTCCGAACCAAAAATAATATATTTTTTTACAAAATATTCAGTAAAATTATTAACAAACATGAAATACAACCACCAATCCAAAAGAAGGTTCAAGTTTTGTACTCTTCTTGGTAGTAAAATACATAATTACATGGTTAGATTCAGTATAAGAGATGTTGTCACAGCAAATTTCATACCAAAAGCTCATTCTCGCATCATGTTTCAACTCATTCAAAGTTCAGTGCTAACTTAAACCAATTACAACAAAACTTAAATCTCACCATAAAACCATAACATAACCAACCAAAAAAAAACTGAAAACCCTAGTCTCTGATGGTGTTGAATGTTATGCATATGAACATGGGGCTAAAATTTGAATGTGGATCTCGATCAACCTAGATCTTTTACTGTACATTGTGCAATTTAATATCTGAACTGTACATTGTTTTTTGTACAGTGGCATTAACATGACCAACACCGTGATGCACATGGGGCTGAATCCTAGTCATTGTCTTAATTGCTTGTTGACTTAATTTTGTTAATATTTTGAACACAATGTTGCTGTTATTTTACTTTCTGCCCAATAATCCTTGAAGATTTTGTGTACAAATAGAAGCAAGAAATTCCATGCTTTCCATATAACATATCACAAACATAATCTTAAATTAGTATGATGTCTCACTATCACAAACATAATCCACTTATGCAGATTGTATGGGAGCCATACACGCATACGTTGGGCTCCTTGCCTGCGTATTGCACCACCGGGCAGCATATTTGGAGGGCCAAGGTGCCATTGATCTACTTTTGGATAGTGGAGGGGCATCATCCCGAGTGGGTCTTTCGTCAATTTGGGATGAAGCAACCAGTTTCACTTGTCATGGATATTTCGATTGACCTTCACAAAATATCCCTCCAAGGTAAATGGGAGAAGGACTGGGAGGCAGAACATGCTGTCCATATTCAGCAATGGGCCAACTGAGGGCATGAAGTTCGTGCTGCCCCTTTCCTGGACGGTGATGATATGTACCTCGTTCAGTACATGAAGTGGTATGATCGCAGCACAAGGCGGTACATAACACTAGAGTCTGCGTATTGGGAACTCATGGTGAGGCAACAATTCCTTCCCCTTTGTTGAAACCATTGTTCGATAAAATATCTTCTGCATGTTTATCATGCATGCAAAACTCCACAATTATTGAAGTCGTTACATGTATATGAGTTTATCTTTCATTATATTTTTAAGTCAAAACATATTGTGATTCAAGTTCTTCATAAATAAGTGAATTTGTCTTTATCAAATTTGTTTGCGTGAGGAATGGTTAATTGGCAATGACAAGAAAGACCACACCTTTGTCCATATAATTACATTAAAATTTTAAAAAGGGTGGGTTGGGTTTTATTCTTTTATTTTATTTTTTGTTTTTTTGTTTTTGGTTGGCTTGTAATTTCAAATGGACAGTGCAACTCTTTTTAGTAGTGATAATTAGACATTTCATGATAGTTTCCAGTCACACTAGATAGCCTTATCTCCAGGACTGAAAGCTAATTACATATTTTATGATAGATTTTACCTGCATAGTGCATTACTGTATTATGGTTGTTCTCAATCTAAGGACTAAAATTTCTCAAGAAACACTGTAAAGTCCCAGTGAACTTGGAGGTTTTTGTTTTGGTATTTACATAATTTTCTGGTGTTGTAGAATTTGTTGGAAATAAATATAGTTTTCAATGTTCTTTTTGATGTTGTTTTGGTATAAAAGCATAACAAACTTTTCACTACTAGGCCTAATTGTTTTATTATGCACATTTGAGTGAAAGTTGTCATTTATACTCTTTTATTTGTAAACTAATGAAAAATATTATTTTTCCCTCACCTTTACTTTGGAGCCAGACTCAAAGGTGCTACTTTTATGTTCTAAATTTAAGATCATATGCTTTTGTTAATATGGTTTACAAAGCGTTACCTTAGGTGGATAGGTAGGTTGTTCTGTATGTTGATATACCTGGTCCTTGGACCTAGTACAATAGTTCAATTGTTTTTAGTTTGCCATGGATTAAACCTACTGCAATAGTATATTTTCAATGAATCTGTTAATTGCAAAAGGAGTAACTGAAAAATATTTTTTTTAAGACTTGATAATTTGTGCAAATGCTTTGGAAAACATCAGAGAAAACTGGTTGAATGACCACTCTAGTGCACTATTACCTTATATATTTCTCCCTAACTTGCCAAGCATGGCCCAATATTTTTAATCAATTGCCACATGTGTAAGTTTCTTCATAGGGTACTCTTTATCTGCAGCATTGCCTCATGCCTTAAATTAACGACATAGTCTCGAAAATTACCATTTATGACGCCTATGTTTTGCAGGTTTGGACAATGCTTAGGTCTCTACAGAGCTGCGACAAAGGTTCTAATATGCACGATGACCTTAAGCTGACACTAGAATATGTTGATGAGCTAGGCTGACTTAAATTGGCGAATGCGCTCGCAAAAGCTGTCGACATTGGTCCACAAGCCCCAAGCCATGGCGGGCAAAGTCGTGGGTCTCGAGGGGGTGGACGTCGTGGAGGTGGTCGAGCTGGTCGCGGCCGTACGACCGAGCTAGATCCCATCTATGAGGAAGGGGATGACTTGGGTGCAGAAGATTCATGGCTTGGCACTGATTGGGTACTGTCTGACGACGACGGTAGGACACTGCGATGCATGTCTGATGCTGGTATTGGGTCATCCCACACTGTTGGTCATGAGGACATTGTTCTAGCCTAGACTACGGCCCGTGGTGCTAGCACGGACTATGAAGACCCTCCCCGTATGTCGCCCCCAGTTTTCAGTGGATCTGCCCATGATGGTGGATGCATATTTGTCCCCACACCAGGCATGCCCACCCCACCTCTAGTGCATGTGGAGCCCACCATGTCAACTTCATCTCCAACTCCCCACGAAGAGCTGTACAGATTGAGTAGATACCGGCTGAGGACATTGAGCCGGTGGTGGGTTTGTGGAGATCGCAACGCCCTCCTGCGCATGCTCCTGATTACGGGATCGGTGATGGTATGTACTTCGTCTACACTTCCCATCTACAGTTTGCTACTTATATTGTGCATTTGATTGAATATGTTAATTTAATTATGCTGTTGTGTCTGATGAAACAGGTAAGATTAGACTTGTGAGGACATATGGGCGGAAACGAAAAGATCATTAAATGCCTTAGTGTGTACTTATACTTCCTGTCGATAGGTGACTGGATATTTCTGTTTCACTTTTCTTTTAAAGTAGTAGTGATTTTTTTAGTGCTCATATATGGTGGAAAAAATGGTATTACCCGTAAAAAATATTTTCAATTTTTTCACAATTTATTAGAGTAAGTAGTTATAATTGGTACAATATCAGTTTCTTTTGATTCCATACTTCGTATATCAGATGTTGAAGTTAGAGAGACCAAAATGATGGGAAATTATCCTACTATTATCTTCGTAGTATGCATTATGTTTTTATTTGAACTCGATAGCAAGCATGTTTGACACATTTCTTGTGGAAACAAACTCTGATACTCATTATCTTCTTCTTGATGCAGGACAAAATTGAGGAATTTGCGTACATGTGCTTGTTGTGGGTTAAGGGTTAGGAGAATTTGTAGGTTTTGATTTATCATTGTTGAGGAGAAGGTTGTGGGGTTCTGTTAGGAATTAAAAGATAGTTTGATGAGTTTCTTGATGGCTATTTGGTAGAAGAAAGTTAGGGTTTTGATAGGTAATAGGAAAATACCACCATAGGGAGCAATGAGTGTTGCTACAGTGGATAATTCAGCACTGTTGAACCCTGACCACAAGTACCCATCCACACTCACGTGAATACACAGAGCATCCCTGGAAAGTTTATGCATCAATTTTGGGAGTGAGCTGTCCACCATTGCTACACTGATGTTTGCAGTGCTGCATGTGCTGCTTAATAGCTTCGCACTATTGAACCTTGTCCAGTCATATCACCTACACGCACGTCAATACACAGTATGCATCATTTTGCAATGCATCGCTTTCAAGGATGCAGAGCATCCCTGAAAAGTTTATGATACATTTAACGGAGCTCGGCATTGTCTCGTCAAGTCATGTCAGATGAAGCATAAGAATGATGAATAGTCTTCACGTGAATAAATACACAACCTTCTTTGCAGTACACATCACCAACTCGCTGCTGTAGCACAAGCTATAGCCATATCAAATAGTTGCCTCAGTGAACCACATGCACCAAGTGGTGCCACTGTATACCCAAGTCATGTTCGCAATTTTGCATGTGCTCCTTAACACCTCACTGAATAATACACTGTCGAGTCATATCATCTTTATTCACTGAATACTTACCCTTACATATAATCACATCCACATGAATACTTGCCCTTGCAAAACTCCTATATAAAGTCCCATTTACATCTACCCTTGCAAAACATCTACACATACCGATCAGAAGTCACATTTTCCAATGGCAATGTGTAATTGGATGCTACCTCGTTTTCCAGATAACTATATGAGGGAGAGAGATTCCAACGAGAGGGAATACTATGTCAAACTGCGGCGAGAGTGGGACTTTCGCATGAATGAGTCCAACGCTCTGCACAATGATCTCGTGCGATTCGGAGCACCTCTTGTCGATCGTGTCTCGCTCACACTATCACGGTGAAACATGCACCAATATGAGCGAGCAGTGACAACAATAAAAAAAGAGAACAATCTAATGATACTCCGTAGGTCCAAGTATCACATGCTACAGTTGGCGGAAGAGCTAGCTGCCACAATGAATAGGCAACTCACTCCAGCGGAACGTAACAATGTCCTCAACTACAAGGACTACCTGTCAGAGTGAATGCCTATATGGTATGTGTGTTATGTCTAGGGTTAAGTTAAAAATGTTAGTAGCATTAGTGTTCAATATGCAATGCATGCATATTGGTGACATCGTGTAAGTTATTTTAAGTTTTTTGTGTTATGTTGTAGGTCCTTATTGAAAAACATCATGTGTAGGAATATTTAACTTTTATGCGTTATGTGGGAATAAACTAGATTACGAATAACGTGCATGCTCATAAGGTTTATATAGTACAAATGCAACAACAGTGACACACATACATTTAAAACATAGTTAAGCAAAATAGTTCAACAACAAAGTCTAATTACACCACGACATGATTACTCTTCATCTGACATCTCCACGTTTGACTAATAAATGGGATTAGCAGGAAGTGATTGCATGAATTATGCGTGCTCATACCCCCCTCCCTCCACTGACTCTCGAATCTCGACTTGGGTCTGATATCGATTAAGACGTATCTTCATTCGATTATTTTCTTCTCTTATGCGGTTCAATGCTTTATGAAGTTCGTCGATCGTGTCTCTAGGCATCTATGATGCGAGTCACCGAGGCACTGGAAACTTAAAACCAACCAACTCATCATAAAAATTTGCTATTCACAAAATAACCAAGCCCACTCCTATCTCATGGTATTGTGAACGTAAGCACTATTTTGCAGATTTGGATTGATTGGATAGCTGAACTCATCTTCCAGTACCCAGCAACGACCCATAGCAGTAAACACATCGTGAGGCCTATAGAGTTGTAGGTTTCCAGAATCAGACATTGACGCTGAATACAATAACAGCAAATGATCAAGTTAACAATGTGCATCAACTATTGGTAAATAATGTAATGTTGCATAAAATGGTACACGACAAAGACATTCATAAATTTGTGTACTATTACATGCTAAAAATGAAATACTAAGACTAACATTTGACCATATACATTAGACGTTGTTGTTAATGTCTACACGTTGTGTGCAATACAAAATGTTGTTGTTAATGTCTGACCAATGATGATTATGTACACTGCCTATATGATTATGACCAATGATGATTATGTGTAATACAAAATGTTGCTATAGTAAATGTTAGTTTTTAGACCCCTTAAACAGTTGATTAAACCTAGGTAATTAGCCAAGTTGTTACTTAGTCCAATTAAATAAGTCTAGGTTATCACAATAATAAAGATCAAATCATGCAAAGCAGCGGAAAATAAATAACACAAGATATGATCACCCAAGAAACCAAACCGGTAAAAACCTGAGGAGGATTTGACCTAGCTATCCTCAAGGTAAACTTGAATCCACTATCTTGAAAGAATCGAAGTTCATACAAAAGGACTTACAAGCACCCCCGCTCGACTTCCTAATGCTACCAACCAGTAGAACTTACTGACACGACCACGTGCAAGCTCCGAATCCACGGACTCCTTCTTTCTTGGATTCCCACCAGCTACAAGCACACCCGCTTGTGTAGTCTTTAAGCTTTAATGGCAGCAACTGAATTGATCATCAAGGTGTAGAAAATATCTCCTCCTTGAAAACCCTAAGTTTGTGTAAAGGAAAGCTCCTCTAGATCTCACAAGAGATTTACACAAACCGCAATATGAGCAATACTAAAACGTGGTTAGGGTTTGCCTTTTATACTTAAGACAAATAAGAAACCCTAAAAACGTTTTAAAACAAATAGGGCTGAGTTGGATGAATCTGCAGAAAAGCATTCTGCCCGAGCTTCGATCGGTCGAGCCTAAGCTTTGATCGATCGAGCCAGGCCGAAAGCCACAGTGCTTCCTGCTTTAAACTCGATTCCAACTTTACATTGACATACAACTTTGAGCTAGCTTTAAACACTTCTAAACACATTGTTTTGATCATGGTTTGCCAACAATACACATTAGAGTTCTAAATACATAAAATCCTAAACTTTAGAACCTAACAGTAAAGATTTCATTCTCTTGTGACCAACGTTTACTACAACAAACAACCAAAATCACACCAATGTACTTACTTCGCACTCATTCAACCAAAAAAATAAAAATTCAGTACAATATCAAATGAAAATACCATTTCCATAAAATTCTGGTGTGAGTTTTTTACCTGAGGTGATACAAATTTTAGTTCAATCCGGAAGCAGCTGTGGATCTATGGAGTAGAGTAGAATTCAGTTCAGATAGAAAGCAAGACTCTGTGAATGGGAGGAGAAGAAATATACGAGAATACCTCAATTTTACGGACTTCGAGTATGCTTTATAACTAGATTCAATTAATCGAATTATATTAAAAGACTTGAACTCGTATGCCTGACACCAAGACAGTGTGAAACAGCTTTAACAAGAGCATAACTCAAGATCTGTATAGTCGGTTATATAACTCATTTTCCTTATAATCGAGTTATGTAGGGATTAAAGAAAGCAAATGCCACGCTGGACAACCAGCGTGGCATAAAGTTGAAGCTAACTCGATAATAGTGAGATCGAGTTCTTCACATAACTTGATTTTACTATTATCGAGTTACAAAAGATGAACATTTCCTTAATTAGTTTGAGAAAGAGGGCAGAACACTGCTTATTTTGCCCAAAAAGGGCATTATATTTAAGCATATAGTGTCCAATATCCCCTAAAAATTTTAAAAATTAGTTTTGTCAAATCACTTCTTGTGTGTACTTCCCTGCTATGAGAGACTAAAAAAAAAAAAAAAAACCTGACTTAAAGCAATAAAATCTTACTTGACAATTGACAATTTCAAATAGCAAATCTGTTATTCCTAGGAACCACAATGAATCACACCAAACTAAAACTTGCAAGACAATTTAAATTTTACAACCAAAATGTTTAAAAGAAAATAATGGCTAACTAACTAATGATATTCTCTTTATTCTGCTTATTCTTGTAAGATTCAATTGTATAGAGTGAACCTCTTTCCCTCTCCCTTGTGTGTGTGTGTGTTTGTTTCTCAAAAAAAAGAATGGGTAATTGTCCCACATTGCTTAAGAGAGAGTGTTGTGTGTAGTATAACTTGCCCCACCCTCCCTTAAAAGTTATCATGGCTTTTGAGTGAAGTTGTGATGTGCCTTTGTGTTAGAATCTCTTTCCCTCTCTCTTGTGTGTGTGTGTGTGTGTGTTTGTTTCTCAAAAAAAAAAAAAAAAAAAGAATGGGTAATTGTCCCACATTGCTTAAGAGAGTGTGTTATGTGTAGTATAACTTACCTCATCCTCTCTTAAAAGTTACCATGGCTTTTGAGTGGAGTTGTGGTATGCCTTTGTGTTAGAACCCCTTTCCCTCTCCCTTGTGTGTGTGTGTGTGTTTGTTTCTCAAAAAAAATTGTAGAGTAGTATTGATGCCACAACTAGTTGATGATGTAGGGGGTAATTTGAGAATGTTGTTGTTGGTATTGACTGAGAGAAAACTCATGGATTTACAACTAAGAATAAATTGTGGCAAGGCAAAATGTTCAATTCCAAGATTTCAGGTTGAATTCTTTGTATGCCTGAATTTACTGTATGGGACAACCATGTGTCAACTCTATTTGCCTTGTCTGCAAGGAGTAGTTCAAAACACCAATGGAGAATAAAGGTGTGTAACTTAGCACTATGCCAATTGCGGTGAGACATGAACCCATTGTGAATCTGACTTTAAACAATTAAAACTTACATGACAATATCAAATAGTAAGTCAGGAAAATATTAGTAAAATAATAATGCATAATTAATAGTACATGGGAATTTCAAATTCTAAAGCCAAAACAATACATAACCCTTAAAAGGGACATTGAATCCAACTCTTTAATCGTAAAAGAAAAAAGAAAAGCATCCCAAATCCACAATTCCAAAAAAGCTAAAATGATACACATAAAATCTAAAAACAAAACAACAACCCTCAACCCACAATATATAATCAATACAAAATTTCACCTGTCACATATAAAATGCATTATCAATAGTAGATGGGAAGCTCAAATTCTAAAACTAAACCAATTCATAACCCTTCACTAAAATTCATGGCAATATGTACAAAGAAAATGACATACAATAACTTAATAATACATTTAGTTTACTCTTCTAAAAAAAAAATAAATAAAAAACCCTTAACAATACAATGAAATAAATTAAAATACATAGGGTAATCTATTACGTCCATTTGTTAATCTTGCTTGTAAGAGTATGTTAAACTAAAGAGAAAAATAATATTAAGCATCAATGGCCTACAATAGTGAATTTTGGTCCCTTTGAATAGGATCCCAAATTACATCAAATATGTAAATAAAGTAAATTCATAATGAGATTGCATCATATATGGAATATAATATAATCAAAGCGGAAAGCCCTCTAATAACAAAATGTTCCAATATCGGTAGGGGCTCCTTTGCTAAGGAAGTCGTCAGCCATCTTAAAGTTGGTCTATCTTCTACAACCAAACAAATATTTTCTTTTGCTAGCTTGTAAATCTATTGCAACCTTAAGTATTGAGACCAACTGACAGCAGAACACAAAATAAAATAGCAGAACCCACTTCTCAATCTTTAAGATTGCAATCTGAAGATGGTTCTTCTCCCAAACCCAAACCATGGATTATGAGACATGAAGGCACCATACTTAACTCTAAGCACTAAGTTTTTGACTTGAGTATAAAAATATACATAATTGTGCTGAAGTCAGTATTTTGATGCAGGGATTGTGGTGTGCTTCTGTTTAGGCTAGATCGAATTTGGGAATGCATATTAATCACATGCTATGTTTAATACAACGCATGGCTTCTACCTCTAACAACTTCCTAAAATCTAGCTTGTGCATGTGCCAATGGCTGATAATGAAAGCAGTCATGTAATCACTCAATGTAAGGGGACAATGGTTAGTTCATAATTTTTTCACCTTTACTTCAAAAAAAAATATTGCATTTTGCTATGTTATTTAATTGATAATATATGCATCAGAATCTGGTCAATCCAGAAGCATTTGATAATGAAATAAGTGGGTCAAGATTTGGACAGAAAGTCATTCCAATGCTCTTTGGTCTTATATAAAAGTATTACTGGATTGTACCAAATTTAGAAATGACTAATTCTTTAGCTAGGCAAAAAATAGCTCACTTTCAATGGATTTTCCTTGTGAAAAACGTGAAAAATAATAAATGGAAAGCAAAGCAATACATAAATTTTGACATGATTTGGCAAACTCTATGTCTACAACTGGCAACAACAGACAAAAATATCCACTATCAATGACAATTACAACCAGTCATAAACTCTCATAACCCTCACAAATATAAATTAACCCAAATCCCTGATACACCTAAAGGTGCTTCCATAATAGCATATTAGACAAAGCATATTCTCTAACTCTCTTGCTAGATAAAACTTTGTCTTCTAATTAACTCTTACGCACACAACAACAGGGTACACCACAACTCTATTTATAAGGCCTATTGCTCCTCATTATTCTTTAAGCTCCTCCTTATTATTCTTCTAGCTCATATAGAATTCCAAAACCAACTTAAAAACCTCCAAACTTATTCTTTCATGGGCTGGACTTAACAACTTCCTAAAATCTAGCTTGTGCATGTGCCTCTAACTAATTTTCCCTCCAATAATCACATGGGACATATGAAATACAGCCCTGAAGCTTGGCTGGCCATGTGCCATGTCAACATCTTCCGTCTATTGCATTAGACTCTTCCATCTTCCATGTATTGCATTAGACTCTTGCATCAATCTTATACTCTACATGTAATGTATTAGTTTCACAGTGCATGACATGCTAGAATTTCACTTCCTAAAATACTACATAACAGCAGCTTGCATGGATTTAGTTTCACAGTCTTATTCCTATCTAGTCAAAAACAGTAAATAAAGATCTGGGAAGGGAAGGGCCTCTTATGAATTCCATACAAAGGAAATGGAAAACATGAAAGCCCGCCCTATAAAACGGTAAATAAACATTGTCTTCTGGGACGGCTAAGCATACAATAACAATAATAATAATTACTACACAATAATCATTCAGACCCATATCATAAAAGTTACTCAAAATCAATTAGCATTTAACAGTTGCAATTTGGTATTTTTGATACCTTTTTTTGTTCCTCTGCCCCAAATAAAGTATTTTGTTGTAGCATCTTCTTTTGTTTCCTAACTTCAGATTTGAACTTACATTGCAGGTTGTTACTAACACTTTAGAACGTGTTGCACCACTTACACATGCTGTTGGAAATGGACCCCCTTAGCCCATTTGGATGGAGGGGAAAAGGAGGGAAAGTGGAGTGGAATCCACTTCCCATGTTCTCCAAATATGGGTTGGATGCCTCAGCACCTCCTACATTCAACCTATACATGGTTTGGGTGCCTCTTCCACTCAAATTCACACTATTGTCACCCACTCTACTAATTGAGTCTGCAAAAAGCTTAACTATAATGGGGACAATCTCAATGGCATTTATGAACTCTACATGGTACTGACATGCGTTGTGGAGGAACGAAACCTATCGTAAACAAAGATGACCCACAATCCAAACATGTGTGATCATAGGTAGAAAAAATAAGTACCAAAATAGTTCTCATCATAGTCAAACTTTCTTTAAAATGTTGATTTTCAACTGGAAATCTTATAAATTATATGTTAGCAATACTATTAACCACTCTTCAATTGGCATATCTGATCCACATATAAGGAAAAATGTACGATAGAGAAAACATTGATATTAGAGACAATGTATTAAATTGGACAGACAATGTTAACATTGCTATAACAATTTGGTAGGGTTCAGTCAATGTTCTTGCTCTGCTTCATTTAAACATCTACAATAATAATAATCTCAAAGAAAATGCATCAATTAACCTTTTTTTTAACCACAGTAAAACAAATATGTACAATATGCAAATCTCAACAATAATAGAGGATTTAAAAGTTCTCTGACCAAATAGAATAACATCCCAAAACAATAACTAAATATATTCTTTTGCGTCACTTTTGTAGACAACATCCATCCCATATAGCATCTTGCCAAAGACAACATGGCATTCCTTCAAAAGGAAAAAAAGAAAAAAAGACAACATGGCATTCCATCCAAGCTTTTAAAGGAAACAAAAAGCAAGCATGTAACAAAACAAAAAAAATCCAGGTTAAAAGGGATGTGCACTGAACAAATGGTGCAAATTACCATTGTTCAAATACATTTTAAAAATAATATAAAAAAATCCTCCACATGTTGAGTTCAGCACATGGACACTCAAATTCATGTAATGAGTCTACCCACACCTAAATATGAAAAAAAGATCTTGATCTACCTTAATCAATAAAATCTTCAAATTAGCACTTGAATCAAACCATTCACTTACAAATCAACAACTTTGAGTACAACACTACTTATTTAATAGGAAAAACAACAACCTGAGCCTATATGCAAAAATTAGTGAAATTAAGATGGATGCACAGAGTTCCAAAATAACTCTACAAAACAAAGTATTCAATAGTATGAAAGATAGAGACTAACAATTAAATAGATACAACAAAGAGAGAATTTTGAGTTCCTAGGCCTCTTAGATTTTACTGTTCTCTCTTTATACCATAAAATTGAACCCCAATACACGCATACATAAGAAGGTCGGCCAAAATTTCAAGGTTCAGTAAATTTTCCTATATGAATTTTAAAATATGGGAACAACATTAATAATATGAACAAAAATGGAAGTCAAGTTTTTTTTTTTTTTTTTTTTTTTTTTTTTTTTTTTTTTTTCTTGTAAATTTAAGTTAAGTCATTTACTTGGAAATTCTTCACAGCCACTCATTTTTTATTCATGGATTCATTGAGGAGCATCACAACAATTGGACCCATCTTCTACCAAAGTATCATTTGTACTTACATTCAACCTAGTTTCTCCAAAGGAATGGCCCATGTCAACATTGATATCTGATAATCAAATGTGAATTGAAAGTTTTATTTTCAAATTTTTTTTAAAAAGAACGTTTAAAGAACTAATAAGTACGGAGTGGCAGAAAGAGAAGCAAACCTCTTGATGCATAAAAGTTCATACTTGTAACAGGTGAATGCAACAAAGAGCTGTCATGAGTTAACGCAGTTCTATCCCTCCTCTTTTTTTCTTTTTTTCAACAATGACCATTCCCCTGTATTTTCTAGCCTGGGTAAGTTTATTTTGTAAACTATTTTTTCTTTCATGCCATTTTCAAACATTAGCGTTCGTCTTTTTTTTTTTTTTTTTTTTTTTTTTCATATCATTGTAAAGGAAAGAAATAAGTTTTAGTATTTATTTTTAGAATCAAAGAGTCCATATTTGATAATCTTTAAAACTATTTTAGTTCTACTTTTTTTTTTTTTTTTTTTTTTTTTTTTTTTTTTTTTTTTTTTTAAATTAGGCATCAACAAAGGACAAAGAGTTATAAACTAAATAATAGCTACAAAGGAAAATTAAGCTTTCCTCACCTTTCAATTTAATTCAGTAGTTCTTCTTGAATAGTAGCCAGTAGTATTATATGTCAGGGATGACTAATCTGAATTAACATGTGGGGAAAAATATGTGGGGAAAAATATGTCATCATAAATACAGAATTCCTGATAAGAGTCAATATAAATAAGGTGCTAGAAATTGAGATCCTATAAAACATGTGATTGTGTGCCATTTAATTAATTATAATTATCTAAAATTCAGAAAACATGGCAGGTTTATATAAATGAAACATTACAAATTTTGAATCAATACCAAACTCAAATTTAACAACATAAAGTAATATTTTATGCTCTTGGTTTTTGGTCAATTTTTGCACTATCTAAAGCAATATAGTACCTTAGTTTACAGTAATAAAATATACTGTTAGGATTCTCTCTTTTTGTTCTTTTTTTTTTTACTAGGCTTTCTAATCAGTTTGCCTAATCTGTTGCAATAAGCACATTCTTTGATGCTCCAACTCATTCAGAAAGCAATTAGCTTCTACATCTATAGATGCTCCAAAAGGCTACATTGCAGTTTATATTGGAGAGAGCAAAATGAGGCGCTTTGTAATTCCTATATCTTTCTTGAACCATCCTTCATTTCTAGAATTGCTAAGTAAGGCTGAGGAAGAATTCGGGTATGATCATCCAATAGGTGGTCTCACAATTCCTTACAGTGAAGACATCTTCATTGATCTCACTTCTCACTTACATGAATTGTGATATGGTGCCTCTAAGATGAAACAGTAGTGACAATTTTGTATATCTATGTAAATTCTTTCTTTCTTTAGGCAGAAGAAGAGATGGGGATTGTCCATCTGCTAAAGATGTTACAATTAGAAATACTATAGCCCTTCTCACATTCTTCAGAGAAATGTAAAATTGAGTCATCTTTTTGTTGGAAGGGGTTCTTTTTCGTTTTATGATATTTCTTGTCCTTTTAATTTGATTTAACATGCCAAGGATTTCTATGGGTAATAGTGATTTGTGCAATTATTCTCTTTAGACTCTATGATATATCTACTCCCTGTAATTAAATTTAACTTGGCATATGTTTCTATGGATAATAGTGATTTATGCAACTTTTCTCATCTCAAAGTCATCCTCAATGATTTATTGGAACATTTTTTTTTTTACGTACTTAAGAATGTCCTTCCATTGTTCAAAGATGTGCTAGTTTTTGGTTTGCGCAGCATGTGAATCCAAAAAATGACGTCTCTTAACCATTAGAGTAGAGATTGCAAACTATTTTTCTTGTTGCATCAAATGATGCACCCTTACTTCCTACTTTTAAAGTCCTACAATAGAATGTAAGATCCAATTCACGTCTAGTGGAATTTCAAGTGCATTGTATCATGCGTGTGATGTGTAACTGGTGTGCTCTATCTTTTACTGCTCTACAGGTGCATGATCTGTGCAAAACATCTTCTTTAGCTCCACTATTTGTAAGATTTTAGTTTCAAGTTTAACACTTTTACTACTACTTTGGTATCAGTTTATGGATTTTTGGTTTTCTTTCTTGGCTATGGTGAGCACTTTTGTATACCTAACTATTCTTAGTGAAACTGCAAAGAGGACAATCCATATAATTGCAGCCATTCTTTTTGATTGCTCCAAAAAAAAAAAAAAAAAAGCATAGCAATTTTAAATTGTAGAAAGAAAGATGAAAGAAATACTACAAATGAAGCCTAAGAAAACATTGAAAATATGGGTTGAATTGTAAAAAGTAATGCAACAGTTCAGTGAAAATTTAAATCTGAAAAATGAAGGTTTGGACCACGAAGAATCAAACCTTGATTCTGCATTTGTTAGTGGTTCATGTACAGCCCAAAATTCAGATAGCTACAAAATCTATCGTTGTAACTATAACAATAAATAAATAAATAAAAGTTATTGTGTTAATACAGATTAGGACTAAAATATCATACTTGAGTTGGACTAAATAAACTAATTAACTTAAAATTTAAGGAAGCATATAACACAAATAAACCAAATTCCGTTCTAGATTAGGATTTAGGAGAATTAGGACTTCTCTTAAATCTGTACTCAATAGTCATTCAAAAATAAAAATAAAAATCACCTTTATTAATATATATATATATATATATATAAATAATGTATCCAATTGCACCAGTTCAGTCTAGCCTGCAGACCCTCATTTGCAATATGTATCTCTTTGACTCTCTTTCTCTTTGTTTGTGACCGTGTGTATTATTTATTTAATTCAAATTCAAATAATAATAAGCACAAGCTAGAAGTTCCAAGAAAATCATGTGTACTTTCCGAATACACTGTTGAAGAGAAGTGATGAGGGTAGAGAACGAACAGAGCAGAGAAACATAACCCTAAACCAAAATCACCATTGAGGCTGTGATTGAATGGAGTTGGAGATGGGTGGTGCTAGACCAAAAATGTAACCCAAAACCAAAATCAAGTCTTTCAAAAGCCTAAATCATATTTAAAATTGAGAGGAAAAAAAAAAAAAAAAAAAAAAAACACACATACACACACACACTTTGATAGAGAATCCAAAAGCCCAAAACAAAAACGAATCAAATCTAAACCTATCCAACAAAAAAACTCAATCAAAAGTAACATTTCATACCCAAATCTAAAAAATGGAAAAAACAAAAAAAAAAAAAAAACAATGTATTGGTGCCGGTACTTCCGGCAGTCTAAGTTTGGCGAAGGACCTAAACTGTAGTAAACATAAATCATAATTATCGCAAGATTTTGGTTTTTTTCTTTTAAAAATTTATAAAAAAAAAATAAATCAAAAATCAAAGAAAGCACTCATCCTGTAACAGAGTACCGCCAATTGAAGGAAGCAAGATTTTTGGTGGTCAGAGTCCGACAGTGGTGCTGGCCTAAAATGTTTCTCTATCTTGCTAAACTCTACCTCCTTCTCTATTCTCTATTTCATCTCCGTGTCCCAAGCCTCATCGCCTCTTTCTCTATTTCTCTCCATGTCCCAGGCTTCTTTGTATTTTAACTGGTTATTTTTTTTTCGGGATAATTACAGATTACCCACCTGTGATTTAGCCTGAATTTAACTTATCCACTCGTGGTTTCATTTTTGACACTTTACCCACCTGAGATTACTTTTGTTTAGTCTCTGCTACCCACCTCTGTTAAAAAAGAGGGGTAAATAAGTCTTTTTACACCCATTTTATGTGTCTCTCCTCCCAAAACAAGGAAAAAAAAACCAATACTAAACAAAAGAAAAACAAGATTAAAATATGGTATTGGTTTCTCACAATTCACAAACATGAAGAACATACACCCAGAAAACTAATACAAATCAAATCAAGCAAATGGAACCCAACCGGTTACATGTGAGCAATATTGTGATTCTTGAATCACAACAATAACCCAGAAATCACTCCTCCCAATATAACTTTAATCTAGATTGCTTAGTAAAGTCCCTACTCGCTACTGAGTAGAAACTCAAGAACATTGAGCCATCTTGCAATTACTCCAACCTTAATTTCATTATTTATTGACCAAAGAACAAGACATATTATAACTTTCCAATTTCCAACAACAACAATGTCATCAACAAACAAAATAACAACAAAATTTGAAAAGAAAGAGAGGGAAAGATCTACATTACTTTAATTCATAAAGACAGAAAACACGAAATCTTAAACACGTGTGGGTGGTGTATTTGTAAAATAAATTAATGATTCTTACTTCGTATTAGCTTCAAATAACACTTCCTTCTCTGACCAATCAAGGTTGTGCTTTCAAAAACCCATTTGGGTGCGCGTGTTAAGTTCTAAAAAAAACCCATTTAGTAAGCATGTGGAACTTCTCAAAACAAAAGCAAAAAAAAAAAAAAAAGTAGTAACAAAACACACATTTGTATACTCACAAAACATGAAAATAAGCAAAGTGGAAATTTCAAAGCTAAACAACAACCCAAAACCCACGGAATCACCAGATCCACCACAATGCAACCCACCAAAAGCAAGATCTCAAACCTCCAGTAACCAAACTCCAGATCACATGCCGACCTGTTTCCCAAACTTCGATGGAGTCTTGCATGGCCAACAATTTGATCATGGAGCAGATTGGTCACGGCACTTTCGGAGCTGCCATTCTCGTCCACCGATCTCCATGGCCAATGATTTCATTCTTAAACCCTCTTTGCTTTCTCTAATCTACATCGAGCCCATGAACTCAAGCTTCGCCCCTTTTCCCCCTCACTCTTTATTCTAAACCAAATCCATACCCATGGTGGAACATTTGTTTTGTGTTTATTGTGAACTGTGAGCTCTCTCTCTCCAAGCTTAAAATGCTGAAAATTTGTACGCGTGGATGTGAATGTGTTTTGGGAGAGAGAGGAGTCTTTGATCTGTTTTGAATTTTGTTTTTGATAAAAAAATGTGTTAGAGTAAAGTCTGAAAGGGAGGTGGGTTACGGAGTAGTAATGGAGGGAAGCACATGTGGGAAAAGTGTCAAAAATGAAACCACGGGTGGGTAAGTTGAATTCGGGCTAAACTATATGTGGGTAATCTGTAATTATCCCTTTTCTTTTTTTATATCAAGAGGCTATCAAACGGTGCGTTAAGACATTGAAGCAATATAATTTATCGCTTTTTAACTGTGGATGTGGTAGATTTTTAGATGAGCTTTTTTTCTTACGTATTGTTATTTTTTTTTAGTTGCAAACCTTTTTTTATTTTATTTTAACCGGGTTTTTTTTTTTAATATACACAAAGACTTGCAAACTGTGTTAAGCTTGTAAAACAATATAATTTATCTTTTTTTAACTTTAATTTATACATGGCTGAATTTTAGACGGTTAGTTTTCCTACATGGTAGCACCTCCATAATTGCAAGAAAAGGCTTCTGCAATTATATATAGTATCTGATAGTCTTGCAAGCTCTACTAACTTGATTTCTCCTTTCCTTCTAGACGATAATTCAAGTTTATTTTGATCTACTAACTTTTGTGGGCTAAAAACTTCATTTTTCAAAGCCTTGAATTGCTTTCCTTTTTTTTTTTGTGTCTCTTTTCTGCTAGTGGAACAAGAGCTAAGGATAATGCAATTTAGAGAGCAAGACGGTTGAGCACACTTGCCAAGAGGTGATATTTTAGCAATAGTGGAAGCAAGAAGAACAAGGGAAAGGCTAAGGTCTAACGATTGCAAGAAAAAAAATTAAGCTTTTGGTTTAATTTTTTGTTTAGTGACACCCATCATTTTAAGGATAGTGATAGGGCAATGTACCTTTTTCTGTATATTGCTAGAAAAGTGTAATTGTTGTTTCATAAGGAGTTATTTTTTATGAAACAATTTACTATTGGTAAACACTTGATATTTCAACTCTTGGTAGTTGAAGAGAACAATTTACTATTTGTAAACCTTTTGGTTTAATATTTCATTGCTTAATGCATGTCCAAGCATTCAAGTGATCAAATAAAGTGATTTTGTCAGTGTTAACTAAGGGGAATGATTTGATCCCCAATTTATATTTTTTGTTGTGACTTAATGCAAGCCACATATTGGCCTCTTCATGGTAGGAGAGATTTTTACTATTTTCTCAATAATTTTCTTTAGCTTTCTCTGGAAATTTTCTTTAAATTTTCACATTAGCACTTCAAGCTAGAAGTTTTCACAGCAACTCATACATTGGTAGAATGCCATTAATTTCATTTAAGTTGAACATTACATTGTTGTGACATTTTTATATTATATTACATCTCATCTAAATAGGTAGGTACATTACATCATAATCCCCCCTTTTTTTATCACTCCTACATAAATAGTCACTACAAGTAAATATGACTTCCATCGTTAACACTTGGACCCAAACAAAAGGCTATCACAATCCCACTTAGGGATTGTCTTATGCATTGCAGCTTCATTCTTTAGCCTTCGGTTAGAGTCCAATAGTCCATTAATAACACTTTTGCTCTTTGTTGTGAATTCAATATAATGCCACTCAAAGTAGTTACATACATTACGATCCTACACAACAAAAAAGAAAAAAAAAAACAATAAACAAACTTATTAGACTATGCACTTAGAAACCAAAAACATGTAAGTGAAACCAAAATGAAACAAATGAACACCCCAAACTTAGTACTTGCACCACAGCAATCAAAAAAGAAAAACTTTGTGTCACATGTCATGAAAATTATTTGCACTATTCTTAGCTTGTCAGGTCAACACGTAAACCGCATAATTTTCCTTTAAAAAACTAAGTTGCAATGAACAGGACCCCATTAATGTAAATTGGAGTCCTACCAAGAAGATTTTTATTCGTCTTTTTGCCATTCATTCCTTAACCATTAATTGGGTTTATAATATAATTTATCATATATGTTCTGTAACATCCTAGTTATTCATTATTTACTAACATTTTGATCTCAACCTCTTTCCATTAAGATCCATGCTATCTTGTCAAAATATGACTTCCTATGGCTAATACATCTTTAACTATGATTTATAAATATGAACTTAAAAGTTAAAACTACATGGACATTTAACAGATATGACATTGGAATATATTACCTTGCAAAACCATATTTCATAATGATGATTGGAAAAAGCCTTACTTAAAAGTAATGTTGCATGACAACAACATAAGTTTACATGTTTTATTAAAAGGAAATGAATCAAGATTCATTAGATCAGTTTGCACAGCATATGTAACTGATATGGATAAAAAATAGTGTTTATTCATATAAGGCATAAGCTAATGGTTTCAGATAAAACCGTCAGGCATAAGCTAACGGTTATATATAAAACCGTCAACTTCTGTTGGTAGAAGTCAATGAACGGAGTTTTGATAGGGGCACTGTAGGGAGTTCGCAAGACGCACCTGAAGGCTGACACCATCAATAAGCTGACGCCAATAAGATTGAAGGAAATGGGATAAGCCGACGGCCCTGATACAGGTTTGCTTGCTGCCCACGATTGCATATGTAAGGAAATGTCTTGCCTTCCACGTTTGGTGCCACATAAAAGGATTCCTATAAGGAAAGGATTCCACCAAATACGCCCAAAGAGACTCCTATAAGGGAAAGACTTCTGCAGCAAGAAAGAGATGTCAACCATCTACTACTATAAAAGCCCCAATACCCTCACTAGCCAAGGTACACATAATTAACCCATTCTAGCACTCTAGAGTTGTGAGAAATTCTAACTTGACCTTTGGAGGGTATTTGGCTGGCACCACACCGGTGCTCTCTACAAGCTTTTCTCTTTTTGTGTTGTGCAGGTGTTGTTATGAGTACATGAGAACCGTGTAGCTTACTAGTGGTTTTTTTGGCATCATCAGTTGGCGTCGTTTATGGGAATCGGCTTTGTAGTAGATTTGTAAGTCATAGCAAATGCTTCCCGGACAAAGAGTTACATGGTACTTACTCGATCAATGGCAACCACCAACAACATTCAAGAAGACGAGTCGCGACCGACTGCTCTTGAGAGACAAGTGCAGACTCTAACCGTGGCCGTGGAACGCCTCACTAAGCAAAACTAGATTTTGGAAGAACAACTACGCCGGATGGTAGGACACGGTGTTCAGGAAGAGGACTAAGAAGGTACCAGTGCTGAGCGATGAGACCGAGAGGGACCGGAGGGTAGTAACGCCCCAAGCAGACCGGAGCGACAAAATGTAAGCCTCCCATCCCTCACGGATATGACTCCACCACTTGTTGCCGCAGAGATATAGGTGATAAAGAAATAGATGGAAGTTATGATGAACGCCCTCAAGGGACGAATGTCCAGCGATCTTGACGATCTTGTTAACTGAACTGACTCACCTTTCACCACCTCTGTCAATTCCTTCCCCCTACCGCATAAGTTTCACATGTCACAGATAAATAGTTACGATAGAGTCAATGACCCTCTAGATCACCTAGAGACCTTCAAGACCTTGATGCACCTTCCAGGAGTAGCAGATGAGATCATGTGTAGGGCCTTCCCAACGACGCTGAAGGGTGCGGCTAGAATTTGGTTCAGCTGGTTGATGTCCAACTCCATCAGCACTTTCAAGGAGCTAAGCACTCAGTTTACTGCACACTTCATTGGGGGACATAGGTATAAGAAGTATATAGCTTGCTTGATGAGCATCAGGTAGCGAGTGGACGAGACGCTGAGATCCTACATATCCCGCTTTAATAAGGAAGCACTCTCGATCGATGAAGCTGACAACAAATACTTGTAGCGGCATTCACGAATGGGCTGCGGAAGGGAAAGTTTTTGTTTTCCCTATACAAGAACGACCCGAAGACTATGTCAAAAGTACTTTACAGGGCCACCAAGTACATGAATGTTGAAGATGCGTTGCTGGCTCGAGAGGAAAAGCCCAAGAAAAGGGAGAGACAGGAAGACACGCGGTAAGACCAAGGGCGGAAGAAGGCAAGAATAGGAGACCGAAGGGATGCAAGGTGCTCTAGGCCCCCGGGAGGAAGGTTCACAAGCTTCACCCCATTAACCACCCCAATAGACCAAGTTCTAATGCAAATCAAGGACGAGGAGGCCTTGACCTACCCCGGAAAGCTGAAGGGAGATCCTAACAAGTGATCGGGGGACAAATATTGCCGCTTCCACTGTGAGCACGGTCATGACACGACCAATTGTTATGACTTAAAGCTAGCAGATCGAGGCCCTTATCAAGCAAGGGAAATTGCAGAAGTTCGTCAGAAAGGAGAGAACGGATCCACCTCCTCAAGAGCAGCCCTGCCAACGGGACAATGAGCGCCCTAGACCCCCCATAGGAGACATAAGGATGATTATAGGGGGAACAGCGACTACTGGGTTGTCAAAAAAGGCCCGCAAGACTTAGCTCAGGATGGTCCAAAACGTCCAGCTAATGGGCTCCGTGCCAAAGATAGCGCGAACAGAAGGCCCCATCATCGAATTCTCGAAAGAAGATGCGCGATGACTTCACCACCCACATGACGACACGCTTGTTGTCAGCATTCGAGTAGGGGACTACAACATGCACTGGATGCTGGTCGACAATGGCAGCTCGACGGATATCCTATACTACCCGGCGTTCTAGCAAATGGGGATTGATAAAGAATGATTGATTCCGACAAATGCCTCACTTGTTGGTTTTGGAGGAACAAGGGTGTTCCCCTTGGGCGCAGTCACATTATCTGTAATGGTAGGCAACTACCCTCAACAGATCACCAAGGACGTAACATTCATAGTGGTCGAATGCTCGTTCGCCTACAATGTTATCAGCGGACGACCCACCCTCAACTCGTGGAAGGCTGTAACCTCAACCTACCACTTAATGATTAAGTTTCCTACCGACTATGGAGTGGGAGAGCTACGCAGAAATCAGGTGGCTGCACGCGAATGCTATGTAGCCATGATGGAAATGGATGACTACCTCCAAGCTATGAACATAGAAGAACACTGGATGGCGATGAAGCCCATAGAGAAGCTTGAAGAGATACTTCTTGATGACTCCAAGCTCGACCGAACAACCAAAATTGGAACCCTCGCTAATCCCACGCTCCGTCAAGCACTCATAACCTTTCTCAGAAGTAATCGGGATGTATTCGCTTGGAGCCACGAAGACATGCCAGGGTGTTCGCCCCTTCAGTCATGGTACATAGACTGAATGTGTCGCCCTCCTTCCCACCCATTTGACAAAAGAAGAGGGTGTTCGCCCCGGAGCGAGATCGGGCCATAGCGGAAGAGGTCCGCAAACTACATGAGGCAAGTTTCATTAGGGAGGTTTACTACACCAATTGGCTGGTGAACGTGGTGATGGTTAAGAAAGCTAGCGGGAAGTGGTGGATGTGTGTGGACTTCACCGACCTTAACAAAGCATGCCCCAAAGACATCTATCCCCTCCCATGGGTTGACGTTCTAGTAGACTCTACAGCTCGGCACCAGCTGTTAAGCTTTATGGACGCTTTCTTGAGTTACAACCGAATCCAAATGCACGAAGCTGATTAGGAGAAAACTTTGTTCGTGACTAGCTAAGGCCTTTTCTGTTATAAAGTGATGCCATTTGGCTTGAAAAATGCGGGCATGATGTACCAGAGGCTTATGAACAAAATGTTCGCATAGCAAATTGGGAGGAATGTCCAAGTCTACGTGGACGACATGCTGGTGAAAAGCTGAAGGGAGGAAGATCACTTGGAAGACCTCAGGGAAACATTTGACACCCTTCGTTCTTACAACATGAAGCTCAATCCAAGAAAGTGCGTCTTCGAAGTGATGGCGGGAAAATTCCTAGGATTCATGGTGTCTCAAAGGGGCATCAAGGCCATCCCGGACAAAATTCGGGCCATAATGGAGATGACACCCCCAAGAAATGTAAAAGAAGTACAAAGCCTCAACGGAAAAATAACAGCATTGAATAGGTTCGTGTCAAGGGCAACGAACAAATGTTTGCCCTTCTTCCGCACGCTGAAGAAATCATTCGAGTGGACTGCTGAATGTCAGTAGGCATTCGAGGAGTTAAAAGCTTATCTCTCTTCCCCGCCATTGCTAAGTCCATCGCAGCCAGGAGAAGAGCTTTTCCTCTATCTGGCCGTCTCCCCTACTGCCGTAAGCGCTGCCTTGGTCAGAGAAGAAGAAAGAGTGCAAAAGCCTGTGTATTATGCCAGCTGGTCGCTTCACAATACCGAAGAAAGATACCCACCCATGGAGAAACTCGCCTTTGCATTAGTTAAGGCAGCTCGTAAACTCAAGCCATACTTTCAAGCCCATACGGTGATCGTCTTGACTAACAAGCCCCTGCGGCGGGCGATGAGCAACCCTGAAGTTGCAGGTCGATTGGCGTTATGGGCCATAGAATTGAGCGAGTTTGACATCCAATACCGCCCGTGGACCACCATCAAAGGAAAAATCGTTGCGGACTTCATAGTAGAATTCACCTATGACGAAGACAAGGGGGAGGAGTTTCCTCAGTGGAGCATACATACAGATGAATCGTCCAACAGGCAAGCTAGGGGGGCTGGCATCATACTACTGTCACTCGAAGGAGACATGGTTGAATGTATGGTCCGTCTTGACTTCCCCACCACCAACAATGAAGTGGAATATGAAGCATTAGTAGTAGGCCTTGACCTCGCCAAAGCAGCGGGAGCCGCAAGCGTGGTCATTTACTGCGACTCACAGGTCGTTACTAACTAAGTGAATGGAGACTATGAGTGCAAGGGTGAAAGGATGAAGAGGTACCTGGATTAAGTAAGGAGAAGAGTAGACGACCTAGAGGCCAAAATCATCCAAATCCCCAAAGGAGAAAATGAGCAAGCCGACCGTCTTGCCAAAGCCGCTTCAACAGAACATATGATCACCCCCGATAATGTACTCTCTTTTGTTCAGCTTTCTCCACTAATAGATTTCGACGACGTACAGGAGATAGGCTCTGAAAGTAACTAGACCACACCATTAGTTTCATACTTAAAGAATGGCGTCTTGCCAAACAGGAAGGAGGTCGCGAGAAAGCCGAAGGTTTAAGCAACGAGATTTGTCTTGATAAAAGATGTCCTATATAAAAAAGGCTTCTCCCGTCCATATCTGAGATGCTTAGGTACGGAAGAGGCAGACTACGTCATGAGGGAGGTACACGAGGGGATTTACGAAAACCATTCGGGGTCAAGATCATTAGTGCACAAGCTTGTGCGAGCAGGGTATTATTGGCCCACCATGTAGAAAGACGCCGAGGCTTATGTCAAGACCTACAACAAATGCCAAAGGTTCAGCAATATTATTAGACAACCAACCAAAGAGTTGACCTCAATGACAACCCCATGGCCGTTTGCTTAGTGGGGATTAAATATTATAGGACCATTCCCTATAGCAGTACGACAGCTAAAGTTCCTGGTAGTAGGCATTGACTATTTTACAAAGTGGGTGGAAGCTAAAGCCTTGGCCACCATTATGGAGAAGAACATGCGGAGTTTCGTTTGGAGATGCATCGTATGCAAGTTTGGCATCCCTAGAGTCTTAGTCTCGGATAACGGGAAGCAATTCGACAACGACTCCTTCCGGGACTTTTGCTCGCAGTTAGGGATAAGAAACCACTATTCCTCCCCCGCCCACCCTCAAGCTAACGGATAAGTCGAAGTCACAAATCGATCTTTGCTCAAGATTATCAAGACTCGGCTCGAGGGGGCAAAGGGTATATGGCCTGAAGAGTTGCCAAGCATACTATGGGCATACAGGACACAAGCAAGGACGCCCACAGGAGAAACACCATTCCAGCTAATGTACGGGAGTGAAGCAGTCATACTAGCCAAGGTTGGACTCACAAGCTACAGGGTGCATAACCACGACGAGAACAAGAACGACAAGGCCATGCGTCTACAACTTGACCTAGTAGATGAAGTCAGGGTGGCGGCAGAACAAATGCTAGCATGATACCAGGACCGCATGGCTTAGCACTACAACTCCCAGGTCTGACACAGAGACTTCCAGGTTGGAGATCTCGTTCTAAGGAAAGTCATGGGCGTTGCAAGAGACCCCACCCAAGGGAAGCTTGGCCCGAATTGGGAAGAACCTTACCGGATCACGTCATGGCAGAGGAAGGGCGCTTACCACCTGGAGACGTTAGATGGACGGAAGCTGCCACATCCGTGGAACACCGAGCACTTACGGAAGTACTACCAATAGAGAAGACAACATGGAGAACAATGCCCCCCCTTTTTATTTATAGTTCACTGTAGCGAATTTTAGTTATACTTCTCAGTTTTATCATTTACTTTAGTTTTTGCAACAATACCTTTTTTCCTTTTAAGCCCAAAGGGCAGGATTTTTTCTTTTTAGAACTACTTTTTTCTACGAATGCATGGCAATAAGAGGAGTTTATTAAAAAATGGCTGAAGTTTCTATTTACAAATTTATAGTTCACAAAAAGTGAACAACCCTAAGTCCACAAAAAGTGGACGACTTTAAGTTCACAAAGGTGGACGACTAAGTTCACAAAAGTGGACGATTTGAAGTTCACAAAAGCCGACGGTCTCATCAAATGGATGAGATTATGAAAAATGACAAGGTCATTAAGTCCATAACATGGACGAAGCTATAAAGCCGACGGTCTCATCAAATGGATGAGATTATAAAAAATGACAAGGTCGTTAAGTCCAAAACAAGGACAAAGCTATAAAGCCGACGGGCTTATAAAAAATGACAAGGTCATTAAGTCCATAACATGGACGAAGCTATAAAGCTGACAGGCTTATAAAAAATAACGAATACGTCAAGACCATAACATGGACGAAGATATAAAGTTGACGGGCCTATAAAAAATGGCATGTTCATCAAGTCCATAAAGTGGACGAGGTCATAAGGTTAGCAACACAATCAAATGCCCAAAGGTAAAGCTCATGAAATCAATGAGCTTATCAAACTCAAGGGATAAGATAGACAAGCTCAAAAAGAACATAAGTTGATTGCCCATAAGATGGACGAGCCTGTGTTGACGGGTTTTTTTTTTTTAAATAAACAAGTCCATCCTTAAAGTTAACGGGTTTCCCAAGACAAACGGGACTGCAGGCCGACGAATTCATTCTAGGCATCTAACACACAACGCGTCAACAAGTAAAAGGCGAAAAACGACGGAAGTAACATGCCATATAACAAGATAAACTGTTTACAAATAAAAGCCCAAAAGCAAAGGGGCACTTAAACATTGTTTGCAAAATAAATGAAATACACATAAAGCAAAATCAGGTAGCAGGAGTGTCAGCAAGGTTCTCGTCATCTCTCTAAGACTGAGGGTTTTCAACATCCACAGGCATAATTAAAGGGTTGGAAGCAGAAACATGAAGAGGATTGGCAGCAAGTTGGGCCAGAACGATGGCGCCATCATTCCTAGGAGGAAGATTGGATCTTGGGGAGTCATCACCTTTATCAACAACGACATCACCAACAGGCGTCATCGGCTCAGGTTCATCCATTGTGAACCCTGATAGGTCCAAGTCTGGAAAAGACGACACGACCTGTTTAAGGCAATTGTCAAACCCAGTTTCATAGTATTCAGCATAGGAGTCAATGAATGATTGTGACGCCTTGAATTCTGTAATGGCATCGGCCCTAGCCTTCTCCACCTGCTCTCGTAAAGATGACAGCTCTTTCTGCAGCAGCTCCTTCTGACGACCTGCCTCCTCCAACTTCCCCTTTGTCTCCTTCAGCTCACTGTTTAGAGTGTAGAGGGCATCCTTATATTGCTATTGCTCCTTCAATAAGTTTGTATTATGCTTCCTAACCCGACTGACGACCCCCTCCTTGGCAACACAACAGTCCTGAAGGGCGTTAACAAGCACCAAGACCTGAAAATGATACAAGCATCAGTCAATGAACCAGAAAGAGACGGAACCAACTTAACCTAAGGAAGCAAGCATACCCTAGCAAGATCGAAAAGAGTTGACGCTCCTAAGTCCTCCGTCCCTAATTGATCGCAAGGCCCTATGTTCGTCGGCTTTATGAAGGACTTCACTTCCTCGACGGCATAGTCCTTGTGGGTCAAAAGGCAACGAGGTCCCTCGATGACAAGACCGGAGGAAGTCATCACTCCCTTGCCCGCACCCTGGCTTGACTTGAAGGGTGACTTCTTAGGAGGCACATCCTTTGGAGTGACGGCAACCTTCTTGGATGGACGGTCGTCCTTCCCATCAGGCTTCCTTTTTGAGACCTTAGAGATGGTCTTGAGGGCTAACGAGGATACTCCCTTTGTTTCCTTCGCCTTCCTTTCCTCCTCCTTTTTGTGGGCTGCGGCAGCCCTCACCCTTTGTTTAGCAGTTTTCATCTCTACACAAAATAACTAACATTAGTAAGGCAGGCAGAATGAGTAAACTGACGGAGGAAATAAAGAATCTACTTACGTCGCCGAGAAAATTTTTCCAACCTACGAACTTCAGCCGACGGCTCTAGACCCCTGCAATACAAGTGAATAGTGTCAAGGGTAATCAAGTCCCTACAATTCCATTGCTCAAATGGGATTTCAAGAACTTGACGGATGAATGCCTCCTGCTCATCAATTATAAGTGGACGGGCGTAGGCTGGAAAAGAGAGACAAAATGACGACATTAGAACACAATAAATGGAACAATAAAAAGCTAAAAGCTGACGGTGTTAAAAGTAAAACAAAAGCTGTCGGTATTAAAACCAGCTTTAACTATTGCCCAAGTATTATCAAAACCATGAGGCATGGTAACCCACTCTTTTGAGTGGCATACCCAATCAGACCCCTCAATGAAAAAGTATCTACTTTTCCAACTCCTGTTGGAATCTGGTATGTCAGATACAAGTCTTAAGTCCTTCTCCTGGACAGAAAAATGATAAGTTCCTTTAGATGAAACGATCTGACAAGGTTTGTAGCAGTAGAAGAACTCGTCTAAGGAAAGTTGACGGTTCCCACCGCTCAGACGACCCCACAAAACCTCCACTCCAATAAAAGTCCTCCAAGCATTGGGGGCAATCTGGCTGACGGATAGCCCCATGAAGTCAACCAGTTGACGGTGCAAAGCCGTCAGTGGTAGCCTTAATCCAGCAGTAAGCACGGCGTCATACATACTGACGTTTGTGGTCATCCCTATATAGCACTTTTCCTTTTTCCTAGGGAGACAGATTGAGATGTGGTCTGGGATTTGGAAACGGGTACGTAATTCCTTGAAAACCCTGTCACTCATTTTCGGCAAAAATTTGTTGATAGCCCAATCCTCGGGAAGGATGAAGGGACGGTTTCCTCTGGGACTTATTGAAGCCTCTTCATAGGACTCCTCGTCACCCTCATCCTCATCCTCATCTCCGTCACTCTCTCCCTCCCTTTCATCCTTACCTACTACTTCCTCCTCAACTCCCTGAACGTAATCTTCTACATCATCGCCAGGAGACTCGGCTAATGTTTCCCTTTCTGACGACCCAAAAAAGCCGTCGGACTCTTGACCTAAACCAAAAACTTCGTCGTAGCCTGCTCCATCGCAGACTGACGACTGTTCACTCGATGCGTCACTTGACATCTGACTACCTACAAGTGATGGATCCATTCTAATTACCTAAATTGACATCCTCACTAAAAATTGTTTAGCAAGAGCAAAAATGCAAAGAAAGAAGAAAAAAGAACTTACAGGTAAATGAACCTTGGAGGAAGGAACGACTTTAAAAGTGATGGCGTTAGCAACAAATGATAAATCAACAAAGCTGACAAAAGTGAAGGTGACAATCTCTCTCTCCCAAGGATCAGTAAGGTTGAAATAGAGGAATGAGGAGAAGGATGTGCGTTATATATAGGAGGAAAAATGCGGGGGAGACGAAGTGACGCCCTCGTCCAAAAACGAAGCCAATGAGAGCGCGCCACGTGTCCAAAGCATTAAATGACTGGCGGCTCAAGGAATTGCCCATAAATGATTTTCCTGCTCTCCTGGACCAAAAGATAGTTAACCAATAAAAACTTAACTCCACAACCTGTCAGTTTAAAACAATGAGGATATGGAGTAGGGGGCAGCTGATATGGATAAAAAATAGTGCTTTTTCATATAAGGTATAAGCTAATGGTTTCAAATAAAACCGCCAGGCATAAGCTGACAATTATATATAAAACCGTCAGCTTCCATTGGTAGAAGTCAACGAACGGAGTTTTGATAGGGGCACTGTAGGGAGTTCACAAGACGCACCTAAAGGTTGACACTATCAATAAGCTGACTCCAATAAGACTGAAGGAATTGGGATAAGTCGACGGCCCTGATATAGGTTTGCTTGCTGCCCATAATTGCATATGTAAGGAAATGTCTTGCCCTCCACGTTTGGCGCCACATAAAAGGATTCCTATAAGGAAAGGATTCTGCCAAATACGCCCAAAGAGACTCCTATAAGGAAAAGACTTCTGCAACAAAAAAGAGATGTCAACCCTCTGCTACTATAAAAGTCCAAATATCCTCACTAGCCAAGGTACGCATAATTGACCCGCTTTAGCACTCTAGAGTTGTGAGAAGTTCTAACTTAACCTTCGGAGGGTATTTGGCCGGCACCACATTGGTGCTCTTTGCAAGGTCTTCTTTTTTTGTGTTGTGCAGGTGTTGTTTCGAGTGCGTGAGAACCGTGTAGCTTACTGGTGGTTTTTTTGGCATTATCAGTAACTATTTGTGAATGATGCAATTATACATCCTGTAGCTTAGTTCTCTTTATACTTAACATTCAAAACTACATCAGTATTGTTTACATACATTATTGGTAATAAATTGGTTAGTAAGAGTTAGTGGTAGAGTTAGTTTTAGTGTGAATCTTAGAGAGATGCACAGAGTTGGTCATGCTCTGTTTTTTGGTATATAACCTATAGTCTAGTATTTGAGAATGAATGAATTACATGTTCTAACCAATCCTTCCTTCCAGATTTTCTTTCTTTGAATTTTAACATGTTTAATCAAACAACCAAATCCAATTACAGCACTAATCATATATCCCTCTCAGACATTTCATCAAACAACTGAATAACATTCTCAAAAGTACTGTAAAACCAGTTTTGATCATATGGGCATTTTACAACAACCAACTCTACCCAATCCATCACAGGTTTCATACATTTGGTAACCTTGAAAATTAAACCATACTATGAAACTCGAGCAGTGACTTGCACATGGATGATTGAAAAAAAAAAAAAAAAAAAAACCAAAAACCAAACCCAGCAGGCAAGATGATGGCGAAAACAGTGGTGGTTGGCAATTGTGCTTTGGCTTGGTCGCCTCCTCCCTCTCTCTCTCTCTCTCTCAACTACACCGTAGGTAGGTCCCTTTCAATCTCTCTCCCTCTCACACGGTTTAGTCCTTGGATATTTGGTGATTTAAAGTTCAAGTGAGATGCACCGTGTATATTGTTTGTGTTTTAATAGAAGACTAACATATGTGTTGATTTGACAAATGTGTAAAGTTTGTGAAGTAAATTGGTCAAAATAAAAGTTTATGAGGGTGTCATAGTCACTTCCTTAAAGTTCAGAGGCATATGAGCATTTTTTCCAAATAGTTTTATAGAAAATACTTTTTGGAAAATAACTCATTTTTTAGAAAACTTTAAAACTGAAACAAACGTAAAATTGAAGTTACAAAGACTTTGAATTCTAGGTCAATATACAATTTGTAATTTAGCTTGTATTAATTATCTTACCAAAGAAAAAGAAAAAAGAGATTAAGCTTGTTGCACACAAATTGTTTTAGTTTTGCACACAAATGGTGACTTGTGGAAATTTCAATTGCTTTTTTAAGTGCGTAAAACTGTGTAAAATAGTTCATGCAATAAACACTACTTTAAAAATAATAATAATAATAATAATTATAAGTATAGGCCATGTCTACAATCATTCTACTCTACAAGTCTACTCTAATTATTAATTATCTAGCTCTACTCTGCACCCAAAATTCGGTGCAATTCACCCCTCACCACACAATTTTTATTATTATACTATTTTAACTTCTTTTTTTAATTCAATGGTTGAGATTGAAAATTGCTTTTTTCAACTCTCAATCTCAACCTTTAGTAACTATTGCATAAGGTGTAATATCTAAAATCTTAATCCCCAAAATCACAAAGATGTATAGTCGTGTGTCTTGATGGTGCGGCCACTGCAACTCTCAATCTCAACCTTTAGTAGCTATTGTATAAAGTGTAATATCTAAAATCTTAACCCCCAAAATCACAAAGATGTATAGTCGTGTGACTTGATGGTGCGGCCACTGCCGTGTGTCTCTGAATTTGCAAAGTTGCAACAAGAGTATTAAACTCTCCTAATATGGAGAAGGTATCTTATGCACTAAGTGCATGAGACCTTTGTCTCAGTGACAGGTGGACCTCATACCTATGGGGCCCACTTTATCAATGAGACCTGGCATATACAAAACTTTTGCCCTAAAATTGTAGAGAAACTAACCGACATGCTCTACTTCCCATGTGTAAAAGGCCCTTATCAATATCAAATACGAGCTCTTCTTCTGTTACACTACTATTGATCGTCCCATATGTGAAAGGCTTGGCCTGGTGCACCCGCTTGGCCCACTCACCATCCCATCATCCACCACATTGCTCAAATGAGCCCTTCCTGTATGGGCTGGCCCATTTATGATGGCCACATGTATACCCTCATCCATATTTCCTATATATATATATATATATATATTAGTACTTTCATGCGTTGCACGGTTTTTACTATAAACTTATAGAATAATCTATTTAGAAATAAGTCAACTAATTAGTCAAAATCATATAATTGCATACAAAATATTGTTCTTAAAGGCATCAAGCAATCAAATAACATATTGAGGGCTGTATTTTTTTTTATGAGGTAGATTCTATATTACTTAGTTATAGTGATCTTGTGAAGTAAAATCTTGTTGATATTCATAATATGCTATCTTCTAGGTTTTTTTTTTTTTTTTTTTTTTTTTTTTTTCATGAATATTATTCAAATGTCATGTAGGTGCTACTATATAGGTTGTATGAATATTAGTATTTGTAAAAATCGAGACAAAAATTAATTACAGTAAAATTCCAGTAAATAGAACCAAATTCTTACCAATAAAAAAGAAGCATATGCTTTATTAAAATAAAAATAATTACCTGCTCATAGTGTGGGTTATAATAAACTAATTGTCATGATGAATGATTTGGCATGAACTGGTTAGATCTCTTTCGCACGCATATAATCATATAAATAACAACAAAAATAAAAATAAGAAATAGTAGCATAAAAATTTTACTACAAAAGAAAATTAATTGAATCTAATAATAGGAAAGAAAAATGAGTATACAAATAAATAAATAACTCAGTGCCAAGGGTATTGTTTGATCAAGTGCTTCGAAACCTCCAGGGATGTGTATGCCTCATGAACTCCCTAAGCAAATAATAAAAAACAACATGAAAAAAAAAAAAGAAGAGGGAATTCAATTTTTTGAAGCAAAGAGAGGTTGAATTTGAGAGAAGAAACTATAACAAATAACCCTAAGAAATGAGAGATACTTGGACGTTCAAAATATTAATAAGAAGAAAAAACAGAGAGAAGTCATAAACCTCGTCTTATTATTTATAGTGAATGAGAGTCATAATATAATAAAAATAGCATCCATAATCATTTCTATATTTAAAACAAGAACCTCACCTCTAGTAGTCTAAGGTTCTCCCATGTGGCATATTCTTCGGTAAGAAAATAGAGTTTTTTTCATCTAGTCTTACACTTCATCAAACTTTTGCATTTGACAAAATATTAATTCATGAACAAAGTTTAATTACAAATTTGGTCGTAGCTAATGGTTACATTTCCATTCAATATTATTATTATTATTTTTTATTGAATGCAAGTTTTGACAAATCCAATATTAGATTATATATATTTTTTTCTCAGATCTTCCATGCAAAATTTCTAAAAGAATAATAACTGTATCATTAGTCAAATATTTAAATTTCAAATTTTTGTAATATAAAATTATGCATAAAAAATAAATTTATGAATCGAATAGTAAATAACTTTGATTGACACAAAATTTATTATATATATAAAGAACACAGAAAACATTTAATCTAATAGAAATATTTTAAAAATATATAGTTACATTAACTTTTTTCCTAGGAGTTGGAGCCATTAATTACAACATGTAGCTAAACTTTGTCATTCATTTATAATTTATATTGTCAAAAAAATAAAAAGTTCTATAAGAATCTAAAATTGTGTTGTCATTAAAGAAGAGTCAAATGGGCAAATACATTTATTTCCACTTATCGTGGTAAACTAAATATTTACACAAAAGGCAATTTTATAGTTATTTTTGAAAAAAAGCATAGGAGAAAAAATTAATTTGAAAGTCGGTATTTTTGCTTGAATTTAGTTACTTTAATAATAATTAAAATAAAATCAAGCTAGAGGATAATGTATTTAAGAAAACATGCAATCAATATCATAAACATTTGCCCATGCGTATTCCGAGTAATATTATCCATAAAACTTTACTTTTTCTTTCTTTTTAATGACGTGAGATATGATTAAAAGAAATTTCTGAAAAAAAAAAAGAAAAAAAAAAAAGAGCAGCATGCAACAAAGAGCCTCGTACGAACCACAGAAGCACGGAGTGGCTAACCTACTAAAATAACTTGGCATTTTGTCAATAAATTATAAAAAAGAATATTCAAACATAAATAATAAGTCATACAAATTAGAAAGTGCAAAGAAAGAAAGAGAATTACATCGGAGCATTAAATTAAACAAGAAGAGAGAGTTCAAAGTAGGAAAAATTAAAGAAGGGAGAAGGCCTTTTTGGTGGTCTAGGGTCAAATACCACCATTTGAACCTTTAATTTTAAAGTAAGTCCCCAAAACAGCGTATCCCACTTTTTCTCTCTCCCTCGTATGTAAAAATGCAAATAAGTCTTTCACTTACCTTACCCCCGTCACTATCAATAGCAATCACCATTAATTCCAAAGTACAATTTTCTCTCATATGTCAGTTTGCACAAAGTACAAACTCCTGTTCTTACTCTTCAGCAAAACCAAAAAAACACTCCTTTTCTTAGTCCATGCTAACCTCACCCAGATCTTTAATTGTCATTTGTCACCTTCAAAATCAATAATCATAATCTAGTCTAGATTTTTAGTACTTTCTACTTCTTTTTTTTTTTTTTTTTTTTCCTTTTATAGGCCCATGCCACCATATGCCTATATATAGAGTCATATCCTACTCTACAACTACCCCACTACTACCATACTCTTAACTAGCTTTAGCTTATTAGCTTTGCTAGTAGTAGGTAGTAGCTATAGCTGATCTACTGATCTGCCCCAAAATCCCACAAGTGTATTATCCTGTCACTTGTTGCTGCTGCTGCTGCCACATATCTCTCATTTGCAACGACAGCATTAACCTCTCCAATTCTCTCCCTAAAATGGTACAGACGCCTACCATGCTCAACCTCCCACACCGTTATCACACCCCCTGCGCACATTAGCGCGTACCCCAAGTTCATACACCCCATCACACGCCTTTGTGAACCAGGTCTTCCACCCCCACCAATGTTAAACCTACACACTTCCTCTAGTGTACCTACCCGGCACACACTAGCGTGACCATGGTTATCCACCCTAATGTACCTCGCATCATTGCTAACATCAACCGAGGTTACAATGAATCCTCTATTATTACTTTCTTCCTCACCCAAAATCACATCTGGGTTCCTCAAGTCGAATACAATGAGCCTTGAACTGGTGCATGCCACAGCCACAGCCACAGCCAATTGATGATCTTCGTCTTCGACTTCCTCTTCACTTATAATTGCCGTCACTACTCTTACTCGCCCAACGAACTCAGTCACCTCATTGATTAACAAGCGCCAGCCCATTAATGATTCTGGGTTAGTCAATGACCCATTCACATACACAAGCTCTTCTGTTACACTGTCCCATATGTGGTAGGCCCGGTTGGGTGCGCCTGCGTAAAGCCCCACCCACCATCTCCCACTACCACACCCCGTAAAGTCCACTAATGCCCCATCGTTCACCACATCCCCCTCATGTGCCATTCTAATTACACCCCCACCCCCATTTATTATTGCCACGTATATATCCCCATCCAACGTGGCAAATGCCAACGTGGCACCGTTGATGACTATGCCTGACACTGCCCTCGCAAATTGCCCTAGCCGGTTGCGCTCGTGGGGCCTCAATGTGACCACGTGGTTGTGCGTCGCAAGGTCAAACACCCTCACTGCCCCGTCAGCAAAACCACATGCCAAGTGCCGGTCTGATATAGTCATGCAACGACACGTGTAGCCATCCTGATTGTCCACGTCATCAAATGCTAGGATACCATGTGCTGACCTTCCTCTCAGAAAGTTTTGGGCCGTCCGATGCCAATATACGAACTCATCACGCCATGTGTCGTGAAGGAGCTGGGTCCGACCCCATATACGACGACTAAGACGGTGCCACAAGGCATCCCAACGAGAAACAGCCCGCCACGTCGTACAAACCTGCATCCACCATAAAATAATTGAAACAGCTAGCTAGCTAGTGTCACGTTCACATAGATATATATATATATATATATATATATATATATAATGTATTGCATGTATAACTCATGCATTGCATGCACGTAGTAAACATGCATACCACACAGGTATAGCCTGTGGGTGATTGTCAATTAATTAACCCCGTGCTTAAATTAGACTCATACTCAAATGTTTTTTGCTTTTTCGTATAAAAATTTAAGAATATGTCCACCTAAATGTAACACAATTATAGCTCTTTTAAAAAGGGAATTTCATGCGAAACCCAGTTTGTGCAAATCAGACTGACTAATTAATTTGTCATATTTGGAGATGGAGCCTTTCAAACTCGCTTCAGAGACACGAACAAGCTGGTTCACTCAGCCCACAAGAATGCTATGCATCACATGGTTTGGGAATCGGTAACAGTTTCGCACAGCATAGAAACAGTCATTTGGACTGTATAAATTAAAGTAGGATTTTACTGGCATAGTTAATATCCCCTTGTTTTACCCAAGAGGGAAAAAATATATATATATATATATATATATATATTATCACCAAACTTTTGTTTCTTTTTCTTCTTGAGACAAGTGAAGACATCTAAAACCAAACACATGCCAATAGAATGGTCTCCTAGGAAGGACAAAAAGTTTCTATGCAAAAGCTTCCAGTTTGACCATGCTGTTGAATTTTCTTTTTCTTTTTTCTTATTTTTAATATAACCTTTAACTAACGGACAAGGATGTTGTGTTTTGAAGGAACAATTTCAAAGATATATGGAAGGAAAAGCTTTATAATTGTATAGATTCAGTTCTTTTTTAATTTTTTAAGGGCTACATTCAGGAGACATGTCATAGACTCATAGGTCTGTAATGACAACATGTGATTGGGTTGAGAAACCTGACTGACGGGCATTATAGATAGATGAGCCAAAACCCAAAACCCCACACGAAGAAAGTCCATGCCATGCGCACATAGCTTTAATTGAGAGAGAGAGAGAGAGCGAGAGACTTTGGAGGAGGAGCCACACAGGGAGCTGATAAAGCAGCGAAGCAGGAGAGACTAGGGACTAGAGAGCAGCTTCGTAGAGCTAGGCGTAACAGCTACATCTAATAAAGAAGGGTTTTGTATAGTATACTGTCCTTTTCAGCATAGAATCAGTTTTGTCTCTATACATAGCATAGACTTGGTAGTCTTCTTATAAGACCCCTCATCATGCCACATCCCTACTATCAGGGAGAGACTGCGACAGCTCCTCCCCCCCCTTTTATAATTACTCAATCCAATCTTTAACAAGACAAGGTACACCAAGTACAACCACACTTATATAATATATATGATGTCCACAATTTATTTTTTATTTTTATAATTTTTGACGTAAACATAATAGGACTAATTTAAAAATGATGATATACTAATTGCAGTTTATCGGTAAAATTATTATAAAAATTTACTGTCACTAGGCATATATATATATATATATATATATAAAAATAAAGAGAGAGTGTGGACCAGAATAAAGAGACAGAGAAAGGCCAATGACCACTGGCAGAATCACTGAAGCACGGATCAACAATAGCCAGCTTCCACTGCAATTTTATATTATTTGATTCTTTGAGTAACCGTGGAGACGAAGATAGTTTGCTGCAGCAATAAATTAAAGCCTCACACAAAAAATACACAGGCAATCAAAGGTGGTGGACTATACCTTATAGAGTTATAGTTATTTAGTCATACCCCACATCCACAGACCTTAACAAGCATGGTAAGATTGGAGAGATCTACTGGCAGTTGTAGAAGACTTTAATTGGGGACCAACAAAGGACAAAGACCCTATTATAGGCATTAGCTGTGGTCCATACATTATATATCATTCATAAAGGTCATACAAATGTGATATAAACATAGGATCACAAAGCGTGCTTTCCCACAAATTTTTCTTTCATTTCCAAGAAAGGTCTAGCCAAAGGCCTGTCTCGTTAATATCAGGGAATCTTTATCCCGTCTCCAACCCTTGCCTTCTCTTTTTCCTTCCGAGTCTTTGACCCTCTCCAGACCTACTTCTACATACTACATTATTGTCACAATTTTGCTCACATTGTTCATTTGTATTTCTTGACTAATTTGATCCATATTGTTTATATCCCAACGGCGGAATCAGAAATTTTTGCTGCTTTATGGGCCAACTTTTAATATCACTACATATATATCTTAATATGTGCTTCGTGTTTACTTAAAAGAGTGTAAATGAAAACTATATATCAAAATGAGTAAATTAACACCGTATATATGAAGATTATTGCTTCATTTTTTCTTTTGACCTTTCTTAAATACTACATTCTTCTTTTGATAAATAACTTCTTAACATTACAACCTTAATTAGATTTCATTCTTTCATATAGGCTTGTAGAAATCTTATAACATAGTAAGATTATAAGATTATCTTACTGGTTTATTATGCCCACCCCAGATTATATCATAGTTTATATCCCTAGGCCTCTAAAGAAAAGAATAGGAATAATTATTGTTATCTTCACGAAGTCTACCTCATAAATCATTGTTAAACTCCATCTTCTGATGTGATAATAAGAACGGACATGGACTCGTAATTATTTTGCCGAAGCTCATTAAGGTAGAGAGTAAAACAGTAACACCATTTCCACAACATTCTTTCAAGAAAGGGTATAGACGAGATTTCAAAAATTATTTGTCAGACAAACTTATAAAAATAGCATTTTAAAAAGAATATACTCACATTCTTTCCCTCTCAAAAAAAGAAAAAAGAAAAAAAAAGAAGAAGAAGAAGTGAACAGACCATTTATTACAACTGAAAAACAAGAACACAAAAGTTATCCACAGAAAAAAAAAAAAAAAAAAAAAAAAAGAAGAACAAATACATAGTGATGAGAGGCAATTGGGTTAATAGTGATGAGAGACCATATCTCTTTGAGATGCCAAGGAGAGACACCAACTTGTAAGCCGGCATAGGGCTCCACGTGCTTTTTGGCATCGAGCGCATGGTTTGGCTTTTGACTGATGCCACTGCACTCAATTTTTATGTTTCACTTTAAAATACTTTCCTTCGTCTCTATCTATCTTTACTTAGCCTATATATGTACATATATATATATATATATATATATATATCTATATATATATATAATATATATATATATAAAAGTCTAAAACGAAAATCTAACTAATAACAATTAATTTCCAACGTAACTTTTATAATCACACAACTAACCAGAATTGAGTAATTATTCTTGATTATTACTTTTCAGGCCACATATACATTGGAAGAAAGTATTGACTATTCTTACTTTTCTCTTCAAAAAATAAAAATAAAAATATATTGACTATTTTGTTTAGGGTCGCAACTTATCTAGAAGGTAACTGTAGGCTGCAGCGTAATTAACGACAGAAAAGGAAAAAAAAGGGTAAAATCAGAGAGATTACTGTTTGGAATTGAAGCATTGAGCTATGCAGCCTACGTAATTTAAGAGTGGACCATAAATTTTTTTTTTTTTTTTCATTTTTGGCCAAAATGTGGACCATAATCATATCTAATATAAAAATGGTACAATTCCTACAAAAGAGCAATAATGCTGAGTTGCTGACAGAAATGTAAGATTTATTTATTTACAGGAGCAAGGCGAACAAGACATAAACAACAATTGGGGTCTCCTTAAATCATGCTATATGTGATTTCCCAGCACCGCTAGCTAACTTAAAAAAGTAGGTTTCAAAGGCCTCTTTATAAACATTTTTGTATTATAGAAAAGCATCCCATAAATTTTTCTGGATAGGTAAGAAAGTTCAGTCAAAAGTAGGAGAATTTCTAAAGCATAAATGATATTCATGCCAACAAAGGGAAAAAGGAAAGTCCATGCCAAAAGGGCTCTTTTCATAAGATATGGTATGGGGGGGTCCAAAAAATAGACATTTCCAAAGTAGAAAAAAGGGTGGGAACTAATTTTGTCAAGAAGAAACCAGACCTTCTGAAAGGGACACGAATTTTGTTAGAAAATGACCCATCAAAAAAAAAAAACAAAAACCAGTTGCTTTCGTAAAACAGTTTCTTCTTGGATGCTTATAGGCATTAGAGACTATCTCAGCATTCACCTCCTCCTGTTCAACTAAATCTCGTTAAAAGAAAATAATTAAATAAATTCTGAACTATGATATATCATTCCAAACATGTAGTTTTTGCCAGGGACTTTGACTAGACCAAATAAGTTGCCTATTTGGGAACACCAACGGTTTTTTTTTTTCCAATGTAGTAATTCTATTTCCTAATGCTATACCAAGGAGATTACAAAAATTATACAACCAACCATATACAATTGTAACAATTTTGGCATCACAAACAACATCTAAGTCAAGAATTCTCAATCATCACTCGTCAATCTCTTCACATACAACCATAATAACAAAGACAACTTACATTTCTCAAGGAAAACAAGAAAAAAAGAATAGAAAAGTGAAGCATAATAAAAATAATAAATAGAAATCATGAAAATACCTGAAATACATTGGCGAGAGCAGGAGCCGCAGCAAGACGTCCAATAGAGTGAGAAGCGTCAATGGCGACTTGGGCAGCTAGAGCTTCAACAAAATGCTCCGGCCAAACCTCGTTAACAGCACGTTGGCGAGAAGTTGAAGGCCCTTCAAAATTACCCCCTCTTCTTGCACTAGTGCTGCCACCACCATTGCCATTGCCATCTTCGGAAGAAGAAGAAGAAGAAGAGGAAGACATTAACAAGAAGTGAAGCTATAAAGTTAGAAGAAGGAACAGAAGGGAACAAGGACAAAAAGTTAAGATAAAGACACAAACTGAGGGTCCCAAATGGGATGTTTAGGATTCTAGGATATATACGACCACATGTATATTTATATGCACGATAAAAGTCACTTCTATTGATTTTGTCAATTTTTTTTATTATTTAATTTATTTTTATTATTATTTATAAGTTTTATTATACTTTTTTAATAGTATTTATAAGTTGCATGGTATTATTTTAAATAATTTTTATTTTTTTTAATTATACTTTTGACAAAAAAAATTTCAATTTTTACAAAATAAATGAATCTCAAAGGAATCTTAATATTATGCTTTCTACCTGTACTTATTACATTTGCTTTTATTAGTAAGCAGGGAAGTGCATACATTTACATACATATTTATAGGTTCAGTTTGACAAGGTGTTTTGGATAACAATTTTTAGTGTTTAAATAATATTACACTTATTTTCACACACTTTTTTACTTTAATGTATTTCTTAAAAATACAAATAATATTATTAGAACAACATTACCAAACAGCTCATAGTCTTTTTTTTTTTTTTTTCAAGAAAGTAGCTTGCAAAATGCAATGATCCAGCACACAAATTAAGGCAATTATATTTAAATAACATGTTTAATTTGGATGCCAATAGCTTTCAAAACTGATTATAGATTATTAACCTTCATTAAATATATATATATATATATATATAAATAAAAATAAAAAACAAAACAAAACAAAACAAATAAAAAAAAACAAAAATCATCAAAAAAAGATTATGGATTATTAACCATGGTTATTAGGGCGGGCGATCAAATATTGCAAAACCGTAATAAGATCCCAGAATTTTGCGCCACTGATCGACATGGACTGTACTATAGAATTGCCCGTAAAGTAGAATCAGGGTAAAATTGTGAGTTAAATTATAGAAACTTGTAGAATAGCAATTCTACATTGATCAAACTTGAGTCTACCACACATATGGAGTTACATTCAATTAGGCTTTTTCTGATTATTCATCTTTTAATTTCAGCCCAAATGAAAGGAACCTCCACTTGACCTAATGTGTGGCAAAAAAAATTAATATAAATATATATATATATATATTTAATTCCTTCAATTCCCAATTTCATTTCTTGCTAAAGTCGTAAGCTAAAGCCCTAAAATTTCTTATTTGAGACGTTTGCATGTTGAGAGTTGTTGTTGCAGTGCTGCTACCATGCTATCATGTAAGTATTTTTTTTAGATTTTTTTTTTTTTTAATTAATGGTGAAAATACGTATTAGAATCAGTTTTGTTTGATGCTCTTCACTCTTTCATTTTTAATGTATAAGGACCAATGTTCCAAACATATATTGTTAACTAGCATGCATATTACACATGAAAAGAAAAAAAAAATCATTCTAGCAGAGGCACTTTAGTAATTTTTCAAACTATTTTGTTCTTATGAGCCTAGCTTTACTTGAAGTATAGATGAAATTAAGCATAGAGAGTATAATGTATGTAGGCCGAAGTTTATTAATCTTGGTTGCCACAAGCATTGTAGCTTAATTTAAGGGTGACAATTTGTGTTTGCATGTCAGGTTTGTGTCGTGTCAACTCATAAATATCTAATTATATTGGTCAACACTAACCTGGCATGTTTATTAAACGGGTAGGTCATGTCAACTTGTTTATCAAATTTTCTAAATAAAAAAAATTATGAAAAAAAAATATTTTTAATATAAAATTCAGAATTAATAAGTAACTGCATCACAAATAATTATACAAAACTAAAATATATCTCAATATCATAAATAATCAATCACAATATGTCAAAAAAAAAAAAATAAACCACAACAGCTAATAAGTTTTGTAAGGGCGGGCTTTGGCGTTTAAGTCCAGAAGATAAATGCCAACAAGTCCAATATAATAAATTTGTAGAGAATGGGTTAAAAAGCTAGGCTTCAATGAAGTGGACAATGTCCTAAATGAGCTAAAGATGGTAAGAGAGTAAGGAAAAACAATGAATGGACAAATGTGATGCACAGAAATTCTTCATCGGCTATGTCCAAGGAGAGTAGTTCTTGAATATATTTCTATTAGATTTGATTATAGTTGCTATTCTTAATGTTATAGTATTTTCTCTACAGATTCACCCCTCCTTGGAGGGTCTCTCATATTATATATATCTTTTCAGGCGATCTTGGCCCTCTATTTATTGATTGTCCAGTCTATCACTTTAGTGCTTATCCCATCAGACACCTTCCCAAACCCTTTATGAGTTGTGGCGGTCAAGGTAACACTGTTCAGGGGTCTTCTCTACATAAATGTAGCCAGGAGGTTTGGTGGAATGCATTGAATGTGGGGGTAGCCACAATCCCTCTACTCATGTCAGGGCTAACCCCCTCTCCGAAACTTTTTCTCAACAGCAGGATCTCTTTTGGCAATGAGTCACTGACGTGGCCTTACTGTCCAAGCGTGTGACCTCTTCGACATGATAATGGGCTCCTCGGCCATGGATATGACACGTGGCAAAAATAACTTATCTGAATTCTTGTACCCCACAAGTTTATATGCCTAAGGTTTGAAAGGTATATTGGTAAAATGCTATTTAATTAAATATGTTAGACGGATCAAACGGGTTCCATAGGTTGAATAGTAACTCAACCCGTTTATTAAACGGGTCAGTCGTGTCAATCCGAATATAATACGAACTCATTAAACGTCAACCCATAATCTACTAATTTCGTTTCATGTCGTGTCGGGTTCATGGGTCGTATTCAATCTTGCCACCTTTAGCTCAATTAGCACCTCTTGGTATTTCCTACGAAGATGTCAAGTGTTCAAATTCCTACGCTCTCATTATAACTATTGAATTATAATAAATAAATAAACTTATTGGTTAATTTATTGCCAATCCTTTTGCTTGCTATTGGTTTTTTTTTTTTTTTTCAATAATCATTCTTAAACTTGCCTTTTCTCTTTCCCATGAATGATATGCGTGTTAGCAATGACATCAATGAGAATGTTGTTGATTAAGATGAAATCCCCTTTGAGAAAAAACATTCAACAAGGTAATAAAGAAATTGGTTTGAGTGGTTGAAAATTCATCATTATATATGCTTATGTTGTTAATTTGGAACGTTGTTGAAATTTATAATTTTGAAGTTTGATATTTATTCATGTATTATTGTCTCTCGTAACTGATTTGTGTCAAATTCCTTTTTTTTTTTCTTCTTCCCATTGATTTGTTAACATATATCATTTTTAAGTGATTTTTCACTAGTTTTCCCCCCAAAATTAGAATCCTATGTTCCTCAGTTCCTTGATTTGATCTTACAAACTTATCTACGAGACCCTCTCACTAATCTTGTGTATGATCTTGATCAGGACAGTCATGATGGTAACAATTATTTTAGAATAGAAATATTTAAGAAAAAACATTATTATATATTCAAGAAATGATGATATATCTGATTTTAATATATTATCATATTCTTTTTTATTTCTGTCAACTTCAAAAAAAAGAAGAAGATAAGTATACTATTTGATAGAGTATATAAGCTACTTATATATAGGGTAAAATACAGTTAAGGCTCTTCAGATTTGAGCTAATGTTAGCTATGTTGGCAAACTTGGTTCTTAATCACCATGAGAGATGGGAGAAAAATGAGTAGCAGTTTAGGGTTCAATTTGGGTTTAGGGACCGTGTTGGTTAGTTTTGAGAAGTTTTAGAGTTATTTAGTATTAGCCCAAATCTTAGAAGTGCTAACTATATTTTACCCAATATATTAAAGTTTGTTAACCTATTTATAAACTTAATTTTATACTTTTTAATATAATTTTGGGGAATATACACAAAATCCCCTATGCTTTTTAATTAAAACACGGACACTTTAGCGTTTTGACCGTAACACATATACTTTGTAATATTGCTTTATGCATAAATCGTTAAACACCTTTGAAAACAAACAATATGTTGCCCATGTAATATGACATGTGTACATAATATTTTCACATAAAATAGTATCACAAAGTGGTTTTATGTTACACTAAAAAAATCCTAGGGGAATTTATTTTTAGAAAAATTAAATTAAAATTCCCCATTGTCAGGACTTAAACCCTGGACCCTCATGTGAAGACCAACAGACCAATACCCATGAGCTACAACTGACTCTCTTCCCAGGGAAGTCAAGTGTTAGAAAATTAACCGTTTACACAAAAATAATACAACATGTTGGTTAAGTATCATATTCAAAACTTATTCTATGTTTTAGGGGGTATCAAAAGGAGTTTTGTATATTTTCCCTTTAAATTTTATTATTATGTCATAATGAATTTTGTAAATATTTATTACATTTTCAATTAAGTTGGTTATAAAATATATTTAAAAAGACACAAATAACTTTCTTACAGTGCTAAATGTTTCATTAAAGTTTTATAAGTTTTTCTAAGATAGAGAATTTGGATTAGTTTCAATTGAACGGAAGTAGTTTTAAATTGGAGTGATACTTTACACAAAATTAGAATGAATTAGTCTAATGCTAAATTGAATTTTACTTAAAATGTTTATGTACCGTGTAGAGATATAGATTACAATTTTGAATTTTTTGTTATAATTTTTTATAAAAAGGATGTTACGTGACTAATTGGTAATTTGTACTTTCAAATTGGATTATAAATTGGTGATAAATCAAATGAAATGAAGGATTTGTGTATGGACATGTGAAGTGGGCTCTTCTTGATATAATTTCCCGCCCTGCAAGTGCACACTGTAAACACGGCTCGGGGGGTTTTTTTCCTCTTGGTTTAGTTTGAGAGTTTCAGGCTTTAAAAGAAGGATTGCAGCAATGGTAAGTCTGCTGGACAATTTGTCTCAGTTTTTTCAGGTGTTTTTTTTTTCAACATGTCTCTCGTGTTGTCTGCTCTTTGCTTTCTCTGTGTCTATTCTCAGGTAAGCCAAATATATATATATATATATATATATATATATATATATATATATGTATCTTGCTCAGAGATGGGGGTTTCAATATTTATTTTATTTTATTTGAGTTAGGGGGTTTCAAGATTATTTTAATAGTAGATAAAGCACCTATATTTGTGTTTCTAGGCACTAGTATGTGTGCGCATACATGAGGTATGCGTACACATACTCGAGTATGCGTACGCAGGCATCAAGTACGTGCACGCATACACGCCCAAAATACAGTTTCAGAAAAGCAAAATGGCAATTTAACAAATGCTAGCATACTTCTCAAACAAAACTAAACTATCCTAAACTAACAACAAAGATATCAAAGATAAACAAAACAAAATTTGTTCCTAAACTTGTATTGGATCTAACAACAAACAAGAATGACACTTAACACGTCAAAACATGTTCAACAATATATCCAATCATTCAATTGTCCAATTAAAACATGATAAGACACAACAAAACAAAACATATTTCTAAGCATTCATAACATACAAATCAAATTAAGACAAAAGAACACAAGTTATAAAACCCTAAATTAAGGAAAAGTCATGGAGAGAGATTCAACTTGCTTATAGAATACAACTTGGTTGATATTTAACCAACCCTTCAGTACCTACACAACAAGATTGAATAATAATCAAGAGAATCAAAGTATTTAATAGTTCATAGGTAATCACAACTCAAAATAAAAAGATGCTCTTGAAAAGATTGTTTGAAAAAGGTTTAAAAAAAGATTTGAAAATAGTTTTCGCCCTAATGAGTAATACAGAAAGGTTTTGAAAAGCCAAAAACGTGCTCAATGATGTGTGTGCATAAAGTTCAAAGTTATAAAAGAGTTTTGGAAGATTTTAGATGAAAAATCAACTCTCTCTTGCTAGCCCTTGAGTTTGGAGGCATAAGGTTGTATTTATATATTTGAACTAGGGTTTTGAAAGTTCAAAAACGTGTACCAATACACTTTTGAACGTTTAGACCCCCAAAAATTAACTTAACCAACACAAGCAATATGTTAAACAACAAATGTGCGGAAACTTAACATATGCTATAATGTGAAATAGGATAAAAACTATCTAAGCCATAACATAATAAAATCACAGCAGATAATATAAAGGCAGAGATAGAGAGGAAGGAAGATGCAAACACAAAGATAACACCCAATGTGTTATCGAAGAGGAAACCGAAGACCTCGGCGAAAAACCTCTCCGCCGCCCTCCAAGCGGTAATCAATCCACTAGAAAATACAGTTGGGATACAAGGACAGCAATAGACCCTCCAAGCCTAATCTACCCAGTGCACCTAAGCCCTCCAAGCTTCTTGCTCCAACGAGGTTGTGCCGAACCTTTTTTCTTTTCTAGCTTTCCGGATTCCGCTACTGCACCGTAGCATCAACCAATGAAGATTGGCTCCTTCCTAACTGCTTCCCAGAACTCCAAACGACTGTCTCACAGAGATGATAATGGTGAGAACCAGGTTTGGTATAATGCCTCTCAAGGTTTTGACAATGGAGAGGAAGAGAGTGAGGGATTTTGATGAGACTCTAAGGTAGGGATTGTGTGTGAAACAATCTTGTTTTTCTTTAGGGTTTCTCTCTCAAAATTCTCTCTGGAAGCTCTCTTTCAATCGTGGGTTAAAGGGGTATTTATACTAGAGTGGAGAGGAATGTGAAACGTCAGGATTTTACAAAACAGGGGTGGCTCGCGGCTTGACCTCGCGGCTTGACTAAGTCGCGAGATCCAGTCGCGAGTTAACCGTATGGCCAGTTGTCCTGTTTTGTCCTGTAGTGCTCCAGCTAGCATGACTGTTCATCTTCCAGCATGCTTGGCACGTGTGCATCTTCTGGCGGCTTGCAGCCGCGAGTCCACCCGCGAGTCCCAGCCGCGACACTCTGTTTTCTTGCACACTCTTGAGCAGTCTTCACTCTATCTTACTCACTACCCTTACAACAAACCCACCTAAATACAGGGTTACTAAATGCTGAATTACAAGCAAATTTGGCACAGAATAAAGCCAATTAGATGGTTGAATAAATTCAACCTTACAATCTCCCCCTTTGGCTATTCCGTGACAAAAGCCTAAAACAGACTCTAGACTTAACATGTGAGTTGGGAACAGTTGAACAAAACTCACTCACACCTAACTCTAGAAGCTGTGAAGCACTTGAATCATATGAACATAAACTCCTGAAACACAACAATACACCATGATCATTGTAAGCAGAAAATTATAAATGCATATGAAACAGGCAATATGAGATCAAGCAAAGATGGAGTTAATAAACAAACCATGGCTTGATCAACCAAGTGAACACCACAAGGTAATGATCACAATGCTCATTCACACTTGGAATGAACACAAGGACATACAAGTTAACAAGCACAAGGCAAGACACTTGTATGCTCAACACTCAACCAATGCATAGCACACAAGGCATATGCATCTAGGAACAATCCTACAAGGGCACAAGAGTGACAGTACATAAACCAAAATGCAGAACATTTAGATTAAGGTACTGATTTCAACATAGCATAGAGGCTGCACTTAAGCAAGGTACATACCATAAAGCCTACAAACTATGCATAAAACATAAACCCTAAAAGCTTACAAAAGCACATAGGTACAGATCAACAAATACCTGAATAACATCATCAACATATATTAAAGTTTAAACCAAGAGTATATGAAATGAGTTAGAAACAGCTATACACCAAAACACAGTGTATCAAAACCATAAAAACCATAAGTTTAGAAGATAGGACTAAAAACAAAAGTATGTCAAAAGTATGTGTGTACTCCCCCTATCACTATGCACACTTCCCTTTGAACTTTTCTCCCCCTTACTGAATGCTCTCCCCCTTTTTGTCACGAATAGCTAAAGACTCTCGTCTAACTTTCGTTGAATCTCATCTAGCTGATTTTCCATAGTCTCGAGGCGCATTTGGACATGGTTGTTTGTGGAGTAGAGAAGTGCCACAAGCTCATCAACGCGTTTCTGAATATGCTCAAGTACACTGCCAACTCTGTCAGTATGAGAAGCAGTTTGTGCTTGCGGAATACCAGCCGGTGAAGCTTCAGGAACAGCACGTGATGCAGATGTGGTATGTGCAGGTGTCTCTGAGTCAGGGGCAGATGAAGTAACCGGAGTGATGTGAGCACTTCTTGGTGATTTAGAGAAGTGACTTCTGCTCGCTTGAAGAGTGAACAAGGAAATGGGACGTTGACGAGTCAACATTTTACCATCTGCAGGAGGAATAATGCCTGCACTAAGAATGAGTTTCATGACAAGACTGTAAAATGGAATGATTCCTCGAGCTGTAGATCGACACGCGGTCTTCCTCAAGTTGTAGTAGATGTGAGCACATATATCAATGGGGGCTCCTGTAATGAGGTCACACAGAAATATAGCTCTCCCAAGATTGATGAATGTAGTGTTGGACAGTGGGTAGAGATTGGTGAACATGATCAACTTCAGTGTGGTCAGCTCAGGTGCAAACTTTGCGGTGCTGATGGAAGTTCCTGCACTGGATACCTCATGATCGTGTCCTAGGATTTGTAAAATTTCTCCAACCTCTGGATTTCGTTCATCATAGGGAGTTAAATTCACATTCTGAGGTCTGGTGATGCCGAGAAGATCTGCGATGGAGTCTGGGGTAACACAAAACTCTGTTCCTCTGACCCAGAAAATGAGGTTAGGTCCAAGATCAGTTGCATTGGAGAAGCATTCTTTGACCAGCTCATCCATTGGGTCATTAAAGTTTCCGAACAAGTTTGCCCAGTCTCGTTTCTCAAAGATTCGAGGGATGAAAGTAGTCCCTAAGGTGTTGAACTCTACTACCCGTTCCACTATAGTGGTTGACTTGTCAAACACATTTGAGTAGGCGTGTGAGTTAAGGGGAACTCTGAATCTATCCTCATTGGGATCTTGAGATGCCTGAGATGATAGACGAGTCCTTTTAGCAACTGGTGTTGCTGGTTCGTCAGCAACAATGTCTTTACCCCTGGAAGATCGACGAGACATCTGCAAGAGAACAGGCCAACAGAAAAGAACCAAGCAACAATACCCCACAAAAAGATTGTCAACAAGATTCAGTGGAAACAATATTTCAATATATACACACAAACTGAAGATAGTGCAGACCCAACCAAAACTTCCAACAATACACAGAAGCACAAACTAATACGTGTATCAAACTTGGTGAAAGTGCACCAAGACAAAGATAGACGGTACAACTGACAAAACTGTCATTGAGACAGGTTAACATGACCATGATATGCAATAAGACACAGCATTTGAACATTTAGAGCAGATAACATAAATCACTCCATCAGAGGCATGAACATGGGGAAAATATTTCAATCATGAAGAAACCAAACATCCACACTGAAGCACGTGGATGAGAGACATACATTATGTTATCATAACCACTCAGTGACCAAAACCAAACACCAACATCAATATTCAGGCAAGTGTAATGAGTAAGTCAAATAGACACCAAACCCATTTCAGAAAAGATTCTCAGATTCAATCATAGGCAAAAATCAGAACAATGAAATACACATTGTGACTGCGCAGCATGAAAACAGGTGAGAACAATATCAAACAAGACACTCCATACCCATTACACATAGAGATAAGTATAACGAATACAGTACCAGTCCAAACAGTAACAAAAATATGCAGGAAAAAGAAACTGAGATTGAGAAAGCAAAACCCATACCTTTTCTTGATGATTTGGATAAGAAACGTAGCACCAAAAGGGTTTGAAAAATGGATTCACGAAGTGTTTGGGAGGAAGAACAGTTTAAAGAGAAGATGAACAGTTACAAAAGTTCGAGGGAAAACTGAAAGAGGTTTAAAAACTGCTCCTGTTTCTGCAAAAACACGCGATTTTCGCGACTGGATTAAGTCGCCACACAGTCGCCAGCTCAAGCCGCCAAAGCACTTAAGAACAAAATTTTGAAAAATTTTTCTAAGTGTTTTTCGCGACTGGAAGGTCTACCCGCAAGTGAGTCGCGAGCTGAGCCGCGAAAATCTCTGAGTGAACCTTGCGACTGGACCTTCCACTCGCGAACAAGTCGCCAAAAATGACCAGCGAAGATGCGACTGAGGCTCGCGACTTGACATACCCGCGACTGAGCCGCCAAAACAGGGCAAAACTGTATTTTTGAAATTTTCAGATTTTTTAAACAAAATACTTTCCAAAAACACTTAAAACACTCAAAAATCTTTTTGTGCTTGAATTAACAAAGATTGAGCATGTGAAAAACACATTTTATCAAGTACAATCACACAAATGAATATGACATTTATTGAACATAAACTTGTGTGTTGTGTGTGGATATCAACAATGAGATAGTCCTTTGTCTAATGTGAAGCTTCAATGATCAATTCAACCAAGGCATACACAATTAGCACTAGATCATGTGACCAATCTCAATTATAGAAATATGAATATATGACCTCCCACACATCTTGATAACAAAACTTGGAGCTTTTCATTTGACTCCACTAACAATCATAGCATTTGATCTTTTTGATCTTTTGAGGCAATCATCTCTAACATTTCTCTTTGAAGAACAGGCCTTTGGCCTTTTTGAATGAAACATCACTTTTAATATAAGGTCGCTTACCCTTTTTCCAAGTCAAATACTAGAATGTGCGACAGGCTTTTGCAGCTCAATATCTCTTTTCATTTGGAGATTTACATTTGGTGAGCTCTTTTTAGCAAAACAAAAATAAAAAGTGGGAAGATATATAGACACAAGTCTATGCATGTCTCAAGATCAACATAACCATTCACTAATCATTCATGACAAGTTTGAAGATCTATTTACAACAATCACATAGATTTCAAGATTTTTCCCACAGTGATATGAGTGCATGAAAACAAGCAATGCTCGAAAATGCACACAGCCATTAGCACAAAGGTACAAGGCAAAACAAGTTTTGAGACAAAACTCAACAAAGTCAATCAAGCTTTTTGATTTTCTAATTTTTTTATGTGATTTTTGGATTTTTGACACAAGAAACAAAAAGAATGATAAAACAAAATTAGGAAATATTCACAAGAGAATAATCAAACAACCAAGAACAAAAACAACAAGCATACCAAACAAACATAGTCACAAAGCATAGGAAGTATTAATGCATGGACATGTTGTAATGCTTATGCATGAGTACCCCTTTTCACCCACACGTCACTTGCGTTTGGGGTGATTTCCTTAAAGGATTGGGTACGGGAGTTAGGGCTTTCAAACCTTCGTGAGAAGCTTTCCAAGCAGTTGGTGAATGCACCAATCATCTTCATCACGTTCATCATTCCGGGATCTCCATTTTGCTCTCTAGATTGATCACCTGCCCAAGTTCTCCTATCAATTCTGGGTCCTACCTTTGAGGAGTTGCACTGTTCTTTGCTCTCAGCTTTTGGCAATTTGGTCGAGTGTGCCCTTGAAGTCCGCAATAATGGCACACATACGTTCCTCTAGGACCTCTTTGTGGTCGTGGACGTGACTTGGCACGGGATTCAGACCTGCCCACAGACTGATTACGATGATTCAGCATCCGTTGGTCCACCACATTCTTCTTCTCCTCCACCTCGAGCTTCACACCAGTAAGGTCAGCTACAACTGGATCTTTGGCCTTTACAAACTTCACTTCTTTAGTGACATTTCCAGTTGAACTACTTCCTCCGGTATATCCCAGTCCGGATTTGTCTGAAAAGCTCTTTTGAGAAAATATAACATCATCTAGCTTCTTGGTGGTGACCCTCTCTATTTTAGCATTTGCTTGCATCACCTCGTTCTCAAGAAATCTCACTTTAGTGTAAGCTTCGGACAGCTCACCATTCAGTGTTTCAATCTCGCATTTGGCCTCCCTATACCGGATTAGGAGACTTTTGTAGTCCTCCTCAGCCTTCTTCATTTTTCTCACAGCAGCCTTGGCTACCCTTGTGTATTCACCCGACTTCTCCAAGAGTGAGTTGTAATTTTCTTGAAGAGTTGCTGTGCTTTCTTCTTCTTCAGCTTCTGATTCTTCAACAATTCCTAGTGAGTCATCATCACTATGTTCTCCAAGGTCTTGAACAAGCAAATTCAACTCATCCGAAGACTCAACATGAGCAATAGTCATGAAAGCTGAATAGTTCCCTTCTCCATCACAGCTCTCTTCAGATTCTGAGTCAGACGAATCTGAGTCACTCAAGGTCGTGGCATACACCTTGCCTTTCGATTTCAAATAATTAGGACATTCCTTCTTAAAGTGTCCATGCCCGTTACATTCAAAACAAGTGACACCTTGTGTGGATTGGGATTCTTTTCCATCTTTCTTTTTGAAATCCCTCTTCTCCCTTCCAGAATTTTGGAATTTTCTCTTATCATCAAATTTTCCATTATTTTTGAATTTCAAAAATTTTCTGAAGTTTTTAACAAGATAGGCTACATCTTTGTCAACCACATCTTCTCCCGATGAGTCTTGATCTTCCACCTTCTCATTAATGGTCTTTAGAGCAAGGATTTACTCTTCCGTTGATTGGGCAGCGACATCTCATAAGTCTGTAGAGAACCAACCAGCTCCTGTACCTTGATGTCGTCAAGATCCTTGCTCTCTTCAATGGCTGTCACTTTAGCACAAAAACTTTCCGGCAGTGATCGAAGGATCTTCCTTACAATCCTTGAGTCCTCCGTTTTCTCCCCCAAGTTAAACTTACTGACAACCACCTCATTTAGCTTCCCATAGAAAGAGTCAAAAGACTCATCCTCACTCATTTTAAGCTCCTCAAACCGAGTGGTCAGCATTTGTAACTTGGTGTCTTTCACTTTCTTCGTGCCTTCATAAGTTGTTTCCAGAATCTCCCATGCATCTTTGGCAATGGTAATGTGAGAAATCCTGTGAAATTCATCTGGAGACACACCACAGAAAATAGCATTTAGTGCTTTACTGTTAGCATTAGATGCAGCAAGTGCTGCCTTATCCCATGTGGATTTGGCTGCCTCAGGTTTGGTCCAACCAATCTCAACAGCATCCCACACGGATTCATCAATAGAGTATAGAAAAGCTCTCATACGAACCTTCCAAAACGCATAATTACTTCCATCAAAATATGGAGGTGCATTAAGGGATTGAGACCTATCCATCTCAAAAGGGAGTCAAGGATCACACAAATGGTAATGAAACCAAACAGCAGTGTACCCGCTCTGATACCAATTGAAAGTTCAAAAACGTGTACCAATACACTTTTGAACGTTTAGACCCCCAAAAATTAACTTAACCAACACAAGCAATATGTTAAACAACAAATGTGCGGAAACTTAACATATGCTATAATGTGAAATAGGATAAAAACTATCTAAGCCATAACATAATAAAATCACAGCAGATAATATAAAGGCAGAGATAGAGAGGAAGGAAGATGCAAACACAAAGATAACACCCGATGTGTTATCGAAGAGGAAACCGAAGACCTCGGCGAAAAACCTCTCCGCCGCCCTCCAAGCGGTAATCAATCCACTAGAAAATATAGTTGGGATACAAGGACAGCAATAGACCCTCCAAGCCTAATCTACCCAGTGCACCTAAGCCCTCCAAGCTTCTTGCTCCAACGAGGTTGCGCCGAACCTTTTTCTTTTCTAGCTTTCCGGATTCCGCTACTGCACCGTAGCATCAACCAATGAAGATTGGCTCCTTCCTAACTGCTTCCCAGAACTCCAAACGACTGTCTCACAGAGATGATAATGGTGAGAACCAGGTTTGGTATAATGCCTCTCAAGGTTTTGACAATGGAGAGGAAGAGAGTGAGGGATTTTGATGAGACTCTAAGGTAGGGATTGTGTGTGAAACAATCTTGTTTTTCTTTAGGGTTTCTCTCTCAAAATTCTCTCTGGAAGCTCTCTTTCAATCGTGGGTTAAAGGGGTATTTATACTAGAGTGGAGAGGAATGTGAAACGTCAGGATTTTACAAAACAGGGGTGGCTCGCGGCTTGACCTCGCGGCTTGACTAAGTCGCGAGATCCAGTCGCGAGTTAACCGTATGGCCAGTTGTCCTGTTTTGTCCTGTATTGCTCCAGCTAGCATGACTGTTCATCTTCCAGCATGCTTGGCACGTGTGCATCTTCTGGCGGCTTGCAGCCGCGAGTCCACCCGCGAGTCCCAGCCGCGACACTCTGTTTTCTTGCACACTCTTGAGCAGTCTTCACTCTATCTCACTCACTACCCTTACAACAAACCCACCTAAATACAGGGTTACTAAATGCTGAATTACAAGCAAATTTGGCACGGAATAAAGCCAATTAGATGGTTGAATAAATTCAACCTTACAGGTTTTTAGGATCATTTTGAGGGTTTTGGACGTTCTATAGGGTATAGGGGCCAGACCCCATCAAAGAGGGAGGTTTTGGGCCCTAAAAAATGAAGTTTTGGGCTTCTGGAACTCAGCCTGCATACGTAGGTTTGGGTCTGTGCACACATGCGTCCCTAGAAACCCTAATTCTAACAACTCTAATGGCCTAACTTTAAATAGTCATAACTCACTCAATTTAAGTCCAAATTAGGCAAAATTTGAGTTCAAAATTGAAGCCCCATGATGTCTAATTTCTAATGAAACAAATCTCACTCAAATATTCTTTGTAGATCAAAAGTTATGGTCAAATAAATGAGCAAAGGTCATTTCTTAGCATCATTTTCAAAGCAATTTAAGCATTTTTGAGTTGTGATTACTTCCAAACTATCAAAATAACTCCAGTTACCTTTTGTAGACATGTCAAGCTCATCATTGGGACTAAGGACTAAAGTTTATTAACTGGGTAAAAAATGAGGTGTCTACAAGGGTCTTTGATCCATGTTGCTTTGAACCAAAAATGGTCTATTAGCAAATGTATCCATTGGTTGGGTGCCAAGAAGGAGGGGATTGTGATCAGATTTAATTGCTCCGAGGTGATTTATGATTGCTTTTGGAAAGGCCAGTCTCCATGAGGTGTTGGCAATTCCTCTGCCAAGCCTTTTCTCAATGGCAGCGCTTCCCCATTTACCTTTGGCCCACGGAAATTTATTTCCAGAGAAACCTATATTGATGGCTCCAAACTAAAACATTAAGTCTTTTAATTAGTTCGTAGAAGAGGAGCTTCCTTTATTTCCTCCAAACCTTGCTTCCTCATTAATGGTAAGATTAAAGTCTTCTAAGCATAACCATGGACATTGTTAGGATTCAAGAACAGCTGTGAGGTCTTCCCAAGCCTTATTCCTCTTGGCTACATAAGGAGGACCTTAAAAACCTGCTAGAGTCTACTCACACATATCATCAAACACCTTAACAGCAATCATGTGTTTATTGAATTCTAACTTCTGGACTAGGCAACCTATGTTCCACATCATACAGAAACCACCTGCTTTGCCTTCTGCATCAAACACAACTCTATCAGAAAATTTTAAGGACTCCATAACATACTTCATTCTACTATTAAAGGCTTTTATTTCACATAGAAAAATGATGTTAGGCTTTGAGCCTTTTATTTGAGCCTTTAAGGCTGGAATTGTAGAGGTGTTGTTTATACCTCGACAATTCCAACTTAGGATCCTTATGTAAAGGTTGGAGCATGATAAGGCCCACCTCCTTGGCCAATTGAGTAGGTGGAGATACAATCTCTTAGAATTCTTGTGTCCTAGCTCTGTAAGCCCTTGCTTTGAGAGATTCACCATGAAATTTTAGGGAATGTTCGATTCAGTGTTGTCTATTTGGGATGGAATGAAAAATTCTAGTTTAGACTGAAGGATCAAAGTTACTGTAATTGGGTTGAAATAGACTGGTTTAGGGCAAAATTTCCTCTATGATCAGGCGTAGCTTGGTTGCCCTTTTTCAAGACTAGGTTGCCTTCTTCAAAGACTCTGGGTCTAACTTTCTTGTTGAATGCTCGCTTGATGCAGCGTTGGTACAACTGTCCATGGCACATTCAGGTCATGCACTTCTCATCTATCAAGTTCAGTTATTCATATTAGGAACGGGCCCATTCAGCTTCTAACATTTCTTTCTATGATAAGATTCTGAGAGATGGGATCTCTACCTCTGTGGGGAGGACGACTTCCATGCCATAGACCAAGGAATATGGGGTTGCACCCGTGGAAGTACGAACAGAAGTGCGATAGGCGCACAAGTCAAATGGCAAGAAATCATGCCAATCCTTATACTTGTCTGTCATCTTCACTAAGATCTTATTTATGTTTTTGTTGGCGGCTTCTACTGCACCATTCATTTGAGGACGATAAGGAACTGAATTCTGGTGTTCAATCTTGAACTGTTGGCAAAGTTTCTCGATCATTTTTCCATTTAGGTTTTTCCCATTATTGGTAATGAGCTCTCCTAGTATGCCGTAGCGGCAAATGATGTTCTGTTTCAAGAATCGGGCCACTATAGCTTAGGTGACGCTTTTGTAGGAAGGGGCTTCCACCCACTTGGTGTAGTAATCAATAGCCACTAAGATATACTCATGCCCATTGAAGGCTTTCAAAATCGTGGGTTCGATGACGTCCATTCCCTAGGCTGAAAAAGGGCATGGCTTTGCAAGAGACTACAGAGGCTGAGGAGGAAAATTCTTTCTATTCTGATAGACTTGGCAATGGTGGCACGTCCTTACATGCTTGATCCAGTCAATTTCCATGGTGAGCCAAGAGTAGATGGCTCTCACAATTTTTCGAGTCAATAAGGGTCTACTGGCATGGGCTCCAAGCAAGCTCTCATACATCTCTTCCATCAAATGGTCAACCTTGAGGGCATCTATGAATTGAAGCAACGTTGTCTCGTGGTTCCTCTTGTACAGGACTTCCCCACTAAAAAAGAATTGGCACACGATGCACCTGATGAACTTCTTCCCATTGTTTGTGGCCTAGTGGGTATTCACTATCTTTGATATAAGCTTTGATATCATGGTACCATGGCTTCCTATTGACTTCAGCTTCGACGTTCATGCAGTAGGCCGGCATGCTAGAGACCTCTATAAGCAATTGTCACATATCATTTCCCTTTGCCAACTTAACCATGCTAGCTAAGGTGGCTAAAGCAGTTGCAAATTGGTTATGTGCTCGGGACAAATAAGAAAAAGTAATGTTTCAGAACTTCGGGATTAAACAACTGATACATTTCTAATATAGAATCGACTTGGTGTCTTGAGCTTGCCACTTTCCCTCTGTTTGGGAGATGATCAACAGGGAATCTTTAAAGACACTTAGATATGCGTCGAACTCTAAGGCAACTTGCAGTCCTACTATGCACACCTCGCACTCTGTGACATTATTGGTGCAACTAAAATTCAGCTTGATTGAAACAGGGATTTGTTGGCCTTTCAGGGATACTAGAACCACTCCCACTCCATTTCCAGTGCTATTGGTAGCTCCATCGAAATAAAGCTTCCAACGCCATGGTTCTACATTGCTTGGTTCTGGCTCTATTGCCAAAACATCCTCATTTGGGAAAAGGGATTCTAAGAAATCTAGATCGTTCAATGGTTGTTCTGCTAGGTAATCTGCTATGGCCTAGCCCTTGATGGCCTTTCACGTCACAAACATAATATCGAATTTGGTGAGTAACATCTGCCAACGGGATATCTTCCCTATGAGGGCAGGCTTTTCAAAGATGTACTTGATAGGATCCATGCGACAAATCAACCGTGTGGTACGAGGCCCTTGCTAGGGTGTAACATGTCTTCTCAATGGTGATGTAGTTAATCTCACAACTGGTGAACTTCTTACTCAGGTAGTAAATCACCTTCTCTTTTTGATCAGGTTCATTTAGCTAGCCTAACATGCAACCCATGGATGCTTCTTGCATTGCTAGATAGAGAATCAACGAATGTCTTGGCGTTAGGGGAATCAAAATAGGGGGGTTCAACAAATACTGCTTAATCTTGTCAAAGGCTGCTTGACATTCATCTGTCCATTCTATCTTCATATCCTTCTTCAAGAGCTTGAGCAAGGGATCGCATGTAGTGGTTAACTGTGCTATGAAGTGGGCTATGTAATTGATCCTTCTTAAGAAGCTTCAATCTTGTTTCTCAGTTTTTAGTGCAAGCATGTCCCTAACAGCTTGGACTTTTGCTGGGTCCACTTTAATTCCTCCCTGGCTAACTATGAAGCCAAGAAATTTCCTTTAACTGGCTCCAAAGATGCACTTGTTAGGGCTAAGCCTTAACTTGTACTTGATGAGGCGCTTGAATAACTTTCTCAAATCTATCAAATGATCTCTAGGAGTGCGTGACTTGGCGATCATATCGTCCACATAGACCTCAATCTCCTTGTGCATTATATAATGGAATAGGGTTACCATGGCTCGCTGGTAGGTTGCCCCAGCATTCTCCAAGCCGAATGGCATGACATCATAGGCGTAAATTCCCTAATGAATGGTGAATGCTATTTTGGCTTTGTCTTCTTCAGCCATCTTGATTTTATTATAATATGAGAATCCATCCATAAAGGAGAAGAACATGTTGGTTGCGGTGTTATCAATCAGGGTATCGATATGTGACAAGGGAAATTATCCTTTGGGCTGGCCTGATTCAAATCTCTATAATCGACAAACATGCATACTTTCCTTTTTTTTTTTTTTTTTTTTTTTTTTTTTGTATAGGAACAATGTTTGCAACCCAATTAGAGTAGGCTATGGCGGTAAGAAAATTGGCTTTCAACTGCTTTTCTACTTCTTCTTTGATTTTCAATATAATCTCTAATTTCATCCTTTAAAGAGCTTGCCGCACTGAGGGGAATTCAAGTCTAACTGGAATCCTATGGACAATGTCTTGGTATCTAGTCTTGGTATGTCTTGATAAGACCAAGCAAAGATTTCCTTGAATTCCTTCAGCAGAGCTAGAGCTTGTCTTTCATTTCCTTGGGAAAGTTTACCCCGATCTTGACAGGTTTTTCCATCTTGCCTTTGTCAGTTAGGTTTATCACCTCTGTCTCTTCTATATTGGGCTTGGACCTTTTGCTCTCTTTGTTAAGAGCTTCTAGGATGTCTTGAGGTAAGTTTGAGACCTTTTCCATTCCTTCAACATCACGATCCAACTCTATTGTCTCATTCACATCATCTACACCTTCATTATGGCAAAAGGACGATGTACCCACTTGAGAATCAAAACAGATCCTATAGAGCGGAACATATACAGAGAAACATAAGAAAATTTGCACACACACATATTCATAGGAAAGCAAATAAAGAGAGATGCAAGAATTTCCTGAATAATATGCTGAATATTTCATTAATGGATTATGAGTAGGGGGAAAACAAAGTTCATGCCTGATAATGATAAAAGGGAAATGCTTTTTTTGTTTTTTGTTTCTAGGAAAACAAACTGGGGAAATGAATAGGGAATACAAATAAAGTAGGAAATAACATAAGCATGTAAGTCAAACTAAATATGCTATTCCAACCCTCTCGAGTGATCGGGAGGCCCAATCACTCGATGGTGGAATGCTTCTTACTCAGCTAGTGCAACCACAAAGCAAGACTCGATGGTCCAAAGGCCTGCCGTCTTGCCTGGCATCCCTAGTCGGATAGTAGAAGTTGGATTATTTTCAGGAGATATGATAGCGTTCATGGAGAACTCTTTGGGATAGACCTGAATAATTCAAGCAAGATCAGGCTCTTCATCTTCCAATTCCTTGAAAGGTTTCAGAAAAGTGGTTCTGATATGGGGAATAGACATCCCTAAAGTGTCGCACTTCCTTTTCTTGCCTCTGGAAGCTTGAAAGAGTTCTTTATGAGCGGGTTCGTACCCCAAACTGAATCTTCCTTTGTTATTTGAGAGTTCAATGAGAGTAGGGCTTACACGCTCTATAGCTCTAAGGCCTTGGCCTAATTTGTAACCAAACACGAGCATTTCCTTCGCGGCCATTAAAACTACTGCAAGCTAGCCGAATTCAGGCTCTAAAGCATTGTGGATCATGGAAACTAGCTTGAAGCTATGGAAAGATTCTTCAAGGAAGGCGTTGACATCGATGTAGGGGATAGACATCTTCTGGAAGATAGTCATGGGCTCTTCAGTCATAATGGTGATCAACTGATTCTTGGAGATGAACTTGAGTCTCCGATAGAGGGTAGATGTGACTACACCTACTGTATGCAACTAGCGTCTCCCTAAAAGCATGTTGTATTTGAAGTCAACTTTAATCTCTTGGAAGTTGTCCATGAAGGATCTTGGGCCAATCTTAACCATTAGCTCAATTTCGCCTTGCACTTTGTGACGCGTGCCATCAAAGGCTCTAATAATCATAGTGCTAGGCTTGATACGAGACATATCCACCTTCAGGCACTCAAGAGTGTCCAATAGGCAGACATTCAAGGCTAATCCATTATCAATTAACACCCTTGTGACAATCATGTCTTCACACTTGATTACAATATGCATGGCCAAGGTATGATCTTTACCTTCTGGAGGCAACTCATCATCAAAAAAGAAGACTTGGTTGGTGGCAAACACCAATGATACCATACCTTTGAAGGAGGAGTTTGTAATACCAGTAGGAACATGTGTTTCCTTCAACACATTTAGTAGATCTTCACGATGGACCTTGGAAGATAGCAACAGGGCTAAGATAGAAATCTGAGCTGAAGATCTGTTCAACTGCTGAATCACATTATAATTGGCATTTTGGATAGTTTTCAACAATTCCTCAGTTTCTTCAGTGGTGACCCAATTCCTGACTAGCTCGATAGTGCTCTTGCCAATCTCTTTCCACATTTTTTCTAGTTTCTCAGGAGTATAACATCAACCACTCCTAGTGAGTCCGGCTAGGCCTGAAGAGATATTAGAGCAAACCTCTTCCTTTCCAATTCAGGTGGAAATTTAAGTTACATCGTACTTCCATGGCACACGATGGCTATCCTTGTAAAGGAGGGCTTTGGCATACAAATGACCATGCCTTCTTGAGTTTGCAGATTTGGTGCCAGGGAGAACATCTTTAGACTGATGATGACTGGGCTAGGCAAAGTAGCTTCTAAAGCTTTTGGGCCAAGAGCCCTAGAGATTCCTTGGTTAAACCTTGGTAAGACTAGAGGATCGAAATCTTGAATGGCGGGGATGACAAAGGTTCCCTTCTGGATAAATCCTGGAGATGGCTTTGCGACTGCAGGCAATACCAAGACTAGAGGAGTAAAGCCTTTAATGGCTGGCATGGTTTGTCCTTTCTTTGGAGCTGGCACCCTTGAATCCATAGGTGATTATGTAATCTCTTCGATAATAACCGAAGTTGGATGTGCTGGAGGAATCTTACATAAGCTCTCTTGCAAGTATTCGTCCCAATCCTTCCTTGATCCTACCATCATAGTGCTGTGACTAGTTCCCGCTTGGGTACTCGAAGGGCATAGGCTAGCTGCCATGCAATCGCTCATTTGCATAGATTCTTTTTCAATTTAGATGATACCACGGTCGGCTAGACTCTGAACTTGTGCTTGGATCACTCTACAATCGAATAAGGCATGCCAGTCCCTATTGTCACAGAATGAGTAGGCTCCCTAATCGAAACTTGGAGCTCTTATGTTCTCGAGAACAATATGACTTTCTTGGGCTAGGGCCCGCAGCATGGCTTTCCAAGGGAATGAAAGGGATGAGAAATCTAGGATTCTCTCCTCCACTATAGAGATAGCATTTACGTTCCTTTCTTGATGAGAAGGCAAGGGATTAGTGATGATGTTCAACCTGACCATGTTATCAAACTTTACTAACTTGTTATTGATGAGATCCTAGATTCGGTGTCTCAAATGTGTACACTCCTCTAGGGTATGTCCCTCGGCTCCAAAATGGTGTTCACATTTCTTGGATGGGTTAAACATGGGCAGAGGAGGACTGTCTTTAGGTCTCACGAATATTGGAGTCACTGGTTTCTTCTCCAATAGATAAGCATGAATTTCTGCCATGGGCATGGGTAACGGAGAGATTTTATGTGGTTCCACCTTGGGATATTGGGGTGGATCAGACTTTCCCTTTTGATTAAATGCTCAGTAAGGCGCCTAGGCTGGCTGAACTTGTTGCTGGTAAGATCGGGCATTTGGGGCTGTATAAGTAGTAACAACCCTTGGTCCTTTAGGCGTTTTGTCAATCATATAAACATCGGCTTCCTTCCCTTTACGGCTGATTGCCATTTTCACCTGTTGTTCTATCATAGAATTCAAAGCCTCAGGATTGACTATTTTTTTGCTCTTAATACCCTCATCAATATGCTCCCCAATAGGCATTAGGCTTACGAAGTGAGTGACTTGGGAACTGATCATCTTTTTATAGTAAAGAGGCTTGAGGTTATCAATGAACCATTTGATTATTTCGTCTTCCATCATAAGAGGAAGCACTTGGGTGGCTAGTTCATGCCACCTTTGGGCATACTCATGGAAATATTCCCCACTCTTCTTTTCTATCCTCTGAAGAACTGTGCGGTCGGGAACTATCTCAGTATTGAACCGGCTGTATTCTAAAAATGCATTGGCCATCTCTCTCCAGTTGGAGGTCTTTTCTAATCTCATATACCATTTGGCTGTAGGGCTAGTCAAGTTATTAGGAAAAATCTAGTAGAGCAAAGGATGATTGTCTCCATAGGGTGCCATCTTCCTATAGAACATGCGTAGATGGGTGCAAGGATCTCCAGTGCCATCATACTTGACAAACTCGGGTGCCTTGAACTTGGGAGGCATAATGACATGAGGGAAATTGGCCAGACTGTTTAGATTGACACTTCCTCGGGTGCTGGAGCCTTCTATGATACAGATTTTCTCAATTAAGGTCTCCACTTGACCTTTGACCTGACCATAACCAGACTTTGAGGTCTTATCCTTAGGAGGATCCACTTCTTGGTTATTCTCTTGTGGGGGTGAATGGTGGTGTGGTTTGGCCTTGATTTGGATGTGGTGGTGGCCGGTTCTCGTTTTCAGAATAGGGCGCAGAGCTTCTAGAGTGGGACCAAATGATTCTTAGTTCCCTCATACAACTAGTTGTTGCATTATACACTTCATTTCTGCCATGTGTTCTTTCATCTGCATGAACTCAGCAACACTTACTTCAGAAGCAAAAGGGCCACTACTAGACATCACTCTAGCACGAGACCTAGTGATAATGGGATCACGACGTAATGGTAACTTGGACTGTTTCCTTTGAGTAATCTTTTCTCTTTAGGATCCTAGAAAGGAAAAGAATGGGATGGGAGAGAAATAGGGTACATATGAAAATTTGACAATGTGGAAACACGAAACAAACCCAAAGTTAGTTTATGTTCTTGCTTATGTAAAATACACCTGTCATTTTTGAAATATCAGCTTGACCCCTTGATCGGGTATTTATCATGGTGAGTTTCTATAGTGATGCAGAATTGATGCATAAGCTTGGCAAGTAACTAGAACTTTCATATCATACTTGAAATTGTGGGATAAACCCTTCTCTTTTGATTACATGGAAAGCAATGCTTTTACAAAGTTTTGACTTTTTACTATGCCTCAAGATCATGGGTTGTAGATAATGGCTCCAAGAGTGGACCTTTACAATACAGGGAAATTCAAATTTACAATGAAAAGCTTCATTCTTGATAGCTTGGTCTTCTCGGGGAAGAACTTGGATTCTTGGCAATGTCTTCATTGACACAGAGTTCCAACTACTTGCCACAAATTTTATCTGTACATATTTACATGATGGAGCCATTAGTATATGCATGCATGTCCTTGTAGAGTTGGAAACCCTTGGGGATTGGGTATGATCTAATGTGTGAGCAACGGGGTTGCTTTTCCTTGGGGGTTAATCATGGATGCTGTGTAAGCAAGATGGATAGAACCTAGAGTAGAGTATGACTCTTTGATGCAAGCAAAAAGGGAAAACCTACAAACAAAAGCTGGACACTTTCCCCTTGACTCATTTTGAAAACAATCATATGAAGGATATCCTACCTTAGGCTAGGATGTTCACTTGGATTTGGCTCTTAAAGTCCTTACGGGTTTGAGATAGTCTAGACCAACTATATGAGACATGGCTTAATTGATAAGTTGGTCCTATTCTTATGGGGGACCTCAATCATCTAATCCTTACCTTCATAGAAGTTCTGGGATAGAGTGGATCAAGGGGGCCTTTTTAGCATAATCTTGTCCACCCATAGACCCATGAAAAGCCTACAATTTGGCATCCAGTAACTATCTAAGGTGTACACATCCAACATTAGCCTTCAACGCCAAGTTCGGGTTCAACCCAACATGAGGGGTGATGTCATGCATTTTGAAATGAAAGGGGAAAAACTTTCCAAGCACAACAGATATAAGCATAGATAATGGTGTAGCAGAAATTAAATCTTACTACCCTAGGAAAAGCCTACAATTTGGCATCCAGTAACTATCTAAGGTGTACACATCCAGTATTAGCCTTCAACGCCAAGTTCAAGTTCGACCCAATATGAGGGGTACTGATGTCATGCATTTTTGGAAAATATTTTTAATTTTTGAAAAAAGTTTACTAGGATATAGCAAAAGCAATTTCCAAAATGAAAGCCCCGGAGGCTAATGCCAATTTCAATGTTTTTGAAAGCCAAAGTCCAAAGATTAGGATCTTATCAAAAGCTCTAAAAGCTAAACTCTTTAAGTGTCCCCAATGGAGTTGCTAGTCTGTCGATGCCTTGTGGCTGCTCGACCACCCATTGCTGCGATGCTCGTGCACTTCTATATCTCGGTGTGAGAATATGGAGGTGTGTCGTACCTCGGGTGTGTGACTGGAATATGAGTCGATTTTAAAGAAATTACAAAGAGTAAGTGAAGTCACCACCAATCATTGGGCTTTTCTAGGTGTGATTGGTCAGCTAACTTTATTTGGTTTTATTACTGATCCTAGGCTAAGAAAAATGTCGTTTTTCCTAATCTAATGTGGATGAGTAAAAAAAATCTTGATTCTTGAGTTCAGAAGTCTAGTTACGTGTGGGGAAGGTGTTAGGCACCCCACAATGCCTATTTGTAGACAATCCTTTATTTTGGTAAAATCATAATTTAAGGACATTGGCAATTGAAAACAAGTTATTAGCATTAGCTTTCGGGGCTTTAAATGTAATGGGCTTTGAGGTTTGGTTTTGGAATGGGTGTGGTCAAGATTGATGCTTTCCAAGTGTGTTTGGAATTGTTAGGGACATATTTAATGTAATTGGCTAATCTTTTGACAAAACGCAATTTACTTGTAATTGGGTAGATCTAGGATGGGTTTAGTACTTCAAGAAACAAGTGTTTAAGTTTAGTATTGAAGCCATGCAAGTCTGACCAAAAAACAAGTGAAGGAAGTGTTGTTCATTAAAACTCGATAGTACAGAAAGACTTCTATTGAAATCTAATGTTGAAGCTCAACAGAAGTTCAACACAAGTTGTATTTGTCAAGAATTATGAAATCAAGTTTTCTAGATCAGATTACACGAATATCCTTGAGTATTTGTGTAGGGTTTCTTTTCTCACAACCCTAGAAATATATATGGATTATTTTAAGAGCCATCACAAGGTGAGGCAAGGCGTTGCAAAAGAACAATCCATGCATATTGTTACCAGAAGTAGAAATTGCTCTAATACATCATATTCTTTATAGAAGTTACTCTGTCTTTATGCCAAGGGTTTTGTGACCAAGGAGTTTCCTGATCTTCACTATTGATGAACTGAAGAACTTTGCAGCCAACAATCTTCCTCAAGTTGGTGTGTTAGTCATGTACTAGGATCTGTGCATCATTGGTTAGTCATGTATTGGGATTCGTGCATTGAATGAAGAGTTTGTTGCTACAATACAAATCCAATTGGGTATTGGGGCAAGAGTTCAACTGTAGGTTGGTATTGGGTATTGAGATTCCTTTTACTTGTAACCGTTTGTGATTGATAACAGTGGATTCTCGGGAGTGGTGACCTTAAATTTACCTAGTGGGGTTTTGCCTCGGTGGTTTTCTCCATTCGTAAACAAATCACCCGTGTCAAATTTATTTTCCACTGCATTTAGTTATTTGGTGATTTGTTTGTGCTACCACACTATTGCATGTTAAATTGACTTAATTAATTAACTTGGATAATTAATTAATTAATTTGTCAAAGGGGTTAATACATTTTTAGCCTATCAAGAATTGTTGCCAAATTTCTACAGCACAAATTCGGCAGCATTTCGCCTTATTTTTTAGGCAGAAATTTGGCAGTGCTTCGCCTTGATGTGTCATAGTACATCAAACGCTATTCTCACTAAGCTTTGGACGTGTGAATACAACAATGGGGATGCCCCATTTTCACGGAGAAAATCCAGTAGAGTTTTAGGGTTGAGGCATTATGGCACACCAGCAGGGTTTCTCATCTGTGTATACGGCGTGTATTGACATGCTCATACTGTGATGAGCCGAAGCCCTTCAAAGCATCAAGCTTGTTGATGCGTGTCGCATACACGAGGAAACCAATGTCACTTGGTGACATGGATTGAGACAATCACACCGCGATGATCATGCACACAATATAATGAAAGTTCAAAAACGTGTACAAAAACACTTTTGAACGTTTAGACCCCCAAAAACCAACTTAACCAACCCAAGCAATATGTCAAACAACAAGTGTGCGGAAACTTAACATATGCTATAATATGGAATTGATTAAACAACTATCTAAGCCACAACAAAATAAACCACAGCAGATAATATAAAGGCAGAGATAGAGAGGAAGGAATATGCAAACACAGAGATAACACCCGGATGTGTTATCGAAGAGGAAACCGAAGACCTCGGCGAAAAACCTCTCCGCCGCCCTCCAAGCGGTAATCAATCCACTAGAAAATACAGTTGGGATACAAGGACAGCAATAGACCCTCCAAGCCTAATCTACCCAATGCACCTAAGCCCTCCAAGCTTCTTGCTCCAACGAGGTTGCGCCGAACCTTTTTCTTTTCTAGCTTTCCGGATTCCGCTACTACACCGTAGCATCAACCAATGAATATTGGCTCCTTCCTAACTGCTTCCCAGAACTCCAAACGACTGTCTCACAGAGATGATAATGGTGAGAACCAGGTTTGGTATAAAGACCTCTCAAGGATTTGACAATGGAGAGGAAGAGAGTGAGGGAATTTGATGAGACTCTAAGGTAGAGATTGTGGGTGAAACAATCTGGTTTTTCTTTAGGGTTTCTCTCTCAAAATTCTCTCTGGAAGCTCTCTTTCAATCGTGGGTTAAAAGGGTATTTATACTGAAGTGGAGTGGAATGCGAAACGTCAGGTTTTTCCAAAACAGGGGTGGCTCGCGGCTTGACCTCGCGGCTTGACTAAGTCGCGAGTTCCAGTCGCGAGTTAACCGTATGGCCAGTTGTCCTGTTTTGTCCTGTAGTGCTCCAGCTAGCATGACTGTTCATCTTCCAGCATGCTTGGCACGTGTGCATCTTCTGGCGGGTTGAAGCCGCGAGTCCAGCCGCGACACTCTGTTTTCTTGCACACTCTTGAGCAATCTTCACACTATCTCACTCACTACCCTTACAACAATCCCACCTAAATACAGGGTTACTAAATGCTGAATTACAAGCAAATTTGGCACGGAATAAAGCCAATTAGATGGTTGAATAAATTCAACCTTACATATAACATGAATATGCACCTACGACAATTGCCTTGAGTGTATACCCACATTACAAGGTCAAGAGCTCTCATGACTAGAGTGGGTCACTCACGTAGCCATGAGAGTCCATCATACAAAGTGCACAATCACCCATATACAAGCAGATATAGATATACATACAACATGTATAATCTAACCACATAGAGCGAGAAAGTAAATCAAACATTGCCAACGTTCCAAGGGTATGGCCTAACAAGGTACCGGAAATGTAAAACAGACATTACCATACCTAGGGAACACTGCCCAAGCAAGGAGTAGGAAAATAAAAGGGGGTACATGGAGGGGGACCTTAATACATGCTCTAGAGAAGAGGCTTAGAGATAGAGAGAGAGAGAAAGAGAAGACCGCTCTAGAGGGGCTAGGCCTCCTAATCTACTGAACATTGCCTTTTGTGGGCTTGCATCCTTGCCCTTTTTGCTTGTGCTTAAGAGGTCGCACCCTTGCTTCAAGTGTCCTTGCTCCATGTGTGTACATGCAAAGACAAAAGAAACAAGTCAGTAGACAAGCAAAGAAACAAATGGAAGGAAAGGCATGCTAAAGACAAGCTAGGAAAAATGTCAAACGACAGCAAACAAACATGTTTTCAAACAAAAGGGGGTGTCCTAGGAGGGCAAATGTAGGTTTGGATAGAGTGTCCATAGTTCCATCGGATTGGAGTATGGACGACACATAGACTCATGCATGAACATGTAGGCAAGTGTGTAAAGATGCAAAGAAAGCCAAATAGGTGGCGTAAAGCAAGTAGGGCAAGCATATCAATATCACACGGAGTGGAGAAAGGTGTGAATTAAGCACACCAACACCACAGAGGTGTATCCCACAAGTGGTTACTTCCAAACAAACCCTAAGAAGGACAGATGCGACCACACAAGCACAAGCCCACAGAGAGCACAAAATGTGGCAAAGCCTAGATCTAGAGAGGCTAACATGGAGATAAAGCATAGAAGCAAGCAAGCAAACATAGATATGCAAAGAAAATGATCCAAACCCTTTAAAATAGGCCTAGGTGTATGGATGTAGGCCTAGACCATTGGATCTAGATCTACTACACCCTATTGAAAGGGCCAAAATGCAAGAAAGAGAGATATCAAGGGACAAAAAGGGCTAAAGTTGCACATGGCACAGCAACCAACATAGATTTAAGCACACAAGCATGGCACATAGCACATAAACACAGAGATCTAAGCATAGGGATGTAGATCTAAGCACAAACATGTAGATTTAAGCAAAAACATGGTAAAGAACACATAGGCATACAGATCTAAGCATAAACGTGGCAAGGAGCCTAAAATCATATGGATCTGAGCACAAACATTAAATTTAGACATTTCCTAGAAGGCTAGGCCAACAACATCAAAACGATAAATCATGGCATAAGCAAGGAAACATGCTAGAAAAAAAAACTATAAAGACATGCTAGGAAGCAAGAACATGCTAGGAAAAGCAATAAAGCATTTTATTAAGTAAGATAAAGCTAAGAAAAAGCTATAAAAGAAAAGGATGTGGATGTAGCTTTTAAAGCTAAGAAAAAGCTATAAAAGAAAAGGGTGTGGATGTAGCTTTTTAGCTACATCCACACCCCTAAACCTAAATCCAAGGTATGGAACCAAGGAGAGGAAGATTGGGTGCAAGAACACTACCTTGATGATTGTAGAGAAAAGAGGAGAATCTAAAGTGTTTGAAGGTGTTTTGATGTGTTTGGGAGAGAAATTAGAGAGAGAGAATCTGCCTAGAAACTGCCCAAAAACCCATTTTTGCAAAATGAGGGGTTTGGGGTCATTTATAGTGGAAAAATGACCCTTTGGCTTCTGGCACACCTTGTAGGGCCACCGTTTGCTGGCCATCTTGCTGACATCAGCAGTTTCGGCCTTTTCTCAGTTCAACTTTGGACGCATATTTGAAGGTCTTCCTGGACTCGAATTGAGTTGATCTTGGTATCCTTAGAAAGATCTAGATGTATAGTTTCAAAAACTCTAAAGAAATTGAAAATCAAACAGTCAGATCAAAAGTCATGGCCTCGAGAAGCGTGCTGACGTGCTTTTCACGATTTTCTAGATATCTCAATCGTTTTAACTTCGATTTCGACTCATGAATAGTCCTTGGAAAGGAAATTTGATAATATTTGATATAGCGATGGTCCTAACTCGTTCTGACAGTTGGATCAAAATTAGCTTTTCTGATACCCTTGGGAGTTAACATTAGGTTAAACTTGGTCAAAGTTGATGAAAATCACCAAGTAGCTCAAATTTGATGTAGAAACATGAAAAATGTCATTTAGGGATGATTTTGACCGACTTTAACTTTCGGTCAACCCAAGGTTGACTAGGGGCATTTTGGTTAATTTGACCTAAAATGACACTTCGAGTGTTCCGATGCCTGAATAGGTCATGCTACGTCAATCTAGATGTTTTCGCACCCCATGGAGAAAAGATAATATTTTTGAAATTTTCGGGGTCCGGTATGCAAATCAAGGGCAGACAAAATACGGCGTTTACAAGTGTTACCAATCTTGCATCTATATCATCTTCTTCATCAGTGTATGTAGTCAATTAGCCAAATCCTGAATCTCTCTACCATACTTATCATATCGGGGGCCTGATTTTGGATTGCCATCTATAATGCAACTCCAATCTGAAGATCTTCCATAAGGGTATTCATTATAGTCTCCCCTTACAGCTTCCTTATCATCTTCTATGTCTTCATCATAATAGTCCACATCGTCATAAGAATTGTCTTTATAAAATGTTCCTGCATCTTCATCCTCTCTATCACTAGGGGGTTCACCCCAATCATTGCCACTGTCTCGGCTACCATAGTCGTCATTGTTACTTCCTTCATTGTCATTGTCATCATTGCTATTGTCTCCACCATCACTATCATCACTATCATTAACTTTACTGGCATCATAATTATTATCTTCACTGCCACTGCCTTTATCGTCATCACTAGGGGCTTCTCTCCTTTCATCATCCGTTCTTACTTCATAAGGATTCTTCAATGCGTGTTGGTAGGCTTCCTAGTATTCTTCCTCTTTTATGTTGAAGATAGCTTCTCATTAGGGTCCATATAATCCGCCCAATCAGTTGGGACCTAATTGGTGTCTCTCTCCTTTACTTCAGGAAGCTTATTGTCACAATCAAGGAGTAATTCAAATCCAGACAACATTATTTTTTGACTCAGGAACATATCATGGTTCAGGAAATCCCTAGTAACACTGGCTATCTCTAGTTTTGACAAACTTCCCATTCAATGTAGGAATGTATGGCTTTAAGGGTTCTATGGGCCTAGGAAGCCCCTTTGCCTTAGATTTTGCATGGGCCATCTTCCTCAATTCTATCTATAATAAATTGTCATCTGTAGATTTATAACCTAACTCGAAAGGTGGTGTGACTGTGGGAATTGTTGGGACTCAAACAGCCGCATCTTTCATGGCCTTCCCTAGGCTCATCCTTGAAAAATAACTCATCTTCCTCATCATTGTTACCACATTGTTGTTGCCATAAGGATCAAAGTCCATAGGGATTTTTTCAACCTCTTCTATTCTTCTTTCAAAACCAGGCTTCTCAATCTCAAAGCCATCTAAGGTTATTGGCTCGTTTTTAGATTGGATACCAAAAATGGGCTTTGGTACGATTGAAATGTCGCCATATACGGTAACTATAGCTCCCTTATGTGGAAACTGAACATTTTGGTACAAGAATGAAGGCACAACCTCTGTATCATGAATCCATGGTCGCCCAAGAAGCATGTTAAAGCATGGAGCTATGTTTAGTACTTGAAATTCCACCTTTTGGATCATGAGCCCAATGGTGAGCTCTAGTGTCAGTGTCCCTAAAACCTCCTTTCTGCTATTCTTATATGCTCTCACATGTTGATCAGATGATACAAAATCTTCAATACTCAAGCCCAAACAACTTGAGGTTTTTAATGCATACACATTCAAAGCACTTCCATCATCAATTAAGACCATTGGTATCCTTTTGCCTTTGGCATCTACAGTAATGTGCAACGGATCATTATGACACTTCCCCTTTTTAGTCAAATCTTTGTCGAAGTAGGAAATAGTAAGCTCCCTACTTATAGACCCAATCATAGTATTCAAATATTGAGAAGTAGTTGTTGTAGGGACTTGGATCTGGTTGAGAAGGTCCACCAGATTATAGTGATGTTTATATGAGGCCATGAGTAAACCCCATAAGGATATGTTGGCTTACGTCTTCTGCAGTTGCTTAAGGACCTCATCCTCTTCATTGGGTGTTTGTTAGGTTACCTTGTTCTAGGCTTCTATTAGGTTGCTTGTCTCCAAATGTGGGGGTTTGATGTGTCTCCCCCCTTGTGACGTGGGCAATTTTTGATGGGTCAGTTGGTTCAATGTCTTGGGGTTTGAAGTGTCTCCCCCCATATGTGGGTGTTGGATTATCAATGTGGGCTTTGAAGTGTCTCTCCCCATATATTGATGTTGGGTAATCTGAGTGGGGTTTGAAGTGTCTTAGCCCATATGCAGATGTTAGGTAGTTTGAGATTTTCACAATATCCTTACTTCGTATGTCATACCCATTAGCTCTTCCCAAGTCATCATAAAGTATTCGGGGATGTCATAGATCAGCTCAAATGGGTCCTTTTCTCCTTCTTCCTTAGAAATCAAACAGTTGATCCTTGGTCCTCTCCCAAAGTTGTAATTAGGCAAGGGATTTTTGGTGATATTAGGCCTTGTAAGTGGTGCAATCACCTTGGTGTCTATTAAATCTTGAATTGCATGACGAAGATCATAACACTTGTCAGTATCATGGCCTGGGCCTTGATGGTAGGCACACCTTTTACTCACATCAAACTTTGCAGGTAATGGGTTTGGGAGTAGTTTTGGGTCTAAGGGTTTTAGTAACCCTTTTGCTTTCAATTTTTTCAAACACTTGACTTGCCGGCATGTAAAGTTCATGAAATTCTCTCCTAGGCCTCGGAGGAGGTCCTTGTTATATTTGCACTGGGGCAATGAGTTGGTATGGATCAGTTTTATATATATTAGATACTTTGATAGTTTTAGAGCTAGAAAGCCCAAAATTCCTTTTAAATTTAAGTGCATCTTCATTTTTTTATAGTCCCATTATTTATTTCATCCTCAATTTGAGTCCCAATAGCTATTAAGGCCTTAAAATTCGGAAAATTTTGGGCAAATAAATATTTATGGTATCTAGGCAACAAATTCTTTACAACCATTGCCAATTGTTCCTCTTCAATTGGTTTATTAATCATCTGGGCAGCTTTGGACCTCCATTTGGTTATGAAGGCTGAAAAGTACTCCGAGGCTCATGCTTGGTAGTCTCCAAGTCTTTTCTCATTACATTCACCTCTATGTTGTACTTGTATTAGTATTGGAACTCTCTACATATGTCTTCCTAGTTTCAAGCTTTATTATCTTCCATGTTAAGGAACCATCTGAGGGCTGCTCCAGTCAAGGTGTTTTGGAACATTTGTGCCAACATCTCTTTCGTGGCTCCTAAAGGCTGCATAGCCCTTGTGTACATCTTCAAGTGAGACTTAGGACAGTTCGTGCCATCAAGTTTGTCCAAGACTGGCATCTTGAACTTTGGAGGTAGCCTTAAGTTTAGGAAAAGAGAGAGAGAGTGATTACTGATCCATGAGATCATCCATCCTATGTGCTCTCTTGATCATTTCCTCCATCTTGCTCATCTTCTCATTAATCTTCTTCTCACTCTCCGAGATAGGGGAAGTCTGATCAGTCTTGTCTCCTTCTTGACTACTCTTCAGATTTTGTAACTGTTGCACCATGAGATTCATGTCTTCCCTCAATTGGATTTGGCTAGCCACTATTGTGTTTAGCAACTCTTGAGTACTCATTTTTTCTTCAGCGTTTTGGTGTTCCTCTCCTTCCACCATAGTGACAGAGTCTTTAGATCTTTTGTGGCTTAGGCTATCTTGTAATTCAAACATGGGGTTGTGGTGTTGTAACTGTGGGGTGCCTTCTATACACAAGGGCTTAACTACTGTGATGGGCTTGAAACTGGAACTGGCTTGGCTATCACTCTTTGACTCTTGTTGGAGTCTTCTCTTTGATCTTGACCAAATTCTCCCCTAAGAAAAGGTTTGGTTAGGTCAATCAAGGCTAGGTCCCCATCTATTTCAATACACTTAATCAAACAAACACACACAAGATGCAATGCAATTTTAACATGGACCGGCCTAAGGATAAGGTTCTAGGTCATTACATTGTAGGGTGAGTTTGTTGTTTTATTGTTTCCCATAGCTAGGATGTTACACCTCCCAACTTGTAATGTAATGAACATTATGTTGGTCCAAATGGAATGATCTATCCTTTTCAGTCAACTAGAAATGATCTAGTGACTTTGGGCTATAAGTTAGTGAGTTTACCACTAGGTACTCGAATCTAATGAAGACCGATGATCCATGGTTACTACCACTAAATGTTGAGATGGGTGCATGCATAATTGTTGTTTGATGGCACATACAATGACAGTTAGGGAAAGCTTTTAACAACCAACATGGCATTTCAAACAACATCACATACAATATCATACAAACAATATACAGACATAAGTAATATCAAACAAGTAAAAAATATCATACAAACACAAGGGTATTTTATTGGTCATTTAAGTGGGGTTTGGATCCACATTTACTCCAGCGTTTCACGTTCACGTTTCAGCCTTTTTTTTTTTTTTTTTCCCACCCGTTTTCTACTTTTTGAGACAATTATCACTGTTCGGCACTGTAGCAGCACTGTTCACGCACTATTCATGGGACCCATAGCCACTTTATTAAAAAAATATTAAAAATGGGTCCCATGGTACTATTTATACATTTAAAAATTATTTTGCTACAGTGTTTTCAGTTTTTAGTTTTAGCAAAAATAATTTGTATCCAAACAAACCCTTAAAGTCTAATATGAAGCTTAGCCCTCAACATCCCTAGCGGGGTTGCCACTGTGGGGGACTGGATACTTTTCAAGTGCTCTCAAAAAAGGGTTTAGGCATCAGCACCTTCTCTTTTCAGGATCATATGGAGTCCCCACTTATTTATAAGTAAAATAAGAAAACTATACAAATTTCAAAATATTTTGAATAGTATGCATTCTCATTAATTGGAAATAATTACATCTTGGTAGAAAGAACTTTATATTGCTTTGATTCCTAGGTACAATCTAATAAAAAAAAGGTAAAATACAAAGCCTTGTTTCCTAGTTACAATCTATCCAAAATAAAAATAAAACACTAAATCTACTAACCTAAGATTCTAATGTTTGGGGGCTAGGTTATAAGATAGGAAGGTGTTAGGCACCCACCTTGCCCAAACAGAGTCTGGTCTTCTAGACTTTAAATGACCATTAAGTATCCATATTCAAAATGTCAAATGATATACAACAAATGCCATGTCAAATCCTAGATTTAAGGTTAAAATGCTATTTTAGAACCTTAGATCTGCAACTTTATTTTTTATAAAAAAATAGTTTGATGCGAATGCTTGATGAAAAGTTTGGGTCTGAGTTTCTATAAATTAAAAAGAATGAATTTTTAATAAAAATTCAAATCTGGTTTCATTTTTGAATGTGAGAGAAAACAGATTTTTTTAATATGAAAATGTCAAGTTTTCTTATGAAAAATACAGATATGGTTTTATTATTTTTAAAAAATACAGATCAGGTTTTTGTGAAATTTAGATAAGATTTTATAGACAAAATACATATTAGATTTTATAAACAAAATACAGATTAGATTTTATAAACAAAAATACAGATCAAATTTTAATTTTCGAAACTCATGGAGAAAAGTGCAAATCTGGTTTTAATTTTGAAAAAACATAGAAAAAAATGTAGATTTTATTTTAGTTTTGAAAAACATAGAGAAAAAAAATGTAGATTTGATTTTAGTTTTGAAAAACATAGAGAAAAAAATGCAGATTTGATTTTAGTTTTGAAAAACATGGAACTTTTATGATGGATTCTCTTGCAGATCTAAAATCTTAATAAGAAATTCAACCCTAGATCTAGGCATGTTAATCAATCAACACATTAAAATTTAAACTAATCATGTGAATTTTTCAAAAGCAAGCAGAGAGCATGCAATAACATATTACAAACATGGTTATATAAAACAAGAAGCAAAGACACATTCATAAAAATAAAGCATTTGTGAGAACATGTTTTTGAAATTAAAATAAAAACCAAATCACGTTATGGAAAGTAAAGTTAGAACATACCTGCATGAACGCATTCCACAAGGAGGGGATTATTCTAGAGATCAAAGAGAATGAACCTTTTTTGAGATCTAAAATAAGGTCACTTAACAAAAAAGAAATTCCTAAAACAAAGTTTCTAGAATTTTCTTATGTAAGGGGAGAGAGTGGTCATGACTTCTGATTTGAGCTCCCTATTTATAGAGGTTTGGTGCTTAGAAAATAAGCTAGGTCTGATCAAATACAAATTAGGTCGAATTTTTATCCCTAGAAAATTGAATCTAATGTGCTTTGGCTTAATTTGGACGTTTCTGGGCCGGGTCTTGGAGTTGATCAAATCGGCACTATGGAAGTGCCGATCGACCCTTGCCATATGCCGTTCGGCACTTGCCATGAATCGATTGGCACTCTTGGAGTGCCGATTGGCACTTTCAAGTGCCGAGCCCATTCTCCTCTTTTGGTTTGATCTAGACTCTTTTTTAGGGGTTTTTTAATCGGGAATTGCACTTGGACGTATTTTCAACTCATATTCCAAAATAAATCCATTTTATTTTGATAATTAGGTCCATAAAATAGTAATTATCTGAAAGATAAATATTATTAAAAAAACTCAATTATCAACAACTCCCTTATTATCTGATTATCCATTTTATTCCTATTCAACCAAGCTTATTTCTGATAAAATCCAACAACTAATCACATAAATCATTTAATTAATTTTAACTGTTGACCAATTAGAATTAATTTCAATTAATCACACGTGATCAGCTTCACCCATATACAATGCATGCAAACTGTGAAAACTTGATCTTGTGATATCTTTCAATCTGATAGTCCGAATTGGGAATCGGGCATATCGTCACGACTGTTAGAATGATTTAATGCATGAAATGCAACTATGATTTTTGGGTACTTGAAATGGTCATTCCAATTAACTTCCAAGATTAAATTATGGGTGCAAAATTGAGTGTTTACATTAAGTTAATACAAGGAACCTTTTAATTGGGACATGGGCTTAATAAAATGGGACTTCTTTTCAAGCACCATTGCACCACCAAGAACAAGAAAGCAAGTCCCCACTCCAATTTAGGTCCGAGAAAAGAATGGAAGGCATTTGGTCAAAATTAAGGAAACATATTAAAAAAAGGTATTTTAAGAAGAGACATTGCAAGGGGAAGCATCTCAAGAAGTAATGACTACTCCAATCGTTGACACAACCACACAAAAGATATTCAAGGCAATAGAAGAACAAAGCGACGTTCTCAAGAAAATGGGGGGTCGCCTCCCCAAGCTAGAGGAGAGCAAGATCAAGAAGTCCATACATGTGGATATACATGATGAAGATGAAGGGGAAGATTGGGATGAAAGGGATAAGCTCATCGCTGATATTGTGGCCATGAAGGAAAAGATGGATAAGATGCAACTAGCCTTTGACAAGGCTCAAGGAATGGATGATAGTCTTTACAACATGGGTGGAATGGGCTCCAAAACTCCCATTGCATTGCCTCCTAAGTTCAAAATCTCAGATGCGGAAAAATTTGATGGAACTGGAGACCTTAAACAACATGTTAGTAGATATCTAAGCATTTCTGAAATGAAAGGATTGGATGAGAGGCAAACTTTGCATGCCTTCACTCTTTAACTTATAGGAGGTGCATCAAGGTGGTACTATAGTTTGGACCTAACTAAAACCAAAGTGTGGAATGAGGTAGTAGAGTTGTTTGTTGATCAATTCATCTTCAATACTATGATTGATGTGACTCTAAGGGATTTGGAGACTACCAAGCAAGGAATAGGGGAGACATGTTCCGAATATATGACAAGGTGGAAAGGCAAGGCATTTAGGATGGTTAATAGACCAAATCAACATGATCATCAAGAATTTGCTTCCAGCATATAATAGTAGGCTCTTGTCATCACCTATTAGTTCTTCTGGGAAATTGTGTGATTATGGAACTAGGATTGAAGATGCTATCAATAATGGACAATTGGAGAAAGGTGAGAGCAAACCGCCAATTAAGAAGACATATGAGGGAGAAGTGACGACTTCTAATGCACCTAACCTTGTGAATGTGTGTGCCATCATACCTTAACAAACTTTAGCCTACCCAAGCTTCACAAAGAAAGCCCATCAAGATTTTCCAACCTAGGAATGACCCTTGCCCAAGCCTATGAGAACTTAACTTCCAAAGGATTCATTAAACCCTTAGACCCCACACCTATGCCTAATCCTGTGCCTCCTACTTGGAACTTAAATGAATATTGCCACTTCCATCAGAAACCTGGCCATAAAACTGACAATTGCTTCTGCCTCAAGCATGAAATACAAGACCTCGTAGACAATGGAACTCTCCTAAATCCAAGCATCATCACCAAACTCAACATTAGGAAGAACCCTTTACCTAATTACCGTCGAGCTCCTCCCTCATATCAGAATTGGGTGCAAATAGAAGAAATTGATTGTTGTTCAAAGTTGATAAAAACCATGGAGGTTAATGCGGTAGAAGTCCAAGGAAAATAGGATGAAGAATATGAGATTTTGAAAAGTGCGGTGGTTGTATAGGGGATACTCCTTAAAGAAATGACTGAGTTAAAGAAAAGAGTCCTCAAGAACAATGTCACAAACATCACTAGGAGTGGGAAAAACTACAAGCCATCCTTTTTAGAGAAGGATCCCCCTCGTAGAAACATGGGAGAAGGATCCAAGCTCACAGAACTCAAGGGGAAAGAAGAGAAAGAGGAAAAGGATAAGGACTTGACCCAATTGAAGAAGACTCAAGTTGACAAGATTGAATACAATATCATCCCTAGGGTTAGGAATCAGTTTGCGGATGCCTTGGCTACCATAGCCTCCATGGTTGAAATACTCAAAGGAGTATGGACATGACCCTTAAAGATTGAACAAAGTTGTGAGTTGGTACACAAGAGGAGGACAGAATCTTCAGTCATGACTATAGAAGAAGAAGGAGTTCCTTGGTATTACGACATCATGAAGTTCTTAGTATTAGGAGTGTACCCTAACAGTGCCGATAAGAGAGAGCATTGTTCGATTAGGATGATGGTGATGCAATACGTACTACGTGGGAGGTCAACTCTATAGGAGATCCTGTATTTGTACACACCTTCATTGCTTGAAGAAGGAGGAAGCCGAAAGACTCATGGTTGAAGTTCATCATGGGATCTATGGTCCCCACATGAATGGGAGGATTTTAGCGAAGAAGATCCTAAAGATAGGGTACTATTAGAATACGATGGAGACTGATTGTGTGGATTTTGTTAAAAGTTGCCACGACTACCAAACACGTGCAAATTTGAACCATGTACCACCTAGTGAGCTATACAACATGACCTCTCCATGGCCTTTCTTAGTTTGGGACATAGGTGTGAATGGGAGAATAGGCCCGAAGGCGTACATTCTTGTGGTAATCAACTACTTTACCAAGTGGGTAGAAGCCAACTCCTACTCCGTGCTAAAAGCCAATCATGTGGTACAGTTCATAGAAAACTTCATTTGTCGATTTGGAGTACCACAAAAGATCATACCAAACAATGGTTCCCACTTTAAGGGAGAGGTTTGAAGGATCATGAAGTTGTACAACATTGAGCATCACAAGTCTTCGCCATACCAACCGCAGACTAATGGGGTTGTAGAAGCAGCCAACAAGAACATTAGGAATATACTAGCCAAGGTGGTGGTGACATACAAGGATTGGGCCGAAGAGCTTCCATTTGCCTTATGGGGTTACAGAACTTCTATCTGTGCATCAATTGGGGCAAATCCCTACTCTTTGGTTTACAGAAGTGAAGCGGTACTCCCTATTAAGGTGGAGATACAATCTTTGAGGGTACTAGTAGAAACTATGGTCCTAGATAAACAATGGATGAGAGAAAGATATGAATAGTTGGCTTTGATAGATGGGAAAAGAGTTAGAGCACAATAGCATGCACATAGTTATCAAAAGAGGATTGCTAGAGCATTTAACAAGAAGGTGAAACCTAGAAACCTTAAGGAAAGAGGTCTAGTCCTAAAGGTACTTAGAGATGAGACTTTTGACCCAAGATGAAGGATGAAACTAAGATGGTCTGGGCCTTTTCTTATCAAGAAGATTGTGTCAGGAGGTGCTACAAGAATTACAAACTTGGATGGGGAAGAGATGCTTCATCCAAACGAACTTGGATAGGTTCTAAAAGTATAACATTTGAAAAAGAAAAAACCTACTAAGTTGAAAACCCAAGAGGACATTCTAGGTGAAAATTAAGGCAAAAAAAAATCCCTGTTAAGTTGAAAACTTGAAAGAGCGATCTAGGCAAAAGATAGGGGAAAAGACCATGGTGAAAATTCCTACAAGGACGTCATGGGCAAAAATTTCATGGCACAAAAAAAAAAGAAAAAAGAAAATAAAGACAATAAGCAAAGATAATAAAATGGTTGATTCTCTTATTACTCAAATTAAAAGATAATGATTTATTTCCATAGGGGATTTGGAACATTCCAATCCTTTATTAAATTCAAAAAGTAGATACATGAGAATCATAAAGTGCGTAAAAATAAAATTTGGGACATATCAAGGTAGTCAGTTGGTCCTCTTCCTTTTGTTGGACTTCTGGTAATCTTTCTCTTTCATACAAACCGGCCTCTTGTCAGCAGTCAACCAAGTCTTGTAACCTGAAGTAGGATGGAGAAATTGAAGGAAATAGATGTCCTTAGTCACCATCCTCTTTAACCAAGTCTCACATATCATGCCCAAGACCCTCTTAGTGAAAACTAAGATACGAAAGATGCCATCATCATTAAGAACTCCTTGACGGTCACCAAATCGCCTCACAATGCAGCCTGGGGAGTAGTAAGAGCAACGACAAAGCCTAATCAAAGGAACATAGTTGTCTTTGAAGACACAATTGACCCTACCTGTAATGCGCCACCATTCCGCCACCCATTAGACACCCAAGGGGGAAAGACGCTTCAAGAACTTTGTGAACTCAGTGGGGTCCATCTCTTTGTTTTTAAGCTTGTAGTCACGATAATGCTTTGGTTTATATTGACTAGGAGGGACAGAGGGAGGTTGAAGCAATCAAAGCCTCTCATATAGCCATATCTAAAAGAAAGAGAGAAGAGAGAGAGAAAGAAAGCATGAGTTTTGAGTGGAAAAAGGAGAGATAAAAGAAAGAGAGAAAAATAATGACGATATAAAGAGCCACAATGGGTTGAAAACCGAAAAGCAATCCATGCAAAAATTAAAGGAATCCCACTAGGTTGAGAACCTAGGCAAAAGTTAGGAATCATACCCGAAATAGTAAAGGGCTTCCTACAAAGAAAGTTGCTTCCCCTCTATGAATAGCATCCAAACCATTGAGAGTTTTGGCCAGGATCATGCCTACGAGACTTCCCCTCTCTAGATTGATGACCATTGAAAGCATCCTTTGATCTACATGAAGTGTCTTGTGCACCAAGAAGTACCTCATAAGAAGGCATAAATAGAAGGCATTGAGATAGTGAGAGCGCTGTACCCTAGCCAAAGGAACATTCTACTAAGAAAAGTACATGAAAACATGCGGATGTTCAACTTGTTAAGCATACACCACCTTTGAGCAATAGCAAGAGGAATCCCAAAGAGTTGTTGGGCCATGTTAGAGAAATCCTCATTAGTAGTGGGAAGAATGAGAGTACTAATGTCAGGTTCGCCCATGATTGCACTAAATTCATTGAGAGTAGGGCATAATTCCACACCATTGAATTGGAAGACATGCCGAGTAGGGATTCAAAATTCAGCAGCAACACGAAGGAGAGGTTCATCCACTTTGATGCAAGAGAGACCAAGAGGGACGAGAGCACCCCTAAAACTAGGGCCAAGCTTCTTAATCCATGCTGAAACCATTAAACGAGTGAATTCTGCCATTACAAAGTCTTTAGAGGTGTTTTCTAAATTTAGAACACATTTTGTGAGGGTTTGGTGGCCTCCATGGCTATTTTTTGCTTAAAAGAGGCGGATAGGGTTTTCTAGCCCGCGGCATGAGTACGTAAGGTTAAGGCTGCATACACATGGTCAACGCCTACATATGTAGGCCCATGTATGCACACGCAAGGAGGAAGGCAAAATCAAATTCCTTTTCTTATTTAGAGTGTGATTCTTCCATCAAGGCTCCTACTATGATTCTCACAACCTAAAGGACTACTCAAGGCACAATCAAGCTCAAATTTCAAGCGTCAAGGACTAAGGAAAATAAAATTGCATACAGTTATTATTATCCCCATAAGTTGTAAATTAAGTACATGTCTTCAATAAAAGCAAAAATGTAAAAACTATTCTTAAAATACAACCCAATGTCTCAATGAAAATCCAAAATGTAGAAATACATGCTAAATAAAAAAGGAAATAAAATAGAGAGAAATTTGTATGTCTGTGTCTGTGTCTGTTTGCATGATCATCACTGGTGATACCTCTTCCTCGGCTGATAGGTAGGAGTAGGCTCAGAGCTGCCAGCACCACCATCATCACCATTATCATCATCATCATCATCTTCATCATCATCATCATCAACGGGTGGGAAAACCCTCCAGGACCATAAATCCACTTGGAACGCTTGGTCACCTCCAGCTTGAGGTTCCCAGCAAGCCAAACAAGCTCCTTATGCTTTTGTACAATGGGATGAATTTGAAAAGAAGACAGTGTTAGAACAAGGGTTGAGAGATACAAGAAAAGAAATGACAAGACAAGGTTGAAAGAGAACTCACTACTAGTGTACCCTCAGGAAAAGGGTAGCCTATAACATTTGTATTACGTCCCAATGCACACTCCCAAGCAAAGCCACTAGGGCCATAAGCATAAACTGACTAGGGTAGATGAGGGGGGTCAATAGGACCACCAGTAGCAGGACCAGCTTGATATAAGTATCATATTTGAGTATTTTTAGGCCTCGATCCCTCCTGCCACACTACGGCCTGTGGATTTGAGGTAAGAGAGTTGGAACTAGCCTAAATAGGGCTACACTTTAGGCTAGCTTGTGCACAAGTTGAGCCATCCCAATATAAACGCGATATGGTGTAAGCAGGCTGGACGTATGGCATGGCCGTGGTAGGAACAACTGTTATAGATGTTATGGCATGAATATAGTATGATAGAATAACTACAATAACTACAATACTAAACGAAATGAATAATAATAACATTGTGAAGGAAGGTAGCTAATAAAGTTTGTTGAGGGCCATTTCTGAGAATCCAGGTGGAAAGAAAGAAAGCCCAATAACCAGGGCAACAAAGTAGACAGCAAAACCATTAGACCCAAGCGGCTGGAATAATGGATCATAGACCCAAGAAATAAACCATAGACTTCATACCACGGATCGATCAAAGGGGTGCATTCACTGTTGGGGTCACGCTGTGTCTCTTCCCCAGCAGATTGCTCTGACTCGGAGTGTTCCGTCTCCTCGCTTACATCAAGAATGGCGGGAGATTCGGAAGCGATTGCCTTCCCTTTACGGCGGGAAGAGCCTTGGCTTTTCACCGGCGACATGGTAAGAGGACTTAGTCGGAGAAGATGGGTACGGGTGTTTGAAAGGGAAAAGATAGTGAAGAGTAAGAGACAAAGAATATGTGTTCTTGGAAAGGAAGGAGTTTGTGTTTAAAGTGCAGAAGGATTCCTCTTTAAATACCTAGGTCATTAATAACGGCACGAAGGAAGGCGACGGATCAGCCATCAGAATGGGATGAAATTAATGAAACGGCGGCTATGTTTAGAGAATAACTGCCAAACTAGGAAATTCGAAGAGACAACCCTGTTCGCAGCAAGAAAGAAAATATATATAATATATATATATATATATATATATATATATATATATAAGAAGGGGTCCATTGCTTAAAAAGACTTGCGAAGAAAGAAGAAAAAGATGTGAAGAGAGAGAACAGAAACGTCTTTTCATTCACATATGAACCACAAGAACATTTCATATGTTCAGGGGGCTAAATGTTGAGGGCCATTTGTGAGAATCCAGGTGGAAAGAAAGAAAGCCCAATAACCAGGGCAATAAAGCAGACAGCAAAACCATTAGGCCCAAGCGGCAGGAATAATGGATCACAGGCCTAAGAAATAAACAAATGGGTCTTAAGGAGGCATGTGGGCTTGAAGAAGCCCGGAAATAGAGAAATAGCATCCCATGGGCAGTATATGAGGTAGAAAAGCGAGAAAGGGCCGCCGCAGGCCCAAAGTAATGAAAACTAAGAAAGTAAGGGGTTTATGGCAGGCCCATAAACCCCAAGGATGAGAATAAGGTTATTGGGTCAGGGAAGCCCAATGAAGTTAATAAAAAGCCCATGAGAATGCAGAATTAGCAAAAGGGCCGAGGAAGCCCAAAGAAAGCAAACGGGCCAATGAGGCCCAAGGGAAAAGTCAAAAGGGACGTAGAAGCCCATAAATAAAAGCAAACCAGTGGCCACGCCAAGCCACTGGGAGAAGGAATAAACGGCTGGCCTAAAAGAAGCCCAGCAGGATCAAATTATTACAGCAGGAATAACGGAACAACATTGCAAGAAATAAAGGAAACTAAGGAGCTGGTCAAAGAAATGTAAGGCTCATCATCAAATAAAGCCCAACTCCTGAGGGGAGCGGGAAAATAAAAAGCAGCCCATATAAGAGGTCAAAGAACACAAACGGCGAGCCTCCAGACTACGGTAGATGAATGGGCAGCAGGCAAGTTTTGGACACATATTGAATGAAGGCACGCGCAAGGCCCAGGCACCACCAACCTATACCCAGCCAATACAAAGCATGGTGAGGTCGGGGGGTCAGAGGTTTCGGCTCAGGCTCTTTCGGGGAGGTGTCCTGCTGGGATGGCTTACTACCCAAAATAGGCAAGCTGAGTTGGAACCATTAGGTGCATGCCATGAGGGATAGGGAGAGAGAAATAACCCAGACTGTAGCAGGAAAGAGTGCCACGGCAGACTAGCAAACAAAATACTCTTCCTTGTCTGGCGATGGGAGGGCGACACACAAACGGAACAGTGATGGTCGGCCAGTACACCCAGACCAGACAAATGGAGCTAAGGGCTAAAACAGTAAAATCTGGTCACAGTAGACACTATAAAAGGAGGGTCTTGTCATGAACAGAGAGGAGGAACAACGGGAATTTTGACTAAAAAATAGAAAACTTAAAAGAAAACGAGTGAGAAGAAAGAAAGGAATAGTTAGAATTAGAACGGTGGGCATACACCGATAGATTGGTCCCTTCTCTCCCTCATGAAATCCGGCCCTTTGTGAAAACCTCGAGAGTATCTATGCAGAAAAACCACTCAGACCCATTTCCCTCAAGGCGGTTAATCTCCACGGTAGGACTCTTTCTTGAGAGATTGACCGCATTGAGAAGGAACGTTCTTCCCTTTGTGGCTTTGCTCCTGCAGATTTGATTTTTGGTCGATTTTCCCTAATATTCTGACTAACCTATGCATATTAACATTTGATATCCTCTGTTATGTTTTTTTCTCTTCCATAAAAAAGAAAACAATTAGTATTGTTGTTGTAATTGATTTTAAGGGCTATTTGGTCAATTCCCCATTAAGTGGCTAGATATTTTTTGTTTATTTTATTATTATTATGTCTGCCTGCCACGATTTGTTTGAAACAGTTTCGCCTGTCGTGAACGCGTCCCTGGCAGACTTGGCCTAGTTTGCGCATAAGCTGGGCCGGTCCCAACTCTCTTATCCAGAAAACTTGGGCTTAGTGTAGCAGGAGGCAACCCAACACTACTAGCATAGCCCACCCCCTTACAAAGTTATTGTAGAATAATATAGTAAATAGAAATAATGCTATGGCAAATAACTTAATAACTAAGCAGCAAACTAATCACCCAAGAAGCATGAACAGTAAAAGGAAAACTTGTCAACCAAAAGGTAGGCTTAGCTTTTTAGTAGAAATGGACCCAAGAAGAAAGCCAATCTCCAATGTGAGTAATCTCAAGGAAGGCTTTTATCGTAAAAGTTACACTTTTTGGAAAAATGGACTTAAATAGTTTAAGCTCTGATTCTCAATTCCTCAGGGAGTGGGTCTGTCAAAAGGGAGAGAAAAAGTGGTCTATTGATGCATGCCTCTATTCCTACCACTTATATCTCTCTGGTTTTTCTATGTGTTCTTTTTTTTTTTTTTTTTTTTTTTTTTTTTTTTTTTTTTTTTTTTTTTCTATTCTTTCTACCTCTCCTTCCTTTTGTTCCTCCCCCCTTTTCACTATTCACAGCTACCCCTTTTTATACCATCTACCATGGTGGGATTTACCATTTTTACCCCTCAACTATTCTTTCTTTTTTTCTCTATTCTTTCTTTCTACATCTCCTTCCTTTCGTTCCTCCCCTCCTTTTCACTTTTCACAGCTATCCCTTTTTATACCATTTTCCATGGTGGGATTTACCATTTTTACCCCTCAAATACTTTTGACTCCTTATGAGTGTCCTTCTAGGACTGTCTATTGGCCTGCCGGCTGCCCAGCCACTATCTCTACTTAGAGTGTGTTGGTTCCACCACTCTTTATTCCTCGACAAAATTGCTTGTCTTGTTTCTTACCTTTCTCCATTTTCACTTCACTCATCTGGATAAGGATTTAGCTTTCTCATCACCTACCTCTATGGCATGCATCAAGTGGTCCTTGCCCATACTTACCTCATTTAGGTGAGATGCCATCCCAGTAGGACATCTCTCCTAAAAAAGCTTGAGCAGGAACCCAATAATAAACCTATTTTTCTCTCCACCACCAAACCACACCCTCTGAAAGCCTTAACCCGTGCTCTAGCCCTTTATGCATGCTCCACTCCGTCTGAATTTGTTTCTTTCTAGCCTTCACACCATTTTTGTTACCTCTGCATTTGTTTGGTTCTATTGTACAGACTAGCTAATGTTTATCTCTTGTGGCGTGAGGGATGTGTGGGTTTTTGGGCTCATATTTTCTGCCTTTTACCCCTTCTTGGATTGGGTATTGCTTGGGCAAAAGCCTTCATCTTCTTGTTGAGCTCGTCCCTTCCCTTTTTATGACTATGGGCCTTTTGGCCACTGATTCTACCATACCACTTCATTGTTTCTACTATAGTTTTACCTCTCTTTTTATTTCTTATTACCCTGTGGGCTTGCGGACTGATGCTCATGCCGTGTCAATCCATTTTTCATGAATTTTTTGCTTAAAGCTTCCATAGCCCACTTTCCGCATCTTTACCTCTTTTGGGCTTTGTTGGCCAACATTCCTGTTATGCCAGCTCATTTCACTATTTCATTCCTGGGGTTTCCTTGGTCTATATACTTCTTCGTTACCTCTTTTACTCCCATGGGCTTTTTGATAGATTCTTTGGGCTTCCTCGATCTAATTACTACATCTTTACCTTTTATTACTTTTCGGGCTTATTGGCCTTTAAGCTAACCCATTGAGTTTACTAATACATTTCTCGAGCTTTCCTAGCCTATTTACTTCCTCTTTACCTCTTATTATTCCCATGGGCTTACTACTTCATTCATTAGGCTTCCTTGGCCCATTTACTTTGTAAGGTTGAATTTAATCAACCATTTTGTTGGCTTTATTCTGTGCCAATTTTCTTGAAATTCAGCACTTAGAAACCCTGTATCTAGGTGTGAGAGAGTGTGAAGAAAAGCTCAAGATTGTGCACTTAGCAAGGGACTCACGACTGGATCTCGCGGCTTGCTCGCAACTTGCAAGTCACCAAAGGATGCATACGAGTGAAGCATGCAGAAGAGCTGAACAGTCATGCCAGCTGGAGCACTACAGGATAAAAAGTTCAATTTGGCCATTCAGTTAACTCGCACTTGGACTCGCGACTCTGTCAAGTCGCAAGGCCAAGTTGGCAGTCCACTTTGTTTGGGAAAAATTGACTCTTTGCATTCCGTACACACACCAATATAAATACCTCTTATACCCACGAAATGTAGAGAGCTTCTAGAGAGAATTTTGAGAGAGAAACCCTATAGAAAAACAAGATTGACTCATCCACAATCTTCATCTTTTGATTCTCCAAATTCCTCTACTCTCACCCTCTCCATTGTTAAATCCTTGAGAAGTATATTAACCAAAACCTTTTCTCACCATACCTATATCTGTGAGAATGCTATTTGGTGCTTGGGAAGCAGTTAGGAAGGGACCAATTGATATTGGTTGATACTATAAGTTATAGCGGAATCCAGTAAGCTAAAGAAGAAAAAGGTTCGGCGCAACCTTGTTGGATCAAGAAGCTTGGAGGGCTTAAGTACACTGGGTAGATTAGGCTTGGAGACTCTACTACTGTTCATGTATCCCAACTTCATTCTTTAGTGGATTATTGACCGCTTGGAGGACGGTGGAGAGGTTTTATGCCAAGGACTTCGGTTTCCTCTTCGATAACACATCGCTGTGTTGTCCTTGTGTTTGCATCTCTCTTCCCTTAATCTTTGCCATTTAATTTCTGCTGTGGTTGTGATTTTATTTGGTTTAGATTGTTTTATCAATTTGGTTTTAGCTTATGTTCATGTTCCACACATATTTTTTGATAATAAGCTTGAATTGGTAATTTGTGAATTGGGGGTCTAAATGTTCAAGGTGTTTTATACACAAATTGAACATTCATAGTTCTTCTTTACCTTTTGTATTCTTGTGGGCCTACTGGCCATTAATCCTGCCATTCTAGCCCACTAGGCTTGTTTCCTTATTTCTTTACCATTTTCTCCTTCTCACCTTCTCTATTGTTGGGCTTCTTCTACTATTGGGCCCTTTTGAAAAAAATGGGCATCAACAAGTATCACTATGTGCAGAAGTACAAGAAAGAAGAATGAAGGGAAATGGAGAGGAAATGATACATTCGTCGTGAATAAGGACATGAGACGAGTCTCATTAAACTCATCATACCCCATCTCATCTGTGAGACACTTGGCGTAGGGAATGCCATCTCTCCACAGATGGTACTCAACATCCATTATGGAAAGTGGGGCGAGCATGAACTGTGGAGGATTTTACAAAACTTGTGGTGCATCCTCACCCACCAACTAGTAGCATACCCTCTCTACCAAGTAAAGAAACCTTAGACCAGCACCCTCAAAAGGTTGGGTGATCTCAGAAATGATGATGGTGACAACCTCCAAGTTTGGGTCCGCAATAGCAGGAGCCTTCGCCTATGGACACCAAATGACCTGTGATAGCATGTAGGGTTAAATGAAGAATCCTAAGAGCATGTAAGAGAAAGTAATAGGGAAAAATGAATGTTTAACTCACCTCCTCAAAAGAAAGTCTGTCAAAGTTAGTCCTAACTAAGGAGAAGCTCTTCAGATCCACCTTTGCCCCATGAGTGATAAGACCATACTTCATGGCCCAATGCTAAAAAAAGAAAACACAATTTGCAAGATGACTGTTTGCAAGATGACAGTTCACAAGATGATAGTGTGCAAGATGATAGTTTGCAAGATGATAGTGTGCAAGAAGAATGGGTATAGTTTGCAAGGTATGGATATGAATGCAGTTTGCAAGATGACAGTTTGCAAGGTACATATATAGATACAGTTTGCAAAAGTGTGAAGCACAATTTTCAAGCCTAGATGACATATGAATAAGCTCAATTACAAGAATGGGAAACACATACATTGTAAGATGCTAGAAAGGATGAGAGAACTAACCTCAAGAAGATTCCAAGGCCCCACCAGCTGACGCAAAGTCCTTCTATTGAGTGTGTCCAAAGAAGACAAGCAAGCAAGACATGCTTGGCCCTAGTTGGCCGCCCAAACCTCCATAAAATCATGGCAGAGGGATAGCCACCTCAGGGACACTGTTTGCCCTCCATTGGTGAAGCGATATGCCCCCAGAATATACAACAAGAAGGCCCTAGCCATTCGGACATAGTCATCGTGAGTCACCTGTGGGAGAGGCTTGTAATCCCTCTCAATGTCATAATAACGGATTGTATTTGTCAAGTACCTCTTCCCAAGCAATTCTATGCCTAGCTACACGCTCAATGTACCCTCAGGTTGACGAGCGTCCCATCATACCTAAGGCCGTTCATTCGGTGAAAGTCATGAGGAGTCACTGTCTTCTCCCAATCAGCAATATGAAGGGTGTGGGTAGTATCGTACCACCTCTTTGCCAAGGACTACACCAAAATGGCGCTGGATGTGGTCTCCGGTAGCAAACATATGATAGGCTTAAAGCTCATAGTGCGTATGTGGCCCTTTGTCTTATCGGTTAAGACCCTATACCAAGCAGCAACATGGTTGGTGCTGCCCCTACCCAAGAAGGAAAGGTTTGCAAAAAAAATGAAAATAGAGCATTAAAATTACAGTTAGATGAGAAAATAAGTGAAAAAGGAGTTAAAACAGTCAAAATAGGGTTTCCAAGTGCCAGCGTGCGCATGCAGGCCTGCATCTGCGTACGTAGGGACGCCACGTGCATATGAAAGATGGATCATGCGTCCATGTAAACTAAAGAACATGGATTCGTACGCATGAAGGGAGCCTACGTATGCATGGGTCATGTATACGTACGCACGAATACAAGCTATGTATGCAAGCCAATACTCATGTACGCATGAACACAAACAAAGAAGTGTTCTTTGACATTTTTCAGCAACATTTCGATCAAAACTCATCCTAAATATGTTCCTACCCTCCTAAAGTGTTAGGTTTTTTTAAAACCGAAACCACAGCAAAACCCAAGCATTTACATGTCCAAAAATAAATTAAAATGGAAGATCAAAGCAAAACTTGGAAATGAGAAAAGTTTGAAAAACTTACCAATCTGGTCCTTGCACTTTCCAAGAGATGATCATGTGGCTTGTGGGTCAGTGAAAGGGACTTATTCAACCTCACAACCCCATTCCAATGAATGAGGTTGAACACATTGCTAGAAATCACGTAGAAGCTTTTGTTGGACTTGGGTGCCATGGGGATGAGAGAGTTTGAGAGAGAAAAAGAGCTTTGGATGAGATAATTTTAGTGGAAAAGACAAATTGTGAGGAAGTGAGAGAGAATGTGAAAAGATGAAGAAGATGAAGAGAAATAAGAAGAGAAAGAAAAGAAACGGTTGGTAACCATTGGAATTCTTTTTTTTTTTTTTTTTTTTGAAGAGGTGGGAAGGTCTGATGGCTAAACTACGTGTAGTTTAGGCAACTCCACTAAAATACGTGTATTTAGTATAAAAAAAAAAAAAATCAAATATCCCCAGTGGGTTCCTAGAAGGTAGGAAATGCAAAAGAAAATTCAAGAATGCATCTGAAAATGATAGAAATACCCTCAGTTGGGTAAAGGACACAAAGACTATCAAAACACTCCCCAGTGAATTAAAGGCATCAAGAACATTCCTTAGCGGTAATGAAATCCCTAAAGAAACTCTCCCATGAGTTAAGATCATCAACCAAATCCCTAGTAAAGTACAGTATCATGGAAGGACTCCCCTTTCCCAGTCTAAGGCACAAGGATAACCCCTTTGAGAGTTGTGAAAAAAAATTTCCCATGGAGTTAATAAAACCCCCTCGTGAGTGGAATCAACACAAGTTCTCTAGTGAGTCATGAAAGGGAAGAAGAAAATTTTCCCCAGTGGAGTACACATTATCAAAGACTTCCTCGTACATTGAAAGCACCGCCAAAACTCCCCAGCAAGTTATATTTCCCCAGTGGACTACACACCATCAAAGACTTCCTTGTAGGTTGAATTACCAAGAAGGCTCCCTCGTAGGTCACCAATACACTCCTTAACAAGTCATTCTCCCTAGTGGATCTTTCACCAAGGACTTTCTCGTAAGTTAGAACACCAAGGACACTTGTGCACATATCCTTTGGGAATTGAATATGCAGGCATAGATATCATACAAGTTAGAAGAGAAAGTACAGTACTTTTGCACATATCCTCCAAGAATTGAGTGTGCAAGCACATACCTTATGCAAGCCAGAATCTGTACACATATCTCGAAGGAATTGAATATGCAGGCACAATAGAAAAGGTAGAAATAAAGATAGAGACCAAAGTCACCCTGAGGCAAAAGCCTCACAAGAAAATGTAGAGATAGAGATGGAAGACAAGAGGTGAAAGCCACCTGGAGAAGTTTGAGGTAAGAGCCCAAAATGGACACCACAGAGATGTATGCTTTTAAGCTCGTAAGAGCACCTTGTTTGTTTGGTTGATAGTTGTGGTCATTGGCCATGTTTGTTTTTTTGTTTTTAAGTGACTCTGGGATAGTGAGTCACTCGCATTTTGCTTGCAATTGGCAAAACAGGTTTTGGGATAGTGAACCTATTGCTCGTTTCCCGAGTAACAAAAGTGGGAGTTCGGACATACGAATCCCATGCAACTCTACAAAGTTTCATCCCGCCACATGTATGCATGTTGTGTGCCGTGTGCATGGATTAGGCCCAAACCGTACATCGAAGTAAAATATTTTGTCTCTTATTCTTTTGATTCTGTTAGCAGAGCTTACAAATCAAAAGATGGGCATCTGTAGATGACAGGCCAAGAATGTATTAACCCCTTGTGATGAATTAACAAATTAATTAGCCAAATTAATTAATTAATTCAATTAGTATGCAATATGCGTGATAGTACAAACAAATCACCAATTAACTAAATGAGTGAAAATTTAATTAACACAGTGATTTGTTTACGAATGGAGAAAACCTACAAGGTAAAAACCCCACCGGGTGATTTTAAGGTCACCACTCTTGAGAATTCACTATTAGCATAACAAGCAGTTACAAGTAAAGGAATCTCAGTATCTTATACCAACCTACAATTCAACCCTACCCTAATACCCAATTGGACTTGTTCTGTAGTGACAATCTCTCCTTGTAATGCACGGCTCCCAGTACGTGACTAACCAATTCGATGTGCGGATCCCAGTACGCGGCTTACTCACCAACTTGAGAAAGATGTTGGCTGCAAAGTTCTTTAGTTCATCATACGATAAAGATCATGAAACTCCTTGGTTACAAAACTCTACAGTGTACAAACATAGCAGCTTCTTTAAGAGAAAGATGAATTAGGGAAAATTCTATCTCCGGTCACAATTTGCATGAACACAACTTTGCTTCACACTTGCGCAACCTTTGATGGCCCTTAAAACAGTCCTTATATTTGTTTAGGGTTGTGAGAAAAGAAAGCTCAAACATGTATTCATGGATTGGATTGAAATCAACTTTGAAAAACTGAACTTCATAAACCTCGATAGATAGCTTATCTATCGAGCTAGCTGTCGAGCTTTAAAATTCAGCACATCTTCACTTGTTTCTTAGACAGACTTACGTGGCTTTAACACTTAATCTTGAAACCTTGTTCCTTGAAGCATTGAACACATCCTAGATCTACCCAATTATAAGTAAAATGCGTTTTGTCAAAGGATAGCCAATTTTAATTTGATATATGTTCCTAACATTAAATCACATATGTCCTAATAGTAGACACCGCATTTTGTACTCCTTATGACTTGGGCCCTCGTTCCCCAATGATGGTAAAATTCTAAAGCCCAAGGTTGGTTTAGGGCTCAATCAAATTAAAATTGACTAGAGGAAGGTTTTTATGGAAAATATAACTCTTTTATGTGTTGAATAAAATTATTTTTAAAAATAAAGGCCACGGAAAACCTAGGGCATGTGTATGTAGACACATGTATGTGTATGCATACCCCAAACCTGCGAACGCAAACTTTATGCATGCGTACACATACACAGGCATGTGTATGCATGCTAGGCCTCTAGAAACTATGAAAGGCAAGTTTTCTGTGTTAAAGTTGAGGTTTGGAATGAATCCCACATCATCTGGGAGCCATTCCAAACCCCCATTTTCTCAATACAAAAAGTCAAACACGGTACCTTTTCAAAACACATTGAAAATCCTAAGAGAAAACTTAAGATTCACTAGAAATAGTGAATCAAAGAGAGTTTTTCACAAAACATTCTCAAGTCAGTATTTTTCTTATTAGTGCCTTTTCCTGGATTTGACCTTTGAGTTTTGAAGTTTAATAATCATTTTTGTTTGGTTGTGAATAGATTGATTGAGGAGAACGGTCAAAATCAAGCTTGAAAAGTTTTGTATTTGAGGTATTGAGTTCTAAACCTTTCTTTTCTTTTCTTTTTCTTTTTTTTTTTTTTATATTTTGCTTTTTATTATTTTTTCTTGTTTTATTTATGTTTTAACATGCTTAGGTTGCCTAGGGTTTAGTAGCTTTCTATTTTAAAGTATGTTAGGTTGTTAGATTTATGGTTTTAAGTTCTGCTCTATTTCTTGCTTTGCTGTGTTTCTAGGCTAGGATTTTGAGGTGTGTACAGTACACTAGTCAAGGCATGTGAGAATGCTAACATGGCTAGATCTGGACCTTACACATGGAATGGCTATGAATAAAGGAGAGGAATCGTTGGCTGGGGGAAAGGATCTTTGTTCCATGCCAATAGTGTGACCATCTTGGGGAAGAGTGAGATTTGCACCTGACATGGACACCTAGCACTAATAAAAGGGAGATTATGACCTCCTGTAGTTAGAGGCTATGAAATCTCTCCCTTTTATTGGCTGTGCTTATGCTAGACCACTGTTAAGGACATGTGCATCACTCTTAATACCCATGATGTCCCTCTCCTTGTCCAAGGATTACTCCCCACGTAGTGACAGGGTCACTTTTCACGCCTCTACCCTGACCTTGGCGTGCTTACTCTCTCTTCTCCAGCTATTACATAATATAGTAGCTGTATTAGGGTTCAAATGAGGGAATCACAGTTTGACACTTGTCTTTTGTACCTAGCAATATTCCTCGGACTATAAGAGGAGCATGTTGCTGGACCATTAGGGCAAAAACCAGGAGAGAACATTAGATAAAATAGTAGAAAGTTTATAAGGAAGTGAGATAGAGAAAAGGCTTGTCTTTTAGGAAAAATATCGTCATTGTACAAGGAAAACTTCCATTTTTCACATAATAGAGAGCTTGAAGGAGTAAGGGACATTCACCCTTGCTCACCCGTGGTTTTTCACCCATTCTTATGGGTTTTCCACGTACTTTCCTTGTTTTCTTTGCTTTCCTTACAACACTTTCTTTTTCTCTCGACTATATGATGTTAAAGCTTTCATTTTTGTCACTTACAAGCTTTTTTTTTATCAAAATGTACTATTAGATAGCTCGTCCATTTTTCATACGAGTTCACAAATCTAACTTGCACATGCATTTTTGGCAACTCCACTGGGGAGAATCTCTGGTTATTCTTCCTTTTAGTTGTATACCATCTATTCTTTTGCATTCTTATGTTTAGATATCTTTCTCCTTGGTCATTTGATGCCTCCAAGAAAGAAAAACGTAGGTGCTGAGGCTGGTTCAAAAGAGAACTAGCAAGCAGAAGTAAGTGTAGACCATATCTCTATGCACAGTAAAGGCTCAGAACCATCTGAAGAGGTCAGACAACCTGGTAATAGAGACCTCATGGCAGGCATTGAGAACCTTTAGCATTCTTAGGCCTTTACGTGGGAGGAGCTCCAGTCCCTATGCCTGAGGACAATTACCCCTCAAACCCCACAAGGTGGCCAAGGACCTCAGGGAGAAACTGAAAGGTTGAATCTTGATCCTCTTGTTAACCAAAGGTTATCCTCACTAACCGAGGGACCTCAGGCATCTCCTTACCTAACTAGGGAAGACATTGTAGCCATTCTGCTCGAGGATAGAAAAGCATAGAGATTTGATTACATCGATACAAGATCTCCTAATCCTGAAGTGATGGGTAGGAAACCTTATCCTATGAACTACACACCTCCCATTTTCCCCAAATATGATGGCATAGTTTGGAATGCCAGAAAGCATATCATAAGGTATGTGGATGCCTTGATAGCTTATTCCCATAACCACGAGTTAAGGCTCATAGAGTTCTCCAAATCTTTGGAAGGTTGTGCCTTCACCTGCTACACTGGCCTTTTGCCAGGGTCAGTTTTGAGTTGGAATGACATGGCTACCCAATTCATGAAGAAGTTTTTCACTTTGGATGAGAAGCTTTCTTTATCATATCTGCTATAGGAAAGGCAGAGGGTATATGAGGGGTTACTGGACTACATTTGAAGGTTCAGAGACCTCTCTTTGATGTGCTATGATCCTGTGGAGGAAGAAAGATTGGTGGACATCTACATTGCTGGCATGTTGTATGAGTATCGTCCCTACTTAGAGAACTTACAGATCTCAAGTTTTACAAGGTTGGTAAAAGCATCTAGGAGAGTGAGCATGTCAATGAAGAAGCCCTCCAAAGGTTCGACTTCATAAACCACAAATACCCTGAGATAGACTTGGAAGCGGGAGAGCAAAATGGTGGAGGTAGCTATGGTGGAAGAGCCAAAGAAGGTCGTCAAGGGTAGAAAGAGAGAGAGAAGTGGCATTCCTCCTCCCTTTTCTATCTCGGCAGAAGAGTTATACAGTATCCTTGAAGCCTGGGTGAAAGATGGCGTGGTAGTCCTGCCTAAGTGCAAGCGTGAACCAACAAAAGAGAAAAAGTGAGGTGCGCTTTACTGTTAGTACCACAGAAGGATTGATTACCACACTATGGACTACTATGCTCTGGGAAACATATTCCATGAGAAAGTAGCTAAGGGTGATTTGGTCATTAAAAATGGAAAGCGTGGAGATTAAAGAATGTACAAACCCGAAGTGGCAAAGACTTTCTTCATAGGATGTAAGGACCCTATAAAAGAAGAGGCTAAGAATATAGCCAGCAGCAGTGTTGCACCTATGCCATTGTAGGATGAAGAGATGACATTGCGAATCCAATAAGATGATAAAGTGCATGCCTTTCTCAAAGGGATGGGCCTTAGGCAATTGGCTAGAAGAAAGCCAGCTCAAGCCTTAACTTGAGTGGTGGAAAGGAGCCAAGAAGTAGCTGCCTCCAAGGGAAGTGTGTTGCAGGTGGCATATTAAGAGACCAGGGAATCAATGACCTTCTCTCCTAGAGATTTAGCCAACAAGGTTATGGATGGCGAGAGGTCCTTGTATGTTACTGCTTTCTTGAGAGCTTCTTAGATTAAGAGGGCCCTAGTAGATACTGGTGCCTCCACTAACATTCTACCCCTCCCGATATTGGATGCTTTGGGCATTCTATGAGAAAGAATCATTCGAGAGTCACTCCAAGTGGCAGGGATAGGATCAACAGCATATACTAGGACATGTATCCTTAGACTTGAGGGTAGGACCTATCAGAGCATGCACTCTCATGCATGTGATGGATGGTGACATTTCGTACCATGTTATAGGGATAGGATCAGCAGCATACACTAGGACATGTATCCTTAGACTTATGGGTAGGACCTATCAAAGCACGCATTCTCATGCATGTGATGGATGGTGACACTTCATACCATGTTATTTTGGGCCACCCTTGGCTTAATGAACACAAAGCAGTAGCTTCCACATATCACTAATGTGTGAAGGCCATTTGGAGAGGAAGGCCAATGGCCATTGAGGCCATTAGGATGCCTTTTGATAGGGAAAAACTCCACAATGTAAAGGCAACCTTGTACCAAGAGTTCGAACCTGAATGAAAGAATAGGTCCCTTCCTTTCAATGGCACTATTTTTAAATAGGAGGAAGATGACGATGAGGAATTCATAGAATCTAAGAGGCCTCCTAAGATGGTCTACGAGTTTTGAAGATTAAAGGAAAGGGGTCGGGAGAATGGCGGGCCTAACCCCTTTTGCCTTGCTCAACAGCCAAGAAAGGAATGCATTGTTGGAGAACCTATCAAGAAAGCCCCTGAATGTATGAACGATGTCGTGAAGAATGTACAAGAAATCTCAACGAGGGAGGAAAAGAAAGAATGGTTAAGATAAGTAAAGGTTTACTAGAAGAGGAGAAGAGAAGATTAATAGCTTTGCTAAAAGAGTATAAAGATGTTTTTGCTTGGGACTATGAAGAGATACTTGGATTAGATCCAAAGGTGGTCACACATAAGCTGGATGTTGATCCTAAAGCTAAGCTTGTGAAGTAGCCATCAAGGAAATATCGCTTAGATGTTGAGGAAAAGATTAATGTTGAACTACATAAGCTTTTGAAGGCAAGGTTCATAGAAGAGATCAAATGTCTAGAATGATTGGCCAATATAGTTCTTGTGAAGAAGAAAGGCGGGCATATAAGAATTTTTGTGGACTTAGGGACCCTAATAGGGCATGCCCTAAAGATGGGTTCCCATTGCCCAATGTTGATATTCTAGTAGATGCAGCTGCTGGACACGAACGCTTTTCCTTCATGGATGGCTATAGTGGTTATAATCAAATTTTTATGGAGCCGTTAGATGCTCAGAAAACCACCTTCAGAACACCTTTTGGGAATTTCTATTACAAAATGATGCCTTTCAGATTGAAAAATGCTGGTGCCACTTATCAGAGAACCATGACTTGATCTTTGGTGACATGTTGCATAAGCAGGTGGAGGACTATGTGGATGATTTGGTGGTAAAGGCAAAGAGCTCGGTTGAACATTTGTTGCACCTAAGGCAGGTCTTTGAGAGGTGCAAGGAGTACAACTTGAGAGTGAACCCTTCCAAGTGTGCCTTTGGGGTGTCTTTAGGGAAGTTCTTAGGATTCCTTGTCCACAAGAGAGGGATTGATTTAGATCCCACAAAAGCTAAGGTAATAGCTGCTCTTACCCTGCCAGCAACCCTGAAGGAATTGAGGAGCTTTGTGGGAAAAGTATCTTACTTGAAAAGATTTATCCTCGGGTTAGCTAAGATCTTGGAACCTTTGGTCGAACAAACCAAGAAGGGAGTGGCCTTTGTGTGATGTGATCAATGTAAGAAGGCATTTAAGAAGATACAAGAAATTTTATCAGATCCTCATACCATGGTGGCTCCATCGCTTGGTAAGCCTCTCTTGCTATACAAGCAAATACAAAGCAATCACTGGGGGCTTTATTAGCTCAGGAGCAGGAAGGTATGGAGAGGCCAGTATACAACATTAGCAGGTTTATGAAGGGACCAGAATTGAGATACTCAACGGCTGAAAAGGTATGTCTTTCCTTAGCTTTTGTTGTGTCAAAGTTTAATCATTACTTTCTAAGGCATCGTGTATAGTTAATGACCAAGAGCAATCCTGTGAAGTACCTCCTAACCTGCCCTCAGTTGTCTAGGAGAATGGCTTAGTGGACCATTCTAATAGCATGCCATTATATCGAGTGCATAAGGCTATCTACCATTAAAGGGCAGGCAGTGGCCGACTTGCTAGCCGATGTCCTAGGGACCAGTGATTTCTTACTTCCCTAACAAGAAGTTTTGTTGACAGAGGAGCAAGAATGGTCTATGCACTTCAATGGTTTGTCTACATCCTAGGGAGGAGGGATAGGAGTAGTGTTGAAGTCACCAAGGAAGGCACACACATTTGCCTATAAGCTACGTTTCCCTGTTCAAACAACGAAGCAAAATATGAAGCCCTAGTAGTAGGATTGAAAGCTGCTAAGAGACTTGGCATAAGGAAATTAAATGTGTTTGAGGATTCTAAGTTAGTCATTAAGTAGATAGGGAGAATCTGTGGAGTGAAAAGTCCTAGCTTGGTTGCTTACAGGACCACACTGCCAGATCTAATGAAACACTTCACATCCATAGATTGCAAAGTGATTAACCGGAATGAGAACAAGTTCGTTGATTCACTGTCCACCCTAGCCACCAAGTCTGTGTTGAAGAAAGAGAAGATGACCCTCAGAGTGGAGAAACAACCTGGCTTGATCAAAGGCAGATTGTGCCCTCCAGAAGATTGGTGAGAACCCTTGTTAAAGGCAATGGTCCAGGGAAGGTATATTGGATTAAACCTGTCATCAAACATGAAGGACTTCCTCAAGATTAATGGGAATCTGTTTTTTAGAGAAGTCGAAGGGTTGCCAATGAAGTATGTCTCAAGATAAGAAGGGTTGACACGACTGTATAGGTTGCATCACTAGATATGTGGGGTAAACCTTGATGTTAGCCTATGCAGAAAAATGCAAAGTCTGAGGGTTTTTTGGCCAGAGATGGCCAGTGCTTTGCAAGACTTGTTCTATTATTCCCCCAGATGAAGCAAAAGTGCTGCACAGTGAAATATAAGAAGAAGATTGGCAGGATCTATACGTAAAATACCTTTCATGAGGTGTACTACTTGCTAATCGGTTAAAAATAGAAAAGCTGTTGTGATTAGTGACCTAAAATCCTATTGTATGCCATGTATGATATTATGTCCTATGTAATAAACTTGTTTTATTATTATCTAAAATAATGGTAACATGAATATTTGGACATTATCATATAGTCCATGAGATACATAGTATGTGATTTAGTCACAGAAGATATAAATCACAAGTACTTTGTAAACTCAGAATTTTAGTTCATAGTTGGTGATGAAATTGGGTATTTCATCTGTAAAGACTATAACATACTTCCTCCGTCCCACTTTTTTTGTCCTTTATTCTATTTTGAGATGTCCTAAAATATTGTTCTGTTTTTAAAAGTAAAAGTCATCAATTTACCAATGTTCCTATTATACCCCTATTAATTTACTAATTCAATTTTTTGATAAATTTTTTTAAAGGTAGTTTTGAAAACTTATACATTTTTAAAAGGTAGACAAGACAATAAATGATGTTCCCTTAAAAAGTTTAACTTTTCAAATAGGACAAAAAAAGTGGGAAGAAAGGAGTATCAAATAAGATGGTTTGTCTTGTTCATGGAAGTGGAGACTTATAGTTGATATGCTGATATGTTTTAAGAGTTAAGACATATTGAACTGGACCGCTATGAGATTTATTATTCTTCTAATAACTATCAAATGAATAATAAATCCCACAACTTCTATTTACATGAACTCTCAATCCTAAGAGAATAATGAACCTGATTATGAAATGTAGGTTACTTTGATATATCAGGAGTGAGATCTAAAGTTACGATCAAAACCTCAGTATGTTGGGTAGCCACATTTAATGTTGAAGGAACATATATTCTCAAGATAGAATTCATAATCTCTTAACGGAGATATAAAATATTCCCTTGAGATAAATTTAATGGGTTTGGTTATTCAGGATGTTAGGCCTAATTACTTTAGTAAGAAGTTACTAAAGTATATATTTATGAAATTGGATTTCATAAATATATGATGAATAATTTAAAGGATTAAACCAGGTACTCAAAGATTAAGATGTAGTAATCTTCAAAGTGGTAGTCAACATTCATGACTTTTTATTACTATGAATATTTTAATGAAGGGGTGAATGTATAATAAATTCTTGGGATATAATTTATTAATAAGGCCTAAAGTGCAATTATATTTATATAGTGATATTAAATATAATTAATGGTAATTTTGGGCTTGTCAAGAGTTAACAGAAAAGCCCAAAACCCATTGGACCTAGAGTCTTATTTGTCCCTTTTGGTCCCACTCCAAGCCACATACTAAAGCCCAATTGGAAAAACCTAAAAGGCTAGTCCAATTAGATAATCAGTTATATATAAGGAGATAAACATACAAAATTTAGTAATGCATGGTAATGTATGAAATGATATGCATGTGAGTGTAACCCACTCTCTTATTCTCCCTTGAATATATACATGTAAACTGATTGAGAGACCATATTTTTTGGGCATAAGTAGAATTGGAGTGAAGATTAAAAGTGTTCCCAAGTACTTCTAATCTTTGGTTTTGAATTTCGCCACATCAAGGTACGCTCTCTTGTTCTTAAATTTTGAAATTTACATAGTACATGTTATCAATTGCGAATGAAGTAGATCCATTAATTTTTCGCTGCATATGTTTTGTATGTGATACAAACTATGTTTTTCCAACAGAAGCTTCCAAGGGAAATGGTTAGTGTGCATTCCCAACAAAGAAGTAAAGGGTATTCTCTCTGATTTGCACGAGGGAGAGCTAGCAGGACACCCTAGTGGCAGAAAGCTCTGGCAAATGACTTTGCACTAGGGATACTACTGGGTCACCATGCAAAGAGATGCCCAAGATTTCACCAAGAAGTGTCAAGAATGTTAAAGACGAGGAGATGAAAAACACACCAGCCACCAATGCTTTCACCCAACTATGGCACTATATCCTTTCCACAGTTGGTGACTGGATTTCATAGGTCCTATAAATCCCCTTTTTGAAGGATGTGCCTGGATATTGGTAGCCACTTAGCTATTTACAAAGTGGGTAAAAGCTGTGGCCATGAAGAAAGCAATAGGTAGCTTAGTGGCTAATTTTCTGAAGGAAAATAATATGTCGTTTTGGGATACCAAGAAGATTCATTTCTGAAAATGGTACGCCATTCCTAAATAAGGATGTGTGTCATAGCAACAGGTAGCTTAGTGGCTAATTTTCTGAAGGAAAATAATATGTCGTTTTGGGGTACCAAGAAGATTCATTTTTGACAATGGTACGCCACTCCTAAATAAGGATGTGTGTCGTTTAACAAAATGGTACTCCATAGCTCACATGACATCAGCACCCTATTATCCCAAAGGAAATGGCCAAGCTGAGGCCTCTAACAAAAGATTGCTAGAGATATTAGGAAAAATGGCTAAAGAGAATAGAAAAGGATGGAGAGAGGAACTTCCTACAACTTTGTCGGCTCACAGAATAGCCAAATCACAAGCTATAGGAGTCTCACCCTTTTCCTTATTCTATGACACAGAGGCCATTATCCTAATAGACTTAGTAAGGCCAGCAGTGAAGAGATGGGATACCCAGAGAAGACATTTTGGAGGTTGTAGACACTGCATTTTCTACCCCTTATGACTTCAGCCCCTGTTCCCCAAATATACTCGCTCCATGCGTGTAAATGCAAAGACAAAAGAAAACAAACCAGTAGACAAGCAAAGAAACAAATAGAAGGAAAGCATGCTAAAAGACGAGCTAGCAAAAGATGTCAAACGGGGACAAACAAACATGTTATCAAACAAAAGGGGGGTGTCTTAGGAGGACAAATGTAAGTTTCGATCAAGTGTCCATAGTTCCATTAGATTGAAGTATGGATGACACACAGACTCATGCATAAACATGTAGGCAAGTGTGCAAAGAAGTAAAGAAAACCAAACAGGTGGTGCAAAGCAAGCAAGGCAAGCATATCAACATCGCACGGAGTGGAGAAAAGTGTGTATCAAGCACACCAACACCACAGAGGTGCATCTCATAGGTGGTTACATCCAAACAAACCTTAGGAGGGATGGATATAACCACACAAGCAAGCCTACGGGGAGCACAAAGCATAGCAAAGTCTAGATCTAGAAAGGCTAACATGGAGATAAAGCATAAAAGTGAGCAAGCATGTTAGGTTCTAAGAAATTAGGAAACCACACAAGCAAGCCTACGGGGAGCACAAAGCATGGCAAAGCCTAGATCTAGAGAGGCTAACATGGAGACAAAGCATAGAAGCGAGCAAGCATGTTAGGTTCTAAGAAATTAGGAACTAATGTATTAGAACTTCAATGTGTATATGTTGGCAAACCATGATCAAAACATTTAGTCTAGATTTAGGCTACTCAAAGTGTGTTATGTGTAAAGTTGAAATCGAGTAATTGCAGGAAATTACTATTCAATTTCTGCAAGGCTCGATCAATCAAAAATTAGACTCGATCGATCGAAGCTCTTGCAGATTGTTTTTCTGTAGAATTTTCCAACTCAACCCAAGCCCATATGACGTGTAGGGTTTTATGTTTTGCTTCAAGTATAAAAAGAAAAACCCTAGCCACATTTTAATGGTTGTTGATATGCTGTGTGTGTGAATCTCTTGTGAGATCTAGAAGTGTTTACCTTTATACATACTTAGAGTTATCAAGATCAAGATTAATGTCGAGAGTTTGGTGATCGTTTCAGTTGCTATTTCAAGAGCTTAAAGAAAAACACAAGTGGGAGTACTTGTGGTTGTTGTGGATCAAGGAAAGAAGTAGTCCGTGGATTCGGAGCTGTCACGTGGTCGTGGTAGTAAGTTTTCTACTCGAGGTAGCAGTAGGATGTTAGTGGTCTAAGTTGTTATTGTAAAATTTCAATTCTTTCATAGTGGATCTATTTTATCTTGAGGATGGCTAGTTTAAATCCTCCCTAGGTTTTTTACCGGTTTGGTTTTCTTAGGTTATCATATCATTGTGTTCTTTATTTTCCGCATTGTTTACATGATATGATTTACTTATGTTAACTTAGATTTGAATAATTTACCTAAGTAATCACTTGGCTAAATAACTAGGTTAAACAACTTGTGTTTTAAGGGGTCTAAAAACGTACAAAGCAAACATAGACATGTATGAAGGAAACGATCCAAACCCTTTAATGTAGACCTAGGTATGCAGATGTAAGCCTAGACCATAGGATCTAGATCTACACCCCACCAATAAGGGCCAAAACATGAGAAAGAGAGATATCAAGGGACAAAAGGGCTATAAAACCACATGGCATAGCAACCAACAAAAATCTAAGCACACAAGCATGGCATGGAGCACATAAAAACATAGATCTAAGCATAAACATGGCAAAGAACACATAGGCATGTAGATCTAAGAATAAACATGGCAAGGAGCCTAAATCATGTGGATCTAAGTGCAAACATTAAATTCAGACATATCCTAGCCCATGAAGGTTAGGTCAACAACATCAAAGTGATAAATCATGGCATAAGCAAGAAAACATGCTAGGAAAACCAAAAAAGACATGCTAGGAAGCAAGAACATACTAGGGAAAGAAATAATGCATATTATTGAACAAGAAAAAACTATAAAAAGAAAAGGGTGTGGATTGTAGCTAAAAAGCTACATCCACACCCTTATACCTCAAATCCAAGGTATCGAGCCAAGGATAGGAAGACTAGGTGAAAGAACACTACCTTGTGATTGTAGAGAACAGATGAGAATCTAAGGTGTTTTATGGAGTTTGGCTGTGTTTGAAGGTGTTTGGGAGAGAAATTAGATAGAGGAGAGAGAATTTGCCCAGAAACTACCCAAAATCTTCTTTTCTTTTTTTACAAAATGAGGGGTTTGGTGGTATTTATGGACCTTGGCATGCCTCCCGAGGCTTGGTGCACCTTGTGGGTGCATCGGGTTAGGCTAGTGGCCTTACAAGGTGTGCCAAGTCAACCCGGCTAACATCAGCAATTTTGTCTTTTTCCCATTTTTCGGTTCTGACTTCAATCACATATTTGAAGGCCTTCCCAAACACAGATTAAGCTGAACTTGGTGTCCTTGGAAAGTTTTGGTTTCTAATTTCTAGAACACTAAAGAAATTGAAAATCCGATGGTAGAATCAAAAGTTATGGCCTCAGGAAGCATGCTAACGCACTTTGCACGGTTTTCTAGATATCTCAATTGTTTTAACTCTGATTTCGACCCATGAATAGTAGTTGGAAAGGGAATTTGTTAATCTTCGTAATGGCATTAGTCCTAACTTGTTCTGATGGTCGAATCAAAATTAGGGTTTCTAATACCCCTAGGAGTCAACCTCAGATAAAACTTGGTCAAAGTTGACGAAAATCACTGAGTAGTTCGGGTTTGATGTAGAAACATGAAAAATTTTGTTTTGGGAGGATTTTGACCTTGTTTGACTCTCAGCCAACTCAAGGTTAAGTAGGGGCATTTTTGTCAATTTGATCAGAAAATGCACTTTATGTGCTTCAATGCCCAAACGGGTTGCGCCACATCAATCTAAATGTTTTCGCAGCCCCTCGGAGAATAGTTATTATTTTTGGAATTTTCAAGATCTGGCACGCAAATTGAGGCAGACAAAATACGATATCTACAACATTTTATGGCCCTTTTGGCCTATCATCCCTTTTCTTACATTAATAATTAAAATTAAACATTACAACTACAAAACAAAAGACTTACAACCTAAGGCCAATAATATGGCCTACCTGTATAAATAAAAACAAAAAAAGAATTACAGGCTTAAAGGCGGCAGTTTAAGGAGAGTGAGGTTTGTAGGAATCCTCATCTGCCTTAGAATCAGAATCTTCTTAAGGGTAGTTCATAGCCATGTCTTCCTCCTCTTCTTCCTCCACCTTACCTTCATCATCTCTAGAGTCGGAGTCATCAGAAGAATCTGACTCCTTTGATTAAGAATCAGATTTGTTGGAGGCTAATGTGCTTGAGTTAAAGCCTGCTTTAAAAGCTTTGTGCCTTATCTTGTGCCTTGAAGTAGCCCCCATGAAGGAATTGTAGGCTTCATCCTCAGCATCCTTTTCGGCCTTTAACCGAAACTCTTCGGAGTCTTCCCCTCCTTGTTCTTCATTCCCTTCCCATGGTTGAACTTCTTGAGGAAGGAAGACTTGAGGGGGAAGGGGAAAGATTGGAAAAGGGAGGGGAGGAAGAAGGGGAATAGGTTTAGGACTAGGTGGTGGTGCATTATTAATATTGGAAGAACTTGAGTCATTGCTCGAGGAGGTGGAGCCATTTGGTGGAGAGTTGGAACTTGCAGAAGAAAAGCTAGCCATTTTGTTGACAATGGAAAAAAAAATTTCTCTAAAGAAGAAAATGGTGTGCAGCTACAAAAGGAATGAAGAATAAAGGGAGATCTTTTCCTTTTTAAATCACCAACCAGAGTAAGGTGAAAATACACGACATTTATGAAGAGTAATGTCTATTTGCTAAGCGCAGGAAATGAAGCGAGGCCAAAACGACTAGAAACACCTACAGAAGCCACGTGTCCAGTTTCAAACATCACAAGGCATAATTGCTTAAGCATTGAAGTCTAATACAATGTGACTATCAAAGACTTTAGCCACCAAGTGCCATTGATAGTCAGGGGGTTAATGTACAGTACACTAGCCAAGGCCTATAAGAATGTTGACATGGTTGGATCCGAACCCTAACCATGGAATGGCTGTGAGCAAAGGAGTGGAAATGTTGGCTGGGGGAAAGGATCTTTGGTCCATGCCAATGGTGTGACCATCTTGGGGAAAAGTGAGATTTGCACCTGACATGGACACCTAACACTCACAAAAGGGAGATAGTGACCCTTTATGGTCGGAGGTTATGAAATCCCTCCCTTTTATTGGTTATGCTTGTGCTGGACCACTGTCAAGGACACGTGCATCACTCTTAATGTCCCTAATGCCCCTTTCCCTGGCCAAGGATTACTCCCCACATAGTGACAAGGTCACTTTTCTCACCGTTATCCTAACCTTGGCGTGCTTACTCTCTCTCCTTTAGCCACTACATAGTATAGCAGCTATAGTAGGGTTTAAGTGGGGGAATCATGGTTTGTCTCTTGTCTTTTGTACCTAGCAACATTCCTTGGATTATAAGAGGAACATGTTGTTGGACCATTAAGACAAGAACCAGGAGAGAACATTAGAGAAAAGAGTAGAAAGTTTATAAGGAAGTGAGGTAGAGAAAAGGCCCATCTTTTAGGAAGAACGTCATCATTGTACAAGGAAAACTTCCATTTTTCACATAATAGAGAGCTTGAAGGAGTAAGGGACATTCACCTTTCTCATGGTTTTTCACAATTTCCTAAGGCTTTTCCGTGTACATTCCTTGTTTTCTTTACTTTCCTTGAAACGCTTTCTTTTTCTCTCAACTATATGATGTTAAAGCTTTCATTTTTGTTAATTTTGAGCTTTTTCATCAAAATGTACTGTTAGATAACTCATCTGTTTTTCATATGAGTTCACAAATCTAACTTGCACGTACAAGGTGTGTATGCGTACGCATACAGCTGGGCATGTGTATGCATAATCAAGCCCAGAAACCTTAATTCAACATTTTCTGCTTCTGTTTCTTTATTCTGTTTATATCATATGCATCTGTTTTATCTTATTTCATGCTTCTTGAGTCTCTGTTCCTCTGTTTACTTGTTATTTGTTCTTCATACGTTAGATTAGGGTTTCCCTATAATGTTTTCTTTAATATACCATGAACATGCATTCACAAGAACATGCATTTTGGATTAATATGTTTATTTGATACTTTGATACTATGCTTAGATGTTTGGGTTATATTTGATGTTAATACCTTCTGACATATCTATATTTCTACCCTTGTTTTTTCTTGTTTGCTTGCTACCTTGGATGAGATAATATGATATGCATGATAGATGTATAGGCTTGATGTGAGTTGCCATGATAGATGTATGTTAGGGTTTTGGGATGATTGATGCCATGTTGATTGTTAGATGAATGTTAGTATGTGTGTTTGAGGTTAGGATGCAAAATTGAACATGCCTTTAATGAGACTAAGAAATAAGACACAATGAGTGGAAGCCGACCTAGGGGTCAGGTATGGTTGGGTGCCTAACACATTCCTATCCCCATACCTAGACTCTGAACCCATACTCTAGTAGTAAGATCGGTCATTCCATGTAAGAGCACTATATATATGGTTCCTAGACCTAAACTAGATGGCGACTCCAACATCTTTTTCTCTGCCCCGGTCCACTCGGTTGAGGAGTACTTCTCCACGCATTGCGCCCACAATGGGGAATCAAAACTTAAACACCATAACAAGCTATAGTGACCAAGTATCAAACTTGCACAATTTATTTGTAAGGAATATAAGGTAGAAGTTTCACAATGGGAGACCTAAACAACCAATTAAGAAGAAAAGATGGATGATATAATATATAGAGATACATAAACTATTTTCCCAAGGTACAGGGAGTAGGCAAAAAAAGCTAAAGTAAAACTTGGCTCTATTCAGCTCCTGTAACTTTCTCTTTCTTGTTCTTCTCTAGTATTTTTTCTCAATATTTTCCAATCCCTTCTCTGTTACACCCTCCTCCCCTTTTATAGGCATTTTTCCTTCCCTTATCTCCTCAGCTGGCCTGCTTCCAGCTGGATTTTCGAGATATTTGTCACATTACCCCTCTGTTCTGCCCCTCTTTCATCATGAAATAGGACTTTTAGGGTGTTTGCATTGTTCAGGTTGACCTATATGCATTTAATGTAGAAGAGATTAGGTAAATAACCGCTCATTAATGCGGAGGTGATCGCCTCTGTGATTCTTATCCTTTCAAGGTGTTTCTCGAGGCGAATCTAATGGAGGTGGCATCTCGGATTAAAAAAGGAATCGGTTGCCCACGGTCCCTCTTGTGTACGCCGAAGGACCATCCATGCTTGTTACCTTGGATAAGAGTTTCGATATTGGTGGTTAACTTGAATCTCCACGTGATCTATTATGGGGAGTTTCCCTTTACTCTTCAGGCGCTCTTGCTTCTACCCACATTTTTGGGCCTGGCCCATCTCTTAAAGTATGACCTTCTCAGCCTTTGGGCCTCGACCTAGAATCAAGTTCACCCCCCCCCCCCTTCCCCTGTATTATCCATTAACAAATGCCCTAATTACTCTTGTTAACTGGATCATTTGATGAAATGTAGTATTAAATAGATAATATAATGTGAGGTATTTTGAAAGATGAGTATGTAAAAAAATAATTTAGGTTCTAATGTTAAAATAGACATAAATTTTTACGGATGTGAATTCTAAAAATATAAATTAAGCAACTATAAGAGAAATTGCATTAGATCGTGCATAATCTTGCAAAATACAAAAAATAGTCCATTTTACACATTTTGAGCCCAAAAAAACCCACATCAGTGGAGGTAAAATTGTGCATAAATGCACAAGTGCTGCAGTAACAGTGCATATATGCACGGTTACTGTAACTCGTGCATTTAATCTTTTAGTATTTTTTAGTAGTGTTGGGTTTGTAAGAGAGAGGGGTTGTGAGTGAGGAAATAATAAAAAATTGTAAAAGAATGAATATTTTATTGAATAGATGTGTAGAATAAATAGACTAATGTGGATGTTTTGTAAAAATGAGTGTGTAAAATAGAAAAAAGTAATTTTTGTGCAAAATAGACAAAAATTTTACATGAGATAATGCTGTTGCTCTAACAAGTCCTAATTTGAGGGTAGAAATGAGTAAATCTCACGTGGGTAGGTTTTTTTTAGCAAAGGGTGACTTTTGGTTTTGGATACCTAAATTCAACCATTTCCCTATCTTACGTAATCTGTTAACAATTCTTAAAGCTTTATTTACATATATATATATATATATATATATATATATATATATATATATATATATATTCAATTTATTTTTTTAAAGTAAACTCCAAAAGGGCGAGTCTTTTGACTCAATATTGTAAAAATTAGAGTTTATTGGATTTATGTATACTGTGCAAAGTTTTTTAGCTAAATGAGGAGAGATGCAAATTTCGGTATTGGTGATGCGAAAATACAACTAAAAGAAGAGAGAGAAACTGACAAATCTGATATAATTTTGGTATTTCGGTATCCATGTTGTTGAAATTCAAGAAAAAGTTGGAGAGAGAAACTGACATCAATTTCGTCAGTTTTTTTTTTGTTACTTTCCGTTTGGTTAGTTTATTCATAGTTTATTTTTATTTTTAAAAAATGATAAGCGCAGACCAGGGGGATTGAACCCTTACGCAAGGGTTGTTCCACATAAGAAGCAACTAGCAGACTACCGCACAATTTGTTCAATCTATTGGGGAACTAAATTAATTTATTCTAAACCTGGTAGGTATTTTCAAGTTTTCAAAAACACAAAAAAAAACACACATTTTTTTATATACTTTCCAAAAATTGATAGTTATGATAACAAGTGTAGGGGTAAAGTACCCAGATTATACAATGGGTCTTGGACCCCATATAGAATTCGACCACGTCCGAGGAGAAGGTGTGAGCACCAAAAGGGCTCCCGGCCATATTCTTATGGGTCCAAACTTGTTTAAAAGGCGGTCCGAGGAGGAATGTCTCCTCGGACGTACCAAGTATGGCTCAAACATACACCCTGCCAGCTATAAAGATTCGCTCTAACGAGTATTAGTAGCAGGGATGAGTCCCACAAGCCCGTAAGAGGGAAGAAAGTATAGGATGTCAATGGAGAGACTACAACTGCCACATTAAATGCATGACAGCTACTTTTCTGGCCGCATTAATGTGGAGAGGACTTGGGAATAGTGTTACCTTGGCTACTACAACTCACAGAAAGATGGGGGAGATGTCCGATGGGACGGACACTCAAGTGAAGGTCCAGATGATCAACAAGTGTAAGGTTCTGATGACTTCAAGGGGGCTATATAAGAGAGGGGAGTCCCCATGAAGAAGGAGACCGGAAAAAGGAGGAACTGAGAAAAGAAGAAGAAGAGAAGAACCATAGCCTTAGACCAGAGACAGAGATACACCCCATACGTCTCCTCGGACCGTATATCTAATGGACATGAAGGAGATTTTCTTATTTTCGATTGTTGTATGGCCCAAAGCTAACTAGCACGCACTTCGTTAGGGCCTAGTTCTGTAACCCACTCTCTACAAATTCATTGTTTAGGGCTCATTGGGCCAGAACCCCATAATTGTTAGGCCTGGACCCCAAACTGTGACCTTACAACAAGAATAGTAAATTCAAATTATAGTTCATCCACAATGATATCAAAATTAATTAATATTAACTAAATAAAAATAACAATTGAAATTGTTTTTTTTTTTTTTTGAAGGTTAATGATTTACATTCATCATAATTCGGAATTTCGACATTTTTCAATTACAAAAATACCTAGGGTGTGATGAGATTTAGGCATTTATGGGTGAAATAATTTTTTTCGCATAATTCTCATCACACCCTAGTTATTTTTGTGATTGAAAAATGTAGAAATTCCAAATTATAATGAATGTGAATCATTAGCCCTTAGGAAAAAAAATAGAAGGGTTTCTAACTACGCGCGTGATAAGTATTAATAATCCCAACCATACAAAACTTGAGGATAGTACTGTAAAAATACCTAGAGTTGTGATAAAAAAAAAAATTATTTCACCCACAAACGCACAATATTCATCATATGTATTTTATGATTACAAAATGTAGTAATCTCTTAAAAAAATAGAAAGCCTCTAAGAAGCGCGTGATAATTACGGAATACTAGCCTTTGAGCACGCACTTGTACGCGTGCTTAGAGACTTTTCTATTTTTTTTTTTTGGTAAATATTAATAATTTACATCCATTGTAATTTAGAATTACTATATTTTTCAATCACAAAAATACATAGGGCTGTGATAAAAACATTATTTCAACCACAAACGCATAACACTCATCACACCCCTAGGTATTTTTTGTGATTGGAAAATATAGTAATTCCAAATTATAATAGATGTAAATTAATACATATTAAAAAAATGTATTTTTTTAATTTTTACTCTTGAAGTAAAATATTATTTTCCAAAAATTTAAACTATATTACCAATTTTAATCTATTTATAATGAGCCATATGAATTTTCAAAAGGAAAAAAAAAAGTCATGGAAAAATTATGCTATACAACTCAAGACACATCATGCAAGTATGACTTGTATTGCCAACTTTGATTACTAAAAAAATTCTTATGATATACTATTAAAATAATATAAAATAAATAACAAAATTTATCTTAAATTTAAAAATATTAACAATATCATCTTCTTTCTTAATTCATGTAATATGTTTGTAAAATATTCAAATTTTTTTCGATAATTATTTAATTAGACAAAGTTTAGTTACAAAATTGGTTGTAACCTTACTCAATAAAATAAAATATTACTACATATTTTGATAATTTAACCATTGAATTGTATGTCATTTATGCTTTTAATACACATGTCAAATTTTGTGTCAATCGAATATTATTTACTATATGATCTATAAGCTTATATTTTATGCATAATTTTAAACTACAAAAATTTTCAATTTTAAACAATTTATTGATGATATAGTTATTGATCTTTAATTTTCTAAAATTTTTGTAAGCATGGAGGATATAAGAAGAAGATGTAATCCATTGTTGAATTTGTCAAAATTCACCTCCAATAAAAATTTATTGAGTAAGGTTATAACCATAAGCTACAACTCATTTTGTAACTAAATTTTGTCCTTTTTAATTAAGGTTACTAGTTTTTGCAAAATTGTTATTTTTATTTAGTTAATATTAATTAATTTTGACATTATCGTGGATGAACTATAATTTCAATTTACCATTCTTGTTATCATAACTATCAATTTTTGGAAAGTATATAAAAAATGTGTGTTTTTTTTTTTTTTTTGTGTTTTTGAAAACTTGAAATACCTACCAGGTTTAAAATAAATTAATTTAGTTCCCATATAGATTGAACAAGTTGCTCGGTAGTCTATTGGTTGCTTCTTATGTAGAACAACCCTTGCGCAAGGGTTGAATCCCGCTGCGCTTATCATTTTTTTAAAATAAACTATGAATAAACTAACCAAACGGAAATCTAACGAAAAAAAAGATCTAACGGAAATTGAATTTCGGCAACCCAACTAATGAAATTGATGTCAGTTTCTCTCTCCATCTTTTTCTTGAATTTCGACAACATGGATATCGAAATACCAAAATTATATTAGATTTGTCAGTCTCTCTCTCTCTTCTTTTACTTGTATTTTGGCATCACTAATACCGAAATTTGCATCTATCCTCATTTAGCTAAAAAACTTTGCACAGTATATATAAATCCAATAAACTCTAATTTTTACAATATTGAGATAAAAGACTCCCAAAAGGGCACCATATATAATAATTTTGATATAATAAAAGGATGAAAATATACATTATTAACGAATTTTGAGGAAGAAAAAAAATGATGATATCATTTAAATCAAGATCACCAAGAGCGAGGGGAGAAAAAAAGGGTGAGAATGGTTATAAATGAAGCTGACTTGAGTCAATAGGGCATCAAATCGAATTGGTAAGAAAGATATTCCTGAGGATTCTTGCAAGTACATGACACAGTCTAAAGACTCTAAACCTAGCATGAGATGTTGATATTAGGTAGTATTAGGGTAGAAACACTGCACACTCCAACTATCATTTATTAGTACATGAGGCTGCAGGGCAGGGCAGGGACGGATGGGTCATAAAACTCACACCTCTGCAGCCGTACCCCTTATCCCAGTGGAAACTGCAGCAGGTCACGAGTCAAAATAACTTGGTCAAATTACTTAAAGATCCGTTCCATTTAATAATGAGTAACCATACTACCCTGCAACCATACTACCCTGCCTGCCTGGATGGATATTTACTTTGACAAATCAGTTTCATTCCGCTTTCCACTGGATGGATTTACGGAAAAAATACATCTCTCATCTTTATTACCTGGCTTCTTCTGCCGTGGGAGAGCCCAATACATCCTTGGCATGAGTGAAACCATTTTACAATAATATTAGTATATGATTTATTATTCTCTATTTCTAGGGCATATATTAATAAATTATTTTTTTAATTTTTTATAATTTTTTTTTTAAATAGATAGTTAATAAATGCCAAACCAAATCTATCGGTATTACTCTCGCTGCTCTCTTACTTTTTCCGTTTCAAACTCTTTATTATAATAACCTCAATCTCCGAAAAAGAAAATAAATAAATACTAAATCTTTATTCATCCCCACAAATTTAAAATTTTAAAAGGACAGATCATCATTTAATAGTTCTTTTAAAATCAAAATTTATTCTTCTTTTGTGAAGACTTAAGCCTATGTTTGGTTAAAGGGTAGAGAACTGTATAAGGAAAGAGAAAAGAAAAGAAAAAGTGTTTAGAGATAAAAAAGAAAGACAAATTAAAAAAATGGAATGTATTTTACATTTTTATCCTTTTAATTTATAAATTAATTAAGAGATAAATGTAATTTTATAAAAAAAGTCAACCTTTTAATGGTTACAAAAACCTTAATGGAATTCATAGGGTGTGGCTTTTATCCAATGCCTCTAGTGTACTGGACTCACTGCGATTATGACACATGTCTTAAAACTAACACGTGTCATGATCGTAGCGAGTCCAATATTACAGGATATTGAACAAAAGTCATACCCGAATTCATATACCCAAAGACATTAAAATTCCTATCATTGAATGTCATTTACACTTTCTGTCCAAAACTCTTGGTTCTCTTTACTCAATTTGGGGAGTCTTTTGGGTTAAAATTGCAAATTTTAAAGTTAATTTGCGTTATAGCTACTGTTCGAAGTTAATTGGGAAACTGAGGAGAGAGACTGAATTTCGGCAATGGCGTTGCCGAAATTCAGCCAAAAAAGCAGGAGAGAGAATAAGGATACCGAAATTCAACCAGAAAGCAGGAGAGAGGAGAGAGAATAACAAAAAAGTAGGAGAGAGGAGAGAGAATAACCAAAAAACAGGAGAGAGGAGAGAGAATAACCAAAAAAATTTTGGGGGAAAATTTTTTTTAGGAAAAAATTTTTCTTTTTCCCCACAATTTCGGTAATGCCATTGCCGAAATTGTGGAGGAAAAAAAAAAAATTTTTTCCCACAATTTCGGTAATCCCATTGCTGTTTTCTCTTTATTTATTTATTTATTTATTTACATTTACGGCATCGCTATTGCCGAAATAGGGGGAAATTATTTAATTTTTCTTCAATTTCGACAATCCCATTGCTGTTTTCTCTTTTTATTTATTTATTTACATTTACGGCAACGCTATTGTCGAAATAGGGGAAATTATTTTTCCAAAATTTTCCCCAATTTCTTTTTATTTATTTATTTATTTATTTACATTTATTTACATTTACGGCAACGCTATTGCCGAAATAGATATTTCCTCCTATTACGGCAATGGGATTGCTGTAATCATTTTCTCTTTTTTTTTTTTTTTTTCTTTTTTTTTTTTTAATTTTTTATTTACATTTACGGCAATGGTATTGCCGAAACAGGGGAAATTTTTTTTTCCTATTTCGGCAATCCCGTTGCCGTAATCCTTTTCTCCTTTTTTTTCTTTTTTTTTCACATTTTCGGCAATGCTATTGCCGTAATCCAAATAGGGAAAATTTTTTTCCCCAATTCTTTCTCTTTTTTTTCCCACATTTTCGTCAATGGAATTGCCGAAATTTGTTTTCCTATTTCGGAAATCCCATTGCCATAATCCTTCTCTCTTTTTTTTTTCTCACATTTTCGGCAATCCCATTGTTACAATTGCTAACAAAAAATTTATTCCCTTATTTCGGCAATGGTATTTCCAATTTTTTTTCTTTCTATTTCGACAATGCAATTACCTCAAGTAGTTTGTCACTTTTATTTTTCTCCCTATTTCGACAATGGTATTACCACAAATTTTTTTTCCTATTTTGGCAATGTCATTGCCACAATTAGTTGTCACAAATTTTTTAACTAATAATAACTAATTATATGTGATTTATTGTGAAAATATTATAGACTAATTATATGTGATTTATTGTGAAAATATTATGGACATGAAACCTATTTTTTACTCTTATAGAGATTTCGAAACCACTTTTTTTTCCATTTTCGACAATACCATTATCACAATTGCTAAAAAAAAAATTTATTCCCTTATTTCGGCAATGGCGTTGCCGTAAATGTAAATAAATAAATAAAAAGAGAAAACAGCAATGGGATTGTCGAAATTGAAGAAAAATTAAATAATTTCCCCCTATTTCGGCAATAGCGTTGCCGTAAATGTAAATAAATAAATAAATAAATAAAAGAGAAAACAACAATGGGATTACCGAAATTGTGAGAAAAAAAAAAATTTTTTTCCTCCCCAATTTCGGCAATGGCATTACCAAAATTGTGGGGGAAAAAAAAAAATTTTTCCCCAACAATTTCGGCAATGGCATTACCGAAATTGTGGGGAAAAAAAAAAAAAAAATTTCCTCCACAATTTCGGCAATGGCATTACCAAAATTGTGGGGGAAAAAAAAAAAATTTCCCCAACAATTTCGGCAATGGCATTACCGAAATTGTGGGGAAAAAAAAAAAATTTTTTTTCCTCCACAATTTCGGCAATGGCATTACCGAAATTGTGGGGGAAAAAAATAATTTTTTTCCTAAAAAAAATTTTTCCCCCAAAATTTTTTTGGTTATTCTCTCTCCTCTCTCCTGCTTTTTGTTATTCTCTCTCCTCTCTCCTACTTTCTGGTTGAATTTCGGTATCCTTATTCTCTCTCCTGCTTTTTTGGCTGAATTTCGGCAACGCCATTGCCGAAATTCAGTCTCTTTCCTCAGTTTCCCAATTAACTTCGAACAGTAGCTATAACGCAAATTAACTTTAAAATTTGCAATTTTAACCCAAAAGACTCCAATTTGGGACGTCCCGAAATGTACTCTTTGAAAAACTCAATAATAAATTCTCTAGCTTACTATTTACTTTATAAGTGATTCTATTCTTCTATTAGAGTTTAAATTAATAAGGGTCCGGTTAATGTGTGCCCTTAGGGCACACATTTTTGGGCACACATTTTTTTTAAAATTTTTTTCTAAAAATGGAAATTAATGTGTGCCCTAAAGGCACACATTAGTAAAATCCAATTAATAATAGTAGTTTTGGAAACTTAGGCCTGTTTGATAAGCATACTCAAATATATGATTTCAATTTTTAAACAATATTACACGTATTTTCATACATTTTTTCACCCACACGTATATCAAAAATATACAAATAATATTACTTAAACTCTTTTACCAAACAGACCCTTATACTCTTTTAATTAAAAGGCAGCGCATTAAATGATATTTCAATTGAGAAGTTAGATTTTTTAAACAAAACCGACAATTTGTGATAAATCATTTCCTTCGAAACAATGTAGTATCAATAATTAGAGAATGTTGGGATTCATGCGGTAAGGACATCCTTTATGATATCCTACGTCTTTTTAGTTTAGATAAAAAGACAATATTGCCCTCATTACGTACAACGTCTTCGTTTAACAAAAAATAACCTTTCACATAAATTATCTCCCATCTCTTCACTTTCCTCGTTTGAGTGCAGATGGGATCTTCTATTATGACTACTAGTCGCTAACCCGTGCGATGCACGGGATAGTTAAATACAAATTAAATATATTTATTTTGTTCAAGGTATTGATAAGTCCAGCACCAATAATGTAAGGCTATGTCTATTTTCAATGACATAGCATGCAACATTACATATTAGAATAAAAGGCGTAATTAAAACAAACATAACAACCCATCCTTATGTGCTTTTGTTTCTTAAGCATAATTTTTGATACCAGTAAAGAAAGAAAAACATACAGTTAAGTTACAAACTGAACCATATTAGGCCAACAGAAGTGAGTTGGCACATCAGTAGCCAACTTAGCTAAATTCCAGACATTATCTAGGACAACCTTAGGAACAAAAATCAGCTTAAACACTAAACCAGTTTGTTGCATGTGACTAAGATCTGCCATCATTGTTCTTTCCATCCAATCTGGCTTTGCAAACCCATTAAAGAGTAGAACTAATTTCCTGCAGTTGCTGAGTACCAAAACTTGCTAAAAACCAAGGGTCCTCGCCTGGACAGAGGCTTCCACCAGAGCTTCATGTACTGCCCCAGCAGCAGAGCTTGCAACACAGCTTCTCCCCAAAACACCACTTCACCTTGTCTGTTCCTAGCCTCATAAGCATAAGCACTACCAGTAAATCCCCTCCTTTTTGCACCTGCTAGTTTAAGTACAATTTGCCATTGACCTCCAGTAGGATTAGGATCAGTGGAATGCTTGTACTCCTTCAATTGTTAAGATTCTTCCTTGTTGAAAGCTTGCTAGTACCTGCAAGACAGATTTTGAGCCATAACAGTACACCAAGGGGGTTTGGTTGAATATTAGAATATACATAATAGCCCATTGTGTGATTCCGTTCCTTCTGGTTAGCACAAGCTGGCTACTCCCTTAAACAAATATAAATCCATCTTACAATTATTTGTGCATAAGACAAATCTCTATATATACAAATCAAAAATGATGCTCTTCTCAGCTATATCAGAAAATTGTTCATCACAAGTTCAAGTATTCAATTTTAGGATTTAATGGAACTCATTGCAACATAATATAGGCCGAAACCTGTTTCTTCATTGCCATAGTACCCATGATAGCATGGTAGTGAGTTCGCATGTTTTTTGGTCCCTATCCCAAGCCAAATCCATGAGTTCAATGAAATAAGAAGGCTGGTCGTTGAATGCACATTCCATCACGTCATGCTGCTAGACCAACTAAATTTTGGAACAGCCACAAACAGCAAGAAGAGCATCTTCCACCCCGACCCCACAGAATCAACTACACCTACAACCTTCCGCTTGAAAAAAGTTGAGCAAGTTGACTACGATCTATTCATAGCCCTCAAAACAATTTGGGAGAAAGTTACCACTATCATGGTTGGGATTTCAAACAGTGTTATTTGTTAAGTTTCAATTTTAAATGGTAATTTTCAATTTTGAGTGAGACTTTTTGTCAAATACATGGTGTACATTTTCTAAATGGGAATAAAAAGAATGTTTTATTGCATGAATACACCCAAAAAATGCACCTAAACTAAGCACACTACAATTGAACATTGACAAAAGGGAAGAAAAAACTTCAAAATGATCCATAACGAAATTTAAGAAAGCAATTTCTTGTACCTTTTCCCTTTATAGCAGCAACCTCAAAGAAATCAGGAAAGTAGCCACATATTTTGTATTTGATTGTAACCCATGACATAAACAAAAGAGATTTTACATAACAATGATCATAAATTTAGATTATGACAGTAGCTACATTCTTTACAACTTCGATATTTCACAACAATTAAATATTTTTGTGATTGGAGCAACATCACTGTCACATATAGATGTATTGATAACATTATTTTTATTATGAATCAATCACAACAGGGTATATCAATAGTTAAAAAAGATGTTATGTCTCTATCGAGAATCATCTAGAATGTCACTGTTATACACACAAACTGCTATTCAGCAATCCCTTTGCTAAAGTTTAAAAAATCAACTCTTGGAAAATTAGTGCCAAACATTGATGCTACAGTCAAATATTATAAAGATCAGTCATAAAAGAACACAACTCTTGTGACATCAAAAGACAAATAGTTTCTATTTGGGGGAGCTATGCTTATGATCTTAATGATTAGGAAATTAAAACAACCATTCGATGACACCAAATCCATACTATATATAATCCTTTTCTACTTGGGTTGTGAGGAAAATTCACTGTACCATTCCATTAAACATCTTCAGAAAACAATGGTGAAAAAAAAGGGGCAAGCTTTTTCATCATATATAGCAAATTTAATAAAACAATTTGTCAACAGCAACATAAATCTATAATATAAAGAGCTAGAATTTCCCAATTCAATATAATTGAAGAAAGAAAACCTAGGATTTGAAGTGCGACCGCTGGTTAGCCTTGCAAGCCGTCAAGAATTCTGGCTTCTGCATCATTGTACCAGGTTCCTTTCCTTGGTTTGTTAGATGGAGATTAAGGTGGCTCTTCCTTCTTTCTCATCCTAAGTTTTCGATTTTGATTTTGGATTTTTGGGGGAAGGAGAAGGTTTTGATTTTTGGAGAGAAAGAGGGTTTCTGAGGACTGAGGAGAGCGAGGAACGATTGTATATGATGCCCATGGTTTTGGATTTTTGGGGGAAGGAGAAGGTTTTGATTTTTGGAGAGAAAGAGGGTTTCTGAGGACTGAGGAGAGACAGAGGAACGATCATATATGATGCTCGTGGCTTTTTTATTATCGGGTTTTAGAAAAAAAATATCAGAATTTTTGTTTTTTGTTTTTAAAAAATGCTGATGTGGAAAATTGTGGGAGTTTCAAAAGCTTCGGTTTTATATATATATATAGATTAGTACTAGTTTTCGTACTACTTCTTCTCCTTTTTATTATTATTATTATTATTTTTTTTTAGAGTTTCACTTCTAATGATATCTATTTATTATCGTACTAAGATAATACTTTTAAACTTATAAATCTTAGAAGTAGACATATTTTAAAATAGTATTATTTATTATTGTATATATAAAGCTTCAAATATGAGTTATGACACATAAAACACTTTCATGTTGCCTTAAAGTTCTTTGTTGAATAAGAGTATCATAAACTAATTATTTTTAGAGTTATTATAGCTTAATTAGCACATTTTCATGCATAAAGTACTTGAGGGTTTAGGGAGAAAATGGTTCAAATTGCGAAATTAGCGGTATATTGTAATTATCTTAAAAAAATGCTAGCTACATTAAGTTTTTACAACTCTTTTCTCAAAAATTAAAAAAAAAAAAAAAAGTTTTTACAACTCTGATACCGACACAACTTATTTAGCAACTATTTTTACAACTTGTTGAGATGGCAACTTAGAGTATTCGGGTTGGAGAATGCAAATTTTGCATAGTCCTGTAGTCACATAAAAAGAAAACTTCTTCAAAAAAAGAAACTTAAAACACCCATTCAATGGCTTGTGAATCACTGTCGCTAACAAAAAGGATGATGCAGTAACATCTACTTGCAAACATTAGAATCTAATATTTTATTCACTCTCTCTCCTTTTTTTTTATTTTATTTTAGAGAGTTTCAACCTATGGTGTCTGCTGTTGATCATAGTTCTTTTTTATCAAACCAAAACACCATTCAATTTTTTATGTAGGTGAGGATTGAACTTCAGATCTCTTATTCAACCATTAGAAATTTAACCGGTTAAGCTAATTAAAACCCACACTCTCCCTCTCTTGTTTTCAGTTTTCATAGTAGCGTCTGGTATTATTTTAATGTGTTAAAAATATATTATTTTAATGTGTTAGGAATGCAAAATAAAGAATGAGGTGCAGGATATATTGTAAAGAGTAATTATGAAAAATAAATAAATAAAGTTTTCGTAATGAAAAATGCATTTTTTAAAAATAAAAAAAATTATGAGAATGCTCTTATGAGTGGTAAACAATTACTTTCAAGTGAATCCATTACTAAAAAAAACTTTTATTTCTCACCACTCATAATTTGTCAATTCAACAAATTATAGTAAAAAATTATGAAAAAGGGTGTGTCACTCACTAGACTTTTTGAAGTATTTATGCAAGTATTTTGGTTCTTTTACATGACATTAATTTTTGTTGTACTTTCTTTCTTGAGTTGCATTTCTCAGTTCAAATACCAAATAATAGAAAAAAGAAAAGAATAATAAATTAATAAAAATTGAGCAAAGAAGTGTACATTGAGAATGAGTTATTATTAAACCGAAAACGATAACTGTTGACTATCATATGAAAATGTATTTTCATATATTCTACTCCAACTTCGTTATGCCTCTGCATTTTCATTCATGTACATAAAAATTTGGGGGTAACAATAATTCCAGGTTTTCTTTTTAATAGTTGGAGAATGGGGGATTTATAAAAAAGAGAGGTGACATAGCGGTCTTAGTGAGAACATAGGAGCACCAGGTCCCATGTTCAATTCCTATTGGGCGAACTGTGGGATTTCTGCTTGCAACTAACCCAAGCTTCTAGCTCTCTCGTGGGGCTAAGGTAAGGTCTGTGATCACTCCTGACCACAGTAATTATGGTTTAATCCAACATTCTTTAGTAGGGGGTGTCCCTATGGTCATGCTTAGAGGAGTGAGTTACAATGGTCACCCTGTCCCCTCTTTTTCAGCTATAAAAAAAAAAAAAAAAAAAAAAAAAAAAAAAAAAAAAAAAAAAAAAAAAAATTGGAGATTTCAACTTTATATGTCTTTGTTGAAAAGATCAAGAGATGGCAGTTACCCACTACAAAATTCTTGACTTAAATCTGATTATTATGCGTAAGCTATCCTTAGAAAAATTGCATAATTTCGTTCACATAGATTGAAAATATTTGCTTCAATGCAGGTATCAGATACATCATACAATAGTGAGATGGGTTGAAATAACAATTCAACGAGTGTGTTTAGCTAGTAGGAAAAGAGAATTTTCTACATGACATGAAAGATTTGTGTCAACGCAGGTACAATAACGAGGGGTTAAAATAATTAACTCTAAAAAGTAATGTTTAGTTAGAGGAAAAGAGAAATGATGGAAGAGGATAGGAAAATAAAAACTAAAAAAATGTTTTTGTTTTCAGCGGAAAAGGTTTAGAGTTTAAATATTATTTCCTTAAGTATTGATTTTTTTTTTCTTAAAAAAATGTAGAATGCATTATATGTGATTTGACAATTTTATCCCTCACATTTTCCCTTTTTATTTTCATTTACATTAAACATAAAATCATCAAATTCTTCCTATGAAGTCTCAATCTCAAACCACATTATTATCACCCTCTGAAAACAACACAATAACACATAAAGTTTTCTTTTATCGAAAAAAAACAAAACAAAAACAAAAAACATAAAGTTTGGGCGATGGACTCATTACGCCTAAACTGATCCAATGCCCCTCAACCCAAATCACTAATCCGGTCAAAACTAGCAACCTATAATCGACCCTAGTCATCACAGACCAATTTGCCACCAACAACAAAACCTATGGCAACCGTTCAGTGATATAACCAAGATTTGACTAAGGGTAAAATTTGTAACTAATATATATATATATATATATATATATATATATATATATATATATATCTACACGCGCAAAAAAACATAGGTAAATACTAGATACACATTGCGTATGCATACACATGCATTTTATATATATATATAATACATAGAGTAAAGACCAACATGAATATAAGAAAATACCACTCGTATGAATACTAAATAATATTATAATGTTAGAAAACTAATAATAATAAAAAAAAGTAAAGTATGCATTATGTGTGTCCCAAAATCTCAGCTTTAGATATAGTGGTGTTCGAACAAGATTAGGATCACAACTAATTTGTATTATGGACTAATGCTAATCCATAAAGGGAGATTTGAATGAGAACAAGAAATAGAATATCATGTAAAACTAAATTTCATCATTTCATATCATCAATAGTGTTACAAAGATTTTTCTCAAGAACAATGATACTCTAATCTTCTGGAAATTCTCTCTTTCTCTCATGTATTCTGTGTCTTTATCCTTTGTTCCTGTCCTCCCTTATATTAGCTCTATCTTCTTCTCTAGGGTGTGCTGTCCTTGTACACCTGGATAACTTTCTGTCCCATTGGGCCTGTTCTTCCTCATCTTCATAATGAATGGAGACTTTTGGGGCTTTTTTCACTATTTAGGCTATCATTTTGCATTAAATATGACTGTGCTAGGTAAGTGACCCTTTTTAATGCAGATGTTAATATAGAATTATCAGGAATCTTTAGAAAGCATCCTCGGACAATCTTATGCCTTCAAGAGTCCTACTTAGAGAGCTCGGCGGGTGTTTAGCTTCCACCAATCCGGCATGGGTCTCGACCTAGGAAATGCTCCATGGTGGAGTAATCATCGGATTCGAGGAAACATATCGTCTAATACATAGTCCGAGGTTCAACTCTTTAAGGAAGGCCCATTCTTAGAGTGGGCTAGTCAGTGTTGGGCTTGAATTCGCTTGCATATTGATGTTATTTTGGGCCCTAGAAATCCTTGTTCCTACACATTATATTAAGTTTAATTATTATTATTATTATTTGAGAAAAAGTTGTTATGGTTTTTAATATATGAATAAGATGTATTGTCATTTTTTTATTAGTCAAATATAATGTTTGTGGTGGACCTTTTTGCGTTGTTGGGCCTTGACCCCTTCTGCTACACCGCGACCAGAAGGTCTAGGGTAAGAAAGTTGGGACTGACCTAAATAGGGTTACACTTCAGGCCAGCTTGTGCACAAGTTGAGCCATCCCAATATGGATGCATTCTAGCATGAGCATTGTGGGTTGAACGTATGGCATGACCACGGCAAGAATAACTATTACAGATGTTATGGCAGGAATACAGTACAGCAGAATAACTATGATACTAAAAGAGATTAATAAAACAAACACTGAGATAGAAGGTAACTAATAAAGTTACGGTAGAATAATATAGCAAATAGAAATAACGCTACAACAAGAAAGACAACTTAATAACTGAATAGTAGATGAATCATCCAATAAGAATGAATAGTAAAAGGAAAACTTCTCTACCAAACAATAGGCTTAGCTTTTCAATAGAAGTGGACTCAAGAAGGGAGCCAATCTCCAACGTGAGTAATCTCAAGAAATGCTCATACTGTAGAAGTTACACACTTTGAAAAAGGGACCTAAATGGTTTAAGTTTCGATTCTTAATCCCTCAAAGAATGGGTCTGTCAAGAGGGAGAGAAAAAGTGGTCTATTGATGCATGCCTCTATTCCTACCATTCATTTTTTTTCCCTTTGGTTTTTCCATGTGTTCTTTCTTTTTCTCTATTCTTTCTTTCCTTTCTTTCTATCTTTCCTTCCATCCCAGTTTAGCATTTATTCTGGAACACAACCTTCGTTTCATTTATGCGATGCTTCTTTTGATGGCTGACTCGTTGCCTCCCTTCACATCCCTTTTATTTTTCTAAGCCTTTTTTTTTTTTTTTTTTTTTTTTTTTTTTTTTTGTTTTGTTTTTGGTTTTTTTTTTTTTTTTTTCTTTTCCTCAATCTCTCACAATCCTTCCTTTCTCATTCCCTTCACCGTCTCATCTTCCCAAAACTTCTCTGCCCATTACCTCTTCCGTTCAATCTGTCTACCATGTCACCGCTGAAAGGTGAGAGTTCTTCCTGCCGTAAAGGGTTGCCACTAATGATCCGCCTGCCAAGACCATGGGTGGAAAGGCTCCCCATTCTGAATCAAACTATTTTAAGGAGGAGGAAAGGGGTCGCAATCCGGGTAATGAGTGCCCTCCTCTCATTGACCTGTAGTATGATACCCATATTCATTTCTTGGTAGTGCCCGGTGACTAATCACCTCCTCCATCGGGCCATGTGTGGCTTTCCCTTTGCTGCCATTACTCCGAAGTCTCTTGGGCTCCTTTGGCCTCCTCTATTCCCGACCTCGACATCCGCCAAAGGACCTCACTACCTGTGCCCATTCTTTTCCAACTTGGGTTGGGTACATCATTGGGTTGAAAAGAATGGGTGGACACGGAGTTGTTTGATGTGGGTTTTATGGTTGCATTACAGCAAGCCAGTGTGTTTAAGGCCATCGTTTCTTCCCAGTGTTTATCTAACAATCGGGATTGGTTCAACCTCTATCACTTGGTCCATCAATGGTGTATTGCTACCCATACCTTCTTCCTTTCTTGCGGCAAGATTACCGTGACCTTAGAGGATGTGGCCAATCAACTGTTGCTACCTATTCTTGGTGACATGGACCCAAATGATATCGACCTTTTCGCCAAGGAAGGGACCGTAGAGGCTGTGGAGGCCGAGTTGAAGAAAGGGATGTGTGGGAATGCGAAGTTGTCTCATTGGGTCAGGGTTTTCTTGAAGGCTTCTACCACTGTCCGTCGTGCTGCCTTCGTCACATTCTGGATTTGTAAGTTCATTTTCGATTCATATCCACATTATGCTGTAAAACCCCTTTACTTTCGATTAGCGATAAAGATTTCTACCAAGGTGAGTTTGCCATTGGCCCTTATGTTTCTGGTTCATTTGTACGTCTAGTTGGATATTTTGCAAAGAGATGAGAGGCAGGCAAGTTCTTGCCATATAGTTACTTCTTCTACCCACAGTACCATATTGCAGCATCTATTGTGAGAGTGTTGTGCCAGGCATCTGGCTAAGTGCAAGCCAGTTCACCATGCCAAGGAGAAGTACCAGTCTTGTTCGAAGGTGATTACTGATTTCTATGGTTGTTTTGTCTCTGATTTTCCATTAGCTTATTGTTGGGTTGGGTTGGATTGAAGTCGTTTGGGCATCTTGTCGTGGAGTTCTTCGATAAGGGGGTTGGTTTTTCATGGAGAGCTTATTAGGATTTGGGCAGTGGGTTTACTTGTGTTGATTTGGCTATAGGCCCTTTCATGGCCACTGCTAGGACCACCACCTCGTTGACTATTTTCGATGAGAGGGGGATTACATATTTGGCAGCCACCAATGCTGGGTGGTTAACTTATTTGGCTGATGAGGGCATCCACTATGTTCATTATTCTGCCTATAGAGTAAAGAGGCAATTTGCGCTCGATTAAGACATACCCGATGACTTTACTACCATTTTGGAATCCACTACTTCGGTCCGCCCTTTCTTGCACCCTAATGCCTTTGAGTTTTGTAGTAGGCACTTCACAACAGTCACTATTCCAAGTTCCCAGAGATAGGGCTTTTGCACTGCTCAGATGCACAGGTACTGGCTGGCCGTGATGATTTCTTTTGGCCAGGAGTTGTTGGGTGGCCATGGGTTCTCTCTTGTCCTTCCAAGGGGACTTACATGCCATCATTTTCGTGGACCCATAGTTGTTGCTTCCCATCAAGTCCATGGTGGCGTATGCTAGGAAGCGGAATAGGTCTATCATATTTAAGTGGCAAGAGAATGAGAAGGGGTGGTACTTGTACACTGGTGAGTTTCCTCTAGGATGGGAGAAGAAGGTGAAGGTGGTGAACCTTCCTATGCCTACAAAGAAGGTCTTGGTGTCTCGAACCGCTAAGCCTAAGTCCACCAAGAAAGGTGATGACTCTTTCGAGACTTGCTTTGACATCATTCCATATAAGGGAGGCCTTCCCCCTATTGGCAATATAGTCCTTGAAAGCTCTCCTCCTTCTTTTGCTCGAACCCATTCCAGCAGGCATTCCACTATAGGCAGGCTTAAGCCACCTGCACCAAAGCCATCCATGGATCCTCGTCCTTTTAGCAGGACTCGTAGCAGCAAGAGGAAGATATCTCCACCAGCCCCATTTGCCACTGTCGAGAGGAGAGTATGTTATCTCTAAACTTTACTCTTTCTTTACTTTAGTTATCTACTGGGCTTTTGAAATCTCGAAATGTGTGAAAACACTAGAGCTTGTTTAGACCCCAAATTCAAATTACGGCTTGGTTGTTTTTACACTAACTTAATACTAAGTACGAAATAGTGTAAACGCAATCAAACATGCAAGAGAGCTACTCTAATCCATATTTAAAGCAACACAGCAGTAAAATGAAATGAACAAGAGTAGGGAAGAGAGATGCAAACACACATAACACTGAGACGTGTTATCGAAGAGGAAACTGAAGAACTCGGCGAAAAACCTCTCCGCCGCCCTCCAAGCGGTAATCAATCCACTAGACAATCAGTTGGGATACATGGGTAAGCAAGAGACCCTCCAAGCTTAATCTACCCTCTGTACCTAAGCCCTCCAAGCTCCTATTCCAACAAGGCTTCTCGGAACCGTGTCTTGTCTAGCTCTCCGGATCTCGCAACAAGCTCCATGTTGCATCTACCATCCTTGGCTTCTTCCAATGTTTCCTAACAGCACCAAAACCTCACTGGACACTCTCAAAAGGTGTGGTAAGTGTTTGGGCTTATTGACCTCTCAATGGTATGGAAATGAAGAGGTAGGAGATGAGGAAAATCCACAAACAAAGGTGTAGAAAATTGTTGGATTAACAATTTCTAACTCTCAAGTTTTTTTGCTAGGGTTTTCTCTCTGAAGCTCTCTATAACATTTGTGGGTAATGTGGGTATAAATAGTGTAGGCACAGAAAGTGTGTATCAGACTGGACAGGCTAGCAGAACAAAATGTCTCGCGGGTGTCTCGCGGGAAGGCCTTACCTGCGAGATACTCGCGAGACACAGCTGTCTCCATCTGGCCTGACTCTTCACATTCCAGCATATGCAGGGCACATGAGTTACTTTGCGGGATGCTAAGTCGTGAGCTACTCGCGAAAACACTTCATTCTTCAATAGCTTGAGTCTTCACGCTCTCTCTCACTATCACACAACCCTTACAATAAATTCCCACAACAAATACAGGGTACAAAAGATTGAATAAAATTACAATCAAATTTGGCACGGAATAAAAGCCAACACAATACAAATTTGTAAATCACAACTTTACAATCTCCCCCTTTGGCTATTCCGTGACAAAATCCCTAACAACAGACTCTAGACTTAAACGTGAGTTTGGGAACAATGGCAAAACTCACTCACACCTAATCTAGAAACTATGAAGCACTTGCAGTTTATATCTGTAACCTGAAACACTTGCACATAAACAAAACTTTCATTAAGCTTATAACAAGTTGAACACAAGGTATGAACAAGAGCAAGCATAGTGTGATCAAGTATGTAAACAATAGATATCATGCAAACAAACACTTGATCAAATAAGGGCAGTCATTAAAGAATGACTCCAATGAACATATAACAAGTAAATGTTCATCCGGACATGTACAACAAAACAATCACTTATGATTACTTGAATGTCCAATCACACGACCAATGCAAAATACACGAAGTATATATGCATCTAGGAACAATCCTACTAGGGGCACAAGTGTGAAATACTCAAGACATATTAGCAATATCTAGAAGTACACAGAAAATGCTACACAAGCATTGAGAAAGTCACAAACACAATATACTGAATAAACACTGAAATTAACTAAAATGACATGTGCTGAGGTTTTAAAACAAAACAGTAAAAGCAAGCATAAACATAAACCAGTAGTTGTAGAAGCTAAATATAAGCACAAGTAAACCAAACATTAGTTACTACACTCCACCTAACAACGACACCTTCTTCCCCTTTTTGTCACAGAATAGCTAGTCTTCATGTTCCTCTAGCTTCCTCTGAATTTGGTCTAGTTGAATCTAAAGAGATGTGAACTTGGTGTCAAAACGATTTTGTTGGGAGTACATGATGGTAGCTAGTCCGGATATCTTGGTATTAATCTCTTGGAGAGTATCCGAGATGCTGTCCAGCCGTTCATCATAAACATGTGATGTAGAACTTGAGCTTCCCTAAGTAGCAAGAATTTCTTGCTTGGGATTCTTTTTAGTGTGACTCATGCTTGCATGAAGAGTGCGAATAGAGATTGGACTTGGCCTTGGATAGGGGTGCTCATTTTCTGAGGGATAAACACCTTTGAGCTTCAAAATCCGTGAGATAAGGCGACAAAAAGGAATGCAATTTCTTAAGGCAGTCCAGTTAACTGTTTTTGCAAGAATGTGGAAGATATGAGAACACACATCAATCTCGACATCAGAGATTAAATCATGCAAGAATAGTACTCAACCAAGATTCATGAACCCAGTGCTGGACAAAGGGTAGAGGTTGCTACACATGATTGTTGTAAGTAGTCTTAGTTCAGGAGAAAGAGTTGCCACACTTATTAACTTCCCATTGGAGGAAAATTCCAGATTATTTCCTAAGTCTTCCCTAAGAATCTCTTCATCCAGATTCAGCTCATCATATACTGGCGGTATGGGGAGTATTGGCCGGTTGATGTGTAGGATTTCCGCCAAGTAAATCAGTGACACTAAGAAACTTTTTCCTCTAACCCAACATTTGATCTACTCTTCGTCAACAGTGGCATTGGCATAAAATTCTCTCACCATGTTCTTGTAAGCATCCTCAAGAGTTGATAGAAGAAAGTTCCAATCCTTTGTGGCAAACCATATGGGAATATTAGTGTCACGTAGAGATAGCTGGTCAACAGCTCTTTCAACCAATAGTGGAGCTTCCATAAAGCACTTCTCAAAGTTTTGAGATGCAACATAAGATCTGAAATAGTTTTGATCAAAAATTCCTATTGATGATCGAGTCCTCTTTGGCTTTGGGGAGAGATTATCAACATCAATCACATGCTCGTTTCCTTTGTTACTGCCTCCTTTCACAGCTGAGCTTTTAAATGGAGACATCTGCACAAATGAACACAAAAAAGAAAATGAAACAAGTGCAAAACCACAAAAACAGAGCACAGAAACTTGATTAGATTCAAGTTAGTTCAAAACAAAATAGACAACAACTCAAAACATATCACAACATATGTAAAACAGTGCACATAGACAAAAACAACAAGTTAAAGATGATAAGCCATGTAAACATTCTCACAATGCATGAGTGAAGTGAGTATAACAGTGTGTGCAGATGTGTGCATGTGCTGATGTATGTGTGTGCATGTGCTGGTGCATGAGATGTGCTTAGAGATGCCTAAAGTGTGCACAGTAGGTGCAAGGCATGGCATTTGAGAACAAAGCGAGTTAAACACATCCAAAACATGTGAAACAAGTTCAATCAAAGAAAACTTAAGTGAAAGAACTCATTTGAAACCAACACAACCAAAGGATGTCACTTGAACATTCTGTCAAGCACCTAGCATGCAACAATGCACAACAATGATGGGAAATGCATGAACATAGTGAAAATATGCCTCAATACATGTTAGAACTGCCACTTGGGGCCAATACAGATGCAAAAACAGCAGATGGAACATAGCCCAATCAAAGATTTTGAAAAATATTCACTGGAAAAGGAAACCTAACCCAATTTTCAAAACCCTAAGCATAAATTCTGCATAATCTGAAACTAAAAGATGAGAAAAGTGTAAGAAATACATACCTTGAAAGGATTTTGAAACTAAAAGATGAGAAAAGTGTAAGAAATACATACCTTGAAAGGATTTTGCAAAAATTTGCTTGAAAATGATGGGGTTTGTATGAAATAGTGATTTGGGTTGAAAGGGGTTCGAGAGACTTATGCGAGGGAAAAGAAAAATGTTTGAAAACCTGTCACATCTGCTACATTTAGACTGAAAACACACATTTTTCGCAGGTTAGGCAGTGGCGAAGCGGTCGCGAGACAGTCGCGAGAATGGCCACTGAAGCATAAAACCTTTCGCGAGAAGCTTTAAGTCGCGAGATAGTAGCGAGACAGTTGCGATAGCTTCTGTGTGATTTTGAGAAAAATTCAGTTTTTGCCTAAAAACCATTTCGCGAGAAGAGGTTAGTCGCAAAATACTCGCGAGGCAGTAGCGAGAGTTTTTGTATGAAAAATATAACTTTTGTTTTCCCTCAAGCACCTTTCGCGAGAAGCTCTAAGTCGCGAGCTTCTCGCGAAACAACCTCTGAACCAGTTTTTGATGAAAAACACAAAAATGCATTTTGAACAAAAACTAAAAGCACGAAAGTATAAAATCACTTTCAAAAACAAATAAAACACTCAAAAATATTTTTGGGTTTGATCATCAAGTACTTGAGCATACACATCACATTTGAACATGTACAATTACACAAATGAGATAAGCATTCATTGAATCAAAGTCTTGTGTGTTGTGGGTGAGTATCAAGTGTGAAATAGTCCTTAGACCAGAGTGAAGCTTCAATGATCAATTCAATCAAGTCATACACAACTAGTACTAAGTCAAGTGATCAATCTCAATTATAGAAATGAACATATATGACCTCTCACAAATTGATTACACAACTTAGAAGCTTTTCATTTGGCTTCTTCATAAATCATGACATTTGATCCTTTTTTGGATAAATACATCTTTTTTTTTTTCTTTTCTTTTTTTTTTAATTTTAGATCGGTGCTTGAAATTTTTGATATTTCAACATTGAGAATTAGCCTTTGGCTTTTTGAGCACCATACATTTCAATACACAAGTCGCTTTCCCTTTTTCCTAGTCAAATACTAGTATGTGCGACAGGCTTTTGCAGTTCAATATCTCTTTTTCACTTTGAGATTTACATTTGGAGAGCTCAAATTCAAAAACAAAAAAATAACGTGGGAAGTGATATAGGCACAAGTCTATGCAAGTATCAAGATCATCAAGACAATTGACCAATCATTCATGACAAGCTTGAAGATCTATTTACAACAATCACGCATAGTTTTCAAGATTTCTTCCACACAGATAGATGTGCATATAGAAACAAGCTAAGCTCGAAAATGCACTACGCCATTAGTATGAAGGTACTAGGCCAAACTCACATGTGATATACACAAAGACAAGCGATCAAACTTTTTGAAGATTTTTCAATTTTTATGGGTTTTTGAATTTTGAACACACTCAAAAATAGAACAAGAAAAGTAAGATCAACAAGAAAAAAAAATTGTAAACCAAAAAAAATGCTAATATCAAAACAAGTGAGACCTAAGTACAGGATGAGCAACATGATTAGAATAGGTTCACAGAAGTGATAGAGTTCAAGGAATGATACCGACACTAATGGTCTTACGCAAGGACTCAAACCTTGGACCATCACGAGGTTTGGTAAAAATGTATGTCTTTTGGTTGTTAGTGTTGATGAACTCCAAAGACACAGTCTTTTCCTCCACCAAATCTCGAATGAAATGATACCGGATCTCGATATGCTTTGATTTTGAGTGTTGGACTGGATTTTTGGACAAATTTATTGCACTCATGTTGTCACAGAACACACACATAGTGTCTTGAGTGATTCCATAATCAAGTAGAAGCTTCTTCATCCATAATAATTGTGCACAGCAACTTGCCGTTGCAATGTACTCAGCTTCAGCCATTGATAGAGAAACTGAATTTTGCTTTTTGCTCATTCATGACACTAAATTATTTCCAAGATAGAAGCAACCACCTGAAGTTCTTTTCCTATCATCAATGCATCCGGCCCAGTCAGCATCAAAATATCCAGCTAGGCACTCGTTCGAGTCTTTTGAATACCAAATTCTATAATCAAATGTGCCATTTATGTAGCGGATAATTCGTTTGATTGTTGTTAAGTGAGATTCTTTGGGTGCTGCCTGAAAACGAGCACATACTCCTACACTAAAAGCAATGTCCGGTTTGCTAGCAGTGAGAAAAAGAAGACTACCGATCATGCTTCAATAAAGTGTTGGATCAACTTCTACACCTGCTGCATCACGACTCAGTTTTGCTGAAGAACTCATGAGAGTGGAAGTATGTTTCTTAGAGTCTAGGCCGAATCTTTTTACTAGATTTTTGGCATATTTTTCTTGAGAGATAAATATACCATCTTCCCGTTGTTTCACTTGAAGCCCTAGGAAGTAGTTTAACTCTCCCACCATGCTCATCTCAAACTCCCTTTTCATTTCTTCTAAGAATTCATGAGCTAGATGATCTATTGTGGATCCGAATACAATGTCATCCACATAAACTTGTGCAACAAGGAGAGATTTCTCATCTCTTTTGACAAACAAAGTTCGATCGGCTTAGCCTCTCTTGAAACCACAATCCAGAAGGTATGTGGTGAGACGATCATACCAAGCTCTTACTCCAACAAGGCTTCTCGGAACCGTGTCTTGTCTAGCTCTCCGGATCCCACAACAAGCTCCATGTTGCATCTGCCATCCTTGGCTTCTTCCAATGTTTCCCAACAGTACCAAAACCTCACTAGACACTCTCAAAAGGTGTGGTAAGTGTTTGGGCTTATTGACCTCTCAATGGTATGGAAATGAAGAGGTAGGAGATGAGGAAAATCCACAAACAAAGGTGTAGAAAATTGTTGGATTAACAATTTCTAACTCTCAAGTGTTTTTGCTAGGGTTTTCTCTCTGAAGCTATTTGTAACATTTGTGGGTAATGTGGGTATAAATAGTGTAGGCACAGAAAGTGTGTATCAGACTGGATAGGCTGGCAGAACAGAATGTCTAACGGGTGTCTCGCAGGAAGGCCTTACCCGCGAGATACTCGCGAGACACAACTGTCTCCATCTGGCCTGACTCTTCGCATTCCAGCATGTGCAGGGCACATGAGTTACTTCGCGGGATACTAAGTCGCGAGCTACCCGCGAAAACACTTCATTCTTCAATAGCTTGAGTCTTCACATTCTCTTTCACTATCACACAACCCTTACAATAAATTCCCACAACACAGGGTACAAAAGATTGAATAAAATTACAATCGAATTTGGCACGGAATAAAAGCCAACACAATACAAATTTGTAAATCATAACTTTACAGCTTTCCTACGGCTAACTTTGTGCACGTGTTTTCCTCCTCTATTGGTAGTCTACATACAAGAAGGATACTTTAGCCACTTGCCCTATACTGCTCAATGAGCTTGAGTTTGTGGTATATTCCTTTCTCCTTCCTTATTTGTGCATACATCTTCATTCTTTGTCATTGTCACATCTTATTATATACCTCCTTTTTTTTTTTCTTTCTTTTTTTGCATGCTTGTTTATCTTCTTTCCTGCTTTGACATCCTTTCCTTAGGTTGATCTTGAGCCCATTTCTGTTTATAATCCTGCAAGTGAGGAGGCTCCTTCTGCTACTAGCACACCTATAGAGGCCTTCTTTGAAGGAGCGAATGTCATGGCTGAGGCTATGGCTTCTGCGTCTACTGCTGCTGCACAGGGAGCTCCTACCGAAACTCCACTCCCTCCATCTGAGCCTGTTTCTACCAAGGAGAGTACCTAGGCTAAGAGGGTTGTCATTAGGGAAACTGCCCCTTCTCTTGCTAAGATCCCTACTCCTTAAAAGGGAGTTACTCTAATAGGGGTGTCCCAAACCGAGAGCACCTCTCCTGCTACTCCTCATATCATGTTTGCCAACGATCCTTTCATTGCCCTTTCCCAGACCATGAAGGATGGCTCTTCCTTAGTTGTCACCTCGTCCTCCATCCCTAGTTCTGCCACCCGAGGGCCCGATGGGGACTTGTCTTTCGATGAGGGATCAGAGGAGGTCTTTGAGGACTCCGAGGATGAGCCCATTGTGAAGACACGGGTTTCTGATTTTGATGAGGCTAGTGATGGTGATGAGCAGGAGGTCGAGGTAATGGGTTTGTATCCTTTACCTCTACTAAGTCTTCTTTTTCTTCTCTTCTTGTTATTTCTTAGCATATTCCTTTATTTACTCTACATATTGTTCTTGCCATGCAGTCACGAACATGCCTGAGGAGCCCAAGGCTGCAGTAGGTCCTATAGTGTCTACAGCCCCTACTTCTGTAATGCCCATAGCCCTTACTCCTGTTGGTCTTGGTAATTTTATTACCCTCATACCACCTTCAAAGTAAAACTTTTGTCATTGCATCCATCTCTTTCTTTCGTTTACTCCTTATGGACTAATGTTGTTCCTTGTATTCTCTTTCAGGTCCATCTTCTGCCAAGGTGGTTCCAACCTCTCGGTTTGAGATTGGTAGCAGTTCTGCCACCGTTCTCGATGCTGTGGGTGAGGCCGTTGCCTTTTTCAACTGTTTTGAGCAGGCTGAGACCAATGACCTTGACCTAGTATACTTTTGGGGTGCCTAATCTCCTTATGTTGATTTCCATGGCTTTCTTGTACCTGAGGAGTGCATCACATGTCTAGAGGCAGTCTGCAGCAGCTGCGGAGATTTCATGCAGGGATTTCCCTTTAGTCGTTTTGCGAGGGAGTATTTCCTCAAGTTGTTGGGGTGTGTGATGAACGACATAGAGCATTACTTCATCGACACAGTTTCTACTAAAAGGATCTTGCAGTGGAGGCTTGTAGTTTAGGAGTTGATTTGAGTTGGATTTGCTATGGAGTTTCTACTGGACCATTTGCGAGAGATTGCCCAAGCCCTCTTCATGAGGAAGGTTTAGCCTACTGTGGACGTCATTGACATTCGTATCGAGAGTTTGAAGAAAAAGGTGGCAGACTTAGAGGCACGTTGTGAGCGTCTTCTTTCCGGTGTCACTAGCTCCAGCCACTTCGAGGACCAGACCCTTATTTCAGGTCATTGATTACTTAGACGTTTATCTCTTATGATGATGTAGCTTTGTTTCCTTTTCCTGTGGTCATTTCTTTCCCCCCCATTCTCTCCACAGTACATTATTTCTTCAACACTCATGACTGATTTTGATAAGTCTGGTATGACTTATACATTTTGGGTTTGTAATCTATTATGCTATATCTACTACAACTATTATTATGCTTTATGATACAATATATTCTTGCTAATACTTCATGCATGATCTTCATTAATTTCTGCTTTTTGCTTTAAACATGAGTTACAAGTAAAACATGCTACAACGTTTTCTTTTGACATCATATCCCTTGTAAGGGTGGTCACTTGGAGGAAAGAAAAATAAAACAAGAAAGAAAATGAATGATTACATAATGTTTCCTGACGCATAATAGTGTTTCAACCACTTGCCATTAATGGGGTTCATTAAATTTTTTCCATCCATCTGGGTTAGGCGATAATACACACTTGCATGTGCTTCCCTTACCACTAAGGGTCCTTCCCACTTTGGTGAGAATTTAGATGGTCCTGCTATACCCCGCCTGACATGCTCTGCTGTCCTCAACACAAGTTGTCCTTCTGTAAATACTCTTTCTTTAATTGTCTTGCCATAAGCTTCGGTCACTCTTTGCCTGTATCTACGACTATACTCTTGGGCTTCCTCTTTCTTCTCATCCAATCCTTCTAGGTCCTCGCATCTTTTTGCCATAAAGACTTCCTTCTCCTTTTCCTTCTTTCGCATTTATAAAACGCTTAGAGATGGTATCAGTACTTTTGCCGGGCTTACCATTTTTGTCTCATATACTAAGGAGAAGGGGGAGAACTTTGTGGCAGATTTGGGTGAGCTTCGGTAAGCCCATAGTGCGTCTGGCAGGTGTGCCACTCAATCTCCGCTGTATTCCTGACTCATTTTGCTAATGATCTTAATAAAGGTTTTGTTTGTTGCTCTGCCTACCTATTCCTTTGCGGGTAATAAAGTGATGACTGGTGATGCTTCACTTGGTAGAATTCAACCATTTTCCTCACTTCTCTGTTTACAAAGGGCGTACCATTGTCGCTTATGATTCTGTGAAGTACCCCAAATCGAAAAATTATGTTTTCTTTGATGAAATTTGCTACAGCTCCTCTAGTGGCTTTACAGAGTGGTATGGTCTCCGCCCACTTGGTGAAATACTCTGTAGCCATAAGAATCCATATGTACCCATTGGAAGGTGGATTGATTGGTCCCACCAAGTCAAGCCCCCAGGTGTGGAAGGGTCATGGAGTGACTATGCTCTACAAGCTTTATGGATGGGTATGGATCAAATTGGCTTGCACTTGGCAGCCATGGCATTTCCCTGCAAATTCTGTTGCATCCCTTCTCATAGTGGGCCAATAGTAGCCCATCTGTAGTATGCACCGGTACAGCTTCTTTCTTCCCTGGTACTCTCCGCATTCTCCTATATGCACTTCCTTCAACATCTCGCTAGCCTCTTCTGGTCCCAAACACTGTAGTGGGTTTCCGTTATATCCCTTCTTAAAAAGAGTTGCTTCATGTAGGAAGTTACGGGATGCTAGCTTCCTAAGTTTATACCTTTCTCCATGTTTCTGTGGCAGGACACATTCTATCAAGTATCCTATGAACGAGCTTCTCCAATCCTCTGTGGTAAACATGGCATAACACTCTTCCCAATCTACGACCAGATGGTAGGCTTTACATTAGGTTTGGATCAGGTCTGTGTCCTTGCCTATATTTGGCCAGTAGAAACCTGCAATCTGTAACCTTTGGTATAGGCTAACCTTGCTGTAAAACCCACAAGTTCTGCTATGCACTTCCTCTAGCTTTCTTTGGGCCTTCTTATGCTCCACACATCTTTATAGAATTCCTCCTGGCATTCTACAGTATAGCTCTCCTTTCATCAGGACATAGTCCTTTAATGTCTTCAATTCTGCCACGTCTTCCTCCTTCAATAGGGCTTCCCTTATGGGAGCCCTTCAATCCTTTTCGCATTCCTGCCTTTCCAAAAACCTTTCCTAGAGTATTTCAATTATGGATTCCTTTCGCTTATTAATCTCAACTCTGGCACTGCCTCCTTCAAAGGCTATTTGCGAGCTCAACACGGCTAGTGCATCTGCGTACTGGTTCTTACTCCTCTGAGCGTGCTCTATTGTGAATGTACAAAACTTTTTCTCCATCCTTTGGGCCAATGTCCTGTACGGGTCCATACTTGGTTCTTTTAAAGTAAAACTCCCTTTAGCCTGGTAGACTACTAAATTGGAGTCGCTTATCACCCTCAGGTTTTTGATCCTCATCTTGAGGGTTGTTGCCAACCCCGTCAAGTAAGCCTCATATTCCGCTGTATTGTTTGAACATGGAAATTCGAACTTGAATGAGAGTGCCACGGTTTCTTCACTGTTGTGATAAAGGAACACTTCTGTGCTTCCTGAGTTAGCCATAGAAGAACCATAAAACTTCATGACCCACTGTTCTACACCCATTTCTGCTGTAGCTACTTCTTCTGGTACCTCATCGTTTAGCAGGAATTCCTCTTCTCCTGGAAATTGGACCAACAAGTCTACTATGGCCTGGCTCTTTACCGCTTTGGGTGTCCCCGCTTTCAAGTCATACTGTGATAACTGTAATAACCACTAAGATATTCTGCCAGACAGAATGGGTTGTCGAAGAAGCACTTTGATCGCATGGGACTTCATTATCAAATTCACCTTATAAGCCAAAAAGTAATGGCCCAGTCTTTGCGATGCATAGATGATTGCTAAGCATGCCTTTTCTGCCCTGGGATAATGGGTCTCAGCATCCCTCAGGGCATGACTTGTATAATAGACTGGCTGCTCATCATCGCCTCCATCTTCCTGGGCTATCAAAGCCCCAATGGCAGACGGGCATGAGGTTAGGTAAAGCAATAATGGTTTCTTGCGAACCGGAGCTTGCACTGTGAAGAGGTTCATCATAATCTGTTGTAACTTTTGAAAAGCTTTCGCATCCCCCCACTCAAAACCTTTTCCCTTCTTTAGTAACTTCGTAAAAGCCAAAGTGATTGATGCTAAACCAGGGATAAACCTCCTGATGTAAGAGACCTTGCCTAGAAAACTTTTCTTCTCTTTGACTGTGGCTGGTGGCTTTATAGTTGCTATTGCAATTGCTTTGGTTGGATCTACGTCTACCCCCTCTATTGCGGACCAAAAATCCCAGAAATTTCCCAGCAGATACTCCAAAGGCGCACTTCAATGGGTTTATCCTTAGCTTGAAAAGTCTGCATCTTTCAAACACTTTTCTTAACACCTTGACACGATCTTCTTGCATTCTCGACTTAATATGGCTGTCATGGTGCGTTGATAAGTTGCGCGCTTGCATTTTTTAGTCCGAATGGCATCACTGTGTAATAAAAATTCTTGATAGGCATTCTAAAAGCAGTCTTTTTTGCATCCTTCGATGCCATCTGAATCTGATTGTAATCACTAAACTCATCCATAAAGGAAAACATGGCATTTCCTATGGCAAAATCTATTAGCAGGTCCATGTTAGGCAAAGGAAATTCATCTTTGGGACAGACCCAATTAAGATTTCTAAAATCGACATAGCATCGTATCTGCCCATTCTTCTTTTTCATAGGTACAATGTTGGACAGCCACCGTGGGTGTTGAATTGGTTTGATGAACTCGGCCACTAATAATTTATGTTCCTCCTTTACTATCTGTTCCTCTATTTTGATGTGGAACACCTTGGCAGGCTAGGTCACTAGCTTCGGTCCAAGATCCACATTAAGCCCATGCATCACCAGCCTAGGATCTAGCCCAGGAATTTCACTGTAATCTCATGCGAAAACGTCTTTGAACTCCTTTAATAGCAGGATCACTTTTGCCTTTTCCTCTTCTGACAACTTTGAGCTTATTGAAATTGGCCTTGGCTTCTATGGGTCCATGCCCAGGTCAGTTTCTTCCAGTTTTTCTTTTGCCATTACTTGTGCTTCTTCTTTTTTTCTGCAATCTTCTTTTCACTTTCCGTGTCACTTTCTTCCCCCGAACTATCTTGGACCACACAGCATACTAGAGTCTTACGCTGTGACCCTTTTTCAGGACCCCCTTGCATGCTGCAGGTGGGCCCTGCGCACCTTCATAATTTATATATTATCCTACCGTTAGATGTTTGGATCCTAATGCATCGTGGCGTATTGTCTAGCCCCAGAGTTGGCACTTCTTCCCTTTTTCTCTTTCGCATCAACAACTCCTTCAAATCAAGTTCTGGGTCATCTTAGATGTCCTCCCACTTAGGGACAAAAGTACCATGTGGCTTAGATACTGAAATTTCTCCAGATGGTGCACATTTGTCGTAGAACATAGTCTCGACCAAATGGGCCCCTGCCTACTCGAATGGAGATAGGTTTGTTGATATACGTATCATCCTGCCATTCAATCTCCCTTTCATGCACTGATGATGGGTAGACGGGATTAGGTGATGCTTGTGCAGCCATGTCCTTCCCAATAGTATATAATAAGAAACTTCCATCTTTACCACTTGGAATTAGGCTAAGAAGGCTATTGGACCCACCTTCAGCCATAGCTATATGTGTCATGTAGTGTACTCGCCTTTTCCTCCAAACCTCGTCACCTCCATTGGGCATCCTTGAATCTTGCTTTTTGGTATTCCTGTTGCTTGCAACGTGTTAAGTGGGATGAGATTTACTAAAGTGCCCGTGTAAACTAGAGCTCTCTTAATGGGAATTTGGTTTATGGAGGCTACTAGGTAAAGAGGCCTTCTGTGGTATGAGTATCCCACTTCCATGTCTTCATCCCTGAAAGTGATCTCATTAGTGTCTTGCAGGAATGCTCTTTTAGTCTGAGTTTCTACAGTAAGGCATTCTACTCCCGCTCCTGAAGCAATGCTTATCAAAGCCCTCATGGCCATCCTTCATTCATTTGTTGTGAGCTCCAGTTGGTCAAACAAGTTTTGGAACCGGGAGCTTTTTTGCAAGGTAGTGATGGTTGTAGCAGGCAGAGCCAGCCTTTCCTCTTCTTCTTCACTTGAGTCTATGCAAATGACAACTGCTGCTACCCCATTCCCGTTATTATTGGGGAGTGGGTTCCTTTACACCTTTGGTTGGGACAACTCAAGATTTCCTTCCCTGATCCTACGATGCACTAGTCTACGGAATGCCCAGCATTCTGCAGTGGCATGCTGCACAGTTATGTAGACGATAGAAACATGGGTCCCTCTGTTCTTCGTTAGTGGGCTCTTTGAAAACTTGATTGGGTTTGAAAACCCCATCTACAATCCATTTATCTAGGAGCACGTCTAGCTCCTTTGGTGTGCATGGTATTGGTGGAGGGCTCTCGTACTCCCTTCCTTCTAACTTCCTTCTCTTCTCGCCAGTGGACACTATCATGGCCTACAGCATGGACCTCTGCTCTTTGAGCTTGTTAGTGCTAGGCCTGACTGATTGGGCGTTCTTTCTAGTCTTTTGCAATAGCTACGCAAAGTGGAAGATTTCTAAGTTTTCTAGGATAGCTCTATACTCCATGATCATGTTGCCCATACACATTTCCACCAACGTCTTCTCTTCACAGTGGTCATAGCAATCGAGGGCTATGTCCTTAAACTTCTTGATATATTCCATGAGGTCATTGCCGCTTCTTTGCTAAGTGCCTTGCAAAGTTGCAAGCACCGCCGTTTCTTTTCTATGGAAATACTTGGTGTAGAACATGTCTACCATATCATCCCACGTTGGGATTGATCCTGGTTTCAAGCCAGTGTACCAGGTATATGCCTAGTCACATAAGGACTTTGAAAACTCTCGGAGGCAAAGATCCTCATCTATTGTGTAGGGACCAAGGGTGTCAATAAACTTACTTACATGCTCAATGACGCTTCCCCTTTTGCCATCATACTGTGCGTAGGTTCGTGGCTCGTATTTATTGGGATACAACTTGTTGAGTATCCTCAATAGGTAAGGAGGTCTTGGTGAATAGAATCTTTCCTTAGGTGTCTTGGCCTTTTCTTGCTCTAACAGTGCTGCTACGTCAGCCATTGTGACAAAGCGCTATTCTGCGTTCTGCGGACCACCACCCACAGGGGTTTCTTCCTTTTCCTTTGTCTTGTCCACTTTCAACTACTGTTAGGAATGCTGTACAGACTGCAATACTTCAATAAAGAAGTTAGTATTGTCAACGGGATTCCTTTGCTGTTGCTGTGGCCCAGCCCCCACTGCATTAGCACCTTCTGCTTGTTTGGGTTGGTGCGGCGTGGCTAGCCTTGATTTTTCTTGTGATGGAACAGTGCTCATGTTTCGTGTCGTCTTTGATCTAAGGGGCATAACTTGTGATGGGTATGCTTGCTTTACCTATCTTTCTCCTAACTCCCTAGTAAAGTCGCCAATTTAAATGTGGTGGACCTTTTTACATTGTTAGGCCTCGACCCCTCCTGTTGTACTGCAGCTTGTAGGTCTAGGGTAAGAGAGTTGGGACTGGCCTGAATGGGCTACACTTCTAGCCAGCTTGTGCGCAAGTTAAGCCATCCCAATATAGACATGTTTTAGCATGAGCATCGTGGACTAAACGTATGGCATGGCCACGGTAGGAATGACTGTTACAAATGTTATGGCAGGAATACAATACAGCAAAATAACTATGATACTAAAAGAGATGAATAAAACTAACACCGAGACAGATGGTAACTAATAAAGTTATGGTAGAATAATACAGCAAATAGAAATAACGCTACGGTGGAAAAGATAGACAACTTAATAACTGAATAGTAGACGAATTATCCAATAAGTATGGATAGTAAAAGGAAAACTTGTCTGCCATATAGTAAGCTTAGCTTTTCAGCCAAAGCGGACCCAAGAAGGGGGTCAATCTCTAATGTGTGTAACCTCAAGAAAGACTTTTGTCATAGAAGTTATACACTTTAGAAAAAATGACCTGAATGGTTTAAGTTTCGATTCTCAATCCCTCGGAGAGTGGGTCTGTCAAGAGTAAGAGAAAAAGTGGTCTATTGATGCATGCCTCTATTCCTACGATTCATATTTTTTTTCTCCCTCTGATTTTCCCATGTGTTCTTTTTTTTTTCTTTATTCTTTCTTTCTATCTCTCCTTTCATCCCTTCTCCTTCTCCACTGTTCATAGCTACCTGTTTTTATACCATCTGCTGTTGTGGGATTTACCATTTTTACCCCTCAGTTGCTTTTGGCTCCTTATGGGTGTCCTTTTAGGACTACCCACTGGCCTGCTGGCTGCCCAGCCACTACCTCTGCTCAAAGTGTGTTGGTTGCACCACTCTCTATTCCTAGACAAAATCGCTTGTCTTGTTTCTTACCTCTCTCCATTTTTACTTCACCCATCTGGATATGGATTAAGCTACCTCATCACCTACCTCTATGGCATGCATCAATCACCTACCTCTATGGCATGCATCAAGTGGTCCCAGCCTATACTTACCTCTTTTGGGTGAGATATCATCCCAATAGGACATCTTTTCCAAAGAAGCTTGAGCGGCAGCCCCAAAATAGACTCCATTTTCTCTCCACCGCCAAACCACACCCTCCGAAAGCCTTGACCCGTGGCCCACCTCCCATGTATTAGCTGGGTACAAGTAGGTGGTGCCTTGACCCTTTGTGCATGTCCACTTTGTTTGAATTTGTTTCATTCTGGCCTTCACACCATTTTTGTTGCCTCTGCATTGGTTTGATTCTGCTATACGTTCTAGTTGGTGTTTATCTTTTGTGGCGTGAAGGATGTGTGGGCTTTTGGGCTTATATTTTCTTTCTTTTATCCCTTCTTGGACTGGGTATTGCTCAGGCATAACCATTCATCTTCTTGCTAAGCCCATGCTTTCTCTTCTTTATAACCGTGGGCCTTTTTACCACTAATCCTACCATATCACTTCATCGTACCTGTTATAACTTTACCTCTCTTTTTACTTCTTATTACCTTGTGGGCTTGCGGGCTGATGTTTCTGCCGTGTCATCCCATTTCTTCATCATTCTTTTGCTTAGGGCTTTTGTGGCCCACTTTCTACATCTTTACCTCTTTTGGGCTTGTTGGCCAACATTCCTTCCATGATAGCCCATTTTTACAACTTTATTCCTTGAGCTTTTTTGGCCCATTTGCTTCTTCTTTACCTCTTTTACTCTCATGTGGTTTTTGCTAAATTCTTTGGGCTTTCTTGGCCCAATTATTACATCTTTACCTCTTAGTACTTTTTGGGCTTATTGGTCTTTAAGCCAGTCCATTGGGTTTACTAATTCATTTCTTGGGCTTACCTGACCCATTTACTTCCTCTTTACCTCTTATTTTTCCCATGGAGTTGCTACTTTATTCCTTGGGCTTCCTCAGGCCATTTACTTCTTCTTTACCTTTTTTTATTCTTGTGGGTCTGCTGGTCATCAATCCTGTTATTTTAGCCCACTGGGCTTGTTCCTTATTTCTTTACCCTTTTTTTCTTCTTATCTTCTCTATTGTTGGGCTTCTTTTGCTATTAGGCCCTTTATCAAAAATGGGCATCAACAATGTTTATGTAATGATTTTTAATAACTAATCAAATAAACCTCAAGTACAATTTATGTCATTTTTTGTTTTAAAATAATTAAATAATACAAATTTTAAACTATTAGTAACCAACACCTAAAACTTGAGAGTTTTCCCTGAAATAATATGAAAATGTGGAGTTTATTATATAATTATTGCATAAAGAATTTGAATTCTTAACTTTTTTTCAAAGTAACAGTAGTTTTTTTTTTTTTTTTTTTTTTTTTTTTTAATTTAAATTTTGGGTTAAGGAGAAGGTAGATTGGAAAAATGAAAAGGGGATGGTAGTTGGAACTTGGAAGTAAGGGGAGAGAGACAAAAAAGAAGGAAGAAAATGTTTTTCTTTTTTCTTCACCCAGACAACTTTTTTATTTCGAAACAAACAATTTTTTTTCCTCATGTCCAAAGAAAAAACTTTTGAGAACGAAAATTTAAAGATACTGCCAAAAATGACCTGAGTATATTATTTCATTTTTATTATTTTTCTATTTTTCATAGCCTATATATGCTATTGATGAAAACAAGTACCAGCAAGTAGATTTGGTACTTTCTCGATTGACTAAACCTAAAGTTGGCACAACAGTGTGAGCACAAGGATGAGGTAGGTTGGGTTCGGAGATCAATGCGCATGATTTGTGATGATAAACTCTTCATTTAAATCACTAGCTACATGCTAAAATCAAAGTAAGCGTGAAATTCCTGTCCCTTGTGTTTTTGCCACTGTGACTTGTTGATATGATTTGTGATGATTATTTGCATGCATAATTTACTCTTAAGAATTTTGGGTAAAGGAATTCCAGCGTAATGATCACGTTAAACTGAGTAATAATTTGCCGACGTAGATGTATCACAAATTTTAGGAGTTTATTTATTAAGTAATTGAAATTCATTAATCAAATTTATTATCATATCAGTTTATGAGTTTTATGTAGTAAAAATTATACTATATTTAGCATTTTAACATTTTTAGAAAAGGGTTATTAGAAAAATTAATGGAACAAATGGAGCATAAAGGTCTGTCTCCCTCGTTCAAAATATGCAATTTCTCCCATCATTATCAGTAAGGAGGAGTTAACGGCTTTTGAGCAAGTGGATATATATATATATATATATATTTTTTTCTTAAGTGATTTAAAAGAGAAGTGGAATGAAAGATGTAAGTGGAGGTAGGTAGAGGCTTTTTTTTTTTTTTTTTTTAATCAAAATACTATATTTAAGGTACAAATTGATTTTTGTTGTAGGTAAAATTTGAACCCTAATATTTTATGTACTTCATAAAAGATTGTATCAATACAGTTAATTAGAATCCACAAAAAAGGGCTTTTTTTTTTTTTTTTCCTCTCTGTGTGTGTGTGTGTGTCTGTGTGGAGAATTGGAGATAAGAGTTATTTATTTATTTATTTAGAAAACAGTTTTTTAAATAGGCTTATAATACATTATATAACCAAAATATTAATACAAAAGGACTTAATCTTTGTAGTAGTAGTCTGAGGTTATAAGGACTAAAACTCTAATACGCATAACCGATGTGGGATAAACATTCCTATATTTTTTTGTTAAATGTACAAACTTGTGTCAAATTAGGAGTATACTTCAATACACTGTAGTCAAGAGCCAAATATTAAACATATCTTAGATTTTGTAAAAAAAAAAATACCAATAAGCGTGTGTTTGGATTGGACATTTTGCCCAATCCATGAGTTTGGCTTTTTTTAGTGGGTCCCATGGGTACTGTTCACTATTCACGAACCCACAAAAGTAAGGAAAACATAGATTTCTAGGTAAATTTGGACCCCACGGCACTATTCACACCTTTAAAAATTATTTTGCTACAGTATTTTCAACAATAAGTTTTCAGTTTTCAACAAATAAGTGGTATCTAAACATACCTTAAGTCTGGTGTCACAATAATTTCCACAACTTTTATCAAAACTCATTCTCATGGTAAGTTGTGAGTGTTAAAATTATGAGCCTACATTGACTCACTACTATTCACAATTTTTCCCGGCAAAGTAGTGGCAAACGTTGTTGAAATTTTTATGGTAGAAGGCTTTCTGAAAAAGTACCTTGCAATATTTTATTTTCCCTCAAAACTCGTAATATCATATTAATTAAATTTTGTTTACGATAACAGATTAAATTTTTCATCAAACAATTTTTTAAATACTTTTGTAGGATGTTTTATTCTTAGTGAAATCCATAACAATAAAACAGAAAAAAGATTTCAATAAAATTTAAAACATAGAAAAGCTTGTATAAAGCTTGAGGTGGATCAGCATATTTATAGAGCACGAACACCAGTAAATCGATACGCTTGTGATTTTAAAAAATAAAAATAAAAACAAAGTTGTAGTGTGTAAAAATATGCTTCTATTGACTTTCCTACAATAAATTTCGTTATTTGAAGGAGGCTCTACTAAAATTAAGTACAACATGAGTTATTGGGAGAGTGCCTTGGTAGAAGGTACCTGAAAGGGTTAGAGTGTATACCTAATAGGATCAAAGAGTGTATACTTAGGAGTGTCAAAGGGAGTGCTCGGCCTAATGTATCTCGGCCAAGTCAGAGAGATTACATGGGAGTGTTCGAGAGAGTGATCTAGAAACTCTCCTCAGCCTAATGCACCTTGGCCAAGTTAGAGAGAGTACCTAGGAGTGCCTGAAGGAGTGCTTCGGAAAGTCTCCTCGGCCAAAGGAAGTTCTCGGACTAATGCACCTTGGCCAAGTCAAAAAGAGTACCTGGGAGTGTTTGAGAGAGTACTCTGAAAAGTCTTCTCGGCCAAAAGGAGTCCTTGGCCTAATGCACCTCGACCAAGTTAGAGGGAGTATCTAGGAGTGTTTGCGAGAGTGCTCCGGAAAGTCTCCTCAGCCAAAGGGAGTCCTTGACCAAGTTAGAGAGACTAACTAGGAGTGTCTGAGGGAGTGCTCTGGAAAGTCTTCTCGGAATAATGCACCTCGGCCAAGTTGGTGGGAGTACCTGGGAGTGTTTGAGAGAGTGTTTCAGAAAGTCTTCTTGGCCAAAGGGAGTCCTCAACTTAATGCACCTCGGCCAAGTCGGTGGGAGTACCTGAGTGTGTCTGAGGGAGTGCTCTAGAAAGTTTCCTTGGCCAATAGGAGTCTTCAGCCTAATGCACCTTGGCCAAGTTAGAGGAAGTACTTAGGAGTGTTTGAGCGAGAGAGTGCTCTGGAAAATCTTTTCAGCTAAAGGGAGATAATCCGTCAAAGGGTTGGAGCTCTAAGAGAGAACCATGTGGTTGTAGATGCTCCAAGAAATATGTGGGCTTAATGTAGAAAACACGTGTCACCATGTATGACTCTTTGGTATTACATGTGCTTAATTTTAATTGGTTGCATTCACTTTGTTTGGAAATGAGACCAACCCCCACCCCCCCCCCCCCCCCCCCCCCCTAAAAGTTAAGAACAAGGAATTGATGAAAATTTATAGGTGTATGAATCTCAAATCCACCCCCCCCAACAAATTGTAAGAGTTCATGATTGTAGTAGCCTTGTAGTTGTAGGTGTCTCCCCCAATAATTCTTCTCATGGAGATTAAGAATGTGATTAGAGAAGTAAATCGATGTCCAGACTTGTTGGCATCTTTGAGGTAGAACCAGGTTGACGATTTTGATTTTTGTTATTGTTCTTTATCGGTTACTTTGTTTTAATGATCTATTCTCTATTTACAGCTAGAACTCATTTTATTTTTCCAACACACGGAGTAACAGACACATGCATCACACCATTCTGTTTATTTGATACAAGTTCCACAAAATTTACATTATTTGATTTCTAAACAGTGAACAGAAAATTAAAAAAAATCTATAAATTCTTTTTACAAAATTTACTTGTCTTCGGCAAATTTATCCACACAACATATTAGTCAAGCACAATTCATAAGCCCATTTACAGATAAAAAAAATTTATTAACACAAAAAAATATATCAAAATAACATATATCTTGATTCTTAAAAAAAAACAAAACAAAAACAACAACATATATCTTGATATCCAAAAAATAAAAAATCTGAATTTTATAAAATTTAACTGTCAAATGACACGTCACCTATTTAATTATAAGATTGCCACATAATCTTTAGATGATTATTATTTATTATAATAACTAGCTTGTAATCTCATGCATATGCATAAATATACTTAAAGATATACAATAAGATACATAATATAATTTCTATATATATATATATATAATTGAAATACTATTGATAGTCATTTTTATATTTATTAATTCTTTAAAAAAATTTGTAAGGATATTATTAGATATACAATGTAAATTGTCCATTTTTTTTTTAATTATTGTGAAGCTTTTTTTTTTTCCAGGGTAAACTACATATTTGATCCCTATCTTTTACAACATATTTCAATTTGGTCCTTAATCTTTTAATTGTGTCAATTTGGTCCCTAACCTTTCAGTGTCGTGTCAATTTAGTCCTTGTTGTTATATCTTGGATAAAAATTGATGACATGTCAAATGGCCAAAATAAAATTTTATTATATTGTCACATCAATGAAAGCTAAGTTTTTATTTTGGCCATTAGACGTGTCATCAATTTTCATTCAAAAATTATCAGTAAGGACTAAATTAACACGGTACTGAAATGTTAAGGATCAAATTGGCACAATTAAAAGGTTAGGGACTAAATTGAAATATGGTGTATAAGATAGGGACCAAATACACAATTTACCATTTTTTTTACAATTCATTTATTCTAAACTCTTTGGTTTTTGTACTTAATAACTCACTTAGATAAATATTTATGATGTGGTCCCACTTTAGATTCTAAAATTAATAAATAAAACTCTTTGAGAATACATAATTTAGAATATATGGCGCAAAATTGAAACTATAATTTGGAATTTCAATTTGAGTCTCTCTCTCAGCTTCACCTATTATTATTTTATATGTATATATATATATATAGAGAGAGAGAGAGAGAGAGAGAGAGAGAGAGAGAGAGAGAGAGAGAGAGAGAGAGAGAGAGAGAGAGAGAGAGAGAGAGAGAGAGAGAGAATAAAAAAAAAACCTATTTGGCTTTAGGATTTTTGGTCTCCCTCCTCCCCTATTTTTCCTTTCTCCACTTCGCCGACTTCTGGTCCTCCAATGGACTCAACAGACCACCTCAAAAAGCCAACAAAATTATGCTGACAAAGTGAGTAGATTTACCCTCTCTCTCAAATCTAGATTGTTGACCATAGATCCTTTCTGTTAATAGGAGTAGTTTAAGATTGAGTGTAAAAAACCCAACAAAGATTTGTGTAATAAAAAGAAACTGGTGATCCTACAGAGATTGGTTTGGGGCTTTGCAAAACTAATAAAAAAAAATCTAAATAAAATACCTAAAATCATTCAAATATTTGAAGGCTAACCAAATAGATTTAAATATTTCTATGTCATTTGTAAATTCTTGGAAGTAAAGCTTAAGAACAGAGAAATATAGAGAACTTTAGAGATTAGTAGCTAACGGAGATTGGTAAAGGGTATAGAGATGCTTGTGCTAGCTAATACAATAACAACAATTGTTTGGAACAAGAGGAAAGATTGGCTAACGATGGTGGTGGCAGTGGCAGCCAATGGCGGCTCCAAGAATTTTGTTTAAGGGGTTCATTAAAAAACTTAAATGAAAAAAAAAATTCATAAAAAGATAAAGAACTTGAATATATCGAGTTTTTGGTACCAATTTTTTTTTTTTTTTTGAAGTTTTACAATTTCTTTTTACAAGTTTTCAAATTTTGAATTGTTATATGATAGTTCATTATGAGTATTTATTGTCATCGTGGGTAGTTATGACAATTTTATTTTGTTAAATTTGTCTAATATTTTTATTTTTATGCAGTTGTTATTACCTATTTGTCTTTGTCTTTATAAAAATATTTTAAACTAAATGAATAAACTCAACTCATTGGTTTTGTATTAATTATTGACGCACATAACTGCACTCATTCATACATAAATAATAAACTACGTGTCTACTTAACCAATAAAATACATGAACAATCACTAACTTTTAAAAAAAATTCTTGAATTTTTTTAACTTTATAACAAAAAATTATTATAACATGATAACAATACACACATGCAACAAACCTTTTCTATTTCCTAATTACTAAATTAGATAAAGTTATATTATATTTAGGATCATGTTAATGGATACCTTTAGGGTAATTGTTATATTTTCCATGAAAGTGGTATCAAAATATTTCTCTTATATTTATAAGGTACTCACAAACTTCCACAAACATTATTATTTACACAAATAACATTATAATAAAAAGTAATGAATAAAATCAATATTAGATACATTCACACACATATAATATAAAGAATAATGCTAAAGTTACAAACTATTTTACAAACGGTTGGTGTGGTGAATGATTATTGATAAATGAAAAAGTGATATTAATGGTGAGTTTAGATGAAAACTAATAAGAGGTTGGTTATATTAACATTTTGTAAAAAAGTTGTAAAATAGTTTGTGGTTGCAGTATTATTCTAATATAAATTTATGATAAAGAGTGACACTTACAATCCTTAAATACTTAGTTATTCTTACTCTTATAGTTGGAAATATTTGTAATAAGGGTATATAAAATTTAAGTCAGGGTATGCAAAAATCATATTTTTAAGAATAAATTTAAGTATTAAACTAACAAAAAAAATTATTATATATATATATATATATAAATTGAAGTCAGGGGGTTCATTTGAACCCCCTGAACAAAGTATAGCGTTGCCCCTGGCGGCAGCAATACCTGTTGAGAAAAGAGGAGAAGAGGAAGATGAAGGGTTGGCTGGATCCCAATGAGCCACTTGCTAAGATGGCAAATTCACAAACTTACACATTAGATTGTAAAAGTCAAAATATGACACATCATCATTCCATTAGTCACGTAAGAATAAAATTAATGGAAGTTAACAAAAGGACTAATAGAGCTCATTTTTTAAACTTAAGGGACCAATAATGCTCATTTGAAATTTCAGGAACTAATTACACTTACAAGGTAAACTTCAGCAACTAATAATATAGTTTTGCCAATTTATTGAAAATTGTTAAATTTTTTATAGATACAATAATATTTTAAATTTATAATATCCGCTTCATAATGATTATTTATTATTATTAGACCAATACACTAATTGATGTTTTAGTGTAGGCGAGGATTGAACCTCAAATATCTTAACAATAAACTTTACTAGTTGAACTAACTGAACCTTACAATACAATATGGGAATTAGCCACAGCTAACAACCCCATTCATTGAGAAATAAATTTATTGACATAAATCAACATATCTAAGCTAATACTTTCACAACTCATAAATGCTTCTGTCAATGTTCAACTTCCACAAATTATGTAGTAGATTGACAAAGGAATAAGGGATAAAGGAAAAAAAGATTAGGAGCAAAAAGTAGGTTTTGCTAGACATAACTTGTAAGATCAGAGGACTATAAATGAACCAAACTGTTTATGAACAACTTAAGCTCAACTTGAAAAAATGTTTATTTATGTTCATTTGTTTAGCAAACAAGCCAAGTTCAAGCCTAAGTTTAGACTCAACTATCAAATTAGTCAAGCTTAAACATAATAATGTGTTTGTGAACAAGCTTGTGAACATTAGTCATAATTTAACTACATATAATGTTATATTTGTATTTGAATTCTTGTCTAAAATTATACTTACATAGACTTAACATTGGATAGAATATAAACAGTCAATTTGTAATAAAAATTCATAGATTTGTGAGGGGAAGAAAAATTTTAGTTATGGTTTTACTATATATGTGAAAAGAATAAGTTAATCAAAGTAGCTTGTAAATAAACTCGAGTTTGTTTGATAAGAAAATGAATCAAACTTAAATATGTAATTTTATTTAGTAATGAGCTTGAACTCAACTCATGTTTAAAATAAAACTAACTAAATAAGGCTAAACTATTAATACTTGGCTCCACTGCTTACAACTATAGAATTATCGGCTTTGCGTTTCAAGAAAGGTTACCCTGGTTGTGGGTGGTAAACTAGTGTTGATGACACTTTCTGTGCTGTTTGGGCCTATTAAAATTTTAAAACACTTTTTCCAAAGAAATTAAAAAAAAAGAAAAAAAAAAAAAAAAAAAGAAAAAAAAAAAGACAGAAACCAATCGTGTGGTTCGGAAATTATAAAAGGGTGTTTTTGTAACTTGCTTTGGACTCTGTGTAGCCTTCCAAATCGCCTTGGAATTCTTGCAAATGCATGAGAGCCCATGACAGGTATAGAGCGCAATATGTTAAGCTACATGAAGGATCCACTAAACTATGGAATAAAAGCTCACAAGATTCAATTAATGTTGGCTTTGTCATAATTGGTACTTAGGGTGTGTTTGTTTTGGGTGAAAATCACTTTTGGAAATGCTTTTCCGGAAATGCGGGTGTTTGGTTGGTTTGGAAAATAGAATTTTCCGGAAATTGATTTCCGTTGACTAAAAAAAAAAGGCTTTGACTACGGAAATGAATTTCCATTCCTATTTTCACTTCAAATGAATTCCGGAGAGAGAGAGGGAGAGAGAGAGAGAGAGAGAGAGAGAGAGAGGAAGAAGACCGAGCTCCAATCCAGTCCAGTCTGACCGCGCCGTCGATTGCGATCCGAGATCGCGATCGACGCTTCGCGAGATCGTGCCGTCGAACCCAGTCGAGCGTCGATCGTTGATGATTTTTTTTCTGGGTTTTGTTCGTGTTTTTCTAGGTTTGTCTTTTCCTTCTTCTTTTCTAAACACCAGAAAATATTTTTCGGAAATTTTTTTGAAATACAACCAAACACATGAAAACATTTTCCTTTCCGGAAAATAGCATTTCCGGAAAATGGAATATTTTCCGGAAATGCCTTTACACGAACCAAACACAGCCTTATTTGTCCTTTGCTGATGACCTTTCGAAATATCTTACAAAGCTCATACAGAGTACAATCCAAATTATTTGAGTCCATTATCTCTACACATATTAATTTTATTTTATACATGACCCAAGCCCATATACTTCAACAGGAATCAAAGGAGAGTGTAGTTTAACGGGTAAATAATGGACCTATATGGGCTTATTCATGAGCCTAAAACTCAGGCTTCACAAAGCGAGCTTGAAAAACTTGTAGAAGCTGGAGATCTATGAGAAGGCCACAAACGCAGAAATAAACACTAATTAAAGTTGTAGTATTTGCCACAAAATTCAGATGGTTAACCTACACTAAAACAAAATAGGCTGGCTGCATCGAAAGTATGCTGATCTATTATCCAACTAAGAACAAAACTCAAGATTGACATTTTTTTCTAAAATTCAACAATCAAAAGCTATAGTTCTTAAGGAGATACGGGATAATAAGCGCTTTTTTAATTCATTATAAACCTCAAAGAATGAGGCAATAGGTGATCAACTTCCCACCACCAATTCAACCTAATTTTCAAACACATTAACTTGGGGTAAATACAACAGCTCAAATAAATGGTTTTTGTGTGAGTGATAGCACAAGTAATGTCTATCTCTTCTTCATCACCTCTCTAAATCTCTCCACTTTGTTGTGTAACATTGAAGGCAATTATTTGAACCATTTATTCAATACTTAATAAATATTCTCTGTCTTCATTGTAAGTTTGTGACTTGGCATATTCTTCTTTGATATGCACCACTCGTCTATTTCTAATATTTGAGTGAGTTGTGAGCTTTACTCCCTCTTATTTTGAACTTGGGTTAATAGACACAATTTATAGGCCTTTCGGAAATCGACCTAAATAGTCCAATTTAGCAAATCCAAAAGCCATTATTCCCTTGATAGTAACAAACCAAATATAGGTAGCTTAGCGGAATTTACTTGTTTAATGTAATTTGGGTTGTTTAGAGCAGCCACCGTTCCTCACTGACTCTTACAAGCCAACTTTTGACCACGTTCTCGCAAAATGTTAAAATAAAATAAAATTTGGGCATGTATAAAAGATGTTAGGGTCATATTTTCTATGTATTGGTCTATCCTTTGATAAAATGCACTTTTCTTATAATTGGGTAAATCTAAGATGGGTTTAAGACATCAAGAAGTATGTTGATCAAACATCACAAGCGGTATCATTAAATACATGAAGATTGAACCAAGAAACAAGTGGAGAAAAACTAAAATAGTAGACCTCGACACTAATCTCAATACAAGCTTGACACTAGCATCTATCGAGACTTAATGACTAATTCTTGACACTAAGCTTGACACCTCTCAATCTATCGAGCTTTGCAGATCCAAAATTCTCAGATCTGGATTTCAGCCTATGATGACTTGGATTGCTAAGGTTTTGTTCATTAAACCTCTAGACCATAAAAAAAGCTTTATTTTAAAGTTATCAAAGACACAGAGACTCAGTTAGAGAACTCATACACTCTGTGAGAAGCTACTGTGTTCTTGGCACCTTAGGGTTTTGTAACTAAGTGCTTCCAAATCTTCAATGTGCTTTGAAGTGGGGAACTTTGCAATCAATAACAATCAATCAGTAACTAGAAAGTCAAACACATACTGAGATCCGTGTATACAAGAAGAAGTCTTTAAAAGATCAAGTTCAATTGGGGATTGGAGTAAAGGGTCAATTATAGGTTGGTAGTTTAGGATAGGCCAGGGTAGTGGTAAAATTATTTATGCTTGTAATTGCTTGGTTCTTTATTAGTGGATTCTTGGGAGTGATGACCTGAAATTCACCCGGTGGAGGGTTTTTGCCTTGCAAGAGGTTTATCCCATTTGTCAACAAATCACCATGTCAATTTAATTTCCGCTGCACTTTAGTTTATTTTGTAATTTGTTCTACCTCTGTAGACACCGCATTTTGTACCCGTTAATAAATTTTAGTCCCCGACCCCAATGATGAGCTTGACATATGTCAACTAAGGGTAATTAAAGAATTCACAATAGTTTGGAAGTAATCACAACTCAAAGGTACTGAAATCGATACTGAAAAATGACATTTTCTCACTATTTTGACCATAACTTTTGATCCACAAATAATTTTAAGTGAGGTTTATTTCATTAGAAAGTAGACATCCTGGGCTTCAATTGGAACACAAATTTTGCCTAATTTTGACTTATATTGAGTGAGTTATGATTGTTTGAAGTTGGGCCAACTAGGCAATTTGATTTTCTGGGTTTTAAAACTTCATTTAAAGGGCCCAAAACATCATGCTTTAATGTGGGCCAGCCCATAGACCCTTGAGAATGTCCAAAAATTATTAAAAAGTTTGAAAATCTTATTTTAACTTATAAATACTCATCTTATGCCTCCAATCAAAACCCTAGCTAGAGAGAGTGATTTTTTGGCCTCCATCTTCTTAAAAACCTTTTTTCTATTTTCAAAACTGGAGGGCAGCCCCTTAGCACGTTTTTTAAACATCAAAAAACCTCCCTTTAGTTAGTTCTAAGTCAAAAAATTTGTTTTCAAAGTTGTTTTCTAAAACCCTTTTCAAAACCTGTTGTTCTTGAGTTGTGATTACTAACAATTGTAGTGTTCTTTGATTATCTTTGTCTTCTCCATCTAATCCTTGTGTTGTAGGCACTGAGAGGCCGGTTAAACAACTCGAAATTTGATTCTAAAGCAAGGTGAGCCTCTTTTCCATGGTTTCACACTTTGCTTAATATGATTCACATGATTCTCTTGATATAGTTTCTCCATTTATTATATTTGTTTTGTTTGATGTTTTTCATTATGTTTGATATGTTTTAATATGATTTTTAGGTGGTTTATAATCTATTCTTTTTGTTCTTTTAATTTTATATCAATACCTAGGTTAGTTTGATATGATTTAATGTAGTTTAGTTTAATTATTTGTTTGTTTCATGTTTTGTTGTTTATGATGATGTTTTATGTTTTTGTTTTAGGTTAGTTTAGTTTTTAGGGTTTCTAACACGCTTGCTTGATCTCGCATGTTATATGTTTGTTTGATTAAATTTCTAAAAATGTAGTTTTTTTTTTTTTTTCTCTGAATATGTATTAAAGGCTGCGTACGCATACTTGAGTACGTGTACACATATTTCATATATGCGTGCACATACTTGAGTATGCGCATGCACCCCAAATTCAGATTAGGGTAAAATTTTATTTTTATTATCTTTGATCATTTTCCATATGTTATTTGATTCTATTTGACTCTGTTTTAGGTTAATTATTTAGGTTTAATTGCTTTTCCATGTTTGTTTGAATCTTTTGCCATGTTTAGTTTATTTTATAACCTTTCCTTATGTGTACATTTTAATTGTTATCTTCTTCCTTTTTAATTTATTTTGATTGATTGTGTTTTATTTATTTCCTTTTATATTGTGATATGTTTCTAACATATTATGTGTGTTATTTCCTTAAGTGCATGATGTATGTTTAGGATAAAGATTAGGGCTCTCTTAATAAACTCTTTAATTAAATATGGCCTACCAACACACAATGGAGGCCGGCCCACAAGCTAGGCGGTCTTGGGTGCCTAACACCTTCCCAAGCCGTACCTAAATTCCGGACCCATAATTTGATACATGTACCCATGTGTGTAAGTGATTGGCCTAAAAGGCCCAATATGGTTCCTAAACCTAATCTAGGTGGCGCCTTTATTAGTCCACAACCTCCACGATTTGCATGTGATTTGACATAATTAATTAACTTGGGTAATTGCATTAATTAACCAAGGTCAATCTATAACCCAACAAGTGGTATTAGAGTGGGCACACTTTGATTAGGTTTTAATCTCTGCAGTATGATCCATTGGTCTCTACTTTCATGGATCATGGACAATTGTTGATTATTCATCATCTTTTTTATACTACTAACTATGCATACTAGAAAGTACACATGTGAGCTTTTTTGCAGTCTCTAGATGAAAAAGTTTGGTTGGCTATTGAAGTTGGATGGTCTAAACCTACTAAACCTCCTGCATCATAGGATGATGACAAGATCAAAGTGGTAAACTTCAATAGTTGAGCCTTGAAAGTGCTAAGGAAGCTTGAACAATTCTTCAAAACACATATGAAGGTACCAAAGCCGTCAAGGACTTCAAACTTTAAAGGCTCGCTACTAGTTTTGAAGAAGTTAAGATGGACGATGACGAGACTTTTGATGAATTCTATACCAAACTCAAGGACATTGTGAATTTGGCTTTCAACTTAGGATAAAGGACTCTAGAACTTAAGATTGTTAGGAAGGTCTCTTCTAGAGCGGTTTCATGCTAAGATTACCACCATTGAAGAAGCAAAGGACAGACATAATTTCTTTGACAAAGCTGATTGGAAACTTGCAAACTTATAAGTTAGGTCTAGTTAGAATTGGCAAGGGGAGCAAAAGCAAAAATGCCACTTTAAAAGCTAAGGATGATGAAGAGGAAGAGTTACCTAAAGATGAGAATTCCAAGTTTAAAGCTTACATCACCAGACAGTTCAAAAAATTCATCAAGAATGCAAATGTCAAGATGAATGATAAGGATTGCAAGAAATATGGATTTCCACCAAAGAAATCACAAGATAGGCTAAAAATGGATAATAAGGAAGGTGGACAAGGTAACAATATTCCATTCGGTCCTAAATGCTTTGGGTGTCAAGGCTATGGTCATATGAAACAATAGGGAAGAACAAAGCCTTAGCTGCTACCTTGAGTGATACTGAACCGGAAACTAATTTAGAGGACAGTGACCAAGAAGAAAAGTTCATAGCCTTCACAGCTACCATTGAACTTCCTAAAGAATCTGGAGAATCGGTTAGCGATGATGGGGAATTGACTGATTCCAAGTTTGAGAAATTTGATGAAAATGATGATATCCAAACAACCTATTCTAAGCTTTACAAGAATTCTGAAAAACATGAAAAGCTTTACAGATTGGCAATGAAGAAGCTGAGTGAAATGGAGCTAGAAAGAGAAGAACGTTCCACCAAAGCTGATGAAGCAAATCAAACCATTGGAGCACTAAGGTTTGAAAACAACTTTCTGGCTGAGAAGACCAAGAAGCAAGATGCTAAACTCTTTCAAGTAAGAGCACAACTGGAACAAACTTCAAGTGCCAAATTGGATGAAATGTTGAACATACAAAAAGCTGCATTAATTTGATAAATTTGGACTCGGGTATGTTCCATCTTTCTCTACTTATGGTACTTCTTTTAGTATGTCTCATAGTGTTAGTTTTGTACTTCCTAGTAAAACTGATAATTTTGAAAACAATAATCCTAAAATAGAATTAGGAAGTGAGGTTTAAAATGATAAAGGAAAATCTATTCTAGGAGCACCTCCTAAAATTGTTAAGAAAGAGACTAAGTAGAATGCTTATCACTCCACTAACATGTAGACTCAATTGAAGAAAACTCCTGTCATCATTGTGGAGCTACTGGACGCACTTGACCTAATTACTACAAGTGGCTTGCTAGTTGTGGTGGGCCTTTTGTGTTGCGGGGCTTTAACTTCTTCTGCTATACCATGGCCCATGATTTTGGGTTAGGAGAGTTGGGGTTGGCCTAAGTGAAACACACCTTAAACCAGTTTGTGCACAAGTTAGGCCATCCCAATATAGACGCGCCTCGACTTGAGCGTTGAGCGTACGACGTGTCCACGGCAGGAACAATTGTTACAGATACTACAGCAGAAAATACAACATGGCAGAATAACTATAACATTTGACAAGTAATATTAACATCTAAATAAAAAGAAAACCCAACAAGTCATGGTAGAATAACATAACCAAGGGGAGCAATGTTGCAGTACAAAGTTCAATAATAAAGTAACAAGCTAATCATTTATTAATCACAAAAGTAAAACTTGTTTGCCAGAGAAATGAGCCTATTCTTCTCAACAAATGCAAGTCCAAAGAAGGAACCAATTCCCAATGCGAGTAATCTCAAAGAATGCTTCAGCCTTAGAGATTACACAACTTGGAAAAGGGACCTAGATGGCTTAAACTTTCACTCTTAATTCCTTAAAGAGTAGGTCTGTCAAGGGGGAGAGAAATTGGTAGTCTATTGATGCACGCCTCTATTCCTATCACTCATGCTTTTTCTTCTTCCTATCACTCATGCTTTTTCTTCTGGTTTGTTGTGTTTTCTTTTCTTTTCTCTCTTCTTTTTCTTTGTTCTACCTCCATTTCTTTCCGTGATGATGATACCTCTTTCTCTGATTCTTTACTATTCATAGCTACCACCCTTTATATTGTCTGCTGTAAAGGGATTTGCCCTTTTTATCCCTCAACTGCTTTTGGCTCCTTATGGGTGTCCTTCTAAGACTGCCCACTGGTCGACCAGTTGTCCAGCCACTACCATTGCACTGAATGTGTTGGTTGCACCACTCCTCATTCCTAGAAAAAATGGCTTGTCTTGTTTCTTACCTTCCTCTGTTCTCACCAATGTTGTCAATTCCATACCGTACCAGCCGGAATATACCATACCGGTCAGCAATCTGGTACGATTGACCCCTACGTTTCGTACTGGTAAAAATATCGGCCGTATCGGCCTCGTACTGGCCGTACTGGCAAATACCGGTTGTACCGGTCGGTATTTGAATACCGGACCGAAACATAAAAAGGCCTGTTTTGTTAATTTTGACATTTTCAAGGGCAAGATTGTAATTTTGTTAAATCCTAATTCTAAAACCCTAGCACTACCCAGTTCTTGCATAGCCTTCTTTCTTTCTTTCTTTCTCTCTCACACTCTCTCTCAGCTGCTCTGTTCTCTCACTCTCTCGGCCAATTTGTCTCTCACTCTCTCGGCAGCTCCGCTGCTTTGTCTCTCACCCTCCGCTGCTTTGTTTCTCACTCACCGCTGCTCTATCTCTCACTCGCCGCCGTTGCTCTGTCTCTCACTCCGTTACTCGCCGCCGCTGCTCTGTCTCTCACTCGTCGCTGCTCTGTCTCTCACTCGCCGTTGCTCCGTCTCTCACCCTCTGCTGCTCCGTCTCTCACTCTCCGCTGCTCTGTCTCTCACTCTCTCGGCCATTCTCAGGTAGCATTTTGTCTTAATTTTTTCTATGTGGAATTATATTTCATGTGAAATATGATAAATAAAAACTTGATTACTGTGTTTATGAATTGATAGCAAAATTGATTATTGTGTTGGTTCTGTGTTCATGAATTGATATATATTGTTGTTTCATTCTTGATTTTGGTTAGCTTCAAATATTGGGTTAGTAATTTACAACTTAGTATGACTATTAATAAAAAGGTAACTAGAGTTATTAACAAATAATTGATGGTATATATGCAGTGTGAATGATGACTGAAAATCAGTCAAGTGTAGCATTTGGCCCAGCTGTAAGATCCGAGGATCCAGCATGGGCTTATGGCCGTGCTGTGCCGAATGCAAGAAATAACACCCAGTGTACTTTTTGTTGTAAAATGATAAGGGGGGGAGGAATTACTAGGCTCAAGTATCATTTAGCTGGGATTTTGGGTGATGTTGAAGCATGTAAAAAAGTATCTGAAGATGTAAAATGGCAAATGAAACAGTTGATTGAAGATTTAAAGAAAAGTAAACAGAAAAAAAGAAGAATGAATAAAGAAATTGCAAATCCCTATGATGTAGAGGAGGAGGAGGAGGATGATCATCATCATGATGAAGGTAATAATGATAATGAGAGAGGGGGTTTAAAGAGTCATTCATTAGTTAGTAATTATAACACCAAGGGGAAAGAAAAAGTTGGAGAAAAGTCAAACGTTAAATCCTATTTTGCTCCTAGAACAAAACCTGGTTCTCAACCATCCATAAGGTCTTCTTTGGCCTCAAAGCAAATCGTTGAGAAGGCAAGAATGAATTTTACAAGATGGTGGTACCATGCTAATATACCTTTCCATGCTGCTCACTTTGTGTATTATCAAGAAGCTTTAGATAGTGTAGCAGCTATTGGGCCTGGTTTTAAGGGACCTTCTTATCATGACTTGAGGGGGCCTTTATTACAAAAACATGTGGGTGAAATGAATGATTATCTCTTAGATGTGAAAAATGATTGGAAAGTTTATGGGTGTTCAATTATGTCAGATGGGTGGACAAATCAAAAGAGAGCTCCAATCATTAATTTTTTAGTGTATTGTCCTAGAGGTACCATGTTTCTTAAATCCCTTGATGTGTCAGGCCTAACAAAGGATGTAGATACATTGTTTAAGTTGTTTGATAAAGTTGTTCAAGAAGTTGGGCTTGAGCACGTTGTGCAGTTCATTACAGATAATGATTCTTCTTACAAGTCTGCAGGAAAGAAGCTAATGCAGAAATATGGGACATTCTATTGGTCTTCTTGTGCAGCCCATTTCATTGATTTAATGTTGGAAAATTTTTTTGATAAAAGATATTTTCCTATCATTGATGAAACCATTCAAAAGGCTAAAAAGATTACCAAATTCATATACAACCATGGCAAGATTTTAGCTTTGATGACAAGTGACTTCACTAATGGTAGGGATTTGATTTGTCCAGCCATCACAAGGTTTGCAACTGAGTTTTTAAGTCTTCAATGCTTGACTAAGTTCAAGAAAGAACTTAGGCAAATGTTTACTTGTGATCAATGGGTCGAATCTCGACATGCTAGAGATGTCATGGGAAAGGAGGTGGCTGCAATTGTTTTGGAAGATAGAGAGTTTTGGTTACAATGTCAACAAATAGTGAAGATTAGTGAGCCTTTGGTTAGAGTACTACGTCTTGTAGATGGGGATGAAAAACCATCAATGGGATACTTATATGAGGCAATGGATAAAGCAAAGGAGAATATAAAAGCAAGATTGAAGAATAAAATTTCTGCATATATACCATTTACTAGTGTCATTGATGCTAGATGGGATAAACAACTCCCTAGTCCATTGCATGCAGCAGGTTGTTATCTTAACCCTGGAATCTTCTTTAGGCCATCATTTAAGAAGCAAAAAGATGTTACAAAAGGCCTACTTAGTACCATTACAAGGCTGGTTTCTGATCCTGATGAGCAAGACATTCTTAGTTCTCAAATTGAATCATACAAAAAGTCTTTAGGTGACTTTGGAATGCCTATGGCAATCCGCCAACGTGAAAAACTAAGTCCAGGTATGCTATATGTATCTATACATACATATATATATATATATATATATATATTTCATTTGAAAGTTTGTTATTTGCTTTGTACTAAATTAATCATTTCTTTTATTTTTGGAAGTTGCTTGGTGGGAGCAATTTGGAAATGACACTCCAGAATTACAAAAGTTTGCAATTCGAGTGCTAAGTCAGTGTTGTAGTGCAACTGGTTGTGAAAGAGCTTGGAGCACATTTGAGTTTGTCCATTCCAAGAGGAGAAATAGGCTTGAGCATAAACGTTTGAGTGACTTGGTGTATGTTCGGTATAATCTATTGTTACGAGAAATGTATGTTTTTAAATATATTCAAATTTTATTTTGAATGATTAGAAAATGTCACCAATGTATGATATTGATTTTGGTAGGAACATTAGAAGGACAAAGGATTACTTGGATCCTATAAGCCTTGATAATATTGATTTAATGGAGGATTGGGTAGCTGAGGAATCTGAATTTCTGTTACTAACTGAGGAAGATGTGAATTGGGATAGCATTGAAGAACCATTAGCAACAATGACTTTAGAAGATGATGATGATGATGTTGTTGTTCTTGATGAGGAAGATGGTGAAAATGATGTTGTGTTGACAGATGCTAATACTCATGTGTATTATGGTCCTGATGTAAATCCTTTTGAAGGATGGGAGTAGATCCTATGTAATTTGTGTTTATTTGTTTTCTTTGTGTGTAATGAACAACTTTATATTGTGTTTTTTTTTTTTAGTTGATGTTAAAGTTTAAAACTATGAATTATTTGTTCTTAATTGAAGTAATGTTTTATGGTAAACATGAATTTTTGAGGTATTGTTTTATGGTAAATAGAGATTTTGTGTATGTATGTGTGTGTGTGTGTATATATATATATATATTAAATATATAAAATAGCGGTAAACCCAAAATGGTACACCGGTATTGACCGGTATCCGAAATATATCGTACCGGTGGCCAAACCGGTACGACCTCCGGTACGGTATTGACATCCTTGGTTCTCACTACTCTCAATTGGATAAAGATTAAGCCTCTCCCTCATCTACCTCTAAGGCATGCATCAAGTGGTTCCAGCTCATTCTTACTTCTTTTGGACAAGATGCCATCCCAGCAGGACATTTCTCCCAAAGAAGTTTGAGTGAAAACCCCAAAATAGACCCCCTCTTTCTTCTCACCGCCAGACCACACTCTCTAATACCCTTGATCTGTGGCCCACCTCCCATGTATTGGCTGGGTACTAATAGGTGGTGCCTGGGCCCTCTGTGTATGCTCCACTTCTGTCTGAATCTGTTCCTTTCTGGCCTTCAAGCCATTCCTGTTGCCTCCGTGTTTGTTTAATTCTACTATACGATCTGATGGGTGTTTAACTCTTGTGGCGTGAAGAACATATAGGCTTTTAGGCTCATGTTCCTTACCTTTCACTCCTTCCCTGGGCTGGGCATTGCTTGGGTGAAGGCCCTCCCCTTCCTGCCTAGACCATGTTCTCTTCTTTCTTATGTTTGTGGGCCTCTTAGTCGAGGATCTTGCCATGTCACTTCATTGTTCCTTCTATATCATTACCTCTCTTTCATTTCTTATTATTTGTGGGCTTATGGGCTGATGCTTCTGCCATGCTAGTCCACTTACCATAGCTTTACCTTTTTTGGGCTTTATTGGCCAACATTCCCACTACTCTAGCCCATTTCATTCCTCGGGCTTTCTTGGCCCATTTACTTCCTCTTTACCTCTTTTACTCTTATGGGCTTTTTGCTCAATCCTTTGGGCTTTCTTGGCCTAATTACCACATTTTTACCTCTTATTACTTTTCAGGCTTATTGGCCTTTAAGCCAACCTAATAAATTTGCTAATTCATTTCCTTGGCCCAATTATCACATCTTTACCTCTTATTACTTTTCGGGCTTATTGGCCTTTAAGCCAACTCGGTGAATTTACTAATTCATTTCCTGGACATCCCCGGCCCATTTACTTTCTCATTAGCTCTTATTGTTACCATGAGTTTACTACTTCATTCTTTGGGTTTCCTCGGACCATTTACTTCCTCTTTACCTCTTATTATTCTTGTGGGCCCGCTGGCCATTATTCCTGTCATTCCGGCATGTTGGGCTTGCTTTACTATTTTCTCTTCTCACTTTCTCCATATTGTTGGGCTTCTTCTACTATCGGACCCTTTGTCAAAAGTGAGCATCAACACTAGTCAACAAAGCAATAGTGTGTCATCATTTGGAAATCAGAACCACTTTCTAAATTCCTTGGCTCCTCTTGGAGAACTTCTAATGGCTGTGTTTTTTCTGAAAAACTTCAAAGGTTTCAATCCTCCTTCACCTTCTTCCAAATGTAGACCTCAGAAGAAGAAAACCTCTCTTCCTTCCAAAGCACCTCTGTGGAAGGAAAAAGACTCCTCTAAGTGATTTATTCACTTCTTTTGCATTACTTTGTGTGTTTTTGCTTTTTAAGTCAATCTAGTTTTTTGTTGCATTTAGTATGTTTGTTTGATTGTTTCTTTTTATTTTTGTTGTTTATTGGTTTTTATAAAAAAAAAATTGAAAAATAAAAAAAAAAAAAAAAAAAAAAAAAGTGTATGTTTGTGTATACTGGTACTTGTGTACCTTGAATGGCCAATGAAACAAGGTTTCATAACTTTCTATCTCTTGTAGCTTAGATGAGCATTTTTATGCACAATTAAGCATTGTGAGCTTTGTGGCTTGTTGTGCGATTTGTATGTTTTACTCATAACTATATCACTCTTTTTAATGGAAATAACTAAAAAATCCTAAGAGAAAGGCATAAATTACCATCTTATTACTAAAATCCGTCAATCATAAATACTTATGTGCAAATCATAAAAGCCATGCTCAGTAAAGTGTAGCACTTGCATAACAAGAAAAGGATGTTTGAATAAAAAAAAAAAAATCAAAGGATATTTTCTTTTCTCTCTAATATGCTCATGCATGATATGCTTCATTGTGATTAAAAGAAAAAAAAAATGAAAAAGCTAAAAGAATCAAATGCTTTTAAATATGGTTGCAAGTGTGTTTCTAGGAGATGTGGGAGTTATATGATATACCTCAAAGGCCATATCAAATAGTTATGATTGTGTGTGAGCATTCTTGATTCTCTTATATCATTATTTTTACATGATGAGATACTTATGATTACTTGCAAAAGTTTTACACACAACAGCAATTCTTTGCTACTATTGATACAATTGTACAGGTACAATGTGAATTGTCCATGACAAGGAATACATGTGTTAGTAAAAGCTAACTAAACTGTCTTAACTTGTTTTTGAAAAATAAAATTGGTTAGACATGTTTAGTGTTTTGGAATTTAGAGTGCTTTGCCTTTAGAGTTTGATTTGTTTGAGTGTTTAACATGCTTTTCATGCATTGATGTTTGGTTGGTTTTGGTTTTATCTTGTTTGCATAATTTTTATGTCTTTTCTCTCTTCAAAATTCATGTTTCTATGCTTCTCGATACCAACTTGATAGCAATCTGGATACCTCTCGGCACATGTCACTTCTATCGAACTTTTTCTAAGTTTCTCTCAATACCTCTTGACACTAGCTCGATACATTGAGCCAAAGTTCCTGTATATACACACACACACACATACACAGTGGCAGAGTCAGGATTTCAGTTGAGGGGAGAGGGGGGGGGGGGGAGATTAAAATTGTATTAAAAGGAAATTAAGTATTTTTCTTTCTTCTAATAATTATGTGTTACTTATGGGGACCACTAATTGAATTGCCATGAAAAAATGGGATAAGCAAAATTTTCACAATACTTTCACAACAAATCATAAGTGATAAATTGATACTGGTTCAAATTTCAACCTACCACTGAAATTACTTTTTTGCTCACCAATAACAACCAGTAACAACCTATTACTTAAGATTTGTTGTGAAAGTGTTGTTAAAATATTGCGGATATAAAATTTCTCAAAGCAAAAACAACTATAAATTCTACTGTAAAAAACTCACAAACTGATGTGACAAGAATGTATGACACTTAAACAATATAATAAATAAATGTTTGAATGAATTTTTTTAAGATTGATAACTCATCAATTTGTAAAATTTGTAGTGTTCATAGCATTGTTCCACAATAAAAGTGTTGTGAATAGTAAACTAATAATAATGATTGAGGAAAAAAAAAAAAAGGAACAATGAAATTGGTGAAGACATAGGTGGTAAGATAAAACTAATATGAATAGAAATTTGGTGAAAAAGTGATATGACATAGTGATCATTTGAGAACAGCTTATTTAGCTGAAACTAATTTTTTTTTTACTAAAAGTATTATAGATAAAGATAAAAGTTAGCTGAATAGTACAATGAGACCCGTGAATAGTAAAAAAAGTGCAGTGAGGCTCATGAATAGTAGCAAAAATAAGCTGAAATTTTCAGCTTGTCCCAAGCGCACACTTGGTGTACGTTTGGATACTGCTTATTTTGCTAAAAACTGAAAATAAAAAAAAAAATATTTTGGTTACTGTTCATTAATGAATTTATTGTTCATTGGCCTGATTGTACTGTTCATGTCCCATGAATAGTGCAACAGGCGCTAGACTTAAAATAATAAAAAAAAGAGGCCAAAAATGCAGAACAAAGCAAACGCAAACGTGGGTTAACCAAACGGACCTTTGGTATGTGGGAGAAGATTTTTTTTTTTTTCCCTACTTTCTTGGTGTTAAAGTGGAATTTTTTTTTTTTTTTTTTTGGGTCAGGGTGAAGTACCAAAAGAATAGTTCATAAAATACCTACTAAGGATTTTTTTTCAAGGAGCCAGGGGGAGCAACTGCCCCCCCTCGACTCCCCTAGCTCCGCCCCTGTATGTATATGTATATATATATATATATATATATATATATATATATATATATATATATATGTGGACAAAATTTATGTGCAGTATCTTAGATATTGTTCCTTAGGTTTCCTTCTTAAGTTTCTACCATGTGGCTACTTAACTAAAAAATACACTTCCATCTCATAAGAAAAAAGCCACATTACAAAATCTTAAGAGGAGAATTTAAGAAACAGCACATAAATTGTGTACCTAAGTCTTGTCCTATATATATATATATATAAAAATAAATAAATATATATATTTGGTGTGTGGTTCTTGATGGTGATCATCAATTTGGCTTAAAAATTGTTTTGAACGGCCTTATGCTAAGTTGCTAATGCTTTAGCAATTTAAACATGGTATGGCTAATGGAAATCTGAAGGATGAAGTTTGTTTATTTGTTTATATAGGTAATATATGTCATGTAGCATGCTTGTTTCTTCGTGGCTCGCTAGCTCACACTGCTTATAGAATCTGAGCATGCAAATGCATATTTAAGAGACATGCAAATGCAGGCATTGCACAAACATGAAAATATCATTTCCAGAAAAGGGGGAACCCCATACTAATGCATCTAGAGACAAGCTCTTGACAAGGTTTTATTACCCCTAAGTCAATAGACATGAAAATGTATCTGAAATTTTCACACTTCTGACTTCCCCCTCTTACTTGTGTTTGTGGTTGGCTCAAAAATAAGGTGTTTACGAGAGAGGGATGTAAAAAATTCGGTTTCAAGCTATATAATTAGAAAAGCAGAGAGAACATTACATAACAAGCCTTGGCTAATCATTTGGTTCATTATCACCCGCTAAGATCAATGGCAAGATTATCATGGAATGCATAAAATTACCATTTTTTTTGAAGCAATGCATGGCAACCTGTAACATAAAGTTTTTGACCTAAACAAAGGGCATCAAAATGCGAAATGTAGGATGGAGTACGTTATTGGAAGCTAAACAACCTATTGAGGTAAAATAGGCTATAAAGGCTTTGTTTAATTCCCAGTAGTTTACTGCTAAAGCCCCAAGGGCGATACTTTCTTTTGACACCACAGACTTCAGATGGGGATTGTGTTGGCCTTGCTCAAAGTTAATTAATTAATAAGGGTATTGTTTAGGTTTTTGGCTTTGCCAGTTTCTGCCAACTGCCATGCAGTCCTTCCAGGACTTTACATGCATGTCCAACTAAACTTACAATGATGGGTTTCTGAAATAGTTTTCTCAAGACATTCCACTAAGTGTGCGTTATATTCCGCTTATTTGAATAGCTTTTTTTTTTTTTTTTAATTTTTTATATTTTATTTTATTTTATAAAAAAGATATATTTTTTTGGTGGTTTTTATACTAAATATTAGTGTCCTACACCATTTAGAGCAAATGCTCATGACATGCATTATACTCCACGATATAATTCAGTTAGCCTTATTAATAGGCTAGGAACGAACATAAAATTGGTGAACCAAAGATCAACTGTCCATTTATTCATTGATCTGAGTTTACTCCATTTTCATCTGTCCTTTACATATTATTCAGTCAATTTACATACACAATATCAAATGCTCTGCACTCATTCTATACTAACCCTTTGCTATGCAGGGTGACAAAAAAATTGCATACTAACACAGCATATCATGCACTTAAAAATAATAATAAAAACAAAACAAAACAAACCTTGTATAAAAACAGGAGTCCATTGTAAGCATCCAACATAATCAGAACAGAGAACTCTTTGCTACTCATGAATCCTCACCACTGAGATCTCCCCATCGAATATTGTGATTGGCGGCAAGATAATGTGCTCCAACTGGTCCTCTACTACCATATGGGTAGAGCTCTGGAACTATCTTCTTCCCTTCAAGCTCATTTAACAATGGTGTGAATAGCGTCCAAGCAGCATCAAGCTCATCACTTCTAATGAACAACCTCCGCTCCCCTTCTATTGCATCTAAAAGTAGCCGCTCGTATGCATCTGGTATTTCTCTGGGATACCTGCACATTGGAACCAGAGTCTTAAAACAATGCCTTCACAGGAACTGCAAAGTCCATAGTGCAACATAGATGCTTTAATGTGGTTGCACTATTTTTTATCCATATATCCTGTATCATTTACTCCTAACTTTAACCATTACTCATCATTTTTTTTTTTTGGCTAAGTAACTGTTACTTGTCATTCATGATTTGTGGTTTATAATTTTATAAAATATTGCTCACAGCAAGAATTCCATGTCTAAGAACAGATCTAGAGATGAGGACTTAATTCAAAGAATGAGTGAGATCACATTAAAGCATGCACTCAAGATAATAAATGTCTTCGAATGTCTAGAAGGCACTAAGGTTATGAAAGTTGAAACCATAGTTATTAAGGCAGAAGAAAATTGTATTTTTGATATTATCCACATATCACTTACACTACGTCAAGAAATTAAGAGAACCGACACAGTCAACAAAATGTATTTATGATTCTCATACCTTGCACGGTAAAGCAAATTTAAGTCACTGCGATCTAATCTCATTCCAAGACCAGGAACTTTGTTGTTGATCTTCAAATAAATGGCTTCATCAGGTTGCACACGAAGCACAAGCTCATTTGTAGCCTTGCCTAAGTCAGTTCCAAAATTTCGCTTGTACAAGTTACCAGGTACATGTCTGAACTGAACTCGAATTTCTGCTCTGGAGTACCATTGCAACAAGTTTTTCAGATCATTAATTATTACATCCCAACAACATACAGGGGATGCTTAAGGAGAAGATTCTCACTAAGTATGGGTTTGGATACTGTTTATTTTGCTGAAAACTGAAAATAATAAAAAAAATATTTTTCGGTTACTGTTCATTATTATTCACTACTGTTTAGCACTGTTCATGGGACATGAACAGTGCAAGAGCGCTGAGCTGGAAAAAAAAAAAGGGCAAAAACGCAAACGCAGCAGACGCACACGCCCATCCAACAAACACTAATTAAGAAGAAATTCTACATACCGCTTAGTATGGAGAGCCTTGCCAGCTTTCATCAGGAAAGGAACCCCATCCCATCTGGCATTATTAATAAAGAGAGCTGCAGCTGCAAAGGTTGCAGTAAGACTGTCTTTTGGCACTGTGGGGTCATCTGTATAAGCAGGATATGATTTCCCACCCTTGCTGTGGCCCTTATATTGACCAACAACTACATCTTCAAGCTGCAGTGGTCTCATTGACCTTAGGACCTTAACCTGAATCAAGGCCATTTGCAACTCATCATTACATTACAATATCCTCATAAATGAAACCAATCTTTCATAAGACCCTTCTGAAATTTTTTTTCTAAATTCAGTCAACAGTTTTTTTACTGAATTTTAGCTAGGTTTTTAAAAAGCAAGTGGTAAATTATAAAATAAATAATTAACACTGCAATCTTGATAGTAAAGACAGTAAAAAAGAAAGCATAATAATACCTTTTCATTCCTGATATCCTCAGCATCTAAGCTGACAGGAGTCTCCATCGCAAAAAGTGCTAGTATTTGCAGAAGATGATTTTGCATTATATCTCGTATGATTCCATAGTTATCAAAATATCTGGGAACATGAACAAAAACAAGCAGGTGATCATTGTTTGAGAAAGGATAAGTAATTTCATTATAGGTATTGTTACAAGTATTTGGTTAAATGATTAAATTTACCATATCCCAATAGCTTAAACTTTTAGGACAATCGGTAATTTAATATAGTATCAGAATAGGAGGTCCTGAGTTCGATCCCTGTCTCCTCCTCTTTACCTCCCATTTAAATTCCCACGTATGTGATTAAATGATTAAATTTACCATTCCCTCTCTCATAATATTCTTAAATTAAAAGTTTTTTGGCCTCCCTTGAATATTTAATAAAATCCTGTGTCATTACTTGTGTCATGTGACTTATCAATTTAGACATAGAACTACTAAATTATAATAGTATAGTTACAAACTCTTACGTGTTCATATGCATTTCACATATTTTCAAGAAACTCTAGTCTCACATTTGTTTGTATTTGTATTTTTTTTTAAAAGAAGGAATAAATAGTAAAGAAGGGTGCATCGAATCACTGAAAGGTCTTAGTGATTCTCTAATTGGCAATCTGAAGATAGAATTCAATAGAACATGAATTCTCAATACAAATTATTATTTTAATAACGTTTAACTATAGAATTTTTCACATCATCATACAACCCTAGCTCCCCTTGAAAATGGATTTCTTTTGGCTTGGTATGTTATTAGGAAACACTAGTTGCAATCCCACGGGATACTGGAGAATATCTAATTATTTTAAAATAAAATGTAATATATAATTTATTTTTTAAAATATTCATAAAATTATATATTAAGACTAACATAGTGTTTTCTCATAAGAGAATTTCATTTTAAATGTATTAAACTATTAACTAAGAAATTTTCTTTTTTTATATAACTATTTACGAAACCAGCAAAGGGCAAGGGTCTTCCTTGCAATTTTGTGCTCCCTATAAATAAAAAATTATATTTTATTTTATATTAAGATTATTTTCATCGATTCATGTTATGAACCAATTTGCTAGTGATAGAATATAGTGTGGATTAAAATTTTCCAATTATGACATTTAGAAAAGAATGAGAAAAATAGCTTTTTTCTGCCATTAATAAATTTCAACTTGTAGCATTATATTTTAATGTTATCTTTAATTTCAAACCAATCTATCTCTTTTGAAGTATACAAAGTATAATCATGATCTCTTTTCTTGAATACATTACTTATCTCAAATTCTCAATACATCCATAAAAATACATCGAATCAAAACATACCTACATGAAGATGCTTTGCAAAAAAACAAAATGTCTCATTAATCATCATTTTGCAAAATGTCATATCAACCATCACTTAACAATGATTAAAATCTATGCTGTGTATTCAAGAGTTAGACCCTTTTGGATATATACCACTGTCAATTTCTTTAAGAATTTCTCCCCTCTCCTTGTGTGTGTTTTTAAAAATACTTAGTATTCTTAAAATAAAAAAATAAAAAAACAATGATTAATTTGATCAATCAGGAAAATAATTTTTTATTTATAATCTATTAATATTACTTTCTTTGCAGAAACTGCAAATTTGTTCACTCAAAAAGATTATAGAATAAACAATTATTAGCAAAATCTCATAATTAAGTTTTTATGTGCATCATTATAATAATTATTAATAATAATAACAACAACAACAAAAATAATAATGAAAATATAATTGCAAAAGCTAAAATTTGTCACTCATTCAATTATTTCCATTTGATTAACCTTTACTTTTATCTAAATAAGTGGCACTATAAAGTATTTTTAATACAATTATTAAGAGTACTTTCTCTACAAAAACTACAGTTTTGTTCACCCATAATGATTTAAAAATAAACAAAACTTAGTAAAGTCCCATAGTTTAACATCTAATTGAATCACTAAAAAAAAGGAATTTTTTTTAATCAGGAATTGGAATACCAAAATAACTAAATATGCATAAAAGTCAATACATATTTGCCAAAAAGAGAAACAAATGTGAAGTGACAATTAAATCAACAATAAGAAAAAGAACCATTAGGGGGAAAAAGTGGTTGAAACAATTAAAAAAAAGCATCAAAAGAGACAAAATTGGAGAGAGAGAGAGAGAGAAAGAGAGAATTTACCTTTTTTGCAGTGAACAACTTGGAAGGAATAGAGGAGAGAGGTGAAAATGAAGTAAAAGAAATTTATAAGAAAATCAAGTTGGAAGAGAAAGAGTGAAAGCAAATGAAAGGTTCAAAAAAGTGAAACCGTTGAATTTATGAAGATGAAATGTTGGAAGAGTGGAAGTAGATGAAATGTTCAAAAAAGTGAAATCGTAGAATTTATAAAGATATAAAGGAGAAAATTTAAAAATTTATAAAGGAAATCAAATGAAAAATTTAAGAAGCAAATGATTGGAGAAGATGAAAAATTGAACTAAGAAGATAATGGTTGAAAAAGATGAAAAATTAAACCAAGTAAAAATTGCAAAAACTTAAACAAAAAAAATTAAAAAAGACTGCTAATGACATGGCACAAAAAGAGCTTTTGTAAATATATTTTAAAGCTTCCATTATTACCATCGCACACTCTTGGTGCGATGGTCACTCCATGAGTATAAGTGCTTACGAGGTGTATGGGGTAAGGGCCAGGGTTCAAGTCTTCAGGAGGGAGCTTTACAAACATATACACTTAGATTAGGTTAGAGTAGAAATTCTATCTTGTATTAAAAAAAAAAAAAAAAAAAAAAAACTTCCGTTATTATATAATAGTATAGATAGATATGTATAGACTTTGTTTTTGGTTTTAGATTCTTCATTGATTTTATTGCTTAGTTATAACATCTAAATTAAAGTAAACGAATGTGTAAAGGCAAAGTTATATATAAAATTAAAACCGCTCAAGATGAATGTGTAAAGTCAATATATATATTCTCAAAAAAATATTTATATATTTAATATTGTCGACAAAATTTAGGAATAAAAATTAAATAAGAAAAAGAATGATTGTGTAGTCAATGACATGGCAGATCTACGCTTTGGCTTTTAGATATATATAGATAGGTATGGAACTCACCCCCCTCGACCTTCAGTGCCAAAATCTTCAGAAAATATCAGTTGCACATTGCGGATGTAGTTCCGGGACCATAGAGGCTCAAAAACAAGATTTGAGAAGCGAAGCACTGATAGATTCTCAACAAGCTCCTTCCCCAAGTAATGGTCAATCCTGAAAATTATCTAAAAGATCAAGATTTTCTCGCTAGCTCTGTGAGTACCAAAAAAAAAAAAAAAAAAAACCAACAAATAAAGATGAACCTGAATATTTGATCTTCAGTAAGGTACTGCTTCAAGCATCTTGTTAGTTCACCAGATGACTCCGAGTCACGACCAAATGGCTTTTCAACAATGACCCTCATCCACCCATTTTCTGAAGAAGCTCTAAGGCTAGCACATCTCACGACATCAACAAATATGTTTGGAGGTACAGACAAGTAAAACAACCTATTTGACAGTTTTCCAGCCTGAAAGAAAGGAGCATTACTAGAGAATTAAAGTGTAAGCTTCAGTACCAAGCCATGTATTACTTCAAAGTTTGATTCCATGTCAATGAAAATCTACCACATTTGTGCAACATAAAAATTTAGATAGCCACACTTATCCCAGTTGGACCTCCATAAATACTTCAGATCTGTCATAGAAATTAAGACTTCTGCAACAACATCTATGTAGTTAGAAAGAGCTTCTCTAACCTTTTCAATGTAACTTCATTTGAATATCACAGTTTGTGTAGTGGCTGTTTACATGGAGTGCCTTCTGTGAGGCCTGTTCTTTCTTGGATCAGAGTTACAAGAATAGTCAAGGAATAGCAGAACCAATGGAAAGAATCAAGGAGGTGGACTATGGTGTACCCAAATAAAGATCTTGTTTCTACTAAGTTTTATATATTTATTTTTGGCTCACTGGGTGTCCAAAGCTTTTTGAGATCTGACTAATCCTTGGGCATGTGCAGTCACCTCGTCCCATGCATACCAGGTAATTACTAAGATTGCTCCCAAGGGATGGCCCCAATTAGCTCCAAGGAGTTGGTTGCATGTTTGTGGGGTGAGTCAAAACTCAGGATCTTGTGGTGAGAATCTTGAGACCAAGGAACCATTAGACCAATCACTTGGGGTTCTGCTAAGTTTTAATTACTAAACAATATAATTGGGTTCCTCTCTCTCTCTCAGGTAGTAAACAGGTATAGGATAGCAAATTACATCAACTGCTAAAAATGAAGCTCTATCCATCACAATTACAATATTCTATACTTAATAATACAGTAAATACAAAATAATTACCTCTTTCTCTTTCATCTTTTTGTCTAATTCTACAAAATGCTCCTCAGAATTATACTGTCCTGAATGGTAAAAGCATCTTTTCAAGAACTGATCCATTTTGTCTTCACAATTTTCCCTGTAAGTTGTTGCCAAATATAAATATATAAAATACAAAAAAAAAAAAAAAAAAAAATGCTATATCCACAACATTTTCACAACAAACCCTAAGGGAAAAGTTGTTTATTGGTTGTTATTGGTGAGCAAAAAAGTAATTTAAGTTGTAGATTCAAATTAGAACCAATAACAACTTAACACCTATGATTTATTATGAAATTATTGTGAAAATGTTGTGGATGTAGCACTTCTCATACAAAAAATAGAAATATGTTTTTGCATGTGAATGATGGTTGAGCAATATAATACCTCTTATCAATTCTGCAGGTTAGGGTTCTGCTAATCATGTTCCTTAGCTCCTCATCAGTCATTTTAGTCCGAGCATAACCAAACACTACAAAATTCTGTATAAACACAAGTAAATAATAAAGATATGAAGTTAGAATTGGTTAACCATTGCTAAAATTTTCACCTTCTGAAATTCAAAACTACTGATAATGTTACACAATATTAATTTATAAAGCAATGAAGAATTGAACCTTGGGCAGACAATCTTCATAATAAAGAGCAAAAAGTGCTGGAAATATCTTCTTTTTGGCAAGGTCTCCTGAAGCTCCAACGACAGTTATGCTGAGAGTAGATTCTGCATTGTCAGATTCAGGGAAGGGAAGAGATCCCTCTTTCCCTCGACTCTCCACATGTTTTTTGGGCAGAGGAGTTCCAGCTGAACCTACTCCAAAATCCATTCTAAGATTGAACATTAAGAAACTAAACAAAGAAAAAGAGTGGTATAGAACAGATTACAGACGCAGTAATCGAATGGCAACATAAAGAAGAGGTGGGTTGAAAAACCAAATATGCCTAATCTTCCAAACCATTTAACTTTGTGATCACTTGCAGCAATTGTTACTGTTAGATAACTTTAATCATGTTGATAAACAGTACTTTTGGACACTAAACCAATATCTATGAAAAAAGAAAAAAAAAAAAAAAATTAGCTAACTTCACAAGTTCAATAATTTCTGGCAAAACCGTAACCACTATACCCAGATATAGCAAATAATTAGTAATCGAATAAGAATTCCCATTATCATGTCATGTGAATTTAAAGTTTTCTATATATCCTAAGGTTGAAGACAGCATTCAATACAAGCATGCTTAAAGAAGTTCCTCAAAAAAAAAAAAAAAAAAAAAAAAAGCAACTAAAAGAAAAATCTAAATTAACTGACAATCTGAAACCAATTCAACAACCATAAATAAGAGAAGCCCTTTGGGCTTATGCGCACACATGTTTATCACATAGAATAGAAGAAGAACAATACCAGGAAGTGGGAATCACAAAACTGAGAATCACACATGGAAAAGAACAAGAACTCACCATCTTGCAAAGAAACAGTATTTAGTGGATGCCCATTTGAGGATTTGAGGTGAAAGTGGGTTTTGGAATGAATTCTGAGACGGGTCTGAGAGTGAGAGACCCATGCGAAGGAATGAGGTTTTCTGGGCACAATGACGAATCTACTGGATAGATGATGTGTGTCATTGGTGAATGAAGAAGAGGCTGTGAAGGTCGTTGAAGAACAAGAATTCAAATGTGTAGGTGTAGCCATGCAATTAGAAAACGAAGATTTAGGCTTTAGCAGTGAAAGTGATGAGTGATGTCCAAGAAAGAATGAATGTACCATTCTAGTTTCTGCTTTCTACAAATATGAAATATTGGATAATGGATTTTCATCCAAAAAAAAAAAATTTATTGGATAATGGATCGATACATAATCTCTGGCGGTTGAAAAGGCCAATCAAACCACTCCTAGTCACCCAAAAATAAAAATAATAAAACCCACTCCTAATAGTCAAATTTTCTTTGTTTATCGGAGGTACCTTTTTTTTTTTTTTTTCTTTTTTGGGTGGGGGAGAGAATAGCTTGAGTATATTAGAATTGACTTGATATATTTTCTTTGTTTATTGGATGTACTTTTTTTTTCTTTTTTCTTTTTTTGTTGTTGTTGTTGTTGGGGGGTGGGGGGCGCAATAGCTTGAGTATATTAGAATTGACTTGATATATAGTTTGAGTATATTAGTGCCCTCTAAAATATTTAGTTTCCGCTTATTAAAATTTGGTAACTAAATTGCAAACTACATCTTTAAAGTTTGGGTATTTGGATTTTATAATTTAAGGTTACAAAATTTAGATTTTCCCTCAAAATTTTTGGGGTATTTGGATTTTACATCTTAAAGTTTAAGAATCTAAATTTTATCCCAAAAAAATTTAAGGATGTTTGGATTTTACACTCTAAAATTTCAGAATTTAGATTTTATCCCCTGACAGGGGCGGCACCACCTTATGGCCAAGGTGATCTCAGGACCACCCTGACCTGAAAAAAAAATTTATATATAATAATTTAAAATTTTATATTTATTTACCTTTAAAAAAAGTTTTGGGACCACCTTGAATTTTTTTTATGTCAATAAAATTAAATTTTGGTTCATAATTTGAACAACCTAACAATATATTGGGGTCTTTAAAGAAAAAAGGAAAAACTCAAAAAAAAAAATTGAACTAAAATCTAAACAAATAAATAAATAAAACTACTACAGGTTAGGCAGTAACTTGATTCCTTCGACTAAACACACTGTCCAATACAACACAATTTTCAACCTTTTATTATTTTTATTATAGTATATTATTTTTCCTCACCAAACATATATTACTTACTTTTACTTTTTAATTATTTTTTCTTGTTTATTCTTAACCACACACGTCTTCTGTCTCCTCAATTTTTACACTTCATACTTTTAAATTTTATCACATCTCCATCTACACTTTTACATTTACATTTGCCTTCCTACTTGTTTGTAACTTCTATGTCTTCTACCAATACCAGTGCGGCAGTGCCTCTTCTCAAGTTTTGAGTCTCAAATTTCTCAATATGATTTTTTTTTTAGGTGTACAGGTACCTTTGTTCATTTCCTTTCTTTTCATTTTTTTTTTTTTTCCTTTTGAGGTTTTTTGGTTTTAAGAACAATTTTTTTTTTTTTTTTTTTAAGCACAAACTTCATGCCCGCCAAATCTTGAATTTTGGCTGGTATTTTCCGAAACACCTGAAATAGACCGGATTGACCCGAAATTTTTTCTGAAGTGGAATAAGGTGGGTTACTATTCCGATTTGTTTACTGGCACAATATTTTCTGGCCGTTACGGCCAAAGCGGAATGGAATTAATAACATTAAATCAAACCTAATTATCTAAAAGCTAAAAAGAAATAAGATTGTGTAATTTATGCTTCCTAAGAAACACCTTGAACAAAATTCCTGAAACCACCACTGCCCCCTGAAGTTCTATTCTGTTTGCATCAACACCCTATCCGTCCCTATTTTTCGTTACATAAACTTGTCATGTGTGTTTAGTTCATCCAAAAAATTGATGCCATGTCATTTTTATTATGTTATGTCATTTTTAATTATTTAATATTTTTAGGCTACAAAAATGATGTGGCATTATTATATTGGATTAACTAAACATGTGTGGCAAGTTTATGTAGCACTTAACAAAAAATATGGACAAAGGGGTTGCTGATGCAAACAAAATAGAACTTCAGGGAGGTAAAATCCAAATTCTGAAGCTTGGGAGTGTAAAATCCAAACAACCGCAAACTTTAGGTGGTAAAATTCAAATTCTGAAACTTTAGAGAATAACATCCAAATTCTGAAATTTCAGGGTGTAAAATCCAAACACTCACAAACTTTAGAGATATAGTTTGCAATTTAGCCAAATTGGGTTCGAAATCTTCCTCCATAATGATATTGTAATATCCAGGGCGTTCAATTGCTCAACTTCAATTCCAGTCTGAAACGAATACAATAACATTAAAACTACAATATAGTGCTCTCTTAAGAAGCCTAAGAAAAGTACAGATTTCAAGCATGACCTGTTCACTATGGATTACAAATGAAGCGAATTGCTTTACTTTCACCTAGGCATTATGGATTAAAATAGTAATGTGAGTATAATGGAGTTGATGATTAAGAGGAAACAATGATAATCAATTTAAGAATTTTGAAAAGGATACAAATAATATGCAGGCCAATCTTTTATTACATGATGAAGTAATGTAGTTTTGATCATGCATTGAACTTTCAAATGAAATGCAATTAAGAAAAGTTCTACATATATTTGTATACACAAAAAATAAATCTTTTGACATATCTCATCATGCAAATTATTTTATGAAAGCTCACTTGGTGTATAAAACACTTATGAACGTTTAGACCCGCAATTACAAAATTTCCAAAACAAGCTTATATTCAAACAATATATGTGTGGAATATGAACTATAAGCAATACCCAAATTGGCAAAACACTTTAAACCATAATTAATCACAAACACAGCAGCAATTAAAAGGAATAGAGTAGGGAAGAGAGAAACAAACACAAAGATAACACTGAGAAGTGTTATCGAAAAGGAAACCGAAGAACTCAGCGAAAAACCTCTCCGTTGCCCTCCAAGCGATAAATGATCCACTAGAAAATCAGTTAGGATACATGAATAGCAATAGACCTTCCAAGCCTAATCTACCCGATGCACTTAAGCCCTCCAAGCTTTTTGCACCAACAAGATTATGCTGAACCGTGTCTTTTCTAACTTTCCGGATCCTGCAATAAGCTCCATATTGCATCCGCTATCCTTGGCATCTTCAAATACTTCCCAAGCTCCAAAAACATTCTCAACACTTTAAATGGGTGTGGGTAGTGTTTGGGTACAAATCTTCTCTCAATGGGTATAACAATGGGAGAGGGAAGAAGAAGAGACTACAAAGATTTCTCTCTAAGAATGAGTAGCTCTCTCTCTAATAAGGTGGGTGAGTTGTAGAAACCTCTCTTAGGGTTTTTCTCTAAATAGACTCCTTACCATTTTTGTGGGTAATAAGGGTATATATAGTAGGTGTGAAGAGAATACCAAAAGTCACAATTTTTCAGTAAAATAGAGGAACTTCACAGGTCACTCGTGGCTAGTGCAAGTCACAAATCCAAGTTGCGAGTTATCCTCTTGGACATGTTGTACTAAGCTAGACACCTAGCCTAACTTTTCACCTTCCTGCATTGCTTCTCTTGTGACCTTTAGCTGTCTTAATCAAATTTTCACCACTTCATACTAAACCCATTACAAATAAATCCCACAAAAATACAAGGAAATAAATTTATGCTATTACAACACTTTTTGTCATGGAATAAGCCAACACTAATGTTACGAGAAAAATCATAACTTAACATTTTATTTGTTCATTCATATAGTTTCTCTAATACTTGCTAAAAATTTTCAACCGTATGGCATTATAAATCAAGGTAGTAATTAAAAAAGAAAAAAAAAAAAAAAATATATATATATATATATATATATATATATATAATTCACGGGATGCTGGACAGTTCCTATCAAAACAAGGATGGCTAGATCTCAAAGATTTGTATGGAGTTCGATAAGTTAATCGCAGCTTGGCTTGGAAGTATTGGGAAAATTATGGAAACTAATGGGTTTTACTTTTCTTTTCTTTTTTTTCTTTTTTTTGGCTTCGAAAGCATTGTTTAAATAAAAGTAAAATGGTTGGGAAAAAAAATCTAGAAGATTTTTGTGTTCTAAAGAGTATACTTGAAAAAGTGATAAACAAGATCACCTAACTAGTTATTCTCTATAGGAAACAAGGATTAAGAGCCCTTACATCAGATGTGAATTTGGTGTCCTTGGGGGTGGGTTTTGATGGTGGTGGTAGTAGTGAGTTGTGGGTTTAAGGTGGTGATGGTTTTTTTTTTTTTTTTTTTTTTTTTGGGGTGGTGTTAAGTTTTCAAAGAGAGAGAGAGAGAGAGAGAGAGAGAGAGAGAGAGAGAGAGAGAGAGAGAGAGAGAGAGAGAGAGAGAGAGAGAAATGAATAAATAAATGAATAACATGTGAAAATAGAACATAAGATGTAGAATGTATTATTTTTTTAGTAAACAGTAATACTTATTAGAACACTCACGAAAATAGTAATACTAGTGCTTTAAACTATATTTATAATGCATTATATAATCAAAGTACAACTACAAAAAGATCTAACCTTTATAGTTGTAGGTTGGGGTTATAAACAGTAGACTCTAGACACACACAATCAAATGTGTGATAAACATCTCATTTTTTTTAGTAAACAGTAATACTTATTAGAACATATATGAAAATAATAATACTAATGTTTTTAAACCGGGTTTAAAATACATTATATAACCAGAATATAACTACAAAATGACCTAAGCTTTATAGTTGTAGAGTGTATTTTCAAAAGTTATATTAATGCTCTATTTGTTTTAAAGTAAAATATTTTTCAAAATATATTTTCCCATTTTCAAGTGTTAGTTTACATGTAAATGTAAAATATTTTTGTTAACCTTAAAATTATGTATAATTTTTTACCTTTAAAAACTTGGTAAAACATTTTACAAACACATAATGGCTTCCCCTCACCCTATCTGATGGGGACGTTTTCAACATGCGAAGCAGATAGGTTTAGAAGGGTCATTAGTTTTAGGGTGACGGAGGACCTTTTGACAAGCCGACGGCATTTACCATGTGGACGACTACGAGGCTCGTCTGCCTCATACTGACAGGAAACAAAGCAACGACAAGCGTGAGACCGACGGGTATAATAAATCGACGGTCCTAGCGTGGCCTGACTTAGTCTCTACAAATATTTATATATGGAAACATCTTGCATTCTACGCTCAACCCTAATCAAGGGAATCCCTATAAGGGAAGAATCCCGTAGAATGCAAGTATTAATGAGAATCTTTTCTACAAGGAAATACCTTCTCTGCTAAGAAACGAAGGTTAGCTCTACACTACTATAAAAACCCCAAAGTCCTCACAAATCAAGGTATGCGTAATTTTTCCCAGTTCTGGCACTTCAGAGTTGTAGAAATTCTCTCTAACTTAACCTTTAAAGTGTATTTGGCTGATACCACATCCGTACTCTCTGTAGGGTTTTCTTTGTTTTTGTCTCACAAGTTTTGTCTAGAGCAAATGAGGATTACGCAACTCACTGACAATTTTTTGGCATCATCAAGTGAGTTGTGGATTTGAGGTGGTGATGGATTATGGGGTGGTAGTTTAAGGTTGTGTTAGTTTTCAGAGAGAGAGAGAGAGAGAGAGAGAGAGAGAGAGAGAGAGAGAGAGAGAGAGAGAGAGAGAGAGAGAGAGAGAGAGAGAAGAATAAATAAATGAATAACATGTGAAAATAGAACATAAGATGTAGAATTTATTTTTTGAGTAAACAGTAATACTTATTAGAATACACACGAAAATAGTAATATTAGTGTTTTAAACTGGGTTTATAATACATTATATAATTAGAATATAACTACAAAAGGGTCTAACCTTTGTAATTGTAGGCTGGGGTTGTAAATAGTAGACACTAGACACACACAATCTAATGTGGGATAAGCATCCTTTTTTTTTTTAGTAAACAATAATATTTATTAGAACACATACGAAAATAGTAATACTAGTATTTTAAATTGAATTTATAATACATTATATAACCAGAATACAACTACAAAATGACCTAACTTTTGTTGTTGTAGAGTGCATTTTCAAATATTATATTAATGCTCTATTTTTTTTTAAAGTAAAATATTTTTCAGAATATATTTTCCCATTTTTAGGTGTTTGTTTACATGTAAATGTAAAATATTTTTGTTGACCTTAAAATTCTTTATAATGTTTTACCTTTAAAAACTTGGTAAAACATTTTACAAAAACACAATGGCTTCCCCTCACCCTGTTGGCCAGAGCCACCACTCTGGCCATCGATGCTGATAGTCCGTTGGCCGAAGACGCCATTCTAGCCACTGAAGTTGGTGGTATGTTGGCCAGAAACATCATTTCGACCATTGGTGTTGGCAGTATGGTCATAGAAGACATCACTTCAGTGATGGTTACTGGCAGTTTTTCGTTGAAGCAACCGTTTTGGCTACCAATTGCAGTGGTTTAGTCACCGGACCCCAGGTACCAGTAACTTCGATGGCTGAGGCACCAATTTTGGTGATTTGCTTGAAACATTTTATTTGTCATACCAAACACTTAAAAATATTTTATTTCAAAACAAATAGAGCATAAGGTAGCAAAATTAAGTTTTTGTGTGTTAAAATAGCACTTGGATAGCACATCCATTGCTAGTGCTCTAATTGTTTAGTACTATTGGGTGTTTCATTAGTTTGGAAGACTGGAAAGTATGAGGCATATGTTTTTTGTATCTAAGCACAACCATAGTCTTCATCTTATAACAATTGCTTACATGATGCAACAAGATGCTGCCACCTCATCAACGTAGGATTTAGGTAATTTTGTCAAACAGATCTAATTAAATTTGATTTCTCAATCTTGTAGCTAGGCAATTTAGATGATTCAGATTCTTTCCTTCTCAAAAAAAAAAAAAAAAAAAAAAAAAAAAAAAAAAAAAGATGATTCAGATTCTAATATAATGAGGTGGCAACATCTTGTCGCATCATGAATGTAGTTATTGCAAGATGAAGAATATGGTACCAAAAAAAAAACAAACAAACAGACAAACTCATACATCTCATACTTTTCAGTCTCTCGAACTAATGAAAAAACCCAACCTTACGGAACAATTAGTCCTTGTTTTTAGTCAAGTATGACTGGTTAAATGATCTCATTTATCTACTTGTAGAGCAGCATCTTTAGAACACAAAAATCTTTTCAATATCATTTTCCATCCATTTTACTTTTATTTAAGTAATGCTTTTAAACACTTTACCCATCCATTTCCATATTTTTCCCAATACTTCCAAGCTGCCTTTAACGTTTCAAACTCCATACCAACCTTTGGGATCCAATCAACCATGGCCTAATTGTTTTGACAAAAATTGTTCATCATCTTGTAAGGGGAGAAAAAGCAAAGCAAAGAAAAAAAAAATCAACAAGCTAAATCACGAATATTGCAACAAAAAATTAAAATAAAATAAAAAGTCATGACCTTGATTTATGCCATACATTACTTCAAAAAAGTAAGTCATCCATAAACTTGGATTAAAAAATTTTAGCAGGTAATAGAGAAATTATATGAAATGAACAGATGAAATAATTAGCAGTATGAGATGTATAAAAAGATTTACCCTTTGTGTGACTGTGTACATTTATTTTTAGGACTTTTCTTAATTGCATATAATTTGAAAGTTGAATGCATGATCAGATTTACTGCTTTACTTCTTCATGTTATTACATAAGATTCGCTTGCATATTATTTTATTTGTATCATTTTCAAAAGTTTTTAAATTGATTATCATTGTATCCTATCAATCAGCAACACTATTATGAGGGAAAAAATTGGCCTTTGCCCTTTTTAAAAAAAACAATCCAGCATTTTGCCCCCTTTCTCAAACTAATTAGGGGAAATGCCTATCTTTTGAAACTCGACTTTCTCAAAATCGAGTTAAACCCTATAGTGGAGTTTTAAGGAGTCTATAGTGACGTTTTAATGAGCCTATAGTGGGGTTTTGTAACTCGAGCTCCATGAACTCAGTTATAGGCAAAAAAAAGGAAAAACTTGCATTGAACTCGAGTTCATGAAGATCGAGTTACAAAACGCTACTATAGGTCTTTAAACGTCACTATAGGCTCCTTAAAACGCCACTATAGGCTTTCAGGAATTTTTTTTTTTTTTTTTTAAACTTGATTTTGAGAAAGTTGAGTTTCAAAAGAAAGGTATTTCCCTAATTAGTTTGGAAAATGGGGCAAAATGCTGGATTGGTTTTTTTAAAAAGGGCAAAGGACAATTTTGTCCCTATTATACTCACATAACTATTCTAATCCATAATGCAAAGGTGAAAGTAAAGCAATTAGCTACATTTGTAATCCATTAATGAAGGATATACTCGGAATAGACACTCTTTGTAGTGATGCAAAATTGGTTTGTTTTGTTAGTTGTTCTTTTGTTTGTGTCAAAAGGGATGCAAATTTTACTAGCCAAGTTTGTTGTCCATTAAAAATTTCCCTTTTGTTGTAATAATTCTTCTCTTCTTCCTTCTGTCATAGAGACTTGGTTGAGAAATGTTGTTGTTTCTTTAGTGTAATGAAATATTTTCATTTAAAAAAAAAAATACCAAGAATTGGATCTTGAAGATTTTATCTTTAATGCTTGGGCTGCATGGAACTCAAACTAATTCAATGGACTTGGACCACAAAAGCTATGGAATCATAGACTCTTTTGTGAGCTGGATATTCCTTCCCAGTCATCAACGAACCCAAAATAATAATAATTACATTAAAAAGCCTTATAATTTAGACTTTAGAGAGTATTTTAAACTAAGCCTTATAATTTCATAAGTAACAAAACTGAACTCTATAATTCATAAGTTAAATTATAAAAAAAAAATTAATTCATTATAATTCGAATCTTTTCTTCTATCTTCCATCACTAATCGGGGGTTGTTTAACCATTCAGAGTTTTGAATTGAAACAAATGCAAAAAGTCATGATTTAATTTGTAACTTAGAAAATTATACAATTTAATTTAAAATCACTCCTCAACTATCAAGTCAAGTGTAACTTATAAAACTATATATAGGGTTTAATACGAAATCTCCATAAAAGGATTTAAATTGTAATTTCCTAAAAAGATGCGAATAAAAATTTAGAGTCTACCAACAAGATCAAAGACAAAGAATGTTCATAGTCTTTAGGTTAGTTGACTCTCCGATCCCAAACTGGGGTCTTGCACAAGAGAACTCAATCCTCTACTCTTAGTCTTATCTAGCAAAAGACAGACAATTAATGTTCATAGCATGCACAAGAGATGCCTATAATCTTGTGATTCAATGTGTGTAAAATCATACAATTTAAGGCCTAATATATAGAATAATCTCTCTATCTCTGAATGTCTCTATTGCATTACATTATTGAATAGAAATTGTTCAAGACCAGACTAAGGGTTGTTGCATTTAGTTATGTCTTTTTAAACTCTATACCCATTGTTTTGTCTACCAACCAATCCATAAACCTAAGTTACCTTCCCTTTAGGATCTATACGCATAAATCAATTGCTATTTCCGTGGCTTTTCTAAGTATTTACTTGCTTCATGATACCGTCCCATATTTCAGTAGTAGTAAATTGACAATAAACAACAGGTAATGCTTAGTAAATGGCTTATATTTTCACGTACTTTAAAACCAATTTTTATTTCTTCGAATAAGGAAGGTCAAACTGCAATTAAGATAATAATAATAATAATAATCTTACAAATGATAGTATTTGGATTTGGCATCAACATCTTTACCATAAGATCAATATACTAATGATTTTTTTTTAATGGTGTAGATGAGATTTGATCCTAAATCTTTTATTTAACAATAAAAAACTTTACCAACTAAACTAATTAAAACCACGAACAAACTAAAATGTTGGTTCCTAAATTATGTGTTAGTTTAATTATGTATAGGTCAGTGGTACCCTTCACATAATCTGTATAATTTTCACCACTAACTTTTATGGCAAGTGGGTATAAGTAACAATGACCATCTTAAAAGTCGCAAAAAACTCAATGTAATTATGTAATAGATGGTTTAAGGACAAAACTTTGATAATTAATTTAAGAGTTAATTGCAGAAATTCACCTTATGTTATGGGAGTACCTTTGTAATTACCATCCCCCCCCCCCCCCCCCCAAAAAAAGGGTAATAATATTGCAAATTAGACTCCATCAATCAAAATCTATCATTCATCTATTGTTGTTTTTAAAAGTGAGTTTAGTTTAGCTTCTTTTTTTTTTAAATAACTTTTTGTTATTGTTACTCACTTTTTTTTTTTTTTTTGGGATGAACTTTATTGTTACTCACTTGATGCAATGCAAAAAGTAGAAAAATCATGTTATAGGATCCAAAAGACATCATTTGTAAATTTTATCATACATATTACGTTTTGAAATAGCAAACGTGAATTTTTGCCCAAAACATGTTAACCACACGGGCACTAAGTGTTCAACCAGTTAAATGACAAAATTGACCTCAACAGTTAAATATACTAAAATACCATCCACTCAAATTGAAAACCAGTGCATAAATGAAATTCCTAAACCTCAAACCAACGGAGAAAATGGGCAAATGCCACTTTCAAAAAAAAAATCCAGCATTTTGCCTTATTTTCCAAACTAATTAGAGAAATGCCTCTCTTTTGAAACTTGATTTTCTTAAAATTGATTTATAAAAAATAAAAAATAAAAAGTAAAATCTGGAACCCTATAGTGCCGTTTTAAGGAACTTATAGTGACGTTTTAATGACTTATAGTGGCATTTTGTAACTCGACCTCCATGAAGTCGAGTTACATGCAATTTTTTTCTTTTTTTTTTACCTATAACTCGAGTTCAAGGAGCTCGAGTTACAAAACGCTACTATAGGTCCTTAAAACGTCATTATAGGGCTTAACTTGATTTTGAGAAAATCGAGTTTCAAAAGAGGGGCATTTTCCTAATTAGTTTGGGAAATGATGCAAAATGTTGAATTGTTTTTTTAAAAAGGACAAAGGCCAATTTTTTCCTCAAACCAACCAATCCACACTCACAGGCAAGCTTCTCACAACATTAGAAGCAAACATAGATCCAACCGTAGTTAAGAGATTTTGCTTTAGAAAGAAAAGCTAGCAAAAGTTGTGATATTCTCTTGTGAGCAAGTAGAGGTAGATGATAAACCGTGTAGAGACTGTAATTGGTGAAGTCGAATGTGGCAAATAGAACGACCATCTTCTTTCTTTTATTCCTATTAAAAAAAAAAAAAATTCTTTCTTTTATGAGGGGTATCGAAACCCTTTCTTTCCAATTGTAACTCTATAAGCACAAAACCATCAAATACGAATCCCACAATATTTTAATTGTAAATCTTTAATCTTGAAAATTAAAATAATCATAAAATTATTTATTTCACCCATCCGGCCCCTAAGCTACAAAAAGGTATTTCACGAGACATCTATCTCTCATGATGAGAATGAGATGGTTTCATAATATAAATTTTCCTAATCTCTATGACCACTATTCAACAATCAAAAACACAACTTATCACAAAAAATAAAAATAAAAAACACAATACTATGTGGGGGAAATTTCGGATAACGGAATGAAAACAATTCTGTGAGTAAGATTTTAAAAAGAAAATAAATTTGGATGTGGACAGTTTATTTTATTTTATTTTATTTTTTTATACAAGATAGAAATTTTACTTTACCTTAATCTAAATGTAAATGTGTATAAAGCTCCATTCTAGAGAGTTGAACATCGGCCCTTACCCCCTACACCTTACAAGCACTTATACTTGTGGAGTGATTATCGCACCAAGAGTGTGCAGCAGTGATGTGGACAATTTAGTATACTTAACTATGGGAGGGTCGTTTGGTTCCAAAAAAAAAAAAACTATGGGAAGGTAGTTATGTCAATTAATTGTCCGAGAGTCATCTAGCATTCAGATGGACGGTGGGTTGCAATATGAATATAATTATGGTAGTGATGGTTAAGTTTTCACAATTTGTGGTATAAAGTTCAAATACTTCCTAATTTATAATAAATTTATACAATTAATTAAACTAGATTAGAATAAAGGGGTTGTGGTACCCAAATCCAGTGGTTCTTCCTCTAGAGATGGGGAATTTGGGCTCCCAATTTATTTATTGGTGGGTTTCCTTGCACTCCTACTAAGTATTTGCTTTAAACACTGCCTTGACAGCCCAACCCTTTAACATTTTTCCTCATGAGCCTAGTCCTTACCCTTCCCTGATTCCTCCTCTCTCCCTCTTTCTCTCTTGTTATCTCACACCCCTCTGTGTTTGCCCAAAAAAAATCCTTTCTACTCTTCCTCCCTTCCTTTTAATAGTCTCCCCTTAGTGGGGACCCAAATGATTACTTCTCCATCTTTACCCATGTGGCCCCTATTTCTACCCAGAATCCCTCATAAATTAGTCCATTATGAAGATTCTCTTGAAACTTGCAACAGATGCCAAATAGCATTTAGAAGCGAATTTGCCCAAAACACTAGCAGCGTTTGAAGACCGATCCCATATTTGACTATTGATTCTTCGATCATCCCTAGCTATTTGTTGACATCGGGCCGAGCTCAGTCCAATAAGAACAAGCTACCCCCGAGTACTAATCCTATGTCTATATATTATGGATACTAGGCTAAGCCTATCCGGGGAGTGGGCCAATATTGGTCACCGACCCTATGTCCCTACAGGGGTAATTACAATAAACCCACATGTGGTTTGGTCCAAATTTATATTTCCTACCTGCGGTTTAAAAAATATCACTTTATCCACCTAAGATTTTCTTCGTTTGTCTCTTGTAAACTACCTTTGTTAAAAATGAGGGTGAATATGTATTTTTGTTCCCCTTTTATGTCTCTCTCCTCCTAAAACAAAAATAACCTAAAATAAGAGAGAAAACAAGATCAAAATGTGAGGGTTTTGTAAAAAATATTTGGAAACCATGTTCAAACTCCTAGGAACAATTAATGCAAAAAAATCAAACAAAAACCCCACAAGTCTTATTACTTACCAACAGGATGTGATCTTGTTTTATACCTATAAAAAAAATTCAGATATCAAAGCCAAACCAAAAACCCACAAACAATCCAAGCACTATCGATGCCTTGTGGTGGTTTGACCACCTATCGTGGTGACGCTTGCATGCTTAAACATACAAGCTCGGAGCTCAGGTGCTATGAAGAAGGGTATACCTCTAGTGTGTAACTGGAAAAGGAGTCAATTTTAATGGAGTTACCAAAGGTAAGTGAAGTTGCCACCAATCATTAGGTTTTTTTCTAAGGTGTGATTAGTCACCTGACTCTATTTGATTTTATTACCGATCCTAGGCTAAGAAAAAGGTCATTTTTCCTAATCTAATACGGACGGGTAAAAAATCTTGATTCTTGAGCTCGGAAGTTTGGTTACATGTGGGGAAGGTATTAGGCACCCCACAATGTCTGTCCAAGGACAATCCTTTGTTTTGGTAAAATCTTAATTTAAGGATATTGGCAATTAAAAACAAGCTATTGGCATTAGCTATCGGGGCTTTAAATGAATTAGGTTTTGAAGTTTGGTTTTGGAAAGGGTGTGGCCTTGATCGATGCTTCCCTAGTGTGTTCGGAATCATTGTTGAATTTCCACAGCGAAAATTCGGCAACAATTCACCTTATTTTATGGTGGAAATCTAGCAAAACTTCGCCTCAAGTGCGTCAAAGCATGCAAAATGCTATTCTCAACAAGCTTTCGCTATGAGAATATGGCAATGAAGGTGCCCCATTTTCAGGGCAAAAATTCGGCAGAGTTTTGCGTTTGATGCGCTATGGCGCATCGGAAAGGTTTCACACTTGTGTATACGATGCATACCAACATGCTCGTGATAGGATGAGCCAAAGCCCCTCAAAACATCAAACATATTGATGCGTGTTGCATACATGGGGAAACCAATGTCACTTGTGACATGGATTGAGACAATCACACCGTGATGTTATGCATATAATATAGCACGAATATGCACCTACAGTAATTGCCTTGGGCACATACCCACTCTACAAGGTCAAGAGTACTCATGACTACAGGGGATTGCTTACATAGCCACGAGAGTCCATCATACAAAGTGCATAACCACCCATATACATGTATATATATATATATATATATACATACATCATGCACATTGCTATCACACAAAGCGGGAAAGTAAAGCAAACATTGCCAACGTTCCAAGGTTATGGCCCAAAAAGGTACAGAAAATGTAAATCAGACATTGCCATATCCAAGAAACACGGCCCAAGAAAAGTGTAGGAAAGATAAAGGGTACATGGAGAGAAAACCATAATACAAGATTCTAGGGAAAAAGGATAGAAGAGAGGGAGAGAGAAAACCAGTCGGGGAGGCTAGGCTCCTAAAGTACTGAACATTGCCATTTTTGGGCTTGCGTCTTCTTGCTTGCATCCTTACCCTTGTTGCTCGCGCCAAAGAAGTTGTGCCCTTGCTCCAAGCACGTACATGCAACAAACAAAGAGAGTAGCCAGTAGACAAGTAAAGGGGATAACAATGAGGTAAAGAGAGCATGCAAAGAGACACACTAGCAAAGAAAGCCAAACGGGGGCAAACAAATATGTTAAGCACACGAAGGGGCAAACAAGCATGTTATCAAACAAAATGGGTGTCCTAGGAGGACAAATGTAGGTTTGGATCAAGTATCCATAGTTCCATGAGATTGGAGTATGGACGACACATGTGACATCAAACAAAATTCCTATAAAGGACTCGGGATCTCGTGTATCAAAGACAGGTGTGAACCCACACGAGATAGTAGGAATTAGGTGTGATGACATAAGCAAGCAAGGACTCATGCATGAACATATAGGCAAGTGTGCAAAAATGCAAAGAAGCAAGGAAAGCCAAATGGGTGGCACAAAGCAAGCAAGGCAAGCATAACATCATTGCACAGAGCAAAGAAAGGTGTGTATCAAGCACATCAATATCACGAAGATGTGTCTCATAAGCGGTTACATCCAAACATGCCACAAGAGGGACAGATGCAACCATACTAGCAAGTGGCCCCAAAGATCATAAAGCATAAGCCTACGGAAGGCACAAAGCTTGGCAAGAACCTAGATCTAGGCAAGCATATATGGATATAAAGTACAGAAGCAAACAAGCACATACATGCATAAAGGAAATGATCCAAACCCTTTGATAGAGGCCTAGGTGTATGGATGTAGGCCTAGACCACAAGATCTAGATCTAAACCCTACCTAAAGGGCTAGCCCTGAAAGGATCCGATAAAAATTGGAAATACCAAGGCCCTTCTCCAATAGAGTGACCTCATGCATCCTTTTAATTATCTATTCTCATGTTCAATATAGGTGTCTCATGTTGATTGATTGAGATGTTGCATCCACAAGGTAACCCAAAATAGGTTTATTGCACTCTTCAACTCCTTGGAGCGAGTTCTTGAATGACCTACTCATGGCTCTTGTATTCAAAAATGGTTCCACAAGTTTCTGTCATGACCTCAACTGAGGTGAATTTTTGGATGACCCATCGGTCATGTAAAGGTGACCTTATGTGAGATTTGCATAGGAATTCATGGCACTCTTACGACTATCGGCTTTATCCCTTTTTACACAGGAGAAGAATCGAGAAAAATTTTGCCCTAGTATGGCATTTTTCCAGTTCTTCGACCGTCTAAACTACCTCTTGAAGATTCCTAGCTAAGATTAACCATGATTGCTTGGTCTTTCCGAGTGTAGCACTGGCAATACATTTCCTCTAAAGGAAATCTTGATCCCCAAAAAAGTCTTTAGACTTGGCCGAGCTTCAACATCCTCCCTTTTCTCAGGGTTTTCTTGAAAGTTTCATGCAACTGGTTGACAACATCAACTAGATCTTGGGAGTGAAATCGGGGTCCCTTAAGAAACGCTATAAGCAAAGAATTGCTAAATATAAGCTTAGTCTTGGGAGCCCACCATCGGGTCTTAATTGCCACACTTGGAAGTAATGTCAGGGAAGTTCCACATTTTTTCTCAAAACAGTACTGAAAAGGAAATCCCTTTGAGAAGAATAACCCAGATCTTTTCCTAAAATCATTTCTCTTCAACTTGTGATTAATAAGATTTGACAAAGGTCTCCTCACAAGGCATAGGAACCAAAAAACTACCCTAGTATAGGGGCGTGCTAGACCCGACTCATCTATCTTCCACCACTTTAGGTTCAATGTGACCTCTTGGCTGAGACTTTGTAAGTTTCGGTGTGCATGCCCAAAGGGCTGATTCCGAAAGTCCTTTCTTTAATGTCAAGAATAGTTGAATATAGACTAGACATGAAATCATCTTGACAAGTGGTGAGAGGGTTGGGCACCCTTAGGAGTTTATGCCATTGATAGCCATTTCAAAAGAAATAACTCCAAAGACTTTGCTAACATCAATCTTGATGATATGGATCAATTGGCTTGGATTGCAAAAGACAAAGCAGGGGTCTTCTTGGTAGCACTAGCCATATCAGTTTGTCGCTGAGTGTAACACAGAGGAAAGCATCTCTAGAAGCTTTTTATTCTTCAGATCATCTTTGGTTCATTCCCCTAGGGATATGAGATTGGCAAAAACCATGGGCTTGGGCCCCAAAAATCTTCTCTTGGACTGGTGCCTTAGACATGTCTAGGAATGACTTGGTCATCTTAACTTCAAATTCTAGAGAATGCACTTGAGTGGCCCTTTCTCTTTTCATTTCTGAGTACTTTTATAGGAAGTTTCACCATCATCTTCTTCCATTTTCTATCAACTGGAATGTCAAGGAGCTACCACAATGCTGAGACAATGATGGTACGGGCATTCAATAGCAATTCATGCTTATTCCTTTCTAGTTTCAAATGCCATGTGGTAGCGGGTTTGACCAAATCGTCTTGAAGAGCCCATATATGAACCGAGACCTCGGTTTGCAACTAGACGACGGAAACCGGTTCCCATTTTGCAATCCCCCCAAAGAATGTTGGATTTCAACTAAAATGGTCCATTACTTTTGTTCAGCATTTAGCTCACTCTTCATTCTTGCCACATATCCTTTTGTACAAGCTTGGAGATGCAAGGATCTTAAACTTCCCACATGTTACCTCACACCTCGAGAAAGAATGGGATAGTAAGGAGTTGGGATTACAATTGAGATATTTCCATGGTGAAAAAAAAACAAAAAAACAAAAGAACATGTTAGTTTTATGTCCAAATGCTTTAAGCATGCCCCTATTTCATTTTGCAATTAAAGGGGAGAAGTTCCATGATTTGAACTTCTTGTCATTGAATGAGTTTCTAAAGTGACACAAATCTTAAAATAACCTTTTTGTGGCAAGCGACTGAACATTTGCATAGGTTTTGAAAAATCTTGGTTAGAACCCATTTTTCACAATGAAAATTTTAAGGTACAACACCTTGTCCTTTTTAGGAAAAAATTTGGCACAAATTGTATAGCAAAGGTTTTTACAATGATCAAAGCAAATATGAAGCTCTTTTTTGATACAATATTCACAATGATCCTTGGACGAAGAAATCAATTTTGATACAAAGGTATGTTTGATACAATGAAAACAAAGTTCAATCCTTTTAGCAATTTTGAAGAAAAATTTGGCCTCTCTCTTGTCTCCATGGAAAGATTCGGTTGCTTGTCACCCAATTTTTATCTGTACAATTAGGCGAAAGATATCATCAAATGCATGCATGCCCTTGTAGGGTCGAGGGCCTTTAGGGCTCAGTTGGATACTAATGCACAAGTGGTTTTGGGACCGTCCCTCCAGAGTTTCTCAATGCTGTGAAAGCAAGCAAAGATTATACCTTCATTTGAGAATTGTTTCCCTACAAACGAAATGCTTAAGGACATGCTCCTATCATTTTTAGAAATTTGGCTTAAACCCTTGAACGGGTTTTTATCATGGTGAGTTTCTATAGTGATGTAGAATTAATGCACAAGCTTGGCAAGTAACCGAAACTTTCATATCATGCTTGAAATTGTGGGATGGACCCTTCTCTTTTGATTACAAAGAAAGCAATGCTTTTACAAAACTCTGGCTTTTTACAATGCCCCCGAAACATAGGCTATCTATAATGGCTCCAACAGTGGGCCCAATATAAGGGAATTCAAATTTACAAGATGTGGAGGCTTCATTCTTGATGGCCTTGCCTTCTCGGAGAAGATCTTGGACTCTTAGCAATGTCCTCCTTCCTACGGAGTTACGGCTACTTGCCATAAATTTTGTCTGTACACATGTACATGATGGAGCGATTGGTGTATGCATGCATGCCTTTGTAGGGTTAGAAACCCTTAGGGTCTGGATATGATTTAGTGTGCAAGCAACAGGGTTGCTTTTCGCTAGAGGTTAATCACAGATGCTGTGTAAGTAGGATGGATAGAACCTAGAGTAGAGCATAACTATTTGGTGTAAGCAAAAAAGGCAAACTTGCAAATGGAAACTAGACACTTTCCCTTTGACTCGTTTTTGAAAGCAATCCTAACAAGGATATCCTACCCTAGGCTTGGATGTTCACTTGTCTTGGCTCTTCTTAGTTCTCACGGGTTTTGACTTACTCTAGGCTAACTATATGAGACACGGCTTAACTGGTAAGTTGGTCCTATTCTTAGGGGGGACCTCGATCATCAAATCCTTCCTTTCATAGAAGTTGTGGAATAGAGCAAATCAAGGGGGGCCTTTTCAGCTACTCCTATCCATCCATGGACCTAGAATTGCCTACAAGTCCCAATAACTATCTAAGGTATACGCATCCAGCATTCACTTTAACGCTAAGTCCAGGTTCAACCCAATATGAGGGGTGATGTCATACATTTTGAAATGAAAGGGGAAAGACTTTCCAAGCACAATAGATATATGAACAGATAAAGGTGTAGCAAAAATTAAATCTACTACCCTAGGTTTGCACATGTGAAGGAAAGTTGTAAAACTTGCTTAGGAAAGCAGGAAAGCTTCACATATACGAAAATACCTCAAAGCCGGTTTTTTGGAAAACCATTTAAAAACATTTTGAAAAACATTTTTGAGTTTTGAAAATAGTTTACTAAGGATATTGTAAAAGCACTTTTTCAAAAAGAAAGCCCCAAAGGCTAATGCCAATTTCAGCATTTTTGAAAGCCAATGTCCAAAGATTAAGATTTTATCAAAAGCTTAAAAAGCTAAACTCTCTAAGTATCCCCAGTGGAGTCGCCAGTCTGTCGATGCCTCTCGGCGGTTCGACCACCCATCATGGCAATGCTAGGACACGCCTGAAGCATAAAAGATCGAAGCTCGAGTGCTATGAAGAACGGTTTACCTCTAGCATGTGACTAGAAAATGAGTTAATTTTAACTGAGTTACTAAAGGTAAGTGAAGTTGCCACCAATCATTGAGTTTTTTCTAAGGTGTGATTGGTCATTTAACTCTATTTGATTTTATTACCAATCCAAGGCTAAGAAAAAGGTCATTGTTCTTAATCTAACACAAACAGATAAAAAATCTTGATTCTTGAGTTCGGAAGTCTGGCGTGTGGGGAAGGTGTTAGACACCCCATAATGCATGTCCAAGTACATTCCTTTGTTTTGGTAAAATCTTAATTTTCAAACATTGGCAATCAAAAACAAGCTATTGGCATTAGCTTTCGGGGCTTTAAATGAATTGGGCTTTGAGGTTTGGTTTTGGAAAGGGTGTGGTCTTGATCAATGCTTCCCTAGTGTGTTTGGAATCATTGCTGAATTTCCATGATGAAAATTCGACAGTATTTCGCCTTATTTTCATGGCACAAATCAGGCAGCATTTCGCCTCAGGTGCGTCATAGTACATGAAACACTATTCTCACCAAGCTTTCACCGTGAGAACACAACAACAGAGGTACCCTATTTTCAAGGCAAAAATTCAATAGAGTTTCACAATTGGTGCGTTATGTCACACTGGTAGGGTTTCGTGCATGTGTATATGGCGCGCGCCAACATGCGCATGTTAGGACAAGCCGGAGCCCTTCAAAGCTCCAAACATATTGATGCATGTCACATACACGGGGAAACTGATGTCACTTGGTGACATGGGGATGGACGATCACACTGCGATGATTATGCACACAATATAGCATGAATATGCACCTACAGCAATTGTCTTGGGCATATACCTACTCCACAAAGTCAAGAGCACTCATGACTAGAGAAGGTCACTCACGTAGCCACGAGAGTCCATCACACAAAGTGCGCAATCACCCACATACACGCACACGCACACACACACGCACACACACACACACGCACACACACACACACACACACACACACACACACACACACATATATATATATATATATATACACGTACATCATGCACAATGTTATCACATAGAGTGGACAAGTAATGCAAACATTGCCAATGCTCCAAGGGCATAGCTTAGCAAGGTATAGGAAATGTAAATCAGACATTGCCATACCGAAGGGACGCAGCCCAAGCAAAGTGGAGGAAAGATAAAGGGTACATGGAGAGAAAACCCTAATACAAGATTCTAGGGAAAAAGGCTAGAAGAGGGGGAGAGAGAAAACCACTCAAGGAGACAAGGCCTCCTAATGTACTAAACATTGCCCTTTTTGGGCTTACGTCTTCTTGCTTGCATCCTTGCCCTTGTTGCTCGTGCCTAAGAAGTCGTGTCCTTGCTCCAAGCATGTACATGCAACAAACAAAGAAAGTAGCCAGTAGCAAGCAAAGGGGATAACAAAGAGGTAAAGAAAGCATGCAAAGAGACACACTAGCAAAGAAAGCCAAATGGGGGCAAACAAACATGTTAAGCACACGAAGGAGCAAAAAAGCATGTTATCAAACAAAACGGTGTGTCCTAGGAGGACAAATGTAGGTTTGGATTGTGTATCCATAGTTCCATGAGATTGGAGTATGGACGACACATGTGCCATCAAACAAAATTCCTATAAGATAGTAGGAATTAGGCATGATGACTAGGGGTGTGCAGCCAAACGACCAAAACCGACCCAACCCAACCCAACCCACCAGGTTAGGTTGGTTTTTAGGGCTTGGTGGGTTGGGTTAGGTTACAAAAAAATTTTTGATAGCAAGTCGGGTTGGGTTTGGGTCATAAAATTCCAAACCCGCCAAACCCAACCCGACCTACCCATATATTTAATATTATATATAAATAATATTATATAATTAATAATTTTTTTTTTAAAAATAACTAGCTCTTCCTATTTTATATAAAAGCCAATTAGTTCACACAAACCCTAGTAAATTACTATTGTTATTTAGTCATTAGTGTTTTTGCCTTTAATGAGTTACATTGATACTAATCTTTGGGTTTTATTTAATATATTTATATTTATATTTTTTTCTACTCAATTTAATAATAATAATAAATAAATAAAATTCCAAACCATGTGGGTTGAGTTGGACTTATGTGATGGGTTGGGTTGGGTTTGGTTGGGTTGAAATTTTTTTGACCCACTATGGTGGGTTAGGTCAAAAAATCCCCTTAACCCAACCTAACCCGACCCATGCACACCCCTAACATAAGCAAGCAAGGACTCATGCATGAACATGTAGGAAAGCATGCAAAAATGCAAAGCAAGGAATGCCAAATTGGTGGCATAAAGCAAGCAAGGCATGCATAACATCATTGACTCGAAGTCGATCTCGAGTGGGTCCAAAAACTCTAATTTTGATCCAGCTTTCGAAACGAGCTGAAACTAATGCTGTTGCAAATATTATCAAATTCTCGTTTCAACGACTATTCATGGGTCAAAATCGGAGTTAGAAAGGTCGAGATATTGAGAAAACTGTGAAAACTGCGTCTGCAAACTTCCGAGAGCCATAACTTTTGATCTGATCGTTGGATTTTTGAGTTCCATACCTTTTTAAAAACTGAAAATGAAGATCTATCCAATGGTGTTGAGATTAGCTAGATTAGAGGAGGATTGAGGCCAGCGGCCTTACAATGGCTGCCACCTCGATTTTCGCACTTAGGGCTATAAATAGCCCCAAGCATGCCCCAGATAGGGAGGAGACACATTTTTCTAAAATTTTCCTTTTGCCTAGCTGCTCTCGACATTTTTTCTCTCTCCCAAACACCAAAAAACACCCAAAAACACTCTAAAAAACACATCAAAGTCTCTTGATTCTTTCCTTTTCACCAAGAACACAAGGTATTGCTTTTGCACTCAATCTTCCTTTCCTTGTTTCTACAATTTGGATTTGGGGTTTAGGGGTGTGGATGTAGCTTTTTAGCTATCATCGACACCCCTAACCTTCTAAATCTTTTTCCTAGCATGTTCTTGCTCTTTTTGCCATGATAATATGCTTTTTTGCTTTCTTTGACATGTTTGCTTTACCTTGTTTCTAGCATGTTCTTAGCTTAGATCCATGTTCTTTTATGCTTGCTCACATGCTTATATGTTTAGATCTACATGCTTAGGGTTTTTATGCCATGTTTTGTGCTTAGATCTATGTCATTACAAGCTTATATGTTTAGATCTACATGCTTAGGGTTTTTTATGCCATGTTTTGTGCTTAGATCTATGTCCTTACATGCTTATATGTTTAGATCAACATGCTTAGGGTTTTATGCCATGTTTCTTTTGTTTCGTTCCTCCCTTTCCTTTGCGTTGATTTTAGGGTTATGTGCTCATGTGCTTGATACCATGTCTATGGTTATGCTTTGCTCGAATCTATGTGCTCGTATGCCTTTTGCCATGTTTTATGCTTAGATCCGCATCCATACATGCTTATATGTTTGGATTCATGTTCTTCAATGTTTATGTGCTAGCTTTCACATGTTCACACGCGCGTTGCCATGCCTATGCCTAGATCTACATTTTTACATGCTTGCGTGCTCGGATCTAGGTTTTCACATGCTTATATGTCCAAATCTATATTTTCACATGCTTATGTGCTTAGATCTATGCTCTGCTTGCTTTCTGCCATCTTTAATGTGCTTATGCGCTCCATGCCATGTTTGTGTGTTTAGACCTAGGCTATGTTTGCCTTGTCATGTGCTATTATAGCCCTTTTGTTGCTTTACCTTTCTTTCTTGTGTTTTGGCCATGTGGTTAGGACCCGATCTAGACCTTGTGGTCTTTGTCATCATCCATATACCTTGGTCCATATCAAAGGGTTTGGATCACCCGTGTGCATGCCTATGCTTGCTTGCTTCTATGCTTTATCTTCCATGCTAGCCTTTCTAGTTCTAGGCTTTGCGATGCTTAACACCCTTAACAGGTTGTGGTTGTGTGGTTACATCTGATGCCCATGAGGCCTTGTATGGATGTAACCACTTGGGAGGCATCTCTTTGATGCCGGTTGCTTCATGCATACCTCTCCCTTTTTCACTCCGTGTGATGATATACTTACCATGCTTATTTGCGCCACCCGTTACCTTTCTATGCATCTTTACATGCTTACTTACATGTTCATGCATGAGTCTTACTTGCTAGTGTGTTGTCCATGCTTCAACACAATGAAGTCATGGACATTCGATCCAAACCTACATTTGTCCCTCACGGACACCCCCTTTATGTGTTTTCCTTGCTTGTTTGCCGTCTTTGCTTGTTGGTTAGCTTTCTTGCTTTTGTCACATGTTGTGCTTGCCATATCTATCTTGCTTGTTTACTTTGTAACCTTGTGCTTTTATCTACGTTTTTTCCTTCCATTGCTTGTCTGCTGGTTTTCTTGTCTCAGCCTTTGCATATACACATATGGAGTGAGGACACATGGAGCTAAGGCATGATATCCTAGGCTCAAGCAAAAAGGGCAAGTCGCGAGCACGTGGTTGAGCCAAGTGACTGCAATCAGTAGGTTTAGGAGTTTAGTCTTTTCCCTTTGGTTATTTACTCTTTAAACCCCTTCCTTCCTCCTCCCTTTCTCCCTTAGATGGTTTGTATTAGGTATATCATGCTTTGTACCATTCGTCCTTATCTCTAGAGTATTGCGACCCTTGTTTATTTTCCTGCACCTATATTTTAGGCCATATTCTAGGGATGCAGGCATTTACTTTCTACTTTGTGTGCTAGCATTGTGCATGATGCACATATATATATATATATATATACCTGCTTGCCCCTTTCCGGTGTGACTGTCGCGATTCGTGTCACTTAAGGCTAGCAATGCCTAATTTCTGCTACAAAACTAAGGTGACTTCTTGCCGTATTTTCGCAATGGAAATCTAGCACTATGCTTGAATGCCTTAGGAAAGCATAGATTGGGACCACACCCTTTCAAAAGCCAAAACTTCAAAGCCCCCATGCATGCAAAGCCCCGAAAGCCAATGCCAAAATCATGTTTTTACTGCCAATCTCCAAAAATTAAGGTTTTATCAAAATAAAGGACTGTCCTTGGGCAGGCATTGTGGGGTGCCTAACACCTTCCCCATACGTAACCAAACTTCCGGACCTAAGAATCAAGATTTTTGCCATCGACATTAGATTAGGAAAAATGACCTTTTTCTTAACCTAGGATCGATAATAAAATTAACTTGAAACAAGTGACCAATTACACCTTAGAAAAACCCAATGATTGGTGGCGACTCCACTTACCTTTGGTAATCCCTTAAAATTTGGCCCAAATTCCTGCCATAAAACCAAAGGTAGACCTACCTTCCTCTACCGAGAGAGAGAGCACCCGAAACTCCTCGCAAACCATCCACATTCACATCGAGAGGGGCCTCCAATGGGCCCTACGTGCACGAGCTATCACCACGGCAGGTGATCGAATAACGGCCCATGGCGATGGTGGTTTTTTCCGCTACCTAAAGATCGAGGCCAGGTGTCAACAGACTGGTGACTCCGCTGGGGATCGATGAGAGTTTAGTCTTTAGAGCTTTTGATAAAACCATAATCTTTAGACATTGGCTTTCAAAAATACAGAAATTGGCATTGGCCTCCGAGGCTCTCCTTTTGAAAAGGACTTCTACTATATCCTAGTAAACCATTTTCAGAAGAGCAAAAATCTTTTTCCAAAAGGGGAGGTTTTGAGTTATTTTCACATGGGCTTTACCACTTTCCTCACATGCTTTATCGCTTTCCTCACATGCAAACATAGGGTAGCAAAATTTAAATTTCCGCTACACCTTTATCCACTTTCCATATATATATATATATATATATATATATATATATCTGTTGTGCTTTGAAAAAGTCTTTCCCCTTCATTAAGAATTGCATGACATTTACACCCTTTTTAAGCCAAACCCAAGCTCCGCATCTCTTTGGGGATTTCATCACCCCATCTATAGATGCCCAAATGTAAATATCGGCAGTGTTGCCCATAGTTAGTTTAGGGCTGATGTTGTAGACACTTTTGGGTCCATGGGTGGATAGGAGTAGATGAAAAGGCCCCCTCAATCCTTCCTACCCCATAACTTCCATGAAGGGAGGGGTATGGCGATTGAGTACCCTAGGATAGGAAGCATCTACTAGTTAAGCCTTTGCATAGAGTTGACCTAGTTATGTCAAACTCGTGAGGACTAGATCAAGCCAGAGCCCATCAGGATTAGGTGAAACTTAAAGAGTGAACATCCAAGCCTAGGAAAGTATACCCTTATAGGGCTAGAGGTAAGGGAAAAGTGTTTTGTAACAAGTGTGCTCTACTCTAGGTTCTTTCTATCCAACTTACACAGCATCCATGATTAAACCCCTAGGAAAAGCAACCCTGTTGTTTGTACATGTTAGACCATACCCTATCCCTAAGGGTTCACAACCCTACAAGGGCACTCATGCATACACTAATTAGTTTTATCACCTAATAGTGCAAAGATAAAATTTATGGCAAGTAACCGAAACTTCGTTCAGGAGGAAATGCTAACAAAAAACTGTCAAGAATCCTAAGATATCATGAGTCCAAGAATTCTCCCAAGGAAGACCCAAAAAAGATTGCTTGGAGACCAAGGTCCTCAAAGAGATCCAAATTGCTAAGTGATCCATGCTATCTAAATTACCAAGATGTCAAAATTGCCAAAAGGTCCTAGATGTCAAGAATCCAAGGGCTCCTCAAGAGATCCAAAGGTCCAAGAAATCCATGATGTCCAAGTTACCAAGAGATCCAAGTGTCCAAGAGCTTCCCTGAGAAGTCCACAGTATCAGAAGCCGAGTTTTTCCTCGTAATTGCATTTCCCTATATTGTAAAAGGCCCATCATTGGAGCCAATGAACCCAGCGTTGTAAAAGCAAATCTTATACAAGCATGTAAACAAAAAGGGTTCGTCTTGCATTGCCAAACATATCATGAAAGTTTCGGTTACTTGTCAATCTTGTGCATTAATTTTGCATCACAGTAGAAACTCACCATGATAAATACCTGATCAAGGGTGCAAAGCAAATTTTTGAAAATGATAGGAGCATGTCCTTAAGCATTTTGTTTGCAGGGTAGCGATTCTCCAATAAAAGTATGATCTTTACCTACTTGCATAACATTAAGAAACCCTAAGGGAGATGGTTCTAAAACCGCTTGTGCATTAGAACCCACCTAAGTCCTAAGGGTCCCAACCCTACAAGGGCATGCATGCATTTTCTGATAGCTCCCACCTATTTGTGTAGATAATAAATTGGGTAATAGGCAACTAATTTTTTCCATAGAGACATGCAAGAGGCTAAGTTTTTTCTTCAAAATTGCAAAAAAAAAAAAAAAAAAAAAAAAAAAAAGCTTTCTTTTCCTTATATCAAATGCCTTTGCATCAAAATTGGTTTCTTTGTCCAAGGACCTTTGTGAATATCATTACAAAAACCTTTGCCATACAAATTGTGCCAAATTTTTCATAAAAGGACAAGGTGTTGCACCTTAAAAATTTTCATTGTGTAAAAGGGTCCATCCCAAGACTTTTCAAAACCTATGCTAACACTCAATTGCTTGGCACAATTTGGTCATGTTAAGATTTGCATCACTTTAGGAACTCATTCAATAACAAGAATTCCAAATCATGGAACTTCTCCCCCATAATTGCAAAATGAAACAGGGGCATGCTTAAAGCATTTGGACATAAGACTAACATTTGCTTTGGTATTTGTTTCCGCCATGAAAATATCCCAATCCATCTCGAGGTGTGAGAAGAAATGTGGGAAGTTCAAGATTCTTATGTCTCCTAGCTTATACAAAAGGACATGTGCAACAACAAAGATTGCAAACCAAAGTCTCGGTTCATGTTAGTTAAGAATCTTCAAGGGGCTCTTTAGACGGTCGAAGGACAAGAAAAATGCCATACTGGGGCAGAATTTTTCTCGATCCTTCTCCCATGCAAAAAGAGATGAAGCCAGTGGCAGTAAAAGCATTATGAATCCTGGTGCAATTTTCATAGGGTTGTCTCCGACGGACCAAAGGGTCATCCATGTTCTTCAAATTCACCATAGTTGAGGTCATGATAGAAGCTTGTGGAGCCATTGTTAAATACAAGAGCCCTGAATAGCTCATTCAAGAACTCACTCCAAGGAGTCGAAGATTGCAATAAACTTACTTCGAGTTACCTCATGGATGAGGGCCTAGGTATTTCCAATTTTGTTGGATCCTCTTAAGGCCAAGATTCCCTACTAACTTCAATCTTTTGAATTCCCTTTTCAGGAATCGGCTTTGCCCTATCAAGTATCCAGAGAGGCATAACCTAAGTTGCCTACTCCAATGAATTCTGACTAATTTCTTTCAAGGAAGCCACCAAGGGCCCTAAACTCCCTATCTCAAACATGAGCAACAGCCAATTCTAGTGAAACATTAACATCATGATTGGTGAGATCAATGACCCACAAGACGTCCATATGGACTGGAAGAAGGACAAGCCTTTAGGACCTCTCAATATGATACTGGGGCAGATTTTTAGTGGTCTCATTACCATAAGACCGCTAAAAATCCATCTTGTGCAACCTCCACATTATCCATGAAGACTAGCTTGTCCACATTATCCATGAAGACTAGCTATCGCAAGCCAAGGAGCAGAATTTTGCCAAAAATCAGAGTTGATCTATATAGTTTGCAAACTCCTTTGTTAAGGCATCTCAAAATGGTAAAAAGATCCCAACATCTCTCAAGCAAGGTCATACAGCTCAAGTTTCGTTAGCATCAGCTTGCCTCAGTAGGCTTTTCCTTTGAGTCTCCCTCAGAAAAATCTTCTTTGGCCGTCAGGTAATCTGGGTGTTTCCTCTGGGTATTCCCCTAAGACAAAATCTTCTTTCCCCTTTTTGGGTAGATTAGGGATTTCCATCAGATTCCCCTCAGAAAAATCTTCTTTTACCTTCCGGTAGTCTAGGTGTTTTCTTTTGGTATTCCCCAAGGAGATATCTACTTTTGCTTTCGGGTGGTCTATGTATTTCCTTCAGGTATTCCTCAAATAAGATTTGCACTTGCCTTTGGGTAGTCTAGGTGTCTCCCTCAGGTTCCCCTTAAAAAAAAGATATTCTTTTGCCTCCGGGTAGTCTAGATGGTTCCTTCGGGTCTTCCTCAGAAAAAAATTTCTCTCACCTTCAGGTCTTCCTAAAAAAAATCCTCCTTTCCTCCAAGAATTCTGAGATGTCTTTGGGTTTCTTGATATGTGAATCCTCACACCCTTCAGTTGAAAATCTCATCAAGTTGTAAAAGTGATTGAGAGACCATGGAAAACGCCACACTGGGGGCAGCTTTTTTCGCACGGTCTCTCCCCTACGAATAGACTTCTTTTCGATAGCCTCAACAGCATCTTGAACTTTAGCAAGGACCGCAGTCACAATTTCTTTGCAATGCCATCAGAAGATCTTTTCAGCTTGCTCGAAGCATTCCTTGGAAGCCTGACTTCTGCATTGACAATAAAAAAAATGGCAAACAAAGCCTACATTCAGGGAGAATCATGAACTATCTCCAGTTTTATCGAATATTTCCGTGAGCAAAGCCTTGATCTAACTTGGACCATTTCCTCCTCAGGAACATTCAAACAGTATTGGGACCACCTCAGTCATGGTGATTCACTTGACAAATCTTAAATCCATGAGAATTTAGCTCCGGCTACTTCAGCAGTACAATGTTAGAACTTGCTCGTAATGAGTGCGCACATGTGAACCATGGAGGAAGAGTAAAGGGATTAAATTTGGTCAAATGAGAGCCAAAATGCTTCCAATTTTATCGAGTTTGTCATAGCCCAGACATTTCACTAACTCCCTTCAATCAATTTCCATTTCAGGGATATGCTTTAATCGAGCCAAAAATACGTCATTCACATCGCATTCTTCAATGAATAGTGATGACCAAATATCTGAGCATTTGTGATAAAGCCATTCACTTACTCAACACCCAAGCGACAGTGCCCCATCAAATTTCAGGGAATTGCATTAACATCCCTTATTGTCATTCTCATGTTGCCTTTCTTAGTTCCCTAATGTGGCACACTGCCTTGATAGGTCATTTTGATGATTGACATGAAAATGAAGTTTGTTACTTGTGCCTCACAAGAATCTTCACCACAAATCAGAAAATCTTCATCCCAAGAAGTATGCCAAGCATGGAGTCAATCACTTAAGGCTTCTTTACAAGGGGAAGACCTCCATCCCTTAGGTGGATCTTTGCAAAAGCTTCTGGGTATTGGGAATCCCATCCATCCGAAATGCTGGAACCCAGATTTAGCCCTGTCACTACATCCTGAACACTGTCTAAACAAAACCTTCTCTCAATTCTGTTGGCTTAGGTTTGTTGCAATCTTGTACACATTTTTTCAAAAAAAAAAGAAGGGATTTTTCAAAATAAGATCAAAGCATAAAGGTTCAAATTAAAACATAAAATCATGAAAATCTATGTTTTAAAGCGCATGCATCTTCTAAGAGTGGCAAGTCAATGCCAAAAACCCTTTTGTGGGAAAAGAGTTGTTTGAGTGAAGTGGTTGTCCCTTACTAGAGATAGGGGCATGTGATACCCAAACCCTCACCTCATGATATCCCATCTCAACAACTTCACATTCCTAAAACGTTCACCACTTTTGCAAATTGCACATTTAATTCTTGACAACCAACCCCCCCTTGGGGAGGTCCTACCCAAGATTGGTGGAGGTCCTACTCAATCTTCCTTTCCTTGGTTCTACAATCTGGATTTGGGGTTTAGAGGTGTGGATGTAGCTTTTTAGCTATCATCGACACCCCTAACCTTCTAAATCTTTTTCCAAGCATGTTCTTGCTCTTTTTGCCATGATAATATGCTTTGTTGCTTTCTTTGACATGTTTGCTTTACCTTGTTTCTAGCATGTTCTTAGCTTAGATCCATGTTCTTTTATGCTTGCTCACATGCTTATATGTTTAGATCTACATGCTTAGGGTTTTTATCCCATGTTTTGTGCTTAGATCTATGTCATTACAAGCTTATATGTTTAGATCTACATGCCTAGGGTTTTTATGCCATGTTTTGTGCTTAGATCTATGTCCTTACATGCTTATATATTTAGATCTACATGGTTAGAGTTTTATGCCATGTTTCCTTTGTTTCGTTCCTCTCTTTGCTTTGCGTTGATGTTAGGGTTATGTGCTCATGTGCTTGATACCATGTCTATGGTTATGCTTTGCTCGGATCTATGTGCTCGTATGCTTTTCGCCATGTTTTATGCTTAGATTTGCATCTGTACATGCTTATATGCTTGGATTCATGTTCTTCCATGTTTATGTGCTAGCTTTCACATGTTCACACGCGCATTGCTATGCCTATGCCCAGATCTACATTTTTACATGCTTGCTTGCTCAGATCTAGGTTTTCACATGCTTATATGTCTAGATCTATATTTTCACATGCTTGTGTGCTTGGATTTATGCTCTACTTGCTTTATGCCATCTTCCATGTGCTTCTGAGCTCCATGCCATGTTTGTGTGCTTAGACCTAAGCTATGTTTGTCTTGGCATGTGCTATTGTAGCCCTTTTGTCACCTTACCTTTCTTTCTTGTATTTTAGCCACGTGGTTAGGACCCGATCTAGACCCTCTAGTCTTTGTCATCGTCCATATACCTTGGCCCATATCAAAGGGTTTAGATCACCCGTTTGCATGTCTATGCTTGCTTGCTTCTATGCTTTATCTTCCATGCTAACCTCTCTAGTTCTAGGCTTTGCTATGCTTAATGCCCTTAGCGGGTTGTGGTTGTGTGGTTACATCTAATGCCCATGAGGCCTTGCCTGGATGTAACCACTTGGGAGGCATCTCTATGATGCCAGTTGCTTCGTGCATACATCTCCCTTTTTTGCTCTGTTTGGCATGTGCTATTGTAGCCCTTTTGTCGCTTTACCTTTCTTTCTTGTATTTTAGCCACGTGGTTAGGACCTGATCAGACCCTCTGATCTTTGTCATCGTCCATATACCTTGGCCCATATCAAAGGGTTTAGATCACCCGTTTGCATGTCTATGCTTGCTTGCTTCTATGCTTTATCTTCCATGCTAACCTCTCTAGTTCTAGGCTTTGCTATGCTTTATGCCCTTAGCGAGTTGCAGGGCCGGCTCTATGGTAGAGCAAAAAATGCAACCGCCTAAGGCCCCAAGTTAAAAAAAGGCCCCTAAATTTTAACCAATAGGATTATTTATAATCAATAAATAAAATAAATTTTTTTATTAGATGAAAAAAAAATAAAAAAATAGAGAAAAATGCAACGTCGTCCACAATATTTTTCACAACACTTGTACAACTAATGCTAAGTAGCAAGTTATTACAGCCTATTGTTGATGACAAAAAAATAATTATAGTGATATTTTCAAATAAAAAACAAAAAACAGTTTAAAATCTAGGATTTGTTGTAAAAAATATTGTGAATGTTGCACTTCTAAAAAAAAAGAATAATAATAAGAGTTTAATTAGCAAACTTTTACTAGTTTTCATCTAAATCTACCAGTAACACAACTGTTTTACTTACCACTATCAATCTACCACATCAACAAGTATGAAAAATTTTGTCAAATTTTTTTTGTCTTAAAAATTCAAAAAAAAAAAAAAAAATTCTATGTAGTTCATGTTAATTAGTAGTAATTTTACATCTAAATAAGATGATCAATTTTCGCCTTAGGCCCCCAAATGCATCAAGCCGCCCCTGGCGAGTTGTGGTTGTGTGGTTACATCTAATGCCCATGAGGCCTTGCCTGGATGTAACCACTTGGGAGGCATCTCTGTGATGCCGGTTGCTTTGTGCATACCTCTCCCTTTTTCACTCCGTGTGATGATATGCTTACCATGCTTGTTTGCACCACCCGTTGGTTTTCTATGCATCTTTACACGCTTGCTTACATGTTCATGCATGAGTCTTGCTTACTAGTGTGTCGTCCATGCTTCAATACAATGAAGTCATGGACATTTGATACAAACCTACATTTGTCCCTCGTGGACACCCCCTTTGTGTGTTTTCCTTGCTTGTTTTCCCTCTTTGCTAGTTGATTAGCTTTCTTGCTTTTGTCACATGCTGTGCTTGCCATATCTATCTTGTTTGTTTGCTTTGTAACCTTTTGCTTTTATCTATGCTTTTTCCTTCCATTGCTTGTCTGCTATTTTTTTGTCTTTGCCTTTGCATGTACACATATGGAGTGAGGACGCATGGAGCTAGGGCATGATCTCCTAGGCTCAAGGAAAAAGGGCAAGGATGCAAGCACGTGGTCAATGCAAGCGACTGCCATGCATGCAAAGCCTTGAAAGCCAATGCCAAAATCGTGTTTTTACTGCTAATCTCCAAAAATTAAGGTTTTATCAAAATAAATGACTGTTCTTGGACAAGCGTTGTGGGGTACCTAACATCTTCCCTACACATAACCAAACTTTTGGACCTAAGAATCAAGATTTTTGCCATCCACATTAGTTTAGGAAAAATGACATTTTTCTTAACCGAGGATTGGTAATAAAATCAACTAGAAACAGGTGACCAATCACACCTTAGAAAAACCCAATGATTGGTGGTGACTCCATTTACCTTTGAAAATCCCTTAAAATTTGGCCTAGACTCCTGCCATAAAACAAAAGGTAGACCTACCTTCCTTTACCGAAAGAGAGAGAGCACCCAAAGCTCCGTACAAACCATACACATTCACATCAAGAGGGGCCTCCAATGGGCCCCGTGCGTGAGTTGTTGCCACGGCAGGTGGTCGAATGAAGGCCCATGGCAACGGTGGTTTTCTTTCCGCCACCCAAAGATTGAGGTTGGGCGTCGACAATGGCATAGCAACCAACATGTAGATCTAGACACATAAACATGGCACGTAGCACACAAAGTATAGATCTAAGCATAAACATGGCAAAGAGCATATAAATATGTATATCTAGGCATAAGCATGGCAAAGAGCACATAAACATGTAGATCTAGGCATAAACTTGGCAAAAAGCATATAGACATGTAAATCTAAGCATAGACACAATATTTAGACATATCTTGGCCCAAGAAGTCTAGGCCAACATCATCAAAGTGATAAAGCATGATAGAAAGCAAGGAGACATGCTAGAAAAGCTATAAAACATGCTAGGAAGCAAGATAAAGCAAAAATATATTATGGAAAGCAATCAAACATGTTATGAAGCAAGATAAAGCAGTGTAGATTGTAGATGAAAAGCTACATCTACACCCTTAGAACCTTAGATCCAAGGTCCTAAGACCAAGGTGAAGAAAAAGTGTGCAAGAACACTACCTTTTGATTGTTGAGAAAAGAGAGGAATCAAAGGTTTTTGGATGTGTTTAGGAGAGAATTTAGAGAATAAAAGAGAGAGAATCTGCCTAGAAAAGTTCTCCAAAATGCCCAAAATCATCTCCTCTTGAAATATGGGGGTCTAGGGGGTATTTATAACTGTTTGGCTGCTGGGTTGGGTATGCTGATATTAGTAATTTCATCTTTTTCCTCCAGCTTTTTGGTTCTGACTTCAGTTGCATATTTGAAGGCCTTCATGAACTCCAATTGAGCTAATCTTGGTGTCCCTAGAAAGTTCTAGATGTTTGATTTCTAAAACACTAAAAAAATTGAAAATCCAACGGTTGGATCAAAAGTGGTAGTCAGATCAAAATTAGGATTTTTAGTGCTTTCGGGAGTTAACCTCGGGTCAAACTTGGTCAAAGTTGACAAAAATTTTCGAGTAGTGCGAGTGTGATGTAAAAGCATGAAAAATATTGTTTTGGAATGATTTTGATCTTCAGTCAACCTAGAGTTGACTAGGGGCATTTTGACCTAAAATGGCATTTCGAGTGCTCCGATGCCCGAACAGGTTGTACCATGTCAATTTAGGTGTTTTCGCAGCCACACGGAGAAAAGTTAATATTTTTGAAATTTTCGGGGTTTAGCACGCAAATTGAGAGTGGACAAAATACGGTATCTATAAGCACCATTGGTTGTTGTTTGCGTAGTGATTGGTTTTTGTTTTTATTTTTGATATTTCGCTTGAATCGGTTTTGTTAGAATGCGTTATTACAATTATACTCGTGAACCATATGTTCTCGATTTCTTTGGATGGCCAGTATCCCATATGTTTATTGGATCATCAGATAATGCAGATATTGAAATTCAAGATAAATTCAAGACAACAAAATCAAGCCTATCTCCAGTTCAAGATCTAAGTCTATCTCTGGTTCAACTTCAAAATACTAGGATAACGTAGAGTGAGTGAACTTTTTAGTAACCCATTTTGTGTTAGACATTTTATCAATCACTCTTAAGTTCATCTTATAATGTTCTTGTCCTAAGCCCGCTAGAGACCACTCTTTGCTTTGACATTAACCCACTGGCGTTGCTCATCTTATTCCTTTGCCTCAGGTACACATCCCTCCCAATCTCTTATCACTATAGCAGAATGGAAGTGTTTATTAGATATTGCAGCAACACTTAAAATTTTAAAAGAGTTGAGGGAGGTTATTGTCGGTGAATTATCTACCTATCACAGCTAAGTGCTAAGATTTAGGTTGCATTAGGCATTGGCTTGGAAAGCCATTTTTTTTACTATTTAGCTTATTTTTGTTACTATTCCGCTTATTTTTGCTACTATTTATAAGTCTCATTGCATTTTTTGGTACTATTCATGGGTCTCACTATACCAGTTTAGCTACCTTTTAGCTTTATCTATAGTATCTTTAGCAAAAAAATTTCAATTTCAATTAAATAAGCTATTTCTAAATGGACTCTTCTTTGTGTGTTTTTTATTTGATTTTGTTACATTATCTAATTATTGCTAAGTATTAATTTTACAAAACCACTGCCTTTTGATCTTGTTTTCTTTTGTTTTTGTATGCTATTTTTGTTATAGAATGAGAGAGATATAAAAGGAAAGCAAAAATACATATTTATTCCTGTTTTTAACAAAAATGCGTTACAGAAGACAAATGGAGCAAAACTTAAGTGGGTAAAGTGACAATATTCAAACCACTAGTAGGCAATGTGAATTTGGGCCAAAGTACAGGTAGGTTTTCTGTAATTACCCCTAAAATAAAGGTACGATACAAAAACAAATTAATCACTATTGATGGTACCCTTGTGTGTGTGTTTGTTTCTTTAAAAAAAAAAAAAGTAATTTTCTTACATTGTTTAAGAGAGTGTATTAAGTGTAGTATAACTTGTTGCACCGTCCTTTAAAAGTTACCATAGCTTTTGAATGGAGTTTATTATAAACATTTGTGTTAGAATTATTTTCCCTCTTCCTTGAGTATGTGTTTGTTTAAAAAAATAAATAAATAAAAGGAGTCACCTTAACATTCACATTCATTAGCTTTCAACAACGGTGTGCCACTCGTTTTGCTTTGATATGATTTACAGATCTAGACTAGACATGAATCCGCCTAAGATGGCTTTTTAGTTTCTTTTATAAGTCGAGCTGACCATTTTAATTTAAGGTCCCGTTAGTTGGCAAATTTATGAAATCTTCAATTGACCTGTAGTTGATTTGGAACTTATTAAGTTGACTTAATCTCTATATATATATAAAATCGAAACTTTTGAAACTTCCACATTTTTCCACATCAGTATTATTTAAAAAAATAAAACTATTAAAAAAATAAAACCCTAAAAAAAATATAAAACTATTAATACATCAGCATTATTTTTGGCAGCCATACTCTAATTCTCAGGATTTTGAAGCGAACGCAGCCACAGTCCTCATCGTCCTCCTCAGCGCACTCACCAAATACAAATACAATCTACTAATATGCAGGCTGAACAATGGGTTAATAATACGACCAAAGCTACAGAGAATGAACAGCCAGAAGTAGAATCAGAGGGTCAACCTTATAGGTCAGTATAAGTGTATAACCATCTTTGCTGTCTCTTATAGCTATTAATGTTGATGGGAAATTGTTAGTTGTTCACCACAACCCTTCACATTTTCCGGTAGGCTTGGATTGGGTGCAAAGGTCTCACGCCAAGCCAAATTTGGACCTTCAAACGACCCACTTGAAAAGAAACTACGTGCTAAGTTAAACACTGGAAAAAGAAAAGCTGCTATTATTGCCAAGGAATATACTCCATCTGCTAGAGATGGAGGTGATAATATGAGGATGACGATTTAGACAGCAGAACAAATGCATTTGACAAGAAGCGAGCAAGAGCTCCTATGACTGTATGTTCATAGGCAAATAAAAAACATAACTATTTTTCCGTGTCTGTGGAGTCCTTGAGGGTTCTGTCTCTTTTGTTATCTGTCACATATACTTTTTTTTTGGGAATGCCACATATATTCTTCCTGTGGAAGATTTGATTCTACTGAATTAATTTTATATAAAATATTCATTAGAGGTGTTAACTTTTCATTGTATTGTGATTCATCTATTTGATTTTTAAATAGTTTTTATGTTTGTATTTGTGATTAAAATGAGCCGCACTCACAATCATTTTTGACAATTTTGAGGTGGTGCTCTTGATATCTGCTACGTACGTCTATGACTATTTTCTCCCTTTTTTTGTCTGAAATATTTGACCCTCTTTAAATATACCAGCATAAATAAATACCCTTCTCAACAAAAAAAGAAAAAAAAGCTCAAATAAATACGACTGCGATACATTCGGTGCACCTACCAAATGTGAATGTAACAGAACCTCATTAATGTTGTCATGTTCACATTGTATGGTAAACCTTGTACTATATAATTAACTATGATAGTGATTTTTTTTAAAATAAAATTTATGCTAAAATAGATTTTGAATCTCATAATTTAGAATTGGTATTAAAAAAACAAGATATTAAGTTTTATAAGGATGTGGTGTAAAATTAGGGGCGGCTACACTTGTACTTCGGGGGTTCAAATGAACCCCCAAACTTGAATAAAAAAAAATATATATATATATATATATATATAATGTTTTTTATTAATTTAATTACCCTTAAAAATATTTTTGCACACCCTGTTCATAAATCAACTTTACCCAAAATCAAACAACAACATAGATCAACTTACCCCAAAACTAATTAACAACCCAAATCACAAATCACTCTCCCTTCTCTCATGAATCTCATTTTATCTCTCTTCTCTATCTTATTTTCTATGTATCTTCAACTCTAAGAATAAAATGTGAGTGTTTGTAAGTTGTGAATTTCTCTTTCTTTATTATAAATTTATATTACATGTGTGAGTGCGTGTTTGATACTAATAGTATGCGTTTTTTTTTTTTTTTGTTATAATTTTATTTGTGTGTATTGTGATATGTGTGAATGTGTACATGTATAGTATAAATATAATATAACTCTACATAATTTAATAACCAAGAAATATAGAGGATTTGTTACATGTGTATATTGTTATCATGTTAGAATAACATTTTGTTATAAAACTAGTGATTCAAGAAAGAAAAAAAGTAAATTTAGTGATTGTTGAATGCATTATTTATTTATAGATGAGTGTGGTAATGTGGACCAATGATTAATATAAGGTAAATAATTTATAAAAAAAATAACAAACAATTAATGACAATTGCATAAAAAAAAATGTTATACAAACTTAACAATATATAATTTTTACACCAACATTGACAATAGATAATGACAATTGATAATAAACCATCATGTGACAATTTCAAAATATGAAAATTTGTAAAAAGAAATTGTAAAACTTCATGTATTTGTGTTTTTTTTCCCCCTCTATAACTCAATATATTCAAGTTCTCTTTTTATTAAATTTTGTTTAATTTAAATTCCTAATGACCCTCTTCAAAAAAATTCATGGAGCTGCCACTGTGTAAAACCCAACTTTTACACCTTCCAATCCTAACATACCATATTATCTTATCACATATTAAAAAATAAACACAACCACACTCAATCAATTCTAATACCCGTCTAAAAAAATCCAACCAAATTGAGAGTTTATTAAGATATTATTAGGTGTGGTAGGATGTATTGAGTTTTAAGTAAAAAACTAATGTTGCAATAACTTATTGGATGGTGTAAAAAAAAGTTTACACTCAATCCTTATCAAATTCGGACTAAAAAAACAAAGACATTAAATTCTATAAAGATGTAGTGCAAGATTCAAGTTTTATACCCTAAACTCAGCATTGTCACATTATCATATCATATATTAAAAAATAGGCATAACCACATCAAATCATTTTTTTTTTTTTTTTGATGAATACATCAAATCAATTTTAATACTTATATAAAAATCTAACCAAACAGAGAGTTTATTAAAATGTTATTAGGTGTAGTAAAATATATTGTGTTTAAAAAAAAATTTGATATGACAATCTCTTATTGAATTATGTAAATTATAGATTTTACACCTCATCTTTAACAAATTTAGACTCGAAAAAAAATCCCACATTTTTTAAAAAAAATTTAAAAATAAACACAACAATTTTAAAAAGGTATCAATTCAAATCACATACTCATTTAAGGTGACGTCATTAATAATAATACTTAAATAAAATGAATGTTGTATGGATACTTCACTGCATGTTATTATTTATTATATTTAAATATCATTTCATTTGAAGTCACACTATGCCATTTTTTAAATATATTTTACTCTACACATGGTGAGTTCATATTTTGAATTGAAAAGTTTTTGAAAAATTAAGATTTTATATGAATAATTTAAAAGTATGAATCTTTATTTGAAATCCTAAATATATATATATATATATATATATATATATATATATATATGATGACGTCGATTACCGTCACCAATGGGTCACACCGTACTCGCGACTCGAATTGAACCTGCACGACGAAACAAACTAAAGAATCCTTCAGAGAGCACCGGTGTGGTGCCGGCCAAAGACTCTCCGACGGTCAAGTTAGACTTCCTCTGTTTTACTTAGTGCGTTAGAGAGGGTTCATAAAAGCATACCTCGATTTCTGTGGGTATTACGCCTTTTATAGTGATAAGGGGTTGACTTTCCCTTTTTGGTTCCCACATCTTTTCAATGTGGGACTCTATTCCCAATTCTTCCAAACGTGGTGAGCAAGGATTCTCATTACCGGATCATGGGCCCTTGCTGCGTCAGTAGTGATGGGCCTCCAAAGCTGGGACCATACCTACGCAGGCCCAAGAGACCCAATCCGTCAGGCCCATTAAGGTAAGCCCATCATGCCCAATATTTTATCATCTTCAGTTGCCCCCTTCACCCCGATGATCCGTCACCTTTAAGGTCAAAGGATCAGTGGGGTGACGATCCTTACATATGGATATGACGGATTCATGCAAAATAGAACGACGGTCCTAGCTGGATCAACCCGTCAAAGGGAGAATCATCCAGTTGACGGATACATGGCAGGTACAAATCTGTTGGTACGTACTGACAGGTTGTCAGCATTTATTAAGCATGCCACGTGTCACTCTCTGAATGGTCGTTGTATAGGATCGAAGCGTCGCTTCGTCTTCCGTGCACTTCCTATATATATAAGGCGCCTCACTCTTTCATTTTTCAATTTTCACTCAGAAAACACTTGTCAGAGCGAAGCCGTCAACCCTGTCAGAGCAAAGCCGTCAACCTTATCTGTGCAATCCGTCGAGGACGAATACTCGCTGATTACACCAACCGTCACCTGTCCTCTGCTAAGTTCGGTAAGTGCTTCTAATTTACTATAGTCAAGTTACATTCTCTTCCATGCATTGTTGTTAGGCTTTCCATACCCGTCAACACTTTCAAACCCGTCGGTCTTAGGTTTTATTGTCAATTGTAGGAAATGTCTAGTGCGTCAAGTAACCAGTCGGTGGTTCGTGATGGGACGGAATACGAGGATGTATACCCGTCCGGTCATAAAGACCAAGAGAGCCCCGGCGAAAGTAGGAGTCCGTCTGCCTCCTCTTCATCCTCAACAAATGAGGATGTGGAGATAGTCGAAGTAGAGGGTTCCGATGATGACGGGGATCAACAACTGGAGTCCGTTGTAGGCGCTGATGGACTAAGGCAGTTCATCATGTTGCCAGAGTGGACTGTTCATAGGTTTACATCCGTCATCAGGGAGAGACATTTCAGCACCTTCAGGACCAACTTCCAAATCCCAGACTATGTCTCCATCCATCTACCATATGTGTCGGAGAAGTGTTATTACGAAGGGGTAGACGGTGTAGGAGTGTACGAACAGGCATTGAAGGCTGGACTTCGATTCCCGCTTTCTACCCTTCATAGGGAACTCTTGCAGTATCTGGGGTTGTCCGTCACCCAGATATCCCCTAACGCCTGGAGGGTCTTCATAGCCATGGAGATTCTCTACGGTGCAATGTCAAACGGGGAAAGGAAATTGACGGTCCGTGAATTTCTTCACTGTTACCGTCCAGACGAGATTTCTGGATCAAGGGGGATGTACAGTTTTGCCAGTCGGAGCCCCTTGTTGAAGGTGATCTTTGAGACCCCAGACTCAAATAGAGATTGGAAGAGTCGGTACTTCTTCCTGGAGGGTGATAGATGGATGAACCATCCAGGGGAGACGGAGTTCATGCCCGTCGACACAACTTGGGCAGTTATAAATCAGACACGTATGCATCCGTCTAAATTTTGTGTTGCTTTTCATATCCGTCCAGTTATATGTGTATATCTTGATCATCTTTCTTTGCAGGTAGACGGCGCCCACAAGTCAGCCTCGAGGAGTTTAGCTTCCTTGAAAAGGTTTGCAAGAAGACTACGCCGGAGGAAAGGACTTGGGCGAAGTTGGTGAACCCGAGGACCATACATTGGTACTGCGACGGTCCTGAGCCCACCCAAGAAGCGATAAGATACGACGAGCGAGTTCACAAACGTAAGCCCGTCAACTTTACTTTGTCATTTACTTTGCTCTATTTTGTTTTAATTTCATCCGTCATTATTTGCAGAGATGGATGACGCAAAGAGGAGAGCTTTGATCAAGTCCCAAGCCGTCAAGAAGAGGGAATCCGGCGAGGAGGTTCCTAAGGCATCAGCTTCAATCCCTAAAAGGAAACTGACGACAAAATCCGACCGTCCCTTTAAGCAACCAAAGGTCTCTCTTGAACCTGTGGTTGGCTTAATGGCTGAGGGTAACAAGGCCGTCACCCCAGCGAAGCAGGGGAAGGGCAAAGGATTGATGGCGGTCCCAGACGGTAAGCAAGAGAGACCCCCTTCCCTTCTTCGTGATGACTCCAAGTATGCATTGGAGAAACTGTCGTCCATCATCACGGCAGAAGACTATGAAGACCTGGGAAACCATTCGACGGAGGCCATGGGGGAGACGGGCCTCTTCGCCGTCGCTCAGGTTGGTTATGTTTGTCAAATAAGTTTTTGTTTTTCATTCTTCCTGTTACTTACATTATGTGACGGTCTCTTTTCTACTTGCAGTCCTTGGTCATGATGAAGGGACTACTTGACCGGTGTCTCAACCGTGAGAGTAGCTTGGACCGGGTGCGCGCGAAGGCGCAGCAGACGGAGGAAGAGCTCGGACAACTTCAGAGATGGAGGTCCAAGATGGGGAAGAAGCTGGAGCTTTCTGAGCAGGCGAGGAAGGAGCTTGAGGAGAAGACGGCCACTTCGCTGACGGTCATAGAGAACAAAGAAGCTGAGATAAAACAACTCAAAGAAGAGATCCGTCAGGCTAAAGTGGCAGCCGTCGAGGAGTACCGATGCTCAGAGTCCTGTTTGGGCGAGCTGTCGGACTCCTTCCTCCAAGGATTCGATGATTCCCTCCGTCAAGTCAAGAAGGCTTATCCAGAGCTGGACTTGACAATGGTCAAACTTGAGGACCAAGCCCAGACTTCTGCCCTCCCCGTCGCCTCCGAAAATACGGAGGACCTTTTTGGAGACGGTGCTGCTCAGGGAGACGGAGAGTCCGCCCCGTCGAAGGATGTCCCAGATGCTGAAGAAAAGAAAGATTGATGCATATGTACTTTATTTTGTGAACAATCCGTCTTTCTTTTTTATTCATTTTTTAAGACAAACCGTCCCCTTTTTTTTTGTATTGAACATTTGCCTTTGGGGCTTTTGGCTTAAAAGTTCACATGCTTTTTATAATTGTTTGGTGCTCTGTTTAAAACTCCGTCTACCTTCTTGAGGGATTATTTTTGTGAGAATATTTGTTAATCTGTGATTATCCGTCCACATTGCAGACTTGTTATCTTGTGTTGATTGAGCTTTTACATCGGTGAGGATTTTCCTTCTCCGTCTGTTTTGAGGGGTTTATTATGCGGACCGTCCACTTTGTGGCGTTGTTCATCACTTTTAAATATATCGCGTATTTAATGGACTTGTAGATAATTTTAACGTAGCCAGTATACGTCCACTTTGCGAAAACGTCCATCTATTGTATCCGTCCACCTTGGGACTTTATTTCATGTAGGACAGTCCGTCCATCTCAAGGACTTTATTTCATGTATTTCAACATCTTAGTGATCTGTCCACTTTGTGGACTAATTGCATCACCTTTGTGATCCGTCCACTTTGTGGACCTATGTCACATCACCTAAGTAGTCCGTCCACTTGGTGGACTTACGTTTCATCACCTTAGTGATCCGTCCACTTTGTGGACTCGTATTTCATCACTTTAGTGATCCGTCCACTTTGTGGACTCATATTTCATCACCTTAGTGATCCGTCCACTTTGTGGACTTTTGTTTCATCACCTTAGTGATCCGTCCACTTTGTGGACTTTTGTTTCATCACCTTAGTGATCCGTCCACTTTGTGGACTCATATTTCATCACCTTAGTGATCCGTCCACTTTGTGGACTTTTGTTTCATCACCTTAGTGATCTGTCCACTTTGTGGACTTTTGTTTCATCACCTTAGTGATCCGTCCACTTTGTGGACTTTTGTTTCATCACCTTAGTGATCCGTCCACTTTGTGGACTCATATTTCATCACCTTAGTGATCCGTCCACTTTGTGGACTTTTGTTTCATCACCTTAGTGATCTGTCCACTTTGTGGACTTTTGTTTCATCACCTTAGTGATCCGTCCACTTTGTGGACTTTTGTTTCATCACCTTAGTGATCTGTCCACTTTGTGGACTTATGTTTCACTACCTTAGTGATCCGTCCACTTTGTGGACTCAGGGTGATCGTCCCTGTAGGACGATCCGTCCATCTTGTGGACTTCATATTGTGTCCGTCCATCTTGTGGACTTATGGTTATCATCCCTGTAGGATGATCCGTCCACCTTGTGGACGTAGTGGGATCGTCCCTGTAGGATAATCCGTCCATCTTGTGGACGTAGTGGGATCGTCCCTGTAGGATAATCCGTCCATCTTGCGGACTTCTATCGTTTCCGTTAACTTTTGTGGGCAATTGCAATGACATACATTCAAGTAGAAGATCAAAAATTGCATCTGATTGTAGAATGCGTAAAGGAAAAGTGCCTGCCCCCTTGGGCTTAAAAAAGGCACGACAATATTGTAGCAAAAATAGTTAAACAGTGCCAATAAAAGTTAATAATTCCCAAAAAGTCTTAAAAGAGAAACTGGTTGTCGTGTCGCTATCACTGGTAGTATTTCCTCAAGTGCTCGGCATTCCACGGATGTGGTAGCTTTTCTCCGTCTATTGTCTCCAGGTGGTATGTCCCTTTCCTTTTCCACGACGTAACTCTGTAGGGTCCTTCCCAGTTGGGGCCGAGTTTTCCTTGTGTAGGGTCTCTAGTTGTACCCATGACCCTCCTGAGTACGAGGTCTCCAACTTGGAAGCTTCTTTGTCGGACCCGGGAGTTGAAATGTTTGGACATGCGATCCTGGTATCTAGCGATCCTCTGTTCTGCTTCCGACCTGACCTCGTCTATAAGGTCCAGCTGTAGCCTCATGGATTCGTCATTCCTTCCCTCGTCGTGGTTGTGAACCCTGTAGCTCGTGAGCCCAACTTCCGCTGGGATGACTGCCTCGCTCCCGTAGGTCAGTCGAAACGGTGTCTCTCCTGTCGGAGTCCTCGCCGTTGTCCTATATGCCCACAGTATGCTTGGCAGTTCTTCTGGCCATATGCCCTTTGCCCCCTCGAGCCGAGTTTTGATAATCTTTAGCAAGGATCGGTTTGTGACCTCAACCTGACCGTTAGCCTGAGGATGGGCGGGGGATGAGTAGTGGTTTTTTATTCCTAGTTGTGAGCAGAAATCACGGAAGGGGCCGTTATCGAACTGCCTCCCGTTATCTGAGACAAGGACTCTAGGAATACCAAACCTACATACTATGTTCCGCCAGACAAAACTTCTAATGTTCTTTTCTGTAATGGTGGCCAAGGCTTCCGCTTCTACCCATTTCGTGAAGTAGTCAATGCCCACTACCAAGAACTTTAGCTGCCTTATCGCCGTTGGGAAAGGTCCCATGATGTCCAGTCCCCACTGAGCGAACGGCCATGGAGCCGTTATGGGGGTCAGCTCTTCAGCTGGCTGTCCGATAAAATTGCTGAACCTCTGGCATTTGTCGCATCTTTTAACATAGGACTCAGCATCCTTTTGCATGGTCGGCCAGTAATAACCAGCTCGTAACAGCTTGTGCACCAACGACCGCGATCCAGAATGGTTCCCGCATATTCCTTCGTGTACTTCCCTCATCACGTAGTCTGCCTCTTCAACCCCGAGACATCTTTGGTAAGGACGGGAGAAACCTCTCTTGTAAAGAATGTCTTTTATCAAGACGAACCTTGCCGCTCGGACTTTTAGCTTTCTCGCTGCCTCCTTCTCCTCAGGCAATATCCCGTCCTTTAAGTATGAAGCTATCGGCGTAGTCCAGTTTCTTTCGGAGCGTATCTCCTGCATGTTGTCGGGGTCTATTAGCGGAAAGATTTGAACAAAGGGAAGTACATTACCCAGTGTTATCATGTGTTCTGCTGAAGCGGCTTTGGCTAGCCGATCAGCGAGCTCGTTGTCTCCCCTGGGGATCTGGACGAACGTTGCTTTTAGCCCGTCGACTCTAGCCCTCACTTGATCGAGATATCTCTTCAACCTTTCCCCTTTGCATTCATAATCTCCGTTTACTTGATTGGTCACGACTTGAGAGTCGCAATGCACGACCACACTTTCAGCTCCGGCGGCTTTGGCTAGGTCGAGTCCTGCTGCTACTGCTTCGTATTCTGCTTCATTGTTGGTAATGGGGAAGTCGAGACGGACCATACATTCAATCTTGTCTCCTTCAGGTGACAGCAATACTATGCCGGCTCCTCCAACTCGCTTATTGGATGATCCGTCGGTGTAGATGTTCCACTGGGGGGGTTCTTCTGCCCCCTTGTCCGCGTCATGCGTAAACTCAGCTATGAAGTCGGCTACAGCTTGTCCTTTGATGGCCACACGTGGACGATACTTGATGTCAAACTCACTCAATTCTATTGCCCACAGCGTCAGTCGACCTGCGGCCTCAGGATTACTTAGTGCCCTTCGCAAGGGCTTGTCGGTCACTACGTTCACGGTATGGGCTTGAAAGTAGGGCTTGAGCTTGCGAGCCGCCGTGACCAACGCAAAAGCGAATTTCTCCATAGGTTGGTATCTTTCCTCGGCACCGCGGAGCGCCCGGCCGGCGTAGTACACGGGCTTCTGTGCCCTGTCCTCCTCTCTGATTAAGGCCGCGCTGACGGCCACAGTGGAGACGGCCAAATAGAGGAAGAGCTCTTCACCTGGTTGCGAGGGGCTCAGTAGAGGTGGTGAAGATAGATAGGTTTTTAACTCCTCGAATGCTCGTTGACACTCGTCCGTCCACTCGAATGACTTTTTCAATGTTCGGAAGAAAGGTAAACATTTGTCCGTCGCTCTCGACACGAATCTATTCAATGCCGCTACCTTGCCGTTAAGGCTCTGTACTTCCTTCACGTTTCTCGGGGGGGCCATCTCCATTATGGCTCGGATTTTGTCCGGGTTAGCTTCAATCCCCCTTTGAGATACCATGAATCCTAGGAATTTTCCTGCCGTTACACCAAACGCGCACTTTCCTGGATTGAGCTTCATGTTGTAGGATCGGAGTGTGCCGAATGTTTCCTTGAGATCTTCCAAATGGTCTTCCTCCTTCCGGCTCTTCACCAGCATGTCGTCGACATAAACTTGGACGTTCCTCCCGATTTGCTGTGCGAACATCTTGTTCATTAGTCTCTGGTATGTTGCCCCTGCATTCTTCAGACCGAATGGCATTACTTTGTAACAGAAGAGACCTTGACTGGTTACAAACGAAGTCTTCTCCTGGTCGTCCTCGTGCATGCGGATCTGGTTATAACCCGAGAAAGCATCCATGAAGCTTAGCAATTGGTGTTGAGCCGTCGAGTCCACTAGGATGTCGACCCTTGGGAGGGGATAGCTATCTTTGGGGCATGCTTTGTTAAGATCGGTGAAGTCCACGCACATCCGCCATTTGCCACTCGTTTTCTTCACCATTACCACATTCGCCAGCCAATCGGGGTAGTAGACTTCCCTGATAAAGCTTGCATCTTGGAGTTTGCGGACCTCTTCCGCTATTGCTTGGTCTCGCTCCGGGGCGAATACTCTCTTCTTTTGTCGGACGGGTGGGAACGAGGGCAACACATTCAACTTATGTACCATGACCGAGGGATCGATTCCTGGCATATCGTCATGGCTCCAAGCGAACACATCCTTATTGCTCCTCAAGAAAGCTACGAGCTCTTGACGGATTGCGGGTTTGACAAGCGTTCCGATCCTGGTAGTTCGATCTGAATTGGAACTGTCGAGAACTATCTCCTCTAGCTTCTCAGTAGGTTCTGCCGTCGTTCGGTGTTCTTCTATGTTCAAGGCCTGGATCTGGTCTTCCGCCTCCATCATAGCTACGTAGCATTCTCGTGCGGCAATTTGGCTTCCGCGTAGCTCTCCTACCCCATACTCCGTTGGGAACTTGATCATCAGGTGGTATGTTGATGTTGCCGCCTTCCACGAGTTGAGAGTGGGCCGTCCAATAATAGCATTGTAGGCTGACGAGCAATCGACCACCAGGAATGTTACGTCCTTCGTGATTTGTTGGGGGTAGTCTCCTACCGTCACCGGTAACGTGACGGCGCCCAAAGGGAATATCCTACTCCCCCCGAAGCCAACGAGCGGGGCGTTTGTCGGTATTAGCAGTTCTCTATCAATCCTCATTTGTTGGAATGCCGGATAATACATGATGTCGGCCGAACTACCGTTGTCGACCAACACCCGGTGGATGTTGTAGTCGCCTGCCCGCAAGGTGACGACGAGTGCATCGTCGTGTGGATGGTGTAGGCGTCTTGCATCCTCCTCCGAGAACCCGATAATGGGGCCTTCCCTTCTAGCCATCTTTGGTACCGTGCCTGCCAGCTGGACATTCTGTACCATCCGAAGGTACGTTTTGCGAGCCTTTTTGGACGATCCGGCCGCAGCTGTTCCTCCAATTATCATCCTTATGTCCCCTATTGGGGGCCTTGGCCGCTCGTTTTCTCGACGGGGGTGTTGTTCTTGTTGGGGTTGATCCATTCTTTCCTTGCTGACGAACTTCTTCAGCTTTCCTTGTCGGATAAGGTTTTCGATTTGTTGCTTCAAGTCGTAACAATCGGCAGTGTCGTGACCATGGTCACGGTGGAAGCGGCAATATTTGTCTCTTGACCTTTTGTTGGGATCACTCTTCAGCTTTCCCGGAAACGTCAGGGATCCTTCGTCCTTAATCTGCATTAGGAATTGGTCTATCGGAGCGGTCAACGGGGTGAAACTTGTGAACCTTCCACCCATGGGTTTTGGACGTCTCTCGTCCCTTCGATCTCCCATCCGTCCTTTTTTTCGCCCCTGGTCCTGTCGGGGATCCTCTTGTCTGTCTCTTTTCTTCGGTCTGTCTTCTCTTGCTAGTAGAGCGTCTTCAGCGTTCATATACTTGGTGGCCCTGTAAAGCACCTCCGACATTGTCTTTGGGTCGTTTTTGTATAGGGAGAACAAAAACTTACCCCCCTTCAGCCCGTTTGTGAACGCGGCCACCAATATTTTGTCGTCGGCTTCGTCGATCGTGAGCGCTTCTTTATTGAAGCGTGATATGTAGGCCCGTAACGTCTCCTCCTCTCTCTGCTTGATGTTCATCAGACAAGCCGTGGATTTCTTGTACCGATGTCCTCCAATGAAGTGTGTAGTGAACTGAGCGCTCAGCTCTCTGAAGGTGCCGATGGAGTTTGGTGTCAGGCGGCTGAACCAAATCCTTGCCGCGCCCTTCAGGGTTGTAGGGAATGCCCTACACATAATTGCGTCCGCCACTCCCTGGAGGTGCATCAGGGTCTTGAAGGTCTCTAGGTGATCGAGGGGGTCCTTGACTCCGTCATAACTGTCCATGCTCGGCATGCGGAACTTACTCGGCAGGGGGAAGGAGTTGACGGACGCCGTAAATGGCGAGTCAGTCCGGTTGACAAGGTCGTCAAGATCGCTGGACACTCGCCCCTTGAGAGCGTTCATCAGGACTTCCATCTGTTCCTTCATCGCCTGCATCTCTGCGATGATGGGTTGTGGAGCTGTGTCCGTCACTGAGGGGATGCTAGCGTCCCGTCGCACTTGTTTGCTCGGTGCGTTGCTCTCCTGCGGTCCGTCATTATTTCTCCTCTCCGCACTGTTCCCTTCTTGATCTCCCTGGCTATTCACGGCTGCACTCTTTTGATTCAGCTGTTCCGTCAGGTCGTGGTTTTGTTTGGTGAGGCGCTCCACAGCTGCGGCGAGCGTCTTGACCTGTCTCTCAAGGGCAGTCGTAGGAGCTTCTTCTTGGACGTCATTTGTGGTTGCCATCGAGCGCGTGAGTACCATGTAACTCCTTTATCTAGGAAATGTTACCGTACCCGGTCGTCGATTTCCCACAGACGGCGCCAACTGATGACGTCGATTACCGTCACCAATGGGTCACACCGTACTCGCGACTCGAATTGAACCTGCACGACGAAACAAACTAAAGAATCCTTCAGAGAGCACCGGTGTGGTGCCGGCCAAAGACTCTCCGACGGTCAAGTTAGACTTCCTCTGTTTTACTTAGTGCGTTAGAGAGGGTTCATAAAAGCATACCTCGATTTCTGTGGGTATTACGCCTTTTATAGTGATAAGGGGTTGACTTTCCCTTTTTGGTTCCCACATCTTTTCAATGTGGGACTCTATTCCCAATTCTTCCAAACGTGGTGAGCAAGGATTCTCATTACCGGATCATGGGCCCTTGCTGCGTCAGTAGTGATGGGCCTCCAAAGCTGGGACCATACCTACGCAGGCCCAAGAGACCCAATCCGTCAGGCCCATTAAGGTAAGCCCATCATGCCCAATATTTTATCATCTTCAATATATATATATATATATTATGGAATTGGCGGGTTAAACTCGGTTGACTGGGAGAACGCTACCAAAGGAGAGTGACTTAGGCTGGGTTTGGATCCAGCGTTTAGCGTTTGCGTTTACGTTTCTTCAATTTTTTTTTTTTTTTTTTTTTTTCCTCTGCTGCTGCGCACTCAGTTAGGGAACAACGGCTACTGTTCATGTGAACAGTAGCCGGTAATTGTTGACTTTTCAGTTTTTTTATTAGTTTTGTGGGTCCCGTGAACAGTGTACGGGACCCACAAATCTCACTTTTGCATAACTTTTTCATTAAAATTGGGTCCCACAATACTATTCACACATTTAAAAATTATTTTGCTACAGTGTTTTCAGTTTTCAGTTTTCAGTTTCAGCAAAATAAGTTCTATCCAAACAGACCCTTAGTCTAAGGCTATAATTTAAGTTGACTAAAGGTCAATTCTGGTCATCACCTATATATATATATATATATATATATATATATATTTTTTTTTTTTTTTTATGGAATTGGCGGGTTAAACACGGTTGACTGGGAGAACACTACCAAAGGAGAGTGACTTAGTCTAAGGCTATAATTTAAGTTGACTAAAGGTCAATTCTGGTCATCACCTTAAAAAGTAGGTACTTGCGTATCAACTCCTCTTAAGAGTCTATATGAGAATATAGCTTATATAGTTGAAATTAAAATTTTTTTTGTTGAATGTAAATAAAGCTAAAAGCTAGCTGAAGTGGTAAAATAGGACTTATGAATAGTATCAAAAAACGTAATAGGACTTATGAATAATAGTAAAAATAAGTTGAATAGTAGCAAAAGTAAGTTAAATGATAAAAAATGCTGACTTTTTAAGTCAATACCAAACACAACCTAAGTATTAACAAGGTTATCGCTATTAAAAAAAAAAAAGTATTAACAAGGTTATCACTACCGCGCACTTTTGATGTGATGGTCACTCTACAAATATAAGTACTTGTAGGGGTGTGGAAGGCAAGGGACAGGATTCAAGTCTCCAAGAAAGAGTTTCACACACATATACACTTAAATTAAACTAGAGTATAATTTCTATCATGTTACCCTAGCTAATGTTCATAAATCATTTTACTAAGAACACTCACATTAGCATGTGTAAAATAACATAAGGGGTGAATTTTACATAATTAAGCTCAAAAATCACTCACATAAGTCAATCTAAAAGTGTGTAAGCTTACATTGTTGTTACTCTAACCATATAACTATACATGACTACTGTAATTTTATATCTAAATATTTTATTAATTTCTTCAATTTTCTATTATTTTCTTATTATTCCGTCTCTCTCCCTCTCCCCTCTTCTGTGCCCTCACTGACTCTTAGATAAATCCACCCTCCACTGCACATAACATAAGTCAATCTAAAAGTGTGTAAGCTGACATTGTTATTACACTAACCAAATATATATACATGACTGCTGTAACTTTATATCTGAATATTTTATTGATATCTTCAATGTTCTATTCTTTTCTCATTTTTATAAGTTCTCATTTAGGTTCACCACTAAAATCATATTTTTACTTACTGCTATCAAATCTGTCATATCAATAGGTGTGAAAAGTTTTGTCAATTTTTATTGTGTCTATAGACTTTCTTAAAAAAAAAAAAAAAAAAAAAAAAAAAAAAAAAAAAAAAAAAAAAACGTAGTTAATTAGAAATCTTGTATCTAAAATAAAATAATAGAATTTAAATAATATTTAATTTTTTTTAAGTCACATTTAAATATATATAAAAAGCCTCATTTTAGTTTTTACCTAAGGCCTCCAAATACTTCAAGCTGCCTTTGGGTGGCTAGGTGTTGTTGGGTTGCGGTAGTGGATGGATTTATCTAAGAGATAGTGAGAGCAAGGAAGAGGGGAAAGGGAGAGAGATGAAATAAAGTTTTCCAACTTAATTGTTGTTAAAAATATTGTGAAATTTTTTTGTCTTGCTCTTTTTAATATATTTTTTTTTTTTAAAGAAGTGTTGCATTCATAACATTTTCATAACAAATCCTAGGTGTTAAGTTGTTACTAATTATAACTTGAACCAATCACTGAAATTACTTTTTTACTCACTAATAATAGCTAGTAATAATCTGCCACTTAGGATTTGTTGTGAAAAATGTTGTAGACGCATTTCTCTCTCTCTCTCTCTCTCTCTCTCTCTCTCTCTCTCTCTCTCTCTCTCTCTCATTTGATAAAAAAATATTATTTTATTTATTGACTAATATTTGAGCTTAATTAATACTACTACAATGAAAAAAAATAACTCTATTAGTTAAAATTTGGTGGCTTTTTTTTACTTGGGCACCTTAGGCGACTGCATTATTCGCCTATACTATCGAGTTGCCCCTATAGCCACCATCACCACAAGTCACAACCCATTACAAAATTTGATCATCCTATCACAAACCTCGATTGACCCATCAACTGAGAAACCCAAATCAAACCCAAAACCCAAAATCAAATTTGATTAGCAACCAAAAAAACTATAATGGTAATTCAAAATCTATCCCATTAATGGAAATTTGGTGATGTGGGTCTCACATTGACAGGAGACATACAATGAGAGAGACCTAAGGTCTTGCTCATTTTGGTGATGTGGGTGTTCGGTCTTGTTGTGGTCGAAGTCACTGAGAGAGAGAGAGAGAGAGATAATAATAATAAAAGAAAAAAAAAGTTATTTAAATAAAATAGAATGTAGAATAAATAATTTGATATAAGTATTTTTGTAAAGTAGTTGTGTAAAATAAATTTTTTTTTTTTTTTAAAAGTAAATTCTTATGCTTAAATGGACATAAATTTTTGCATGAGCTGATATAAATTTTTTAATGACTAATGGACAAAATGAAAATATAGAATTTGGGATAACTTTGGCAGAGAAGCAAATCTCTTGTAAAAGAAAATTGACTTAAACTTCAAAGTTTACCTGGAAGAGGAGAAGATGGGATGAGGATTGAAGACGGGTTAATAATTGTATATTTGTATTTAGCATTATATACTATTATTCTATCCCTTGTAATAGCAAGCTAATTGTTTCTTGTCCATGGAATTATTAAATATGATTTGCGAAAAAAATTGACTTGAACTGGACTCAAATAAGCCCGAATCATGTTCTGTTGGGGTATTGATGTGGGACAGGGATGAGCCTCTTCTGATTAGACCCGCCCTGCATTCTATTTGTTGCTATCCCAAAGAAACTGTGAAGACAAAGGAATTTCATAAAGTGAGAGAATTGAATTCTACGTCTATGCTTTCTAGTCTTGATGGTGTTGTAATGTAAGACAGCTGGAGAATTAACCGTGTCACAAGACCCGCTCTTCACTCCAAGTAAAAGTCTTGAGAATTAACCGTGTCAGAAGACTCGTTCTTCACCCCTAGTAAAAGTCTAGAAGGATTACTTGGTTTGGCTCCCTAAAAAATAAAATAAATAAGTTGTTGGCTGACTTGGGGTCTTTTTCTTTCCTTTAAATGTACTACCCAAGAGTCCCTTTTTCTTTACTTTTTTTTTTTTTTAAATAATATATATGTACAAACACCATGCTCCTTCATTATATATAGTGAAGTGAAGCAAGATTTCAGCACCTCTCAATTCAATAGTCATAGCTCCCTTTAAGCTCTCCCCAAAAGTTTCCTTTTCTCCACACGCCAAAAAAAGAAGCTCTTAAATTTTGTTGTTATCATAAAGATCATGGATAACATCCCGTCCCAGCATCCATACATCCAAGCTGCAAGTCAGTTCAGCCAATTGGCCCAATTCTGCTACCATCCCAACAAAGCTATTAGACTCTTACTCTCAGTCTCAGCCTTAACTATCTTATTTTCTAGCTTTTCATTACTCCCTTTCCTTCTCCACTCCTTTCATGTCTACACCATTTCTACTTTACCCATAAAACTCTCTGGCTACACAATTGACAAGAACTACGTGTTCCTACTTTGCAATGGACTCCTAGTTTTTATAGTCAAGAATTCCGGTCTGGTTGGGAACTCTCATTCCCAATCAGGGGATAATCTTTATCTTAATGAAGAACATGGCATCAAAAACGGATATTGGCAGCAATCAGTACCTGAACAATCAGAGAATAAGGCATTGGATTTGGATGAAAGTAAAATTGTAGTTATGGAGGTTGAAGAGGAACAAGTAATAGCAAATGGGTCTTTGTCATTGACTACAGTAGGAGGAGGAGGAGAAAATGAGCTTTTGACTATGCAAGATGAAGAAGAAGAAGAAGAAGATGGATTTGGGCTACTGAGTACGGAAGAGCTAAACAAAAGATGTGATGATTTTATAAGAAAGATGAAAGAAGAAATCAAATTTGGAGCCAAACAATTGATCATAGTTTAGTTTTGGCAATCAAAAGTCACACTGTGCTAGTCAATCACCCCGTTGGTGTGAGATGTCTGTGACTTGTAATTTAGTTTTCCTTTTTCTGGAGGGTCTCTCTATGACTTGTAATTTCTTCTTTACATGTCCCTAGATTATGAGTAGAGTTTTACTCTCCTAAGTCCCAGCCCTCTATTGTTCTAATTTTAATTTAGTTTAAGCCTGTTTAATAGTAATAATCTTAAGCTTTTTAAATTCTTGGTCATTTCCATCAACTTTTCAGTACATTAGGTATCTTTCAGAAGCACAGCATGAGGTGGGTTTTTACTTGTAATCAACGTCATTAAATGTTAAATATAAAGACCATGGCAGTCTTTTTAAGTTAATTTCAACAATGGACTAAGGGCTGTGCATAAGACTTTGAAGGTGTATAATATATGTGGATGGATTAAAAAATATATATTATCAATCATAGAATAAATAAATTAAGTAACTTGTGAACAAATTCGAGTTTGTTTTGACAAGAAAATAAATAAAACTTGAACATGTAGTCTAACTTGAAAATAAACTCAAATATGGTTTATATTTAAAATAAAATTAAAATAATCAAATCAACCCCAATTTCTAATACAAACCTAGTTGAAGGTGAGATAGTCCTGTAAATTAAGCCCTAGTTTTGTTATTTGTTTCTAAGAAAAAAGGACTAGGAATTAAAAATTAAAAAAAAAAAATTGATTTCATATGGTCCAAGTCTTGATTTGACTGTTATTCATTCTTTCACGTGATTGACAAAAGAAGCTACCAAGCAAAGTCCCCACTTGACTTGAGACTTGAGAGGCCGGGTCATTCGGAAACAAACAAATGCAAATGAGTCTCAAGTCATTCATTCACACCAGAGACAGAGACGAGATCGAAATTAATGCATATTCGATGCCTCTAATCTCTATCTCTAAAATAGATAAAGCCAAATTTGCAAATATTAGTATTATTTTTAATGAATGAATCTGCAGACCAGGAAGGATAGTCCCTTTCCCATTTCATTGTCTTAAATTTTAGATGATATCTTTCTCAAAAAAAAAAAAAAAAATTTTAGATGATATGGCGTCATATATACTATATAATACTCCTTCCATCCTAATTTGTTTGTCATATTTAAAAAATCAAACTTTTTAAAGGAACATCATTTATTGTCTTGTCTGCCTTATAAAAATGTATAAGTTTACAAAACTATCCTTAAATAAATTTATCAGTTTTTTTTTAAAGAGTTATTTTTAATGAGGCAAAGTTAGGCAACTAAAAAGGTGCCCCAACAAGATTGATTTTTTAAATATTTGTTAGTTTTCTTTTCAAATAGTTTTGAAAATAAAGTAGGGGTATAATAGAAAAATTAATAAATTAATGACTTTTATTTTTAAAAACAGGACAATATTTTGGGACATCCTAAAATGGAATAGAGGAAAAATAAATGGGGACGAAGAGAGTAATAAATAAACAGTACTTTTTAAAATTCATTTGAAATGGACTAGAGCCTAATGGGCGCATAACATTGATAAGTTCTATATCCAAGACATGGGGGAGGTAATCACACTCACAGAGACAGATAATTTTATTGTGTGCAAGTGCAAGAAATAGACTATAATATAATAAATGAATACTTTTTCAATTGAGCTAGCTAGTGAGCCTAATTTGTGCAGTGATAACTGATAAGTTGTAGTATATAGTATGGGTATTATACCAAGCTAAAGAGTAGAGGCACTAATTAAGCAAGACATCCAGGTCCAGCATGATCAAACATTTCCCTATCTCGGATTCTATGCCTCTCAATTAGCGTGTTTTAATGTTTACAGGACAGCCATATTCCGCGCATGTGTTTTTCAAAATCAACCTCAAGCACACATGGTAAGGAAAAATCAAAATAAAGTTGAAACAAAAAGGATAATGACACTGACAAAGACTTTGCATATGCCTAGGTCTCCTCTCCTTGGTTCCATACTCGACTCCAATCTCAATCTATATTCTACAACCGCGCATAGTGGGAGACATGAACTTCACCGTATTTGACCTGCCCGCATCAAATGACCCCCACTATTAGATTTGAGTCTATTTTGTGGTTAACATACAGACACTGAATTTAGAAATCTAATCAACCTGTTCCCTAATCAAGAGTTTAGACTTAGACCAAGGAAAACAATTTTTAGTACAAGTTAGACAAATTCTGGGACACTGAAGACATTGAATTAATTTCATGGCTTAATTTCTATACATCTTGTCCATTGAATAGTAGTCAATAACTGCACTTCAGTCCATGCGTTCTTACCATGCAAGTTTAAGATGCAATTAAGTATAACTATGAGGTTAGGATTGTTTTCATTAAGTATAAAAAAAATATAATTAAAAAAAAAAAAATGATATGAAGCCAAGAGCTTTGTGGCTCAACTAACACCTCTTGGTATTTCCAATAAACATGTTCAGAATTCAAATCCCCCTTACCACATTGTAGTAACTATCAAATTATTCAAAAAGAATACAAATAGGATTTTCTTTTGAATTTTAAAGAGAGAAGTTAAACAAATACAATAACCAAGATTTATGTACTTGTAAAGTAGAATTACGCTCAACCTAACGAAGCCTACTCCCAGTAGCTATTTGCATGCTATATGCATTCTAATCCATCAATGGCCATAGTTATAGAGCCCTGACATCAGATCTACTCATATGTACACAACCAAGGTTGTCAAAATCGAAATCCTATGTAAGATCGTGAAAGGTAGGTGGAATCATGGATCCTACATTATTTGAGAAAAAAAACAAAAAATACACATTGATATATTAAATAATCACATAAATTATATATTCATTGATATAATTATCATATATCACTACATCCATTTGTAAGCATCATCTATAAACATCCTTCTACCAAGTTAAAAAAGATTATAAGAAACCAAGATCATTTAGGATCGTTAGAATCGTATGATCCTACCGATCCTGAACGATCGCAAAGATCTTTGAAAGATCCGGATCGTTTAGGTAGATGGATAGAATTATAAAATCATAGGATCGTAGAATCCAGATCAGGATTTTGATATCCACGAACACAACAACAATACAAAAATGGGATGTTTATAGCAACTGAGGAAGAAATCCAATGAGTCTGCACCTTGATCATTCCCATCATCCCATGCATCCTAAAATAAACAATTGCGAGTTATAGTGTTGAATACCCACTCTCAAAATGGGTAAAAATTTCACTCTTAATTCACACTCTTAAAGAAGAAACACCAAAAATTTCACTCTTAATTCAAGGAAGAAGAAACACCAGCTTCTTAATTCACCCTCTTTAAAAAAAATAAAAAATAAAAAATAAAAATTACATTTACACTAACAGATGATCAGTCCTCACACATTTTATCAACATTCAATAAATAATCAAAAGAAAAACAGTAAGGGGGGAAAATAATGAAACTGGTGGGGACTCATTAAAAAAGAAAAAAAAAAATCTGTACTTCCCTGACCCTACTTAGTTTGAAACTATCAAAAGGATGAGCTTATAAATGTCAGTAATTACTTTTTGCTGCCTTCATCATGACTTCCTTTCATCTTCCAGAAATCCCTAAATCTCTGAATAAATAGGTCCCCAAGTGAAGCACTCACATTGGCCAGCATTGCTAATTCAGCAAAACCTAAGATTCGCTGACATTGTTAGCTGCTATATTCAAAGCAAATTCATCAATCACTGGCATATTTCTAACATGCTCAAGTAGTCCTGTAAGTTCTCTATGAACATAATTAAAACGTTCCTTGGAGATTAATGACTCCGTCAATAAAGTTGCTGCAAGAGAATGAAAAGCTTGAGTGCATTCATCGCTGCTGCTTGGAGCATGTTGATCATCCATAGGAACTAAAGAACTTTCTAACCGCCAACGATGTAGACAATATTTTTCTGGTAGTTCAAAGTAGTTCTTCACCACAAGTACTCGAAGAGAGTGCCTGCATAACATTCCTGAATGTTCAAACTCCTTACATGAACAGTGAATTTGCTCACCGTCTGGTATCCAAATCACCAGATACTCCCCATCCATTTTCTTGTAGTGTCGCACAAGATAAGATCCATTTGCCATTTCTGTTGTCGCATATTCCATGGAAAGCACAATTTCATGTTGTAACACATTGAAAGCATAAGGTGTGAGAATGCTCCGTGCATGTTCTTCAATAGGCATGCATGTCTTGATATGCATAGACTGCATTTCTACTCTGGGTCGATTTTGAAGGTTAGCAGCAATTCCTACCTGCAAGGTCCAAAAACAAATCCAAACAATTTGTCAAATAGAAGTACAGAACCATGTGTTTTTTTTTTTTTGGGGGGGGGGGGTTGGGTTTGTGTTTGGGTTACTGGGTTAGTCCTGTAATCTGCATACCTGCTCAAAGAATACTTGCAAACATGTATGTGCACTTAAGATTCTTTTCAAGAATGAGTCCAAAGATTGTGAAAACTCGGCTGTCAACATATGAGCCAAAAAGTAACTTCTAATGTAGGAAAGTGGCCAGGATGCTCGATATGAAAATAGTAATGCAATATGCTTATCAGGAACGAGTCCAAACCGAGCAACCAAAAGATTCCATTGATGCTCAAAATCTTCCACACTCTCTAGATGACACAACATATCAAAATCAGCTTTAAAATCTGCATACTGAGACCCAAGAGGCAAAGAGAACCAACTGGATAATTTGGACAGAATATGCGATATAGAAATCACATGTTTAGTATTTGGCAACTCCCTTGCTATAGCATCTCTGAGTCCAGAATCTATATCAGTTAGAATAGTCTGTGGGCGTCTTCCTCTCATAAATCGAACAAAAGTCTGTTTAAAAAGAGAAAATCATAAAAAATTACATGAAGATAGACGCAAATTGATCATAAGAATTTGCGTCCACAAACCTGTAAAGCCCACGCAAATGAATGAGAGTTTTCTTCTTGTAGCAAAACAGAACCAAAGAATATTGCCTTGCCATGACTATCTATACCAAACCACGCTCCAAGAAGCAATCCATAGGTAATAGAACGATATGTGGTGTCAAAAGTAACTACATCACCAAAAACTGTATATGCACGTACAGAGTCACCAAATGTCCATGCAATATTTTCAACCTTACCATTTTCATCTGTAGTACAGTCATAAAGAAAATCTGGATCCCTCTCCACCATTGCCTTGCAAGCATCTACAAGTTCCATCATATCATTCTCCCTTTTCTCACTGAGCAATGCATCATTTTCTTGGACAGTCTTTTTACAAGTCCGGACAAAATTTCTAACATCCTTCTCTATGAAGGGCAACTGTCCGGGTTGAACTCCTTTTTCTAACTCCAACACTTTCACTATCCGGTTCACAGGAAACCCAGCTTTGGAGAGTAATAGTATGCGTTCTTGATCGGCCTCCTGTATTTTCCGATAAGCAGGAAGTAGGCGAACTTGGTCATCTTCCAATAATTCATGGTTATGGACATTACTAAATTGTGAAACATACCATTGAGTAACACTGTCAATGATTTCCTTTGACAAGTATAATTTTGCATCACATCCACATCGTACTGATTTACGGTCCCTTGGATGCTCCACATTGGCTTTTTTCCTTGGTTGATTAAAGCCTGACCGATAACAAACAAAATCTCGTCTATATACCCCTAAATTTTGGCTTTCAGTTGAACGTGCTTTTCGAATTGAAAACCCATTCTTCCGGGCAAAATTGCTATAGTATTCAAAGGCATCATCGTCACTTTTAAAAATTTGACCCACATAAGGAGTAAAGACTGCCTCTGAGGATGATGATGATGAAGCCGTTGTTTCACTCTTTACTAGCTGAGAGCTTACTGAACTCTGATCATCTCCTTCGTACTTGATATAGCACTTCCAATCTCCACATGGACACTGTTGCCTTCGAATCCAGATGTTATTTGATGGCTTCATTGACATTTTATCGGGAAAAAAAAATGTCCCAAAACTATTGTTCTTCTGCTTGGTGCTGAGAAAACACAAAAAGAATAAAATATAAAAATTTTAGAATCAATTTTTTTTTTTAAAGAAAATTTATTATTTGCTTCAAAAGAAAATGATTTCATTCACTCATATTGAAGTAAATATAACTATTTTCATTAATTCAGCTTATATTAAAACCACAACAAATATAATTTTACAATTTTTCTGCATTATGTATTTTCCTTGTTTATCTTCAATTGTTCACTTGTTTCTAATTAACCATGGAGGAGAGGCATTCAAGAATCAGAATGTGAACCCTCTAAACTAAAACATATCTTTTTGAAATACTGCAACGAATTGGGCTTTGCACTGTGAAAAATGAAGTAAAACAAACAAGCCAGACGTACCTTCACAGCAAAGGTTGAATAACAAAATGTAATGATTCAATTCAATCTGGTTTCTAGGGGGAAATGAATGGGAATGGATAAAATTTGACTTAATTCAAGTTAGTTACCCTCCAAGAAGAAGAAAAAGAAAGGAAGAATTAAGACATAGATGTGAGAATATTATGACTAATTCCTTGATTGTAACTGTCTTGACTCCACTTCTTGCAATCTTGCAACTACCCCCACTAACAGATTCTTGGTTCTTCTTGACTCTCTTACAAGAGTTACACTGGTAATGCTCTCACTTGGACACATTACACAAAAGAATTTTAAAAACAAAAACAAAAAGATTCTGAATATACCCAATTCAAGGTTTAGTTTGACATAACATAAAGTAGAAAACACAATTAATAGGACCAATTTGAAAAAAAAAAAAAAAATCTAAATTTAGGATGGGTTCAGGGCCGGCCCTTCCCTTAGGCGAGTTAGGCAATTTAGTTTCAAATGAATTACAAAAATAATCTGGCACATCCTTTTAACCAAAAAAACAAAAAATTTGGTAAATCCTATTAAACATTGGTTCTAAACAAAATCATTGACCAGATAAACTACAAATCCGGTCTAAGAGATTAACCACAAAACAATCACAAATCAAAACCCTAAAAATTTTACCTTTCTCTCTAGTCTCTGCTCTCCGCCTCTCTCTAGTCTCCAGTCTCCACTGTTCTCATCTGCTCAACAGACAACAGCTCAAGGCTCAAGGCTCAAGCAAGGCAGCAAACTTGAAGCTCCTCCGCCTGGACGGCTGGTCCAGCTGGACCGCCTCAGCCTCTCTCTGATTCTCTGCTCTCCGCCTCTCTCAACTCTCAACTGCTCACCCCACCTCACCGTATCAGGCTCTGAGGTTCAGGAATCAGGTATAAAATTATAAATATTTGGGCCATTTTATTTGTTAGAGAACTTAAGATAACTTTGTTTATTTGGGCCCTCCCTGTACCTGGCTGCTTTTGTAACTTTGTTTATCACTTATCAGTTTATCATTATGGCTGCCTGGACCCTCCCTGGACTGGGCGTTAAGTTTGGGCCTTCAAGGTTTTTTTTTTTTTTTGGTTATAGAAAGGATTTGCTTTGTGTTTTTTTTTTTTTTTTTGGGTGGGTCTTACACTCTTATTAATAAGTCTTGTGCCAGTGTTATGGTCGTGCTTAAATTTTTGTTATGCTTGTACTTAATTTTTTTTTTAATTTATACAGGTTGAGATTACTAAAATCTTGTTATTGTTCAGTCAAACTACAACAATACTTTTTATATAAATCAGGTTCTATTTCTCATTTTCTCTACACTTGAAAGTTATTTTTTATTTTAGTCTTTATAAATATATTGTTTGATTAGAAATGTCTACTAGAAAATATGCATCTGGATATGAAAAACTTAAAAAAAGAAAAAAAAATTAATTGAATCTCAAAAATGATCAATGGATAAATTTGTTATTAATAATAAACAAAATATAACACAAAATTTAGATGAAAATATCACAAATGAGCAAGAAATTCACCAAAATAATTTAGAAGCAAATGGTGTTCAATTTTGCAATACAACAAATCTTGATAATGAACTTCAAAATAATTTAGAAGAAAATGAAAATAATAATGAAAAATATAATATAAAAATATTAAATAAACATTAATTTAATTAATATATAAGTATAAAAAAGACCTCATTTTTAGTTCTCGCCTTAGGCCCCAAAATGTCTAGAGTCGCCTCTGTTTCCCTTTTATCCTCTCTCTGCCTCAACTCACGTCAAACCGTGCTCCATGGCTGACCACCAAGCTCTCCTTCTAAACCTCCATGGCCAGAGCTTTTCAAGCTCATCACCTCCAACCACGCACCACTACCGAAACCTAGCCAAAATCAAATCACGACCACCACCACGGCCAAAACCCAGCCAAAATCAAATCGCAACAAAAACCCAGAAGCTTACGAAATCACAAATCAAATCACACCTATCTAAATCAAAGCACAAAACCCACAAAACAACCAAAATTACAAAATGAAAACACTGAAAGTGAACCCACCGTTAAAAAAGCATATATTGATTTTGTTATTATATTTTAGAAGAAGAATCATCTTGTTGAATTAATTTTAGATCCAAATTAATCAAACACATACCACAAGCAAGAATGATAGACTGAAAGCAAAGCCAAAAAAATGGTATTTCCTAGAAATGTGTTTTCAGAAAATAGAAAGGGTAAGCAAAATATAAAAACTATTTGCTTCATAATCTCAAATAAATAAATAAATAACCAAAAATCACACATCATAATCCGGTGAAGCCTTGTAAGCCGCAATTTCACCTAAGAAGATCGTCTGAGTTAAAAGGAAGAGATTTTCATAGTCTTTGGCTTGGCAACACAATCTTCGATTTCTTTTCTTGACGTGACTTTCGCTCACTCCTCTCCTGTCAACTTAGGCGACGTTTAAAGAGAAATATAAGGAAGAAGAACAAAGCACCGCTTAAAAAAGAAAAAAAGAAAAATGGTGAGAGAAAAAAGACGGACTGAGATCAAGTGTACTGTCGTAGATATTTTTTTTACATTTTTTACTCTTTTTTTTAAAACTTTTTAACTCTCCTTTAATATATTTTATTTAATGGTTAAGATTGAAAGTTGTTTTTTCAACTTCTAATCTCAGCCATTAATTATAATTGTATCAGAGTATTGCACCTGAATCTGAAAAAGATAAAGAGACCTACACATACACATACACATACAAATACACATACATATGCATATACACATACACATACACATACACATACATAAGCACACATACACATACACATACACATATATAAGCACGCATAAACACATACACATACACATACATAAGTACACATACACACACATACATAAACATAAACATACACATACACATACACACACATACATAAACACACACATACACATACACATACAAATACACATAAACATACATACACATACACATAAATATACATATACATAAATATAAACACACATACACATATACACGTATAAGCTCACATAAATGTAAACATACACACACAAACTTAAATATAAACGTAAACACACATAAATGCTCGATTTAGCACATCAAAGTAACTAACGAAACTTTTTGAGGATTGATATTAGTTTGCAATTTTTTCCGGTCTATATGAGGGTTTAATTTTTCTCAGTCTGTATGTGTGTTTATGTCTATGTATGTTTATATTTATGTGTGTGTGTGTTTATGTGTATATGTGTTTATGTTTGTATGTTTTTGTGTATGTTTGTTTGTGTTTGTGTTCATTTATGTTTATGTGTATGTGTGTTTATGTTTATAAATATAAACATACATAAATATAAACACATACATAAACATGCATAAACATAAACACAGATGCACATAAACATAAACATACACATACACATACACATACACATACACACTCATACACATACACATATATAAACATAAACATACATGCACATACACATAAACATAAACATACACATACACACACATAAACATAAACATACACATACACACACATAAACATACACATACACATATACATACACACTCATACACATACACATACACACACATAAACATACATTCACATACATTTTTAGTTCTTGCTTTAGGCCCCAAAATGTCTAAGGTCGCCCCTGGATGGGATTGTTCATGCACCACAATTTCACAGCAAACAAACGCAAGTCTAAGAAAAATGAGACAAACTCAGTTCAAAACAGATATTAAAACTTACGGCAGAAATCATAGAAACCCTAAATTTAGCATCAGACAGTGAAAACAAATAACTGACCAAAAACAAGGTAAATTATACATAAAATATGAAAATTGCACATACCCAATAAGAAAATTGTAAGGAACTCCCACAAATGATTCAAAATTATATTCTCTACCTTTGTCAATGTGGTGTTGCAGAGCATCTGCAAGTACTGATTGAGGAAAATTTTATAAATTAGGGAAATGAATTTGACGAAAAATACATAAATTTAAGTACAATAATACAAAAATTAACACTAAAAATAGATTTATTAGACATAAATTATGTACCAGGATGAAGATTGTTTTTTAGTAACAAAACAATAAAACCCTAATTAGAACCCATTTTCAGATACTTTTTTTTTTTTTTTTTTTGGGTTCCTCATGTTATCGTCCTCTGCACTATTCTTTTTCTAAATTAGTAGTTGTGGTATTGTTTGTAGTGTAGGTTGGTTGAGGCCCAAATTTGAAGAATGGGTCTAGTTGGGTAAAGGTCCAATAAGCTTTCCAAGTAAGTTGATGGACATGTCATTTGGTGGGCCTAGTGATGGGTCTTGGGCTTTTAGTTGTGAAAATTGCAGAGGTTGTTCGACTGACCCATTTGTATCATGGGTCTTTGTACCTTTTTTTTTTTTTTTTTTTTTCTTTTTTTTTTTTCACCAAGATGTATGGGTTGAACTACAAGGATCTTAGCTCGAGCCTTAACATTTACCATCATTATTTTTGTATCTAATCCCACACAAAAATATCAAATAGAAAACTACAAGAAAGAAATGGCATGAATTCAAGAAGATTAGTGATGGGTAATTAAATACCAAATATCGTCTATAGACGGTTGTTCAAGTCTGCTACGTCTAATATTCATCCAGAAAGGAAGGAAGAAAGAAGTAACACCATAAAGAAAAAGTGTTGTACATGACAAGAAGAAGGTCGTCTACAAATAAAGACCATGGACAACCAACACTTAGTAAAATCTGAAGTCTTCTGCAAATCGAGAACAGTTACACCACGATTCACTATTCCAAGTAATGGGGCAAGCTCCCTGAAATTCGCTCCACTCTCCTCACTAAGCCCACACATCTCCCACGATGTTAGTGACACCCAACAAGTAGACCCACATTCTCTAAAAAAAGGACTCAACCTTTTCAAACCAAGGTATGTTCTACTATTCATCCATTCACTATACTTAAGTCCTAGAGAGAAACTGACTTCACTGTTGGAGGGTCCTTGGCCAGTTCACCCCGGCCACCTTCAATAGTCTTTCTTTCTTATTCAAGTCGTCAATCCACCATTGAAGTTTGGAGCATACAGCCCACTGATTTCAAACATCATCAGTTGGTGCCATTTGTGGGAACAAGTGTTTGCCACTTTGCTCTCTAAGACAAAAGGATGTATAGTCTAGATTAGGTTAATGGCCTTAAGTCCAAAGCACCAAGAAAGTGGAGATGCCTCCAACCATCCAAACCACGTACCAAGCCATCCAAATCATGTACCATGGTGGCTATATTTGGGGAACTAACCTAGCAAAACCAAGACTTGACTAGAGAAGTCCACAAAAAGAAGCACCATCAACACCAACATGCAAAACAGGAGGAACTTGAGCAGAACCCAAAAGAAAGAAGGGCAAAGAGTGGCGTTGAAGGAGAAAATCAATCCAAAGGTACCATTACCCAGAGGGTACCACATTTGGAGAGAGAGGTAGATCAAATGAAGATAGAGATGAGAGAGATGAGAGACTATATGAGAAGAACAACACACATAGACGACCTCATCCACAGAACTTATTCTCCTTTCATCACATCAATCACAACTCATCCCCTACCCTCCAAGTTCAAAATTCCTACCTTAGATTCCTACGATGGAACGCGAGATCCTTGCAATCACATTGTTACGTTCAAGTCGACGATGCCCTTCCAAGGTGCAAAGCCTTTCCTATAACATTGAAGGGCCTAACTAGAGTATGGTTCGACAGTTGCCACCAAATACTATAACTTCATTCCAAGAGTTGAGCAAGTTATTTGTCAATTGCTTCGTCGGAGGCCAAAGACATAAGTGCTCTTTGTCCAACCTATTGAACATAGCAAGGAGAAAATGAGAGTTTACGGTCTTTCATTTGCCGTTTCAACAAGGAAGCCATGTTGGTACAAGAAATGGACAACAAAATTCTCCTAGTGGCTTTCTAAAATAGAGTCACTTCATACTTGTTCATTCACAATTTATATGACCGGGAGTCTCAAACGATGGTTGGGCTGATACACTCAACGCAAAGTTTCATGAATGCTGAAGATGCAATCATTGCAAAAAGGAATAAGAAAGACGAATGAGTTAAGGCTGGGTATATGCATCATCCAAAGCAAGGTCCTCGACCAAAGAAGGCCAAGACAAGAGAAAAGAAAGACTGAGATGGCAGGAAGGCAGGATCTTCCTTAGGACAATACTCATGCTACACACACTATTGAACACTTCGCTTGATCAAGTGCTGAGGCAAATTAAGGATGACCCATCCTTGAAGTGGCTAGAAAAGCTTAAAGGAGATCCTAGCAAATGGGTGAAGAGCAAGTATTGCCGATTTCACCAAGACCATGGACATGACACTGATGAGTGCTATAATTTGAAGTAGCAGATTGAAGTTCTCATCAAGAAAGGGAAGTTGAAAATTTTCGTTAGATGAGAGCACAAAGACGAGAGACGACCACCAGAAGGTAGAGTAGAGGAACCAGTTCGTCCATCCCTTGGAGAAATAAGGGTGATTGTGGGAGGAACGTCAACAGGAGGTTCGTCCAAATCAAAGAAGGCCTATATTCGAGCAATTCAAAATGCCTAGCTCACTGATTCCTACGCACAACAAATCACCAAGTAAACTTCCTCGTCGATGATTATTTGTCCTCGCACAATGCCATCATAGGACGACTAACTCTGAACAATTGAAGAGTTGTTGGGCGCAAGCGCTCGCGACATGGTGTCATCCTCACAATTGAGAAGTATGCCTTGACCTATGGTGGACTATGGTGTAGGGTGTAAATGGAGTCGCCACCTAGTTTAGGTCTAGGAACCAAAAATATAGCACCCTTCAAGGAAGGACTAATCTTTTACCAAAATACGTGTCCAGAGTTTAAGAATGGGGATGAGAAGATGTTAGGCACCCAACCCCACTTGACTTGTAGGTTAGCTTCCACTTATTGTGTTCCAAATATTAATCTCATTAAATGCAATTTTAATATGTTATTCTAACCTAAACACATACTAGATGCATCTAAGACACACAACATGGCATAATCATCCCCAAACCTAAAATATTACACGACAGAATCAAATAAGCATGTTATGACATCCAAACATCAAAGGCATAGCATTCAATCTAAGAATATTCATGTTATTTAATCAAGACAAACTTATATTCAAACCAATGCATGTTCATGTGAATGCATGACTCACCTCACTACATCACAGAACCTATACATCAATGCATATTCATTTTCATATGCATGTTCATGGTATTCAAACAAATTCAAACCCTAATAGACATAAAAGAGGTAAAACAAACAAAACAAAAAAGGCAGAGAAACAGAGACTCAAGGACAGATAAAATATGTTAAATAGAAGTTAGAACATATAAATAAGACAAGGGAAAAGCAAACAGGAATGAATTAAGATTTCTGGGCAAGAGTATACATGCGCGTACATAGAGTATGTGTGTGCATCCCAACTGTATGCATAAGCATACTTTGAGTATGCATACGCATGCAAGAAGCATGCACACTCAAAACCCTAACCCAAAAACTCAGAACAAGAAAACTAAGAAATTAGAAAATCTAACAACCTAACATGCTCAGAACATAAACACAAAGTAAACCTAAACTAAACAAACATATTATAGCAAATAATACACATTATAAACACAAAATTAAAAGAAAAGCAAAAGAAAGTGAAGTGCCAAAGTTAAAAACTTTACCTCAACACTAGAACTCTTTAGAACTTGATTTTGACCGTTCCCCTTAGTCATTCTAGTTACAACCAATTCAAAATAAGTTAGTAAACTTCATAACTCAAAGATCAAGACCAGAAAAGGTCCTACTCAAATAAAATTTGACTTGAGGATGTTTTAGGGTGACTCCTAAACAAAGTGGGATTCGTTCCAAACCTATTTTAAATGTAGAAAATCCTTCCTTTCATAGTTTCTAGAACCCTAGCATGCGTATGCATGCATGAAGCATGCATACGCAAATCTTGAGCATGTGTGCTCATACGCGTGTATGCGTACGCATGTCCTAGGGTTTTCTTGGCCTTTTTTTTTTTTTTTTTTTCAAAAAATAGTTTATTTGGTTCAAAAATAAGTTATATTTTCCATAAACACTTTCCTCAAATCAATTTTCGGGCCCTAAACCAACCTTGAGCTTTAGAATTCTTACATCATTGGGAAACGGGGGCCCAAGTCGTAAGGGGTACAAAATGCGATGTCTACAGATGCCCTTCTTTTGATTCATGAGCTTTACTAATAGAATCAAAAGAATAAGAGACAAAATATTTTGTTTCGATGTATGGCTTGAGCCCTATAGACACTACATTTTGTACCCCTTACGACTTAGGCCCTTGTTCCCCAATGATGCCCAAATTCCAAGGCTCAAGGTTGGTTTAGGGCCCAATCAAATGTTAAATTGACTTAAGAGGTGATAAAATGGTAAGTATAACTTTTAATGAGCAAAAATCTATTTTTGGAAAATAAAGGCCAAAGAAAACCCACGGTTTGCGTACATAGGCCACACGCTGCGTACGCAGGCACACGCTGCGTACGCAGGCACAAGTCTATTTATGCAACTAGGGTTTCAGAGACATAAAAAATGAAAGTTTTTTGCATTAAAGACCGAGATTTGGAATGAATCCTACATCATCTAGAAGCCATTCCAAACCCTTATTTTTCAACTATATAAAGCCTTACATTGTACTTTTTCAAGACACAGAAAATCCTAAGGGAAAACCTAAGATTCACTAGAAATAGTGAATCAAAAAGAGAGTTTTTCACAAAACATCCTCAAGTCAATTTTATTTGATGTCTAAATACATCTTCCATGCCCCTAACTCAACATCTAATATTTTTTCATCTAGAAAATCTTCTTTACCATTTTCCCCCTCTAAGGGATTCTCGGTACAAAAATCTGACATGACGCTTCCTATGATAGTTTTCCTAGCCACATACTTCAAATCGAATTCTGCCAGCAAAATCAACCATCTTAACAATCTTCCACTCAAAGAAAGCTTCTCAAAGAGGTACTTCAATGGGTCCATTCTTGCTACCACCCATATTTGGAAAGGTAAAACAAAATGTCTCAATTTATGTATGGCCCAGACAAGTACAAAGCATGACTTTTCTATGGGAGTGTACCTAGTCTCGTAATCATGGAAACTCTTGCTCAAGTAATATATAGCCCTCTCATTCTTGTCATCGTCTTCTTGTTCAAGCATACTTCCAAACGTATCCCCTATGATAGAGCAGTATAGGAGTAAGGGTTTTCCATGTTGTGGAGGCACTAGGATAGGTGGGTGGAGGAGATATTCCTTGATAAGTTCAAAGGTTTTTTGGCACTCATCATTCCATGTATGTGGTTCATTCTTCCTTAGGAGTTTGAAGACGGGCTCACAAGTAGAGGTAAGCTTAGCAATGAATTGACTAATGTATTGTAGTCAACCCAAGAAACTCCTTATTTCTTTCTCACTTTTGGGTGGCGGCAACTCCAATTTGGCTTTAATCTTGGATGGGTGGGTCAACTTCTATCCCTCTATCACTCATTAGGAAGCCTAGCAATTTTTCGGTGGTTACTCCAAAGGTGCACTTTTGTGGATTCAATCTCAATCTATATTCTTTAATCCTCTCGAAGAACTTCCTTAAGTTTGTGGTGTGGCTTCCTCTATCCTTGGACTTTACTATCATATCATCAACAGACACCTCTACCTCATTATGCATCATATCATGTAACAAGGCTGTAGCTATCCTTTGGTAGGTTGCCCCAGAATTCTTGAGGCCAAATGGCATTACCGTGTAACAATAGATTCCCCATTTGGTAGTGAAGGTGGTCTTGGTCATGTCCTTCGGAGCCATCTTGATTTGGTTGTACCCCGAAAAACCATCCATGAAGGACATCAATTCACTTCCTGTAGTGTTATCCACTAAGACATCAATGTGAGGGAGAGGAAAGTCATCCTTAGGGCATGCTTTGTTCAAGTCCCTAAAATCCACACACATTCTCACCTTCCCATCCTTCTTAGGTACGAGCACAACATTGGCTATCCATTTGGCTTGGTGTATGGGTTTGATGAACCCCACCTTTAATTACTTAGTGACTTCCTCTTTGATTTTTAAGAGCCATTTGGTCCTCATTCTTCTCAATTTTTGCTTAACAGGCACCATGTGGTCGTGAATATCAATGTGATGTTGAGCTATCTCGAGGTCAATTCCAGGTATATCTTCATAAGACCATGCAAACACCTCTTGAAATTCCATGAGAAGTTCTTGAAAATCTTTCTTTTCTTTTTCATTTAGAGTTGAACTAATTTTAATTAAGCATGAATTCTCATCATTTCCCAAATTAATAGTTTCAAGAGTTGGATCCATAGGTTCAATTTTCTTTCCCAATTGTTTATTAATTTCATTTTCAAACTCATTTGAATAATTTAAGTGCATAATTTCAATGTTATGGGACACATCCAAAGTAAGCCAAATCAGAATTCATCTTATTGAAAATATTGAAAAGTACATTGGAACTTGCATTACAAAACTGTTTCCCTATGTTTTCAGAAATCCCAACCCAAGTCCAATTATTAATGGGCCCTATAGTAGGCATGATGAATTTGGAAGGATTACTTGGCTCTTCATTGGTGATGGCAAACACGTCCCCACTCATCTTCATCGTGGTCTTCACTACTTCAGCATCCATGTAGTTCACCTCATCAACCTCTTCTTGCATTTCTTTGATCACTATGGTAGGCTTCTCCTTGAAAGTGAGTTTTTCATTAAAGAACATTTCCCAACTTGGATACATCCTTCCATCTTTACCTACCCAAGGTTCGGGGAAGCCACATTAAGGGAAGTCTCCTCCTTTTACGAAGTTCCATTAAGAGTGCCATGGTTTTTCTTGATTCCTTCGCAGCCTTCAAGGAATCCTAGACCCGTCTTGGTCATTTAAGTCTTAATATTGGGGAACTCAACTACCCATTTTCCTTCCTTTCCAAGGCCAATACCAGGCATGTATCCCATGTTCTTCATCATTGCAATCACCTCATGGCTACAATATGGGAACAAATCGGTAGCATACTTTTCATCCTTCAACCCATAGTTAGCCATATTTATGAACTCAAAGCCACTCATTTGAAGCTCACTCCCTCCTTCCTCAAGTCCACAAATTGGTGCTAGGATCTCACCATCTCCAAGCACTATGGCAATCCCTCCTTTCCATGGGATCTTCATCTTTTGGTGTAGTGAGAAGGGGATTGCCCCATTAGGGTGAAGCCAAGCCCTTTCCAAGAGAAGGTTGTAATTTGGGGTGATATTCATGACATGAAACTCCACAATGGTTTCCATTGGCCCAATCTTACAAGGAGCCTTGAAAGTACCCATGACCTTTCTTGAAGTGTTGTCGTATGCCCTTACAATTAAGGTAGAAGGAATGATGGTCTCCATGTTCATCAGTCATAAAAATTGGAGGAATATATGCAGAAGGGCTCCAAATGATTCCAACATAATCAACTTGGATACGTGTATATTTATCCCAAATTACCTTTTTTCCTGTATATTTGTTCTAAGTTTGATTTCAATATTTTGCTCTTCTATAACCGCCATTACAATATCAGATTAGATGCTTTAGCAAAAAATCATGAAAAGAATAATACAAGGAACATGAAGCAGAAAATAACAGTTTAGCTGGAACTCAAGAAGCAAATGAAGTTGTACGAGATAATCAGTCTCCATTTGGTAAACCTGGTACATAATGCTTATATATATATATATATATATATATATATATATATATTACAAGTCACAACAGAGTTGACCCCAAAATTTTGGGACTAAGGCTTGGTTGCAGAAGTAGTTGTCAACAGGATTGAATGTATAACTGTAATTTTCCATTTAAACCGCATGCTTTACAGAAAGTGTGGTTAATGTACAATATCCTTTTATTTTCAATATTCACTACATTTTCAACAATTCGTTGAATGGGACATGACATAATTAATCTTATGCTGTTAAAGGAGTGGGTTAGGAAGTAGCATTTAAATTAAACATGGCAAAAGCATGAATAATTCGTCTGTTCAGAGCTTTTTGAAGTTCATAAACTCAGAAGCGATAAAAATAAATAAAATAAAAGACCCAAGTAAAAGTCTAAAACAGAAGCTCCTAATTATTGGGAAACTAAATGTTAATTTATGTACGTGTTTACTTTCATTTTTTGAGTCCATCTGATAAAATGCATCTTGATCTTCAGGCATGAATGCATAGGTAAACAACCAACACACGGATTCTGACCATACCCAAGTCAAATACTTCGATCTAAATAACATGCACATAGAGGTACATATGTACAAATCTGTGTCTCCAATGGAACATTCACAATCATCTTGGACTCATCCACAATATCATCTTGCAAAGATACTCTCAATATCAGCTGCAAGGAAAGGATGGCATCCATTTCCACATCTTCCCAAGGCCGGCTACACCGCTTGACTATCTCCAGAAAAGCCTTGAATGACGACCTGGGGTGCATCTTTCTTCCATCGTCCTGGTCACCAGGGTCAGGTTTTGCACCACCCCACTTGATTTCTTTTGCAGTGTGGGACCAGTGGCAGCATGCTTGACCAGAAAAAATAGCAACATTTATACTCCCTTATCAAAAATTGGTCTCTGAATTCTGGTATAAAGAAAATGTGAATAGACTTTCAGGTGAGCATAACATAATAAAGGTTGAAAACCTGATAACTCAAGGAAGTTTCTCCATAATGTTCTGCTAGCTGACCATTGGTACTCCCTCTACGGTCAATGCTGCTTCAGTGAATGTTGAAAAAACAAAAAATATTGAGGATGTTTACAGTCTCCTAAATGATGGATTCTACATCATATAACCTCCATGGATTTAAAGTTTCCAGTAGTCAACTACCAGTAATCCCCACATGAACACTTACCATCTTCAAAATGATGAAATCTATTTGAATCCCGTAACACTATTAGCCGCCCAACAATGCTTGATATATATTTAAAGGCAGTGTGGCAGTCACCACAAATCCGGAGATTTTTCATTATCCTTATTGGCAATCCTGATTGACGAGTAAGAGCAAAAGCAACAGCAAGTTTCTCACTGTGATAGCTTAGGAGTTCTTCCTTGTTCTCCAGTTCAAGATCATATAGTGCAAATTTTGTCTCAGGCACATATCCGGCATCTCTCATTTTCCTGTTAAGCTCCTTCAGTTTTTCATATATCAAATCATTCTCTGGGTGTGAATTGTCTCCAGCCACAAAAACATGAACTTCATCCTTCATGGTTACCCAACTACACCCAGCTTCCTTCTTTACCGCTGCATTCCTCATTGCCTTTCTAGCCTTTGCCACATCTTCCCACTTCCCTCCAGAAGCATACATGTTGGAAAGAAGCACATAGTTAACAGCATTTTGAGGTTCCAATTCCAAAAGCATTTTAGCAGCCATCTGACCTAGCTCTGTGTTGCGACCATTAGCTCGGCAGCAGGCCCCTAACACTGTCCTCCAAATAAGAACATTAGGTTCCATTGGCATCTTATTGATGAAGTCTTCTATCTTATTAAGTTCACCTGCCCTGCCAAGGAGATCCACCATACATGAGAAGTGCTCAACCTGAGGAGCCAAACCATATTCTTTACTCATGGATCTAAAATTCTTGAAACCTTCATCCATCAAACCCACATGGCTACAAGCTGATAAGACCCCAACAAAGGTGACATGATCTGGTGGCTGACCATGTAACTTCATTTGTGAAAAAAGCTCCAAAGCTTTGTGTCCATGTCCATGGCGTGCATAGCCTGATATCATTGAATTCCAAGAATAGACATTTCTCACAGGCATCAAATGAAAAAATCTTGAAGCATAATCTATTCTTCCACATTTGGTATACATGTCCACAAGTGCACTGCCAACTACAACATCATATTCCAAACAAGCCCTTATTGTGCAAGCATGGACTTCCATGCCACGCTCTAGTGTCGCAACTGAGGCACAAGCACTGAGAACAGTAGCAAAGGTGAAACAGTCCAATCTCTGACCCCTCTGCATCATAAACCAGACCAAATCCATGGCCTTGGCCAAGAGTTGATTGTGTATGTACCCAGAAATCATAGAATTCCAACTTACTTCATCCCTCCTGTCAGTCATCCTAGAAAAGATCTTCTCACATTCATCTATCTCTCCACATTTACCATAGCAAGCCAAAAGTGCATTCTCAATAGCAGTGTCATTTGCAACACTATATTTTAGCACTAGACCATGAATCTGATGGCCCAGTTGGTGAAGTGAAAGGGATGACACTGCTGCAAGAATATTTATAAAGCTTATTCTGTTAAGACTCCATCCAGCTCGCATCATGTTTAAGAAGTATTTTACAGCTTCTACAACTGATGCCTCTGAATCAGCAAAAGCCCTAATTACTGAATTCCATGAAACTTGATCATAGTCTGGCATCAAGGAGAAAACCTTTTCAGATTCAGTAAGACATCCAGTTTCAGCATACAGTGCAAGAAGAGCATTAGAAACTGAAACATCCAAATCAAGTCCCAATTTAAGTCCTTCGCAATGTAGTTGTTGTCCCAGCAGCTTCCACCCCAAGCTTGCACAAGAACTCAAAGTACTAATCAATGTGAAATTTGAGGGCATTAATCTAGTTCTCCTCATCACACTGAAGTTAATGACTGCATCTTCGAAACACTCATTCTGGTCAAGACCAGCAATCATGGTGTTCCATGAGACTGAATCTTTATGAACCATGAGTCTGAAAACAGAGCAAGCATCAGCAATAGAACCACATTTAGCATACATATTAACAAGCCCATTCCCAATTTCATGCTTTATGTCAATTAAGCCTGTTCGGATTACGTACGCATGGACCTCTGTACCCTTTCTTTTGCCATCCTCCAACACAGCAAATTCGGGAAGAGCACTTAGTAGAATCACATACGAATCAAGATTGCAATCAACCAAGTCTCTCATCTCCATGAAAATCTGAGCTGCTTCTTCTCCTCGTTTTTGCCTCACCAATCCAACCATCAAACCATTCATGGAAACTGCATTCCTCTTGCTCATCTGCTCAAACATCTGCTTAGCATAATCAATCAGTCCAAACCTGGCAAACCCACTTACCAAGGCACTACCAACATACAGGTCCACAAGATATCCCGACTTCTTAACCCTGGCAAGCATCTGCTTAAGCAAACTCAAACCAGTATCAAATGATGAACAAGCAACGGATATTAAGCTTCCAAAAGTATATTCATTAGGTTTCAAACTGAATCCGGAACCCTGCCATTCCATTCTTGAAAAGAGTTGAAAAGCAGAAACTGCATCTCCTCTTTGAGAACAAACTGAAATAATTGAATTCCAAGATATTGAATTTCTGATCTCAATCTGATCAAAAACACGGCGAGCATCATCAGCAGAACCAAGAGAATTACCATACATCGATATCAGCACATTACATACCACCACATCAAATGCAAACTGAGTTTTTGAAACTAATCCATGAATCTGCATTCCAAAAGTAACACCCCATGGCCCACATTCCTGGCAAGCTCGAAGAGCACTACCAAAAGCATAGTGATTAGGTGAAAAACCAGAACCAACCATCCCTTTAAACAACAGACATGCCTCTTCAGGCACACCATTCTGGGTATACCCCGAAATCAAACAAGCCCATGTAACAGAATTTCTTAGAGGCATTTCATCAAATAGCTTACGTGCAGAAAGCAAATCAGCAATTCTAGAGTAGATATTAATAAGGGTATTGCATAAAAAAATATCATTGGCAAAGCCATATTTGAAAATCTGCAAATGAAGGTGTCTAGGAGAAGAAGAATGTCGGTATGGAGCAACAAGAAATTCAAATGATTGGGAATCTGAATATGATGAAAGTTGTTGGGGCTTATTAGATGATTTGTAGTGATGAAGTAAGTTTTGTAATGGGATTAAAGGAGGGGATGAAGAGGATGGTGTAATGTGATTTGGAGGTTTGAGGGAAAGAGTGATGTGTGGTGGTGGTGGTGGTGGTGGTACTGCTACTGCTACTGGTATGGGTGAGACAGTGAATGTAGTTGTAGTTGTATAAAAACCAGAGTTTGAAATTCGCCTAGTATTACTATTACTATGACTATAAAACCAGCGAAATGAAAACAACACCATTTTCAGGTTTTGCCATCAAACTTCCCAATTATCAAAGAAAAGAAAACAAATACTACTGCTACTACTACTAGATTGATTTTATTTTTAAACGAGGATAACCTTTTTTTTTCTATAGCTCTGTCTTTTCGGTAATTCTATTGAAAAATCACACTTTTTACAAATTTTGCCTAAAACTTTCAATTGTGATTTTAAATTTGCTTTCTCAAATCAGCTGGTGCTCTAGTTCAAAGGGCTAAGACATGGTCCATAAGTAGTCATCAAAATATATTGTGATGACGCATTTGGCCAAGACAAATCATATGTTGCTATAGTAGTTAGAGGAACATTGATTTTTTTACTCATTCCAAGAGAGTAGAAACCACTACCTTATCCAAGCTAAATTGAAGCAATTAATTGATTCACTCATCAGATACCGAATCACAATATTTCCCAAGCCATAGTTGCTTGAAAGTGATGTCAAAATATTTGAATAGATAATATAGTTTTTTTTTTTTTTTAAAGATAAGTAGATGGTGAAAAGAATGTTTAAATTCTAAACATCTCTATTAGATACATCAAGAAATTCCAATTGAGTTACAACATTTTGGCTATAGTTGATCCATCCAAATTTGCATCATGGAGAATATCGGTGTTATGCTCTGGCAACACCTGACTCTGAGACCGGCCTCTTAAGTTCTGGATCTTCACTTCAGAATTCAGATGGGCTCCAAGGAGAGGCCGTTCATGTTTTAGCATCCTGGACTGGTATCTCAACAAAAGGTTGGAAGGTAGTTTTGTTTTAGGCACTGCCCTTCTGATTTTTTCTGATGTAATTTGTTGGAGAAGGCCCAGCTTTTGGGATCTTAACTCTACTTCTCGCTGTTTTCAATAAAATTTTTGTTGATTTAAATCACTATGGAGATGCAGAGATTAGCTGATCTTATAACTGTCTTTTGCACAAGTGTTCCCATTCCCATGCCAGTTAAAAGATTAATTGACATTACTTGCCCAGAGGAAAAGAAAAAAAAAGACTAAACTAGTCCTAAAAGCCGAAAAGGTCAACTTTCAATCATAGTCGGAACAAGATTTACAAATAACTTTAAACTTTTAGACCACACATGCGCAGCGAACACCAATATATATATATATATATATCAGGTGCTTCAAAATGATATTTTTCCATATAGAATGGGCTAGCATTACTATGCCCAAGGACCTTTAGTAGCTTTCAAAGTTCAGTTGGAAGATATATAATTTCACAACGTTAGTGTGTAAGTTTGGATTGATGCAGTACCAAACATGCTATCACCCTTGCTTGGCTTATTGAACAACCCAAACTGCACGCACCACTGCTAGAGTAAAATGTGTGTGAGAGAGAGAGAGAGAGAGATCTTAATTTACAAGGCTTTAGCCATTGAGCTTTTCCATTAAACTAAGAGAACCTGATTGAGGAATGATGTTACAAAAAAGATATTAAAGAACGTCAGAAAGAGTATGTCTGGCTTGAGGTTGTGAGAAGGGTTCCACTGAACTTTATAATTAATTATTCAGTCTCAGAAACATCAAAATGGACCCGGCTATTCAACTTTCACCTGTTTTGCATTCTCTGAACAACAATCATCCAGTTTCCCAAGTTGAGCAGGCAGCACTAATTCAAGCATCATCCAACCTATGAACAATCCCTGGGTCAACTATAAGCTATTTAGACACTTCTTTTGTGCGTACACCAATAACTGGATTAGTTGGCCAGCAGATGTTGGTTGTGTTAGAAACCTCAATAGACCATCGGATTCATTGGTCAATGGGACAAACCAATGGGAATTCTATAAGAATTATAAAGGATGATCTCTCTGCCTCTCTTAGATATTGTACAGTGCCATTCATGATCTTCACAAGCTTCTGGCAAATGTATAGGCCAAGCCCTTCCCTTGAGACACCATGGTTGTGGTGAAACATCTCCTGAATTAGATCTTCTGGAATCCCAGGTGCCGGATGGGTGATCCTGCCATGTTAAGCACAAATAAATTCATCGACTTCGGCAAAGAATATTAAATACAATGGGGAATTTTATGTATAATGATTTGTTCTATTTTGTTTCAGCCACATGTACTTTATTTTAATAATAAGGGGTAACTAAACAAATCTAAAGAAAGAATGGCAACATTCGCATATCACTTTATATCCTAGAAATCGTCTAATCTGTTCTCCAAACATTTAACCCAATATGCTGTTCCAAGTTTCTCGTTTGATGCCATACATCAAATAGACCAACTAGCATACAGTAGATCTATACATCATAGTCTTTGTCCTGGATCTTTTATTCTCTCATGCATTCAACCTTGTGATGCAACATATGGAAAGGATGGGAAATACAACATAAAGGCATGAGGATATGAAAGGGACACTTAGCAAGGAAGAAACTAGGGTTTGGAAAGGGCTACATGTGGCAAAGCAAGGGTAAAAATAACCGGTGTACTTGGAATACCATCACAAGCAATGTTTACCCTGCATTTTTTTGAAGCGACTCTAAGTTGGTATCTATTCATTCTAAAATCTATCTTCCTGCATTTTAGGGCATTTCCAGGTCTGGTTCTGAATGTGCTTTCCCATTTTTGAAAACATAAATAAGTTTCTCGTTCATCCTTATTAAAATGGACAACTATGGTTCAACCTATGTAATAAAGGCACTACCATTTCAGCCTTTCTTCCACATCATGTATTGAGAAGCAACAAGCATACTCTTATACATGCATCAGAATCCATAATTAAAAAAAGAAGTGGCCTTTGCCTATTAATCAATTATCCACCTTCATGTCCTTGTCACACAGTATCTAAGTCATAGGGCTTTAAAATCCTATATTGGATAAAGACCCTTATGGCATTCAGTATAAACAAAATATTGGCACATTCTTTGATTTCTTTTTACTATATTTATTTTATATTTTCAGTGAAGAAATCATCTTTGAATGGGTGATATTCTGATTACTCAAAACTGATGATGATACTCTATAGGTAATTTAGATATTGCTATTAGTTATATTTAACTAGTAGCTGTCATTGAACTTAGACAGCAACACATATCTAAGCAATATAAACCCCAACACTCAAGCAAAGGAGCTTTAACTCAAATGACACTTCCTCCATAATAACGGGTTGGAAGGTGAGGTTGTGGGTTCAAGACCCATTGAGTGCATGTGTAGCTTACCAATTAAGAAAACCATAACACTTATTTATAAATATGTAAAACAAATTACCTAAATTCAAGATGGACAATGTGCATTTTCATCCCTATACGCTCCTTCCTTGGAATCACTCTGAATGCAACAGATGATCCTTCGAATGCAGGGGTGAAGTGGAGTGCATTAGTCAAAAAATCTGAAAGAACTTGCTGAAGCCTCAAGTTGTCTCCATATAAGTTCATTGATGAAACTTCAGCAGGTGAATCACGGATGACCTGCACCTGGCACTCCTGGCTCAAAATCATAACTTGATTTATGACAACTTCAAGAACTTCCCCAAGGTTGAATTCACCAGAGCTCATTTCCATGTAGCTGCAAACAGGTATACCAAAGATCAAAGGTGTTTCAAAAGGCATAACAATCTATAAAATCAATGAAAGAAAAGCAAACTAGTCCAATATACACCAAATATCAAAAAACATAGAATCAAGAAGAATAGAAAGAGTGATTCACAATGCAATTTGAAAACTCAAAATGCACATATATGATATATATGGTAAAATAATGAGTAAACATGCAACTAGTCATAATTTGTTTTTTGATAAATTCAATATGTACAACAATAGGGGTGGGAGGATTTGAACCATGGACATCTCTGTTGGAAACACCAGAGGTGCCAGTTGAGCTTCAAGTTCTTGGTTGTAACTACCCATAATTGATTGACAAGGAAAGTAGAAACATGTGGAGACAAGAACCAATAAATATTGATCCTAGAAAATTGTAGCATACAAACAGCAATTGGATCTGCAGCCCGTAATGAATCAGAAGCTACAATCCTTTAACCAAATCATATGAAAATAACAAATGGCTCTACGGAGAGGTCATAACGTAAATTGACAATAATTGAATCTTGTGGAAAACAATGACTTTAGATTTTCCATTCTTTTCTCATTGTCCTCTGTATTTCTTTCTTTTCCATATCCAATATCATTTGTATTCTAATTGCGACTTATCAATTTAAATCATCATTTTGCTCCTCAATTACTCCTGCTTGACAAATTAGAAAGACAAGGTAATTGCAACTCATACCCAGTACACAAAGATCCCACTTTTTCATGTCTGGAAGAGGCAATTGGTAACTTAAAACTACAAATTTTGCAATTAACATTCTACTTTGAGATTAATTTACAATGTCCATACTGCTGTTCAAATTAGTGGATATATTAATCTCAAATTAGGGTATTAATTGTAGTATTTTTTTAGTTTAGGGTGCATGTTGGGAATGGGCTCCATAATTTAAGGGGTATAGTTACCCACTAGTTAGACAATGATTGTATAGTGAGGTGGAAAGTGCAAATTAATCTTGAATAAGGATATTGATTGCAACATTTTGTAGTTTAAGATGCATATTGCAACCATAATTTAGGGTGGATAGGCATTTAGCCGTTCCATGCTGCAAAAAGAACACAAGTATCCAACATAAAGTTTCAATCAATGAATTTGAGTGGAACTTCTATAAAATCTGTATGATATATTTGTAATCTTATTATTTTTATGAGACAATACTATATTTTTTAACTTTTTTTTGGGGGGGGGTGGGGGGCCAAGGGGAGACCATGGCCCCTTTTAGTCTTTTTCTTGATAGGTTTAACTCATTCATATATCTTTAGTCTTACTGTAGTCTTACGTATGCAAGCATTGACACAGCTAGATTTAGAGAGTCTATTGACTGTTAACAACCGTTAAGAATATTAATCAGAACTTAAATCATTTCTAAATGTTCAGGAAAATATAACAATATATTGGACCATCTAATTCAATATGGAAACAAATAAACTGATTAAGCGCACAAGCATTCGAAGAAGTAATTAAGCTAAAAGACCATACCATTCCTCAATTCTTTCAATATCAGTATCATCAACAACCTTGGCTAATTGTTCCTGACACAATGAGCTTATCTTTATTAGTTCCTTCTGCTCTTTACTTAAATTAGAGGATCCCATTAGATTCTGCATAAACATAATCCCATTCAAAGGCTTGCTGATTTCCTGACGAAAATATGACAATTTCTTGATACTATCAGCTTCAGCCTTTTCTGATATTCTCTGCACCTGCATAGCATACTGAAGTTCTGGACTAGCCACATGCAAAAAGAACAAAGCCCCAGTAATCCTTCCCTCTGCATCAGTCCTTTTGTTTGCAGAAAGTAATGCTTCAACATAATTACCCAATCGATCATAGAATCCAAATAACAACTTATCAGCATCATGGCCAGCAATTACCCCATTAAGTAGTATCCTAAGCTTGGTCAATGTGTCATGATCTTTAACCCGACAACCAAAATTTTTTACTGTGAAAACTTCCCCAAGAAGCATCCGCTCAGTTGCCTCTTCCCTCCTCAAACCAGACAATTTCTGCATTGCATCATTCCATTCCAAGCATCGGCCATGCTCATCAGTCATGAAAATTGGAGGAATAAGTGCAGAAGGGCTCCGCATGATTCCAACATAATCACCTTGGATACGAGTATATTTGTCCCAAATCACCTTTTGTCCTGTGACATCTTGGCCGATAAAGCAAACCCCTACAACATTTTCTTTTGTGTCCCGGCTGCAACATGCATTAACTACCAATATTACAGGACCGTTGTTTTCTTGAGGACCGAATGTTTTAAGTTTGATTTCAATATTTTGCTCTTCTATTCCTGCCATTACAATATCAGATTAGATGCTCTAGCAAAAAATCATGAAATAAATATTGCAAGGGACATGAAGCAGAAAATAATAGTTTATCTGGATCTCAAGATGCAAATCTAGTACAACATATAAGTAATCAGGTAATAAAACAAGTAATTGACTGAATAAAATATATCAGTCTCCATTTGGTAAATCTTCATATTACAAGTCACAACAGAGCTGACCCTAAAATTTTGGGTCTAAGGCTTGTTTGTAGTAGTAGTTGTTGTACTTGTCACAACAGGATTGGATGAATAGCTATAATTTTCCGTTTTAAACAACATGCCTTATGGAAAGGGTGACGTTAATGTCCAATATCCTTTTATTTTCAACATTCACTATATTTTTAACAATTCGTTGAATGGGACATGTCATAATTAATATTATGCAGTTAAAGGAGTAGGTTAGGACATAGCATCCAAATTAAACACGGCAAAAGCATGAATAATTTATCTGTTCAGACCTTTTTGAAGTACATAACTCAGAAGTGATAAAAACTACAAAAATTAAAAACCCAAGTAAAAACCATAACATAAGCTCCTAATTATTGGGAAAATTCTAAATTTATGTACATATTTACTTTCATTTATTGAGTCCATCTGACAAAATGCATCTTGATCTTCAGGCATGAGTGCATAGGTAAACAACCATCCAATACACTGATTCAGACTATACCCAAATCAAATACTTCAATCTAAGGAACATGCACATAGAGGTATATAGTGCGATTTCTGTCTCTCTTGATAAGTACAAATCTAAAACCACACAACACCATGAATAGAAAGCTAGATCTCAAAGGTAAATAGAAGGATCACCTTGTGAAGCTGAGTTGAGCAGATTCTTCAGCACTTCAACCGAATCATCGGAGACAAGATCAATTAAGGACATACCAATGGCTTGCTCGACAGACAGTCCTGTTAGTTCAGCTGATTTGGTATTCCACCCATTTACACTACCAGAGCCATCAACAGCCAATATGGGGACTGCAGCTGTTTCAATAAGGCGAACCATTTCACTTGTGACCACTCGCAATTCATCCACTCTCTGAATCCTGTCATCAACCGATGGAACATTCACAATCATCTTGGACTCATCCATAATCTCATCTTGCAAAGATCCTCTCAATATCAGCTGCAATGAATGGATGGCATCCATTTCCACATCTTCCCAAGGCCGACTATGCCGCTTAACTACCTCCAGAAAAGCCTTGAATGACGACCTGGGGTGCATCTTTCTTCCATCATCCTTGTCACCAGGGTCATGTTTTGCACCACCCCACTTGATTTCCTTTGCAGTGTGGGACCGGAACCAGAACAGGAAATCCTTTGAAGTAATCCTAACAGCCGCCATCCCACAAACTTCATCTCCAAGAACTGAAGCAGCTGGGTAGCCAGCTTCCATAAGGCTATCAGTACTTAAACCTGTGCTCCCATTATGGTACTCAAGAAGCCATTCAGCTATATCTCTAATTTGTGCCTCTGTTGGGGTGACCCCAAGCAACCAAATTTTTTTCCTGTAGTATAGTGCAGCTCCATCACACTTAACAAGATCCATTACATTAGGTGATTGAGTGACAATACCTACAGGAGCATCTCTAAGGAGCATGTCACAAAGCACAGTTTGAGTTCGCAAAATATGCTTCTCCCTCAGTTGAGCAGCCAACTCCACTTCTTTGTTGATCTGTACACCAAAAACTTGAATCAAGAACTCACAGGCATACCTCAAAGGAAATGGAATAAACCTAGGACTTGTGTGATGACAAACAACCAAGCCCCACAATTTTCTTCCCTTCTGCTGATCACTCTCCACCTCATTGTCATCTTCATTGATAGTCACAGACATCACAAAAGATGCAATGGAACCCATATTTGCCATATACTGTGCATGACAACCATGAGGAGATCTCAACGTAGATCCACAAAGGCTCAATGGCTGAGACAATCTCTTGTCTTGAATTACCTTCACTGGAGGTGCCAAACAATCACATATCATCCTAACTTTGTTTCTCATGAATAGAAATCTTGAAGCTTGTGGTATGTCAGTAGCCGGGTAATGCAAACCAAGATAAGGTTCCAAGTCAGGTCTACGGCTCTCAGCTACAACTTCCCCATGCTCATCTTCATGAAATTTATACACCATTACACGATCATAACCTGTCAAATCACTAACTTCCTTAACTAAAACATCGCATAACAATGATATATTCCCACTTGGCAAGGACTGCAATTTTGAGATGGCTTTGGCTGCTAGCTTATAAGATTTCAATGCCCCAGCAGCAGTCACAGGCACATCAGCTGGATTCACTGGTTCCAAATCTATAACTAACCCAACATCAATTCGGTGCAGAATTGCATAAAACGGCTTACCTGAGGTTTTACAATGAACCAATATGGGATTAAGAAGATTTACTTCACCAAAATTGGCTGCTTTCTGCAAAGCAGTGGCACCTGAGGAGCGAAAGAGTGTTCGAACATCTGTTCCAAAAGTGAGAGCTTCTTGCTGCTCAATGCTTGGAACAGCATGTGGAGCTAAGTCCAACATTTCGGGGGCATTTTCACTATAGGCAAGAACAGATAAATTTTCATCATCCACAGCAATGATGCAACCAAACGGTTGAATGAGGCTTCCTCTTTGCATCTTTTGGAGATAAGCTGACACAGAGGAGGAGGGGACATTACTAGTGGAAGATGAGAGGTTGAAGTCAATTGAAGTGGAGTAATCAAAAAACCGTTTGGTCTCTTCAAAGTCCACATGAAGCTTTGCATCGATGGGCGTCTGTGCAACTACACGAGCCCCATGCTTTGATAGAGCAGAACTGCTCCTAGAGCAATTCGTCTTGTTCGAAACCGATTTTGATGACATCCCTTAATCCTCAACCCTCAACCCTCTCCAATTCCTCTCTTTTCCTCCCTCCACTACCAATTTCAATCTCAATCAACCCAATCGGTGTACATGAAATCATGGAAACCACTGAACATATGTTTAAATCCCCAAACATTAAACTCCCAACTATGTGCTCCTAACAAAGAAAACAAAGAAATTATCAGCATAAGCCAAAATCAAATTCACAAACCCATATTAAATTACCTACTCTTTTTATCACTTGGAATCTACCGGACCCAGGAATCATCATCATCATGAAAAGTTGAAAAGAGTGAAACCCACCACCGGTTAAATCAATACCAAAAAAGCAGTCCCCTTTTTCATTTAAAAATAAAATCCCATGATGCAGTGTGAATAGGTTAAACTGAAAAGAAGGTACTTCAACTCACATAGTCCTCATGATTTTATTCTCAACAAAAAGAAAAGTCTATCAATAAATTTTTTTTTTTTTAAGAAAAAAAAAAGTATCATCTATAAAGGATTCTGCTGGATAGAACATCTCCAAAGTGGGGGTGTCCCTAACTGAAGCCTTCACAAGACCTCTCTTTTTTCTTACACATCCCACATAAGATAGCTACAAAATCTGACAACCCATTATACAAAACAAAACCACTTGCACAGCCTAATTTTCAACTTCTTCACAAATCACAACATTTAATAAGTAATTCAAACTGGGTTTTGACATTCACATCTATACTATACAAACAGAATTCAAATCCCAAGACCCAAACTTCACAAAGTTCCAGAAATATAAAAATATTAGCAAACCGAACTACTTACGATTACAGAGGAGATAACCAGCAGAGAGTAGAGAGCTAGGTAAAGACTACATAGTACATAATAATAATAATAATAATAAGACGGTGGGAGTGAGAGATATGGGCGTTACTGACCATCAAATTTGCAGTTGCAGGGCATGGATCAGTCAGCAACACGTGAAACCGACCTGATTTCTTTGCCTTACCCTTTGAATCAGCAAGCTTTACCAAAAAAAAAAAAAACCAATAACAAAAACAATAACAGAAACAAAAACAAAAAGAAAAACAAAATATTATAATATACAAAAAGTTTTCCCCTTTTAATTCTTTTTCTTTTCCTTGCTTAGAACTCAGAACTCTCTATATGACTTATCACTGCTTTTGTTAAGTGGAGTTTGGTATAATTTATTTTCCTTTAACATGACGAAATAAGCTGAGCTGAGTAAAAAAGTACAATATAAAAAATGGGAGAATTTTTTTACATTAAAACACAAACAATTTAGCACCTGATTGGTAGGGTAGATTGAGTAATGTCAGTAGTATTTTTTTAAAATACATGTAATTGAAAAGATATGTAAAAATACTTATAATGTTGTTTAAAAACTAAAAATATATTGTTAAAATGTTCTATCAAACGGGGTTTTAGTTAATTAGCACGTATTCAAAACTATTAACCAAACTCACATGACACCACGTGAGCTGGAGAGGGCATTGCTTGTTTGTACTTGTACTTTGTTAGTATGGATGTGTTCCAATGTTGGATTGGAATGGGAAACTGAACAAGCACATAGTGTGGGTTTGGATATACGTAAGACGTTTGGCGTTTTGAGCCTTGCATTTTCTCTTTTATTTTTTTGGCACGCGTTTCAGAAGACAAACGGCTACTGTACATGTATTGTTCATAAATAGTAGCCGCATTATTTGACTTTTTAACTCCTTTTCAGTACATCAGTGGGTCTTGTATACTGTTCACAAAATCCATAAATCTCACTTTTTAGCAACTTTTTTATTAAAAATGGGTCCCACGATACTATTCACACATTTAAAAATTATTTTACTATAGTGTTTTTAGTTTTCAGTTTTCAGTTTAAGCAAAATAAGTTCTATCCAAACGAACCTATAATGACTTGTGTATATCACTTGTCTACTGCATACGATTTTGTTGTGCTATATAAAATTTGGACGTAGTTAATAGTTATAATTTATAACTCCTTAAATAAATAAAAAATAAAAAAAAGGACAAAATTTAGTTACAAAATTAGTTATAGCATTAAATTACAACTTTACTTAATATCTTTTTATTGGAGCTGAATTTTGATAAATCCATCATTGGATTACATCTTCTTCTTATATTTTTCATGCTTACAAAATTTTAAGAAAATTAAAGATCAATAGTTATGTCATCAATAATTTTTTTTTTAATTGTAAGTTTTTGTAATTTAAAATTATGCATAAAATATAAGCTTATAAATTATATAGTAAATAATATCCTATTAAAATAAAATTTGACGTGTGTATTAAGAGCATAAAGAACATGCAATTCAACGGTTAGATTTTCAAATATGTTGTAATGTTTATTTTATTGAGTGAGTTTATAGTATTAACCTACAACCAATTTTGTAACTAAACTTTTTCCAAAAAAAATATATAGTTTGGTTCTAAACATGTTTGGAGTTTTGAACTTCAACTACCAATGGGAAAATGACATTTGTACTTTGCATATAACTCATTTAACCCAACCAACCAAGTGAGTCATGTGCATTGCACATAACAGAGCACATGTCATTTTCCTATTAGTGGTTGGAACAAAAGCCAAACATTTTCACTAAAAAAATTAGCATGACTAAATATTTTGAAAAAATGACTACATATTTTGAAAATCTAATTATTGGATTATATGTTCTTTATGTTATTAACACGTGTGAACATCCCAAAAAATGGGGAAAAGACTGGTTAGGGCTTTTCCCTTATTTCTTTTGGTTTATCGCATATTGGGTCTTTGGCGACATGACTCTTTGTGTGCTTGTGTCTCTAGGGTAGAGTGTCTGTGTATGTGAGTTCTTTTTTCTTACTTTTATTTTAGGAGTTGCCACCAACCATTAGTTTTGTATTAGGTGTGATTGGTCACCTAGGGGTCTAATTCATTTTAGGTTGCCTAATTAACTAAACCAAATTTTAAGAGTTCATTAATTAAGACAAACCAAAGGCTCGAACCAAAGATCTTAGACTCGGAAGTTCGTTTATGTGTGAGGAAGGTGTTAGCCACCTCACAACGCCTATCCGAAGATAGAACCTCATTTTAATTTATTTCAAATGTTATCATTTTAGTGAAGAAATAAAATACTTGGCATTTTGATTTTTGAAAGAGTTTTACAAACAATATATACATATATACATGTGAGTAATTATTTACTTATAATATATCATGTGAATACTAATGTCAAAGAATATTTACAACCAAAGCATGTGATATATATATATATATATATATATATATATATATATATAAGTAGCATGTGAGGAAGCATAAAAGAATAGTGTACAATAGCATATGAGTATTTATTTACTAAGTAGGTAGCAAGTGAATACTAAGTACTATACACAAACAAACTACAACACAAAAATAAAGAGAGGGAGTTGGAAGAGTAACACCTTGTTGTCATCTACAAGTTTCTCATTTTTGTTAGAACATATGTGTTTCACTTGTTAGAAACATATGTCACTACTTTATGTAATTGGCTTATCTTTTGACAAAACGCACTTTACTTGTATTTGGGTAGATTTAGGATGTGTTTAAATACTTCAAGAAATCATGTTTCAAGATCAAGTGTTAAAACCTTCAAGTCTGTCCAAGAAAACAAGCTAATAGTGCAGATTCATTAAAACTTGACAGCTGCATCTATTGAGCTTAAGAAAGTTGTTCAAAGACTGGTGTACTCAACACCTGCTCGACATCTGCTCGACACCTCCTATTTGTCGAGGTTTAAGAATTTCAGAATTTTAATATGATTTTCTTGGGATCCGTGAATATGTTTTTGGGCTTTCTTTTCTCCTAACCCTAGACATATAAAATGATTGTTTTAAGGGCCGTCAAACAGTTCACAAGTTGCACAAGCATTGAGCAAACTCTGTTCAAGCAAATTGTGACCGAAGATGAAGTTCTTACCCTAGTTCATCTCTTTCTCTTGAAGAAGTTGCAGTGTATGTGCATCATAGGGTTTTGTGACCAAGCATCTTCTTGATCTTCATCGTGTGGATGAACTGAAGAACTTTGCAACCAACAATCTTCTTAGTTGGTGATTGAAGTCGCGTACTGGGATCCGCGCAATTGGTTATCACGTACTTGGGAGTCGTGCATCAGAAAGGGGAACTATCACTATAGAACAAGTCCAATGGGGTATTGGAGTAAGGGTTCAATTGTAGGTTGGTTAGGTACTTGGGATTCCTTTACTTGTAACCACTTGTTGTGATAATAGTAGAGTTTCGAGAGTGGTGACCTAAAAATCACCCGGTGGGATTTTTGCCATTAGGTTTTCCCTATTCGTAAACAAACCACCGTGTTATTTATTTTTCGCTGCTTAATTAGTTTATTGGTGATTTGTTTATGCTTCCACGCGTTTGCATGATAAATTGATTGATTAATAACTTGACTAATTAATTAATTAATTTCTATCACAAGGGGTCATTCAGTTTGTGGCCTATCAAGTGGTATCAGAGCAGGCATACTCTGATTAGGGTTTAATCTTTGCTGTGTTGATCTATTGACCCCTGTTTGTCATGGATAGAGGACAGTCATTAATAATACCTCCTTTATTTGATGGCACTAACTATACATACTGGAAAGTACGCACGAGAGTTTTCTTGCAGTCTTTAGATGAGAAAGTGTCGCAAGCTGTGGAGATAGGCTGGACTAAACCTACAGAAGCGCTAGCCGACTGGGATGATGCCAAGATTAAGGTGACAAACTTCAACAGCAGAGCATTGGATGCATTGTTCAATACTGTCACCAATGAGGAGTTCAAGAAGATATCCTCAACTGAAATTGCCAAGGAGGCTTGGACCATCCTCTAGACAACCTATGAGGGTACAAAGGCTGTAAAAGATTCAAAGTTTCAGAGGCTCACTACAAGCTTTGAAGAGATAAAAATGGAGGAGGATGAGTCATTCGATGAATTCCATGCCAAGCTAAAGGACATAGTGAACTCAGCCTTCAATTTTGGAGAAACCATTTTTAAATCCAAGATTGTAAGGAAGGTGCTCAGATCTCTACCTGAGAGATTTCATGCCAAGATCACGGCAATAGAGGAATCAAAGGATATTGATAAGATTCCTTTGATTGAGCTGGTTGGAAACTTGCTGACCTACGAGCTAAGGTTGACAAGGATTGGCAAGATGGGTAAAGGCAAGAGCATGGCACTGAAGGCCAAGAGTAGTGAGATAGATGAGTCTTCTAATGATGAAGATTCCAAGATGAAGTCCTACATCACCAGGCAGTTCAAGAAGTTTATGAAGAACACAAATGGAAAGGGTTTCGACAAGGACCGCAAGCAATCCAGTTCTTCTTAGTTTAAAGGTCAAGACAAAGGGAAGAAAGATGCTAAGGAAGGTGGTCAGTACACTGTTCCCGCAGGTCCTAAGTGCTTTGGCTATCAAGGCTTCGGTTACGTGAAGCATGAGTGTCCTACATATCTCAAGAGCATTGGGAAAAGCAAGACACTTGCTGTTACCTTGAGTGACATCGAGCCTGAGGATGATTCCGACAATGAGGATCATGGAATCTTAAATGCCTTCATGGCCACTATTAATCCTACTGATGGGATTGTTGAAGATGTGATTGAAGAAGAGGAATTGGTGGAATCTAAGTTTGAGAAGATGGATGATCAAGATGACATTCATACAGCCTATAAAAAATTGTACAAGCTTTCTGAGAAGCATGAGAAACTGTATAGGCTAACCACCAAGAAGCTCAGTGATGTGGAACTTGATCGCGAGGAGCTTTCCACAAAGATTGATGAGGCTAATCAGACCATTGGAGCACTAAGGTTTGAGAACAATTTCTTGGCTGAGAAGATCAAGAAGCTTGAAGCAGAGCTGTGTCAAGTCAGATCTCAACTGGAAAGGACTTCAAGCGCAAAGCTTGATAAGATGCTAAGCATTCAGAAATCTACTTCAAATCGAACAGGCTTAGGGTATGGTCTCTCTTCCTCTAATACTGCTTCTTCTAGTACTACTATTTTTGTTCTTCTTGCTAATAATGTTAAAATTGATAACAATGAGATTAAAACTGAATTAGCTAGTGAGAATATAGACAAGGGTAAATCTATCTTAGGAGCACCCCCTAAGCTTGAGAAGAAAGATGTTAAAAACCCTAGGGCTAAGAAGGCTAACTCTCAAAAGCCTAAACAAAAAAAGCAGCATTTCTGTTATCATTGTGGAGCTGCCGGTCATACTCGACCAAATTGCTACAAGTGGCTTGCCACTTAACAGAGCAACGACATGATAGCATCTAGGAACCAGAATCAGTTTCAATCCTCTCTTGCTCCCCTTGGAGATCTTCTCAAAGCCCTCATGTTCCTTTCGAACTTGAACGGATTTTCCCCCTCACCGCTAGTTCAAGAGTTTAATCAAAGGAGATGTTCTTCCAGGGTGTGGAAGGAAAAGGGCTCCAAATGATTCTGTCACTTCTCTCTCTCTCTTCATGTTTTTGTGTATGCATTACTTATGTGTTTTGCTTTCAAGTTTTGAGTCAGTCTAGTTTTTATGCTTTGATTGTTTAACATGTTTTTGTTTGGTTATTTTTTTGTTTTACTTTGCTTTGTTTTTCATATAAAAATAAAAATAAAAAATTGAAAAATCAGAAAAATACAAAAATAATGTGTATTTTGTGTACATTGGTACTTGTGTACCTTAGATGGCCATTGAAATAAAGTTTTCTAAACTTTGTATCATTTGTAACTTAGATGAGCATCTCTTTGCACAACTAAGCAAGTGAACTTTGTGGCTCTTGTTAGTGATGAGTAAGATTAAGTTATCTCTTGTACTTAACACTCGTATCACTCTTTTTTATGGGAAGGACTAAAAAATCCTAAGAGAAAGGCATTAATAATCATCTCACCACTGTTGCCTGCCAATTATAATATGACACCTGTATGCTTCGGCATAACAAAAGTGCAGTGTCAATGACATTTGTGTGCTTAGGCATAGCAAAATTGGAATGTCAAATATCATTGGGTATTTCTTTTCTTTCTCTTTTATGCCCATGCATGATATGCTTAAAAGAAAAATATGCAAAAGAAAAATTAAAAGCAAAAAGATCAAAAATTCTTTAAAAATGATTGCAAGCGTGTATTCTAGGAGATGTGGGAGTTATAAGATGTATCTCGAAAGTGATAGTCTTCATCAAGCAGTTATGCTTGTGTGTGAGTTAAAGTGATTTTCTCATATCTCAAATCATCATAACATGAATACACATATGCAATGTTGCGATGTTTTTCACACACAACACGCAATATTCTTTGCTATTCTTGATACATGTGTAGGTACAATATAATTTGGCCATCAGAAGATTTTACATGTGTTAATGTATGATTACTAAACTGTCTTGACTTGTTTTTGAAATATAAAATTGGTTAGATTTGTTTAGTGCGTGTGTGTGTTTTTGAAGATCCATGTGCTTAAAATTTTTATTAAGAGATGATTTTGAGAGCTTAATATGTTGATTGGATCATTGGTTGAGTTGCATGTTGGATTGCATTCATGTCTGTGTTTTTCACATCTCGAAAAACTGGTTTTAAAAGCTAGCTCGACACCTCCTCGATACCTCCTCGATACCTTGCTGTCTGTCAAGCTTCTTCAGCTTTTTCTTATCGCAATCCCAATAGCTTCTCGACACCTGGTGAATTGATCGAGAATGCTTCTGCCTCCTCGATAGCTTCTTGACACCTGTTGGATCTATCGAGAATGCTTCTACCTCCTCGATAGCTTCTCGACACCTGTTGGATTGATCGAGATTCTGATCTGGTATCTGATGATTTGTTCCTTGACACCTCCTTGATACATGTATCTGTCGATGACCATTTTCTCGACACCTTCCTCGACAGATGTCTCGACACCTCTCAACACCTTCAACTGTCGAGATTTACTGTTGGTCTATTTAAACATCCTCGTGCGATCCAACCTTCATTTCTCTCAATCTCTATCTCGATACATCTCTGATTTCTCTCCCAAACTCTCTCATCTCACTCCAATCTTTGTTCCTTAAGGTCTCTTCAAGCTTTTTCAAGATTTTCTTCACTTGGTAAGCTTCTAATCCTTTCACATTCATGCATTTCATGTTTTGAAACCTAGGTTTTGGGGTTTTTCAAAAACTTTTGGGGTTTTTCAAAATTGATGAGTTATTATTGAAATTTTGGGATGAGTTTTCACTTAAATGAGTTTAAAACCTCATACATTGCATCACATTAGCATTATAATAGTATTGTCATGCATTTAGATGTGTGCTATTTGTTTGTATGCTGATAGGTTTAGATTGGGTTGAGCCCATGATGAAATCTCTTTTGCATGTCACATATTCATGCATTTCCCATGCATACGTACTTTCTTTTCATTATACTTGTTATATTTGAAATTGCTTGAGACTTTTCTGATTGTCTTTCTTTTTCTCCCTCTCTTTCTATTTATGTTAGTCGTGTCTATGGCACCTAAGTGTAAATCCACTCCAGCCCAGAACCCTCTTCGTTCCAGAGCTTCTTCATCCTCTGATCCCACTCTGTCTCATATTCGGTTTCGTGATGATGATGCCTTCAAGGCATTCTCAGAGAACTTTTCTAGACGAGGCATTCATTCGGAATGCCAAGTCAATCTGTTGGACTTTGCCGACACCGACCTTCCCACTGTCATTCACAGTAGGGGATGGGAGTCACTGTGTGACGTCCCGATCACCTGTCCTTTTGTGCTTATTCAGGAGTTTTACTCCAACATGCACGGGATTGATCGTTCAATACCTCTTTTCTTCACTCACGTTCGAGGTACGCGCATTCCTATCACACCGCAACTTGTTGCGGATGTGCTTCGGGTTCCTAGGATAAAGTTTCCTAACTATCCTAGTTATGAGCATTTGAGGACTGTGTCCAGGGATGAGCTTATGTCTGCTTTCTATGAGCGCCCTTCTGTTTGAGGTGAGCGTTAGTTTACACAATGTAGACCTTTTGCTAAAGATCCTAGATTCATGATCATGGTGATGACCTTTGTTTTGCATCCACTCTCTCACTATAACTCCATTACAAAGCCTCTGCTCAATTTTTGTTATCTCTTCTTGAGCATCTTACTACAGATTTCCCTTCTTATTTCATTCTTTCTATTATAGATGTTCATCTAGATTCGGCGTCCCGTGATAAGCTCATCTTTCCTTCCGCTATCATGAGGATCTTACGCCATTTTTCCATTCCTTTTCCCCCTCTTCCAACCATTTCACTGTCATGTGTGCCATAGATTACGCTACTGTTAAACATAGCGGGGCCCAGTTTCGGTCGCGACAGTCGGATTCAGCAGCTCCTCCCTCTCGTTCAGCTTCATCCCGTTCTGCTCCATCCACGTCTGCTCCTTTCTCTTCTTCAGGCGATGTGACGTTAGGAGATATCATGGCGTAGCTACAGCGCATGGATGCTCGCCTAAATACACTCTCTATGGAGTTGTATCAGGTGAACGTTTGTGTCAGTCGTATTACACAGCGACAGGCGTCCATGGGTTGTTTTGCTCCTGAGGCTACTCATTCACCACCTTCTTCCGTGGCTTCTGATCCTGAGGATGAGGATGATGATGATGGTGATGACGATGATGCTTCGGATGATGCTGATGGAGATGCTAGCTCTACCAATGAGATGTCTACTTGACACTCTTACCTTTTGTTACTCGTGACAAAAATGGGAAGTAGTTTTGAATATGAGAGTAGTCATTCTTAGGGGGAGAGTTAGTATAAGACCATTTTGTTAGGGGGAGTGTTGATATGTTTTGAGGTATGTAGTGAGGATAGTATGTATCTTTTATTTTCTTTCTTTTCAGATACATTATTCTTGTACATGAGGTCTTGTGACCATTTCTAGATATACATTGTACTTTACTCCTATTTATATTGATGTATGTTTTTCTTTCACCTACCCTTCATGTGTTGTTTCTTTTCTTCCTTTATACATATGCTTCTTATTACTTGTATGCAATCTATTATTTCTGTTTCATACAAAGATGCCTTGATGAGTTTTGTTTAAAGTGTTTCAGAAATACAAGCTGTCAAAGTCTACTTGCCATAAACTCTCTTCTTGCAAAGTTTTTCAAGAGTTTGTGTTAGGATAGATTTTATTGTATTCAACAAGTGAATATGAGTTAAGTGATTTATGACTTCTCTCATATGCTTATTTGTTTGTTGTGGTTTTGTCACGGATTGCCAAAGGGGGAGATTGTTAGAACATATGTGTTTCACTTGTTAGGAATATATGTCACTACTTTATGTAATTGGCTTATCCTTTGACAAAACGCACTTTACTTGTATTTGGGTAGATTTAGGATGTGTTTAAATACTTCAAGAAACCATGTTTCAAGATCAAGTGTTAAAGTCTTCAAGTTTGTCCAATAAAACAAGCTAATAGTGCAGATTTATTAAAACTTGACAGCTGCATCTATCGAGCTTAAGAAAGCTGTTCAAAGACTGGTGTGCTCGACACCTGCTTTACACCTCCTATCTATCGAGGTTTAAGAATTTTAGAATTCTAATATGATTTTCTTGGGATCCGTGAATATGTTTTTGGGCTTTCTTTTCTCTTAACCCTAGACATATAAAAGGATTGTTTTAAGGGCCGTCAAACAGTTCACAAGTTACACAAGCATTGAGCAAACTCTATTTAAGCAAATTGTGACCGGAGACGAAGTTCTTGCCCTAGTTCATCTCTTTCTCTTGAAGAAGTTACTGTGTATGTGCACTGTAGGGTTTTGTGACCAAGCATCTTCTTGATCTTCATCGTGTGGATGAACTGAAGAACTTTGCAACCAACAATCTTCTTAGTTGGTGATTGAAGTCGCGTACTAGGATCCGCGCAATTGGTTAGTTACGTACTTGGGAGTCGTGCATAAGAAAGGAAAACTGTTACTACAGAACAAGTCCAATTGGGTATTAGGGTAAGGGTTCAACTGTAGGTTGGTAAGGTACTTGGGATTCCTTTACTTGTAACCGCTTGTTGTGATAATAGTGGAGTTTCAGGAGTGGTGACCTAAAAATCACCCGGTGGGGTTTTTGCCGTTAGGTTTTCCACATTCGTAAACAAATCACTGTGTTATTTATTTTCCGCTGCTTAATTAGTTTATTGGTGATTTGTTTGTGCTACCACGTGTTTGCATGATAAATTGACTAATTAATTAATTAATTTCTATAACAAGGGGTTATTCAGTTTGTGGCCTATCAATTTTTATCATGCAAAAAAGATGACAATAAAAATTTGTTAGTGCCAAAGCAAAGAAAAGGGCTACGTAAGCTTGATGGGTGCCTATGAGTTCAATGGAGATTGAGCTATAGGCACAAATTCTTAACAATACTATTCTAAGGAAAAGTTTTTAAATTACAATGCATGAACAAATTTGAAAAAGGAATTCTTTTCTAGAAAACATTAGTCTTATTATTATTATTTTCTTAAGATAATTTTGGAAAGAACACATTTTTTTTGAAGAAAGATTTTGTTTTGAAAAGAGGAAGTTTTAGAAAAAGTTACTTTTATCATTTTTTAAAAGAAAGGAGAATTTTTTTTTTTTTTTTTAAAAGACCTCATTTCCGAATTATAAAAAAAAAAAAAAAAGATATGTATTTTAGAAAGAACATTTTTAAAGGAAAGAAAATTTTTTGGGGTCAAAATATAATTTTGGAATTTTTGGGGTCAAAAATACAATTTGGAAATTTTGGGGATCAAAATTCAATTTTGAAAAAGTTTGGGGTCAACATATAATTTTGGATAAAATTTGGGGTCAAATATAATTTTGAAAAAGTTTTGGAATCAAAATACAATTTTGGAAAAGGGAATAAAACTTTTTTATTTTGAAAAATCATTTCCTAAGAAAAGTATATTAAAGGAATTTGTTTACCCAACCAAATTGATTATGGCAACATTATTCATAAGAAAAGTAAAGAGCAACAATAGTAAGAGTGCTATAAATTTAAAGACAAGTAAAATAACGTGCTGGAAATTAAATGACAGAGAAAATAAAATGTTGGAATTTAAATGACATTGAAAATAAAGTGCTAAAATTTAAATGACATTAAAGTAAAAAGCTTGAAAAATAAAGTGCTAAAATTTAAGTGACTTTAAAATAGAGTGCTAGAATTTAAATGACAAGAAAAAAAGAAAAAAAAAAAAAAAGAGCTGAAATTTAAATGATATAATAGTAAAGGTTCATTAAAAGGTTTTTTGTTAGGATCCCTCTTAAATAAGTCTTAATATCTTTCAAGCCCTATGGGTGCTTCATCAAAAAGATCGGGAGTTCTAAACCATCAACTATCCTCAAGATGACATACTCATATTGTGCTTTATTTGAGGTTTAAGACCCATTTAAAAGAGATGGGTAAAAAATCCTTTTTTTAGGTGTCTAGATAGTAGTAGTAGTGTATACACACACACACACACATATATATAAGAGTGCAATAAATAAAAGGAGTGAGAGATTGAGCAAGAAATTAAAAAGTATGACAAGAAAGTAAAGGGATGGGAGAATAGCAAAAATTAAATGGGTAACAAGACACACACACACATATATATGAACAAGAACTTAAAAATCTCTAGATGCCTAGAAGAAATGAGATTTCTTCCCCTAAGGGTACTTCTTATATTAGGTCTAGGAGATGGTTCAATACCCATCTAGGAATATAACCACAACATCACAACCAATAGCAAATAAAATAGACATAAAGATTAAAAGATATATACACAACAATATAAAGCTTGAAATTTAAAGCAACTAAATGAAGAGACAAGATAAATAAATAGAGATTCATATATATAAATGGATGATGTTTACATGAGAGAGTAAAGAGAATGGGATGGGTATAGTTATGGAAAAACTATCCCATCCCTACAAGCTTACCCACAAAAAATTACAAGTAAAATGAAAAACTTTTTTTTTTTTTTTTTTGAATGATGGGTTTCCTAAAGAGATGGGAAAGAATTTTCTTCAAAATTTTCTTGGGATTTTTCCAGAATTTTTCCACTCTATTTTTCTATTTTTCTTCCTATTTTCTCTCCCTTTTTCTCATATTTTTTTTACAAAAAAAAGGGAGTATTTATAGAGATGCTAAAAAAAGGGGAAGCTTGGTGTAGTGTATCTTGATACACTACACCAAGCCTACCATTTTTGCCACCTCATTAGGCTATTTTGCCTTTTTCTCGATTTCTAGTCCGATATATGTGTAGTTGTTTGAAGGCATTCTTGAGCTCCGGTTTCTTCAAAATTTATATTCCTAGAAAGCTCTGGATGTCTAGTTTCCAATGGTCATGACCCTGCAAGATTTGGAGCTACGGTCAACAAGATATCGCATTCGGAAGAAAGGTGACGCAATGTTGAAAATTCTGTGACGTTTTTCCTTAAACAATTTGTATCTTCCAAACCGTGACAGATATCATCGAGCCCTATTTATGAGAGGTAGTCAAGACCTTATACTTAAAGTTGGTTCAACTAGATCACTCCAATTCTTGCCCAATTGGTACAATTTATTGCACGAAATTGGCCCAAAAACTGCCTGCTTTTCTTAAAAAAAAGTGAAAATTTTATTATGGTTTATGATATTTTGTTGATATCTCATCCGTTTTAACTAGGATTTTGGCCCGTAAATTATCGTTTCAAAGGGAAAAATATGCCCTACAAGACGGTCCAAAATTCAAATTGATCCCAATGGTTAAGGTTTTGGCCTTAATTGCTATCAAAAGGGTTCTTTTTTTTTTTTTAATTTTTTTTTAATGTTGTGACCATTTGATCCACTATCTAATCATGTTGTATTTATTTTTTACCCTTTTTTAGCTTTGAAACTTTTCAATTTTCTACTTTTTTACCATACCTGGTTAGGGTTTTGGCATCAATTGCTATCAAAAGGGTTTTTTTTTTTTTTTTTTTTTTTTTTTTTTTTTTTTTTTTTAATGTTGTGACCCTTTGATCCACTATCCGATCATGCTGTATTTAGTTTTTACCCTTTTTTGGCTTTGAAACTTTTTAATTTGCACATTTTTTCAATTTTTTTGGATTTTGGCATTTTGTTTTGACACATGAATCGGGGTCGGACAAAATATGATATCAACAACATGCATCTCAAATTTTGTGCTGATAAGATGTTATTTATTATTCGATTCCTAAACTTATTTTTATGCATAATTTTAGATTATAAAAACTTAAAATTTAAACATTTGATTGATTTTTTATCTTTTGGTTTTGGAAGCATGGAGATATATCAAAAAAATGCGATCGAATGGTGGATTTCTTAAAATTCATATCTAATAAAAAGATATAAAGTGGAGTTGTAATCATTAGTTACAACCAAGTTTGTAGCTAAAAATTTATCCTTTTATGGACTATAGTTAGTTCAATTAGAAATGTTTTTGTTGTAATTAACGATGGAGAATGATTTGTATGATGCTCTCATATAGTTAATGGGTTCTAGGTAATTTAACTAGTTTTTTTTATTGTCTTTTGCTAAAAAAAAAAAAAAAAAAACTAGTTTATTTTTATTATTTATTTTTATTTGTGTAGCTTAAGTACATTTAGTGGGATCTAGCTAGTTCAATTACTGCTCTTAAGTGTGAGTATAAACTACTTAACTCCTCAAAAAGAGAACTCCCTTGAATTATTCAAAACTTATTTTGGCAGGTGGCTCAGTTGCCCATCGCCCCTATTGTCCATTTTACTAGCTAGATGAAAGTCAAAATGATTTTTCTTTTAAAAAGTTCTTTACATTATCGAGAAGAAAAAGAGTTAGTTCAACTAGTAAAGTTTTTGCGATGAACAAATGGACAAATAGCTAGGGATATTTTCGCTAAGTATCAGGTTGGTTAGATTCCCATAAACACCCAGTTCATTCCATCAGTTTGCCACAATGTTCAATGGAAAGCTCCACCATCGGAGCTTGTGAAGATAAACTACAACAGAGCAATCTTTCCTAACTGCAACAAGGCTGGGATTGATGTGGTGATTAGAGACAACTGGGGATCTGTGTTAGCTTCATATTCTTAAATACTACCAAGGGCTTACTGTGGAGAGGAAATCGCGGCACTAGCAGGAGCTTTTGCTCTTTCCTTTGCATCGGATATTGGCTTCTCAAGAGCTGTGCTTGAAGGAGATTCATGGATAGTGTTTAGAGCCTAGAAGGGTGATGATTTCTCGTTGGCTTCATTTGGTTTATTAATTGAAGATGCGAAGTTTGAGACACAAAAATTTAAACAATTACTCTACTCTCATACCAAGAGAGATGGTAACGTTGTTACTCAGTCTGGTTAGATATGCCATTAGCATTTCAGATTTTCTTGTATGGATGGAAGATGTTCCACCACAATTTCATGTTTTTGTTCAAGCTGATTTAGAAGGGTTACATTAATAAAAGTTCAAAGTTTTCCTTCTCCATAAAAAAAAAGAAAAAAAAAAAAGAAAAAAAAAACACAAAGGGACAAAGAATGACTTGTTTGTAACGCAAGTACAATTAATGGATTATAATCAACTAGTAGAGATTTTTGTGGTTGTATAAGATTCAAATTTCGTTTACACCAAAATCAATTGTCATCTTAATCGATAAGAAATATCAGGAAAAGGATTCCTTGAATTCAAATATTTGGCATCTTTAAAATAAAATAAAAATAATACACTACAGGCATCGCGCTATCACGTAAGGATCAGTCATCAGTGTATTCAGTTTTGTGCTGATTTAGATTTTGATTAAACGATGCTAGCATAAAAAACATCACCAGTTGTCCTGTCCATGATCGAATTCGTGAGGCCCATCGATTAATCTAGAATATATGTATATATATATATATATTTTTTTTTTTTCCATTTAATTCAATTGCTAAACCTAAGCATATGGAGCTGCACGATTGAGGATGAACTCAAGGTTCGTGTTGCTGAATACAACAGCGTGCACAGTCAGCTTAATGCTACAAACTGAAAGCAAATTTAGCTGTGCGGGACTCTCAAATCTTGTGAAACTAGAGGATATAATTACCTCAGAACATCTAGTGTCTCTAGATGCAATCGTTCCCAAGTATTTACAGAAAGGCTGGTTGGCCAGTTATGAGGATAATGAATATGTTCTTTATACTGTGACACTCTTTGCCCATGTTGCAGACAATTTTAGAACAACTGCATGTGAACGAGGTTTCCTAATTCGTGATTTTGAATATAGTCTGGAAGCACTAGAGAGTCGGACGAAGGAATTAGAAAAATTAATGCAAGATCAGGGAAGTTTGAGAAGTTCTCTTTTGCAGTGGTGTTATAACAGTTACGGGGAGATGGAAGCCAGGAGAATATCAATGAGAAGGCTCCTGAAAACAATCCAGCATACACTACTGTCTATGTTTGCAGCCTTTCCTACGAGACATGTGGAGGGAGGCTAATGGATGATGCACTGGTGAAGGAAAAAACCCATCATTCAACAAGTCTCCCCAATACTGTTGCAACATTGCTATGGAGGAACTACTATAGAATGAACAGTACCATATTAGAGTTCCAAGGAGGAAATATAAAATAAGTCTTATATATTCTATTTTCATTCTCATCCTTTCTATTAGTTCCAAGGAGGAAATATAAAATAAGTCTTATATGTTCTATTTTCATTGTCATCCTTTCTATTATGAATATTATAAATTGCTGCTTACCCATTTTATAAGGAAATATAAGTCATTCTACAACATTCAAACATTTATAATTTTATTTTAATACTTTGGGAAAGCACAATCGTAGAGTGCCAAAGGTTGACTTGTTGGCAAGAGTTCTGACCTCAACTTTGTGAACTACCTCAGGTTTAACCACCAATGTATCATAGCACAACAAGTGTACTAATTAAAAAACGGCCCTCAATAGACCTCAAAATATTCTCAAAGCACACTAAGATTCTTAAAATTTGGTTACATATAGTCATGGTTTGCCAACCTATTCCTATAAACCCAACAATAAAGTTTTACATATTATTTTAATAATATTCTTTCTTTAAGCAATGTATATATACACACACTATTAATAAGAGGATTCTCTTGTATTGTCTTCAATTTTTGGCGTACCAAAATATCCTTATACAAATTTTGAAATAACATACCCTTTAGTTTAATTTTTTTCCTACAAAAAAGCAAAAAAGGTTAAAATAGTAATCCTATCTCACGTACAACAGGAAAAAAAAAATTGTAATTCTCACCATCTATTTGTATTTAAATGTTTGATTCCTATCTGTATTATCTATTTGAATTCAAATACTTGAATTATCTTTATAGAAAAAATACAAAATTACTTTTTCAAAAAAAAAAAAAAAAACTTACCTCACGTAAAAAGTAAAAACTACTCATTCTTATTCCAAAATTTCTATGATCTTTTTTTTTTTAAATTTTTAAAACATTCCAAAATTTTTGTTGCACCTATATTTTAGGCCATGCTTTAGAGATGTAGGCATTTACTTTCCTGCTTTATGTGCTTGTATTGTGCATAATGTGTGTATATATACCTGCCCACCCCTTTCAGTGTGATTGTCATAGTTCATGTCACCCAAGGCAAAGCAATGCCTTACTTTCGTGACATGTCGCCGGATTTTCGTCGTGGAAATCTAGTACTTTGCCCGAATGCCTTAGACAAGCATAGATTGAGACCACGCCCATTCAAAAGCCAAACCTCAAAGCCCCCCATGCATGCAAAGTCCCGAAATCCAATGCCAAAATCATGTTTTTTACTGCCAATATCTGAAAATTAAGGTTTTATCAAAACAATGGACTGCCCTTGGTCAGGCGTTGTAGGGTGCCTAACACCTTCCCTACATGTAACCAAACTTTCGGACTCAAGAATTAAGAATTTTAGTCATCCATATTAGATTAGGAAAAATTCCCTTCTTCTTAGCCTAGGATCGGTAATAAAATCAACTAGAAACAAGTGACCAATCACACCTTAGAAAAACCCAATGATTGGTAGCAACTTCACTTACCTTTGATAATCACCTAAAATTTGGCCAAGATTCCTACCACACCTCCAAAGGTAGACAAACACCTTCCTCCACCAAGAGAGATAGCACCTGAAGCTTCGCATGAACCACACATGCCATTCATCGAGAAGGGCTCCCTTATGCAAAAAAAAAGGTTTCACCTAGAGGCTCCCTTATGCAATGTACTGTATGATAGCATTAGAATTGGTGGGCATATTGAAGTTGATCTCATCCATGTTGGCTAGGATCAAGGCTCCTCTAGGGAAGGCCTTCTTCACCATATACGGCCCCTAGTAGGTCAGAGTACTTTCCTTTGTGATCAGGTATGGCCTAGTTGTGTTTTTTCAAGACTAGGTCGCCTTCTTCAAAAACTCTGGGTCTAACTTTCTTGTTGAACGCTCGCTCGACGCGGCGTTGTTACAATTGTCCATGGCACATTGCGGTCATGCGCTTTTCGTCTATCATGTTCAATTGCTTATGTCGGGCAAGGGCCCATTCAGCTTCTAATTGCTTTGTTTGCGATAGGATTCTAAGAGATGGGATCTCTACCTTTGTGGGGAAGACGACTTCCATGCCGTAGACCAAGGAATACGGGGTCACGCCCATGGAAATACCAACAAAAGTACGATAAGCGCACAAGGCAAATGGTAGGAACTCATGCCAATCCTTTTAGGTGTCTGTCATCTTCACCAAGATCTTCTTCATGTTCTTATTGGCGGCTTCCACCGCGCCATCATCTAAGGACGGTAAGGAATTGAATTCCGGTGTTCTATCATGAACTATTGGCAAAGTTACGATCATTTTCTCATTTAGGTTTTTTTCCATTATAGGTAATGAGCTCTCCTGGTACACCGTTGCGGCAAATGATGTTTTGTTTCAAGAATCAGGCCACCACAACTTGGGTGACACCATTGTAGGAAGTGGCTTCCACCCATTTGGTGAAGTAATCGATAGCCACCAAGATATACTTATGCCCATTAGAGGCTTTCGAAATTACAGGTCTGATAACATCCATTCCCTAGGTTGAAAAAGGCCATGGCACTGCTAGAAAGTGCAGGGGTTAAGGGGGAACATTCTTTCTATTCTGGTAGACTTAGCAATGATGGCATGTCCTTACATGCTTAATGCAGTCACTTTCCATGGTGAGCCAATAGTAGTCGGCTCTCATGATTTTTTGGGCCAACAAAGGTCCATTGGTATGGGCTCCAAGCAGGCCCTTATGCATCTCTTCTATCAAATGGCTAGTCTCAAGGGCATCTATGCATCGAAGCAAAGTTGTATCGTGGTTCCTCTTTTACAAGACTTCCCTATTCAAGAAGAATTAGCACGCCATGTGCTTGATAAATTTCCTCTCATTGTCCATGGCTCTTGGGTATTCACCATTCTTGATATAAGCCTTGATATCATGGTACCATGGCTTCTCGTCGATTTCAACTTTGATGTTCATGCAATAGGCCGACACACCACGGACCTCTATGCGCAATTGTCGCATCTCATCTCCTTCTGCCAATTTAACCATACTAGCCAAGGTTGCTAAAGCATCTGCAAACTGGTTGTGTGCTTGGGGCAAATAAGCAAAGGTAATGTTTTAGAACTTTAGGATTAGGCGGCTAACGCACTTCTAGTACAGAATCAACTTGGTGTCTTAGGCTAGCCATTTTCCCTTTATTTGGGAGATGATCAACAGGGAATCTCCAAAGATGCTTAGATTGTATGTGTCGAACTCTAAGGCAACTTGTAGGCTCGCTATGCATGCCTCATACTCCGTGACATTATTGGTGCAATCAAAATTCAGTTTGACTAAAATAAGGATTTGTTGGCCCTTTGGGATACCAGAATTGCTCCATCGAAATAAAGCTTCCAACCCCATGGTTCTACATTACCAGGTTTTGGCTTTCGAGATATCTAGATCATTCAACAACTGGTCCGCTAGGTAATCAGCTATGGCTTGGCCCTTGATGGCCTTTCGCACTACAAATACAATATCGAATTTGGAGACCAACATCTGCCAATAGGAGATCTTCCCTATGAGGGTAGGCTTTTCAAAGATGCACTTGATGGGATCCATGCAGGAAATCAACTGTGTAATGAAGTAGAGCATGTACTGCCGCAACTTTTGTGAGGCCCATGCTAGGGCATAACACGTCTTCTCGATGGCAATGTAATTGATCTCACTACTGGTGAACTTCTTACTCAGGTAGTAAATCGCCTTCTCTTTTTGATGGGGTTCATTTAGCCTGCCTAACATGCAACCCATAAATGTGTCTTGCACTACTAGATAGAGAATCGACAAATGTCTCAGTGTCGGGGGAACAAGAATAGGAGGTTTCAACAAATACCGCTTAATCCTGTCAAAGGCCGCTTGACACTCATCTATCCATTCTTTCTTCGTATCCTTCTTCAAGAGCTTGAACAAGGGATCGCACGTGGCGATCAATTGCGCTATGAAGCGGACTATGTACTTAATCCTTCCCAAAAAGCTTTGAACTTGTTTCTCGGTTTTAGGTGTCCTCTTTGGCTGACTCTAAAGCCGAGCAATTTCCCTGAACTGGCTTCGAAGACACACTTGTTAGGGTTAAGCCTTAACCTGTACTTGACGAGGTGCTTGAATAGCTTTCTCAAATCTATCAAATGATCTCTAGGAGTACGTGACTTGGCAATCATATCATCCACATAGACTTTGATCTCCTTATGCATCATATCAGGGAACAAGGTTACCATGGTTTGCTAGTATGTCGCCCCAGCATTCTTCAAGTCGAATGGCATGACGTTGTAGGCATAGGTTCCTCGATAAGTGGTGAACGTCGCTTTGGCTCTGTCCTCTTTAGCCATCTTGATCTGATTATAACCGAGAATCCATCCATAAAGGAGAAGAACATACTGGTTGCGGTGTTATCAATCAGGGCATCAATATGTGGCACGGGAAAATTATCTTTTGGGCTGGCCCAATTCAAATCCCTATTATCGATGCACATGCATACTTTCCCATCTTTCTTTGGCACGGGAACAATGTTGGCAACCTAATCAAAGTAGGTTATGGCGGTAAGGAAACTGGCTTTCATTACAGAGAAACATAAAAATATATCCTATAGAGCGAAACATATACTGAGAAATATAAGATAATTTGCACACACATATTCATAGGAAAGCAAATAAAGAGAGATGCAAGAACTTCCTGAATAATACATTGAATATTTCATTAATGGATTATGGGTATGGGGAAAACAAAGCTCATACCTGATAATGATAAAAGGGAAATGCTTTTTTTTTTTTTTTTTTTCCTGGGAAAACAAACTAGGGAAATGAACAGGGAATACAAATAAAGCTGGAAATAACATAAGCAAGCAAAACAAACTAGATATGCTATTCCAACACTCTTGGGAGATCGGGAGGCCCAATCACTCGATGATGGAATACTCTTTACTTAGCCAGTGTAACCACAAAGCAAGGCTTGATGGTCTAATGGCCTGCCGTCTCACTTGGCATCCTTGGTCGGATAGTAGAAGTCAAATTATCTTTTGGAGATATGATAGCATTCATAGAGAACTCTTCGGGATAGAGCCGAATAATGCAAGGCAGATTAGGCTCTTCCCCTTCCAATTCCTTGAAAGGTTTTGGCGAATGACCTCGGCTAGAGCCATAAAAGTGGTTTTGATATAGGGAATAGACATCCTTGAAGTGGCGCACTTCCTCTTCTTGCCTTGGGAAGCTTGAAAGAGTTCTTCATGAGTAGGTTTGTACCCCAAACTGAATCTTCCTTTGTTATTTAAAAGTTCAATGAAAGCAAGGCTCCCACACCCTACGACTCCGGGGCCTTGGCCTAGTTAGTACCCAAACTTGAGCAATTCCTTCGCAACCATTAGAATTGCTACAGGCCAGCTAGACTCAAGCTTTGAAGCATTATGAATCATGGAAACTAGCTCGAAGCTATGGAAAGACGCTTCTGAAAAAGCATTAGCATTGATGTAGGGAATAGATGTCTCCTGGAATATGGTCATGGGCTCTTCAATTATAATGGTGATCGATTGATTCTCGGAGATGAACTTGAGTCTTCAGTGGAGGGTAGACGTGATTGCGCCTGCTATATGTAACCAAGGCCTCCCTAAAATCATGTTGTATGGAGAGTCAACCTTAATCACTTGGGAGTTGACCATAAAGGATCTTGGGCCGATCTCGTTCATTAGCTCAATTCTGCCTTGCATTTCACAGTGTGCCGTCAAAAGTTTTGATGATCATAGTGCTAGGCTTAATAAGAGACATATCCACTTTTAGGCGCTCAAGAGTGGCCATCGGGCAAACATTCAGGGCTGATCCATTGTTGATTAACACCCTTGCGACAATCATGTCTTCACGTTTGACCACGATATGCTTGGCCAAGGTATGATATTTACCTTTTAGAGGTAACTCATCATTTGAAAAGGAGACTTGGTTGGTAGCTAACACTAATGATACCATACCCTTGAAGGAGGAGTCTGTAATACCGATAGGAACATGCGTTTTTTTCACGATGGTCCTCGAAAGATAGCAATAGGGCTAAAATAGAAATCTAAGTTGGGGATTTGTTTAACTGCTGAATGACACTAGAGTCAGCCTTTCGGATGGTTTTCAAGAATTCTTCGGCTTCTTTAGTAGTGACCCTACTCCTAACTGGCTCGACTATGCTCTTGCTAATCTCTTCCCTTATTTTTTCTAGTTCTTCAGGAGTATAACATCGACCACTCTTGGTGAGTCCGGCTAGGCCTGAAGAGATATTAAAGCAAACCTCTTCCATCCCAGTTCGAGTGGAGATCAAAATTGAAAGTTCAAAAACGTGTACAAAAACACTTTTGAACGTTTAGACCCCCAAAAACCAACTTAACCAACACAAGCAATATGTCAAACAACTAGTGTGCGGAAACTTAACATATGCTATACTATGGAATTGGTTAAACAACTATCTAAGCCATAACAAAATAAACCACAGCAGATAATGTAAAGGCAGAGATAGAGAGGAAGGAAGATGCAAACACAGAGATAACACCAGATGTGTTATCGAAGAGGAAACCGAAGACCTCGGCGAAAAACCTCTCCGCCGCCCTCCAAGCGGTAATCAATCCACTAGAAAATACAGTTGGGATACAAGGACAGCAATAGACCCTCCAAGCCTAATCTACCCAATGCACCTAAGCCCTCCAAGCTTCTTGCTCCAACGAGGTTGCGCCGAACCTTTTTCTTTTCTAGCTTTCCGGATTCCGCTACTACACCGTAGCATCAACCAATGAAGATTGGCTCCTTCCTAACTGCTTCCCAGAACTCCAAACGTCTGTCTCACAGAGATGATAATGGTGAGAACCAGGTTTGGTATAATGCCTCTCAAGGATTTGACAATGGAGAGGAAGAGAGTGAGGGATTTTGATGAGACTCTAAGGTAGAGATTGTGGGTGAAACAATCTGGTTTTTCTTTAGGGTTTCTCTCTCAAAATTCTCTCTGGAAGCTCTCTTTCAATCGTGGGTTAAAAGGGTATTTATACTGGAGTGAAGAGGAATGCGAAACGTCAGGTTTTTCCAAAACAGGGGTGGCTCGCGGCTTGACCTCGCGGCTTGACTAAGTCGCGAGTTCCAGTCGCGAGTTAACCGTATGGCCAGTTGTCCTGTTTTGTCCTGTAGTGCTCCAGCTAGCATGACTGTTCATCTTCCAGCATGCTTGGCACGTGTGCATCTTCTGGCGGGTTGAAGCCGCGAGTCCACCCGCGAGTCCCAGTCGCGACACTCTGTTTTCTTGCACACTCTTGAGCAATCTTCACACTATCTCACTCACTACCCTTACAACAATCCCACCTAAATACAGGGTTACTAAATGCTGAATTACAAGCAAATTTGGCACGGAATAAAGCCAATTAGATGGTTGAATAAATTCAACCTTACAAAAATCACATCGTACTTCCATGGGACATGATGGCTATCTTTATAAGGGAATGGTTTCGGCATGTGGATGACCACAACTTCTTGAGTCTGTAGATTTGGTGCTAGGGAGAACATCTTCAGACTGATGATGACTGGGCTAGGCAGAGTAGCTTCTAAAGCTTTTAGGCCAATAGCCCCATAGATTCCTTGGATAGACCTTGGCAAAACTAAAGAATCGAAACCTCGAATGGTGGGGAAAACAGGGGTTCCCTTTTGGATAAATCCTGGAGATGGGCCAAGACTAAAGGAATGAAGCCTTCAATGGCTGGTATGGCTTGTCCTTTCTTTGGACCTAGCACCCCTGAATCCATAGGTGATTCTATAACCTCTTTAATGACGATCGAAGTCGAGGGAGATGGAGGAATCTTACACAGGTGTTCTTGCAAGTATTCATCCCAATCTTTCCTTGATCTTATTGTCATAGCACTATGGATAGTTCCTGCTTAGGTACTCAAAGGGCATAGGCTGGTTGCCATGTAATCACTCCTTCGCACGACCTCTCTTTCGATCTAGATGATACCATGTTCAACTAGACTCTGAACTTGTGCTCGAAGCACTCTACAATCGAATAGGGCATATTGGTCCCTACTGTCACAGAATAAGCAGACTTCCTAATCAAAGCCTGGAGCTCCTATGTTCTCGAGAACAATGTGACTTTCTTGGGCTAGGGCCCATAGCATGGCTTTTAAAGGAATGAAGGGGATGAGAAATCCGGAACCCTTTCTTCTATTATGGAAATAGCATTCACATTCCTTTCTTGATGAGGAGGCAAGGGGTTAGTGATGACATTTAATCTGGTTGTGTTGTCGAACTATATTAGCTTGTTGTCAATAAGGTTTTGGATTTGATGCCTCAACTGTGTACACTTTTCTAAGGTATGCCCTTTGGCTCCAAAATGGTGTTCACATTTCTTGGATGGGTCAAAACCAAGCAGAGAAAGACCGATTCTAGGTTTCACAAATATTGGAGTCACTAGCATTTTCTCCAACAAATAAGCATAAAGCTCTGCCACGGGCATTGGTAGTGGAGAGAATTTTCAAGGTTCCCCTTTAGGATAGCGGGGTTGATTTGGCTTTCCCCTTTGGTTAAATGCTCGAGGAAATGCTTGGGCTAGTTGAACCTGTTGCTAATAGGGTCGAGCAGTCGAAGTTGTATAAGCAGAGGTGATACCCTAGGGCCTTTCAGGCGCTTTGTTAATCACATGAACATCGGCTTCCTTCCCTTTGCGACTGGTTGCCTTCTTCACCTGTTGTTTTATTATAGAATTCAGAGCTTCAGGATCAAATATTTTCTTGCTCCTAATACCCTCATCAATGCACTCCCCAATAGGAATCAAGCTTGCAAAGTGAGTGACTTGGGCACTGATCATCTTCTCATTGTAAGGAGGCTTAAGGTTTCGATGAACCACTTGATCATTTCATCTTTCATCATGGGAGGAAGAACTTGGGTGGCTAGCTCGCACCACCTCCAAGCATACTCATGGAAAGATTCCCCACTCTTCTTTTATGTCCTCTATAGAATGGTGCGGTCAAGAGCTATCTCAGTATTGAACTTATAATACTCCAAGAATGCATTGGCCATCTCTCTCCAACTAGAGGTCTTCTCTAATCTAACATACCAGGTGGCTGTAGGGCCAGTCAAGCTATTAGGGAAAATTTGGCAGTGTAAAGGATGATTGTCTCCATAGGATGCCAACTTCCTACAGAACATGTGCAAATGGGTGCAAGGATCATCAGTGTTATCATACTTGACAAACTCTGGTGCCATAAACTTGGGAGGCATACAAATTTTCTTAGTCAGGGTCTCCACTTGACTTTTGACCCGACCATAACCAGACTCTGAGGTCTTATCCTTAGGAGGATCCACTTCCTGGTTATTCCCTTGTGGGGTGAATGGTGGTGTGATATGGCCCTGATTCGGATTTGGCGATGGCCAGTTATCATTTTCAGAATTGGTTACGGAGACCTCTAAAGTGGGACCAGATGATTCTTGGTTCCCCCCTACAACTAGCTGTTGCATCATGTGCATTGTGGGTACTTGCCCCGCCATTAAGCAGTTTTTTTCCGCTTTGGGGAGCCAGTCCCTCACGGTTTTGTCACGAAGGGGTGGGATTGTCCCACATTGCCTAAGTAACCCTCCCACTCATGGTCGCTCCAGAAGCTTATAAACCATGAGTGGGAGGGTTACTTAGGCAATGTGGAACAATCCCACCCCTTTGTGACAAAACCGTGAGGGACTGGCTCCCCAAAGCGGACAAAAACTGCTTAATGGCGAGGCAAGTACCCATATGCATAATTTTTTCCATTTGCTCTTTTAGGAGAGCGATCTCATGAGTGTTTTCCTTGATGGGGGAAGGACCACTAGTAGACATCTCTCTAGCACATGACCTAGTGATGATAGGCTCACGGTGTGACGGTAACTTAAACCATTTCCTTTAAGCAATCTTTTCTCTTTAGGATCCTAGAAAGGAAAAGAATGGGATGGAAGAGCAATGGGGTACATTTGAAATTTTGACAATGTGGAAACACAAAATGAACATGAAGTTAGTTTAAGTTCTTGCTTATTGAAAATGCATCTATCATTTTAGAAATATTGGCTTAGACCCTTGATCGAGTATTTATCATGGCGAGTTTCTATAGTGATGCAGAATTAATGCACAAGCTTGGCAAGTAACTGGAACTTTCATATCATGCATGAAATTGTGGGATGGACCTTCTGTAACACCCCGACCCAATTTTATAATTAAACTATGTGCTTGAGTGGTTAATTATTATTTTTAAGCCACTTACTTTCTAAAATTAATATAAGAGTATTTAATAAACATATTATTTTATAATACCATTGAATAAGAATTTTAAAGATTATACATAACTGAATTGCTATCGGTATTTTAAATATATACTAAGTATGTACAAAATTATATTAAGCGGTTTAAGTTATTAAATATATAATTGTTGGTGTTTAATCAAGTGTATAAAGGTAAGGGTTTATATGCAAAGTTATTTTGTTATTTGGGCCTTTCTAGAATATAGAACTATGGGAGGGTGAAAGGTATAAATACTAAAAGTTGAAAAGGTAAGTTATCCTTTCTTTCCTAGCAATACACGTGAATGACCCAAGATATTTTTTGCTGGACTTCTTGGCTGCACCAGAAATTCCCTTGGTCATTCTTGCTTTACTTCTTTGTTTTCTTCCTTCTTTGTTCTTATTGGTTGCACCTTTATCTCTTCTTTGACTTTCTCAAAGAAAGAAGACTCAAGAAGCTCCCCCTCTCTTTTCCCACGGGTCCAATTAAATCAGAAAATTCTCACTTCACTTTTCTCTCTTTTGTCTTAAGGAAAGTGCTTGGAAGCTCTCTTGAGTCTACCCTCAAGTCCACGGGTTCACACACCAAAAGAAAACTCAATTCTTCTTCATATTCTCTCTAAGGAACCAGAAAACTCTCTCAAGCTCTCTACCATTCTTTCATGAGTGGTTCTATGTCTATTTTTCCCCTCAAGAAACATAAACTTGGTAAGGGCTCTAACTACTCTCCTCTTAGAACCCATGTTTTCCTTTAAATAATTTTAGTAATGATATTTGTAAGTCTATATATATATATATATATATATATGCTGTTTTAAGAAGCTTTGAAGTTGTGTTGGTGATTTGTTGAAGGTAGGTTAGGGTTTTTACTAATTAAAGATTTTATAGGATTGAGGAAGTAAGAAAAAGTTAGGATGAGTATTTTGATGCTGCTGCTGGGATTTTTGGTTGTGTATTTTGCTCTAATGGTTAAATGACTGTATATAAGTGTTTTCTAACATGTCTAATGAGTGTATAAAAATCCCCATATGAGAATACCATCGTTTGATAATTGTTTGTGAATTTAGAAGAAAACGTTGCAAAGCTGTCACTGTGACAGATTCTGTGTTTATGCATGATAAAATATGTATTAAATCATATTCTATGAATTAGGATGCTAGGAGTAGTTCTTATGAACTCTAAGACACACATGGTTGTTATGGAATTAGTCTCACAGAATTTGGATGAACATAAAAATAATGGTTTGATTTATAAGTTGCATGAATTTCTGACAGGACAGATTTGAGTATGCTGTCTTGCGTGATTTTTAGTAAATCATGGGTTTATGCTTTGACTCCGAAAATTTTATGGTATATACTGGACATACAGGGGAGTGGTTCTGTAAAATTTTGTGACAATTGGATGTGTGTTGACAGCCCGTTTGTATTTTACAAATGGGGCATATGCTGCTGGAATAGAACAGTGAACAGTAAGGGACATGCCTAACTTTGTGGATTTAATTCTCAAGTTAGGGTGAATGTTTTGAGCTATAATTTAATATGCTTACCTTTTGGTATGTCTCAATCGTAGATTAATTTTTTGTGTAACTTGTTATGAGGTTTAGTACTCAAAGGAAGGGGTTCTAAACCATGCAACGGTTGTATTTATGAAGCTGTTTTGCCCGACGTGTTGTATGCTACCATATGAATGTATATAGTTACACGAACATGCTTAAAAGATTTTATATTTATGCATGCATTATTGCCCTAATCTCAAAGCATCTTTTGAAATAAAGCTAGCTCTTCTAGAGATATGGGATTAATATAAGAATGTTGGTTTCTCTAGGATTTTGTACTTGTTGTTGAGGAATGTATTTTATTTGTGGGAACCTCGTTGAGGTGAGATTAGGATTTCCTTGATTCTAAGAAATAGGCTTTGAGACGAATGTGAAGTTTATGATAAGGAATTATGGATAGTAATAAGCTTTGATTTATGGTTTAGGTGTTACCAGTATCCAAGTCTAAGCTCCTTCGACTTTAGGCTCTCGGTTCCTCTGCTTTCAGGTAAGGGATAAGTTATATGGGCATTTGGTAAGTCATGAGGTTATTTTAAAGTATATTATGCATTAAAATGTTTTTTATTAGAGATATGGCATGTAATCATTATTCTGACAAAGATATGTTCGTGAGCTTTCGAAACCTTATGTATATGATTTCAGCATATTGATGTTATTATTGATTCCGCGAACATGATGTTTAAAGAAAAGAATGGAAATGCTATTATCATGAAATGTCATGCAAAACAAGAAATTTCAGTATGATGTAAAGTATGAAATGTTTTCGGGTTATGTCCTCAGGTAATCTGAACTCGGCTAGTAGGGGTTAATTACTGACTTTCCATGGAAAAATGTTATATGTTTGGCCATTTAAAGTAGAGGAAATGGGACTGCCCGTAACTCTAGGCCATTTAAAGTAGAGGAAATGGGGTTGCCCGCAACTCTAATCTGAATAAGGCCTTCTCCCCAATGTGTACGGATGGCAGGGAGGAATAAAACCTTGAGGAGATGTGCCATCAGGCCTCTCAAAGAGGACAATATCATGCACACAGGGTCACCCAAATGTGATGAGGCCTTCTCTGTATAGCTTATCAGATATGGACTAACCAATATGTTATGAACAGCTATGTTTTGTTATTAATCATGAGAGAATTATTTTGTTTAAATGCATTGTGAAAAGTGAAAGCTCTCATGGCAAGAAGAAGTTTCTGATAAAAAGAAAAGTTGTTCATTAAAAATAAAAGTTTCTGAAGTTCTATTGTGCTATAAAGATAAAGTTTCTGATGAAAGTACAAGTTTATGTTTAAAAGTTATCAGATATCTGTTTTTATGAAAGGTTAAGTTTTATGATCATGAAAGTTATAGTATTTTATGAGAAGTTTATAAAGAAAAGTTTTCTTATTAGTCAAGATGTTTCTAGTTTAATACAAAGTTGTCGATTATCTGATTCAAGTTAAAATAATTATTTTGTAATGAGAATATATATATGGCGACTTTGTAGGAAATGAAAGAAGTTTAATTTGAAAGGTTTTGGTAATATTGACCTGATAAGAAAAAGGAGAACAATTATTTTCTATGAAGAGCGTATAAGTTATTCTTGTGAATAGTATAAAATACTATGCATGAAAAGATGTTCTCCTATTCGAATATTCATAAAATGAAATGATTTGATTTACATGCATCTTTATTGAATTCTCATATATCTTACCTTTACTGAGCTGTGTAGCTCACCCTTTCCACTCTTTTAGTTAGCAGGTTTTATTTTGGAGCAAAAGGATCCTTAGTTGAGTTTGAAAGGAATTGGTTTTAGTTTTATATGTATAGATCCTAAATTAGCAATTTGATGTTTAGCTTTGTAGTATTGTGTATTTTAGGATCTAAAGAAAGTTGTGTACCTTAAAGTATTAAGAGATGTATTATGTGAAAGTGTGGAAATTAAATGATTGGTGGATTATGTTATATTTTGAGTACAGTGTAGATGCTCTGACTATCAAGTGAAAAATGATATCAAGAAGTAAAGAAACAAGAAAATTATTATGAAATGAAAAAGAGAAGCTTTTGAAAAAGTTAAGTTGGTTCTTGTTAATATCAGGTTTAAACTTGATATTAGCATGCCGGTCATAGTCACAAATCCAGGTATCGGGTTTAGGGCGTGACACCTTCTCTTTTGACTACATGGAAAAATAATGCTTTTACAAAGTTTGACTTTTTACAATGCCCCCAGATCATGGGCTATAGACAATGGCTCCAATAGTGGGTTGTTTACAACACAAGGAAATTTAAATTTACAATGAAGAGGCTTCATTCTAGATGATCTTGCCTTCTCAGAGAAGATCTTGGACTCTTGGCAATGTCCTCCTTGGTGCAGAGTTCCGGCTACTTGCTACAAATTTATCTGTGCACATTTACATGATGGAGGCATTAGTGTATGCATGCATGCCCTTGTGGGGTTGGAAACCTTTAGGGACTGGGTATAATCTAATGTGCAAGCAACAGGGTTGCTTTTCCCTAGGGGTTTAATCAAAGATGCTATGTAAATAGAATGGGTAGAACCTGGAGCAAAGCACAACTCTTTGACACAAGCAAAAAGGCAAACCTACAAATGGAAGTTGGACACTTTCCCCTTGACTCATTTTGAAAGCAATCCTATAAAGGACATCCTACCCTAGGCTGGGGTGTTCACTTGGATTTGGCTTTCCCTAGTCATCATGGGTTTGACATAGTCTAGGCCAACTATATTAGACACGGCTAAACTAGTAAGTTGGTCCTGTTCTTAGGGGGGACCTCGATCATCTAATCCTTCCCTTCATAGAAGTTGTGGGATAGAGCGAATCAAAAAGGGCCTTTTAAGCTACTTTTGTCTATCCGTGGACCCAAAAGTGCCTATAAGTCGAGGCCCAGTAACTATCTACGGTTTGCGCGTCAGGTGGTAACCTTAAAGCGTTGAGCCCGGTTCGACTCAAAATGAGGGGTGATGTCATGCATTTTGAAATGAAAGGTGAAAGACTTTCCAAACACGACAAATATATGCATAGATAAAGGTGTAGCAGAAATTAAATCTTACTACCCTAGGTTCGCACATGTGAAGGAAAGTTGTAAAGCATGCTTAGGAAAGCAAGAAAGCTTCACACATACAAAAATACCTCAAAGGCAGTTTTTGGAAAACCATTTGAAAACATTTTTGAAAAATATTTTTAAGTTTTGAAAATAGTTTACTAGGATATAGTAAAAGCATTTTTCAAAAAGGAAAGCCCCGGAGGCTAATGCCAATTTCAATGTTTTTAAAAGTCAATGTCCAAAGATTGGGATTTTATCAAAAGCTATAAAGGCTAAACTCTTTAAGTATCCCTATTGAAGTTGCTAGTCTATTGACGCCTTGTGGCTGCTCGACCACCCATTGCGGTGATGCTCGCGCACCTCTCTATATCTTGGTGCGAGAATTATATGATGGTATGGAGGTGTGTTGTACCTTGGGTGTGTGACTGGAATCTGAGTGATTTTAAAGAAATTACCAAGGGTAAGTGAAGTTGCCACCAATCATTGGGTTCTTTCTAAGGTGTGATTGGTCACCTGACTCTATTTGATTTTATTATCGATCCTAGGCTAAGAAAAAGGTCATTTTTCCTAATTTAACGTGGATAGGTAAAAAACTCTTGATTCTTGGGTTCAGAAGTTTGGTTACGTGTAGGGAAGGTGTTAGGTACCCCACAATGTTTGTCAGTAGACAATCTTTTGTTTCGGTAAAATCATAATTTAAGGACATTGGCATTTGAAAACAAGCTATTGGCATTAGCTTTCAGAGCTTTAAACGTATTGGGCTTTGAGGTTTGGTTTCGAAATGGGTGGGGTTTCGATTCATGCTTTCCAAGTGTGTTTGGAATCATTGCTAAATTTCCACAGTGAAAATTTGGTAGCATTTCGCCTTTATTTTCATGGCGGAGATCTGGCAGTGATTTGCTTTAGGTGCATCATAGCACACAAAACACTATTCTCACCAAGCTTTCGCCATGAGAATATGGCAATGGGGATGCCCCATTTTTACAAGGAAAATTTGGCAAAGTTTCGCGTTTGGTGTGCTGTGGTGCACCCGCAAGGTTTTGCGTCTGTGTATATGACGCGTATCGACTTGCTCGTACTGTGACAAGCCGAAGCCCTTTAAAGCATTAAGCATGTTGATGTGTGTCATATATACGGGAAAACCAATGTCACTTAGGTAACATGGATCAAGACAATCACACTACAATGATCATGCACAATATAGCTTGAATATGCACCTATAGCAATTGCCTTGAGCGCATACCTATACTACAAGGTCCAAAGCACTCTTGATCAACGAGGGTCACTCGCGTAACCACAAAAGTCCATTATACAAAGTGAACGATCACCCACACACACGCAGGCATATATATATACACACATACATGCATCATGCACAATGCTATCACATAGAGCAAGAAAGTAAGACAGACATTAACAATGTTCCAAGGGTATGGCCCAGTAAGATACAGGAAATGTAAAACAGATATTGTCATACCTATAGACATCGTATTTTGTCCGACCTCGATTTACGCGTCAGACCTAAAAAATTCCAAAAATATTATTTGTTCTCCATGGGGCCGCGGAAACATCTAGATTGACATGGAGCAACCCGTTCAGGCATTGGAGCAACTGAAGTGCCATTTCAAGCCAAATGGACCAAAATGCACCTGGTCAACCCAGGGTTGACCGAAAGTCAAATTTAGGTCAAAATCATCCCAAAACAACATTTTTCATATTTCTACCTCAAACCCAAGCTACTCGATGATTTTCGTTAACTTTGACTAAGTTTCACCAAGTTTGACCCGAGGTTGACTTTAGGGGCACTAGAAATCCTAATTTTGATTCGACTGTCAAATGGGTTGGGACCAGTACCATGGAAAATATTATCAAATTCCCTTTCCAACAACTATTCATGGGTCGAAATCAGAGTTAAAACGGTTAAGACATCCAAAAAACCTTAAAAAGTGCATTAGCACACTTCCCGAGGCCATAACTTTTGATCCGACCATTGGATTTTCAATTTCTTTAGTGTTCTGAAAACTATACATCTAGAGGTTTCCAAGGACATTAAGATCAGCTTAATCTGATTCTAAGAAGGCCTTTAAATATGCGTTTGAATTCAAATCGGGATTAAGGCCAGAATTGCTGATGTTAGCAAGCTGGCCGGCGGCCCTACAAGGTGTGTCGGCCGTTGAAGGGTCACTTTTTCAACATAAATACCCCTAGACCCCTCATTTTCAAAAAAAAAAAAAAAAAAAATTCTAGGTAGTTTTGGGTAGATTCTCTCTGTCTTCTCACTCTTATTTCTCTCCCAAACACAATAAAACACATTAAAACACCTTAGAACACCTTAGATTCTCACATTTTCTCTACAATCTTCAAGGTAGTGTTCTTGCACCCAATCTTCATCTCCTTGATTCCTTACCTTGGATTTGAGGTTTAGGGGTGTGGATGTAACTTTTTAGCTACAATCCAGGCCCCTTTTCTTTATTGCTCTTCCTAGCTTTCTCTTGCTTAATAAAATGCTGTATTTTCTTGTCCTAGCATGTTTTAGCTTCCTAGCATGTTTTATAGCTTTCCTAGCATGTCTACCTGCTTTTTGCCATGATTTACCGCTTTGATGTTGTTGGCCTAGTCTTCTTGGGCTAGGATATGTCTTCTTTTTTATGTTTGTGCTTAGATCCACATGTTTTTAAGCTCCTTTTCAAATTTGTTCTTAGATCCACATGCCTATGTGTTCTTTGCCATGTTTATGCTTAGATCGACATGCCTATTGTGTTCTTTACCATGTTTGTGCTTAGATCTATGTTTATATGCTTAGATCAATGTGTCTATGTGCTTTGTACCATGCTTGTGTGCTTAGATCTATGTTGGTTGCTATGCCATGTGCTACTTTAGCCCTTTTTGTTAGTTTTTAGACCCCTTAAAACCACAATCAGATTAACTTAGGTAATTAGCCAAGTGATTACTTAGTCAAATTAACAAATCTAAGTTAACACAAATATATCATATCAATATATAGCAGCGGAAAATAAAAACACAACGATATGATAACCCAAGAAAACCAAACTAGTAAAAAACCTAGGGAGGATTTAACCTAGCTATCCTCAAGGTAAAAAGCAAATCCACTAAAAAGAATCGAAGTTCATACAATAAGACTTACAAGCCCCCACGCTCGACTTCTTATTGCTACCTACCAGTAGAACTTACTGATACGACCACGTGCAAGCTCCGAATCCACAGACTCCTTTTTTCTTTGGCTTTTGCAAAACACAAACACTCCCATTTGTGACTTTGAGATCCCACTCAAAGGTTTAGCAACACAAACACTCCTGTTTGTGACTCCAAGACCACCCTTGAAGGTTTAGATTATCAGCACCTTTGATGATTAGAGAAGGCAGCAACTTCTACAATACCAGATCTTGAGATTCTTCAAGGAATAGCACCAGTAGAAGACATAAGAGAGCTTTTTAGGAATAAAAATCTAAATACAAAAGAGGCACACTCTTTTCTCTCTGGAAAGCCACATAAAAACGTGCTTAGGGTTTCCTTTATATACTGAGAGAAGTAGATTAGAAACCCTAATCCTTAATGGGCTTGAACTGCTGTTTGGATTTAATTAAAATTCTGCAGATACAACTTTCGATCGATCGAGCCTGTCTTTCGATCGATTGAACTAGACAAATTATGAAATCTTCTTCCTGCAGCTTGTATGTTCTTGAATCTTAACTTGAATCACCTTAAGCATTGTCTAATAATACCTATAGACTCTAAGATCTATATCTAGACAAGTTTGTGTTCACGATTTGCCAATTGTTCTAAACATTTAGAACCTAACAAACTCCCCCTTTGGCAATTCGTGACAAAACTTTCATACAAAATGAAATGTTCAAATACAAGAACAACCCAATACAATAAAATGCCTAATTACATCACAAATCCCAATCTAAGACTCCTAACCTAGAAGTTGCAAGAAGAGATAGAAGGTCTTGATCAGAATGCACCTGTCTTTCTTGAAACACTCAACAAACACATCACCGCATGTGTGGAAAGAAAGACATATAAACAATAATATGAAACAGAATATAAAAAAATAAACTAACTCTCCCCCTAAGTTAGATACAACAAAAAGTTTTTTATATTCTCCCCCTAAACAAAACAAACAGTTCATCTATGTCTCCCCCTTTTTGTCATGTATTGACAAAGTCTACCTAATCAGAAGGTAGACAGAAAACATACGCAACAGAGTAAGAGAAAATAGAGACAACTCCCCCTATGAAGAGCAACGAGTCCCCCTAAGAACCACAAAGGTTAAAAAAAATTTCTCCCCTTATAAAAATAGAAAAAACAAAACAAGTTTTGGGGAAAAATAAAGGGGGTGGGGATAAATAAAAAGACACAAACCAAGTTTTTTTTAAAAAATAAGTTGAGGATACACATGAAGAAAAAATATTCTCTCTTTCAATAAAATGCAAACATGGCACTATGTGACCTATAAACAGTTGCATGAGTAGAGAAAATATTTGCACATTGATTATCCATCATAACTCTTAAGAAAATAATTTTCTACAATTCACACATAAAAATAGCATACACTAGAAAGTACATAACTCAAAAATTAATCAATCAATTTTTAAATCAAGTTGAGTACCCAATTTAGCAAAGTGTATGCATGTTATGTGTGAAAACAATGAGAGATATAACTGCAAAACTGCAAGATAGATACAAAAACAATGCAATGCATGTGAATCCGAAACACAAATGATGCTTGAAAAAAAAATCAAAATTTTGAAAAATAGAGCAATTTAATGCATAAACTCCTCAAATCACAATATTTCATGAATAAAATGCATGAGTATGAGGTTAAAAGTTTTTCAAAAACACTTGAATTCAACCCAGATCTTCAAAAAACAAGTTTTTCAACCAATTGTCCTCAAAAACTCAAACATTAAGCACATTTTGCATCAAAATCAATGAACTTTAATCTTGGATGGCCACAACAAGATTACACACAATATAATGTACCAAGTTTAACAAAGAGTAACTTGTGTAGTGTGTGCAACTAGTAAAAGCTTGAGAGACATGTAAGGTGATATGTGAATAGCAATTAATCATAAAGTCTACAAAATTCATCACATAGAATTTGAAAGAGACTATCACCTAAACAGTTACATCATATAACTCCCACATCTCCTAGAAAATAAGCTTGCAATCATGTAAGTTTCTTGATTTGCCTCATAATATACACACCAATTTTATTTGAGCAGAAACTTATTAAAATATCTGGTATAATGTACACACCAATTTTATTTGATTGATTTAATATTAAGTTCAATAATGTACACACCAATTTTAACATTTAAATTGAGTCTACACTTTACGTTCTTTTTGTGCATGTGCTACACTTTCTCGAGCACAAAATCTTACGATATGCACTAAGGTGTTCATGATTGGTTAGTAAACAGTGGTGAGATGGTTATTTATGCATTTCTCTAAAAGTTCAAGTCCGACAGTCAAAGACATGTGACTTTAAGATCAAGACAAAGTGGTCAAAAACTATAAACATCTTTCCCACACAACATGCACTACAAAACTCAAACTAGTAAAGTGCAATAAAAGAAGCTCATCCAAGCTAAACAAGGTACATAAACTTGTTATGTAAAGATAATATGGCCAATCCTTGATTATAAATCCAAGATGTGAAATACAAAACACAAAAATCTTTTTGGTAAAAAAAAAATTATGACTAAAAACAAAAAGCACACATTATGCTAAATGAACAATGCAAATACAATGCAATGCATGACAGTGCTTAACTAAGCTATAGAGAGTACACAAACAAGAAATATCAATTTCTTAATTAACCTTTGAGTACATGTACAAACTAGTATAACCTTATACAAAATAAAAAATAGCTTTGCACATATATAACACATTCTATTCAAGTTTCTCCACAATGTCAAGCATGTTTTAAATCAAGAGAGAGATATCATAATTCGCGTAATTCTCAAGAAAAATAAAACAAGACTCAAAATAAAATATTTTTGTCTTTTTGAAAAATTTTCAATGTTTTTGGATTTTTTTTATTAAATAAAAAAAAACATTCTAAAAGAAATAAAACAACCAAAAACAAAAACAAGACATGTCCATAAACAATTGAAAGAATTAAATCAGGGACAAGTCAGCAACACTCACCTTAGAGAATTTTTTCTCACCCATATAGAACGAGTCTTCGGCTTTGTAGGTGAAAATCCATGAGAAGCAGAGTGTATTTGAGGAATTACACCAATCTTCTGAAAGAGACTGAAATCCTGCAAATTCCTTTCACAAGCCAACAAGCTCAAATTTTTCAAAAGAATATGAAACAATTTATATGAACTTTTGGCAAGAGAAATATCATCACAAATCCTAGATTGAAACACAAAATACTTAATGAAAGTTCAAATATGTGTATAAACACCCTTGAACGTTTAGACCCCCAAATTATAACTTAACCAATTCAAGCATTATGTCAAACAACTAGTGTGCGGAAAATTAACATAAGCTATAATATGGAATTGGTAAAACTATCTAAGCCAAATTAAAATCACAACCCACAGCAGATAATAAAAAGGCAAAGATAAAGAGGAAGGAAGATGCAAACACAAAGACAATACACGATGTGTTATCGAAGAGGAAATTGAAGCCCTCGGCGTAAAACCTCTCCGCCGCCCTCCAAGCGGTCAATAATCCACTAGAAAATGTAGTTGGGATTCATGAACAGCAATAGACCCTCCAAGCCTAATCTACCCGATGTACCTAAGCCCTCCAAGCTTCTTGCTCCAACGAGGTTGCGCCGAACCTTTTTCTTTTCTAGCTTACCGGATTCCACTACTTGACCATAGCATCCGCCATCCTTGGCATCTTCCAATGCTTCCCAAAGTTCCAAAAACATTCAACACTCTAAATGGGTGTGGGTAGTGTTTGGATAAAAATCTCATCTCAATAGGTATAACAATGAGAGAGGGAATGAGAAGAGACTACAAAGATTTCTCTCTAAGAATGAGTAGCTCTCTCTAATTGGGTGGGTGTTTTTAAGAAACCTCTCTAAGGGTTTTTCTTTCTGAATGGCCACTCATATTTTGTGGGAATGAGGGGTATTTATACTGGTGTGAGAAAATAATGCAAAGAGTCAGTTTTTCCAAAAACAGGGTTGGCTGGCAACTTGACCTCGCGACTTAACTGAGTCGCGAGTTCAAGTCGCGAGCTAGCTAAATGGCCAGTCTGGATTTTTGTCCTGTAGTGCTCTAGCTGGCATGACTATTTAGCTCCCTTGCATGCTCTGCATGTGTGCAACTTTTGGCGGCTTGCAAGCCGCGAGCTTACCGCAAGATCAAGCTGCGAGTCTCTGCTTCACTGCACAGTCTTGAGCATTTCTTCACACTCTCTCACACACTACCTTTACATGATTCCCACCTAAATACAAGGTTTCTAAGAGTTATATTACAAGCAAATTTGTCACGGAATAAAGCCAACACAATGGTTGATTAAATTCAACCTTACAATCTCTCCCTTTGGCTATTCCGTGACAAAATACCCTAAAATAGACTCTAGACTTAAACGTGAGTTTGGGAACAATGGCAAAACTCACTCACATCTAAATCTAGAAACTGTGCAGCTCTTGAATCATATGAACATGAATCTCCATGGCTAGATCAAACAAGCAATCACTACAAGGTAGTGATCACAATGCTCATTTACACTTGGAATGAACACTTGAACATGCAAACTAACAAGAACAATGCAAGTTACTTGTATGCCCAACACTCAACCAATACATAATACACTAAGTATATGCATCTAGGAACAATCCTACAAGGGCACAAGAGTGACAGTACTTAACAAGAAAATGCATGACATTTAGTTAACAGTACTGATTTAGCAAAATATAAAAGGCTGCATAAAACATGGTACAGTCCATAAAGCCTACAGAACATAAACCCTAAAAGCTTACATAAGCACATGGGTACAAAGCACAAAATACTGAATATAAACTTAAACAATATAAACTAAAAGTGTTTAAAGTTTCTCCCTTTCAAAGTGATGAGAAGCTGTGATGTACTTGGAACATATATACTTGTAACCTGAAACACTTGCACAAAACACATTAGACCCTCAAGGTAAAGCAAGTAATAATTCAACCTTACACTTAAATTTCAGTTTATGACAATTAGGACGAATGTGACCATGAACACCACAAAAATGGCAGACAGGAACAAATTTAGGAACATTAGTATTCTTAGTGGGGTTTCCGATCACAGGCTTTGGTTCTTGCCTCAACAAAGAACAATTTGGTCTAATATGACCAACAATACCACAAAGGTGACAGGTAGGCACAAAAATAGATTTATTATGTTTTCTAACAGTAGGTTTAGACTTAGGTTTAGAAACTTCAGCGTCAACATCAGAACTTTTACCTTTGTCTAACCTAGCAAAATAAGCCTTTTCTTTATTATTCCTCTTAAAAGGAGGGATATAAACTTTCTCAATTTTAGGCTTAAGAGAAACAGAAACACTTTTGTTATCAACAGCAGACTTGGTACTAGTCAAATTTTCAATTTTAACTTTAGATTCAATTAACTCTTGTTCCAAGCTTTTCATCTTCTCATTTTGAGAGGAAATTTGATTTCTCAAAAATTCATTATTTTTATTAGATTCATCTAATCTAACAATCAATTCCTCTTTTTCAAGAATAGCCAATTTTAACTTTTCCTTGAATTTCTTAGCAATTTTCATAGATTTCAATAATTCCTTACGAAGAGTTTCACAAGCATCAATAAAATCAACAGAAGCATGAGCAAAAACATAATCAGAAAGACACTTCAAATTATCCATGACAACAGGGGTCAAGGATCAGCTCAGTGATCAAAAGATCAACAATAAAAGAGCAACCCACTCTGATACCACTTGTTGGTTTTTAGACCCCTTAAAACCACAATCAGATTAACCTAAGTAATTAGCCAAGTGATTACTTAGTCAAATTAACAAATCTAGGTTAACACAAATATATCATATCAATGTATAGCAGCGGAAAATAAAAACACAACGATATGATAACCTAGGAAAACCAAACCGGTAAAAAACCTGGGGAGGATTTAACCTAGCTATTCTCAAGGTAAAAAGCAAATCCACTTGAAAGAATCGAAGTTCGTACAATAAGACTTACAAGCCCCCACGCTCGACTTCTTATTGCTACCCACCAGTAGAACTTACTGACACGATCACGTGTAAGCTCCGAATCCACGGACTCCTTCTTTCTTTGGCCTTTGCAAAATACAAACACTCCCGTTTGTAACTTTGAGATCCCACTCAAAGGTTTAGCAACAGAAACACTCCTGTTTGTGACTCCAAGACCACCCTTGAAGGTTTAGATCATCAGCACCTTTGATGACTAGAGAAGGCAACAACTTCTACAATACTGGATCTTGAGATTCTTTAAGGAATAGCACCGGTAGAAGACATAAGAGAGCTTTTTAGGAATAAAAACCTAAATACAAAAGAGACACACTCTTTTCTCTCTGAAAAGCCACATAAAAACGTGCTTAGGGTTTCCTTTATATACTGGGAGAAGTAGATTAGAAATCCTAATTCTTAATGGGCTTGAACTGCTATTTGGATTTAATTAAAATTCTGCAGATATGACTTTCGATCGATCGAGCCTGTCTTTCGATCGATCGAACCAGATAGATTATGAAATCTTTTTCTTACAGCTTGTATGTTCTTGAATCTTGACTTGAATCACCTTGAGCATTGTCTAATAATACCTATAGACTCTAAGATCTATATCTAGATAAGTTTGTGTTCACGATTTGCCAATTGTTCTAAACATTTAGAACCTAATAATTTTTATCCCTTGATATCTCTCTTTCTAGCTTTTTGGCCCTTCCGGTGGGGTGTAGATCTAGATCCTCTAGTCTAGGCCTACATCCATACACCTAGGCCTATATTAAAGGGTTTAGATCATTTCTTTTATGCATGTCATTGTTTGCTTGCTTGCTTCTATGCTTTATCTCCATGTTAGCCTCTTTTGATCTAGGCTTTGTTGTGCTTTGTGCATTCCATGGGTTTATGCTTAAGTGGTTACATCCGTCCCTCCTAGAGTTTGTTTGGATGTGACCACTTGTGAGATACACCTCTGTGGTGTTAGTGTGCTTGCTTTACACCTTTCTTCACTTCGTGCGATGTTGCACGCTCACCTACATGTTCATGCATGAGTCTGTGTGTCATCCATACTTCAATCCAATGGAGCTATGGACACTCGATCCAAATCTAGATTTGTCTTCCTAGGACACCCCATTTTGTTTGATAACATGTTTGTTTGCTCTTTTGTACGTTTAGCATGCTTTGTTTGCCCTCGTTTGGCTTTCTTTGGTAGTATGTTCTTTGAATGCTCTCACTATCTCCTTTATTTATTTCTTTGCTTGTCTGCTAACTTGTTTCTTTTGTCTTTGCATGTACACACATGGAGCGAGGATACTTGGAGCAAGGGTGTGACTTCCTAGGTGCAAGCAAAAAGGGCAAGGATGTAAGCAAATAGATGCAATCCCACAAAGGGCAATGATCTGTAGATTAGGGGGGCCTAACCCTTCCAGATCAATCTTCTCTTTCCCTCTCTTTAAGCCTCTTCTCTAAAGCATGTATTAGGGTTCCCATTCATGTACCCCTTTTTATTTTTCTACTATTTGCTTGGGCTGCGTTCCCCGGGTATGGCAAAGTCTATTTTACATTTCTTGTACTTTGCTGGGCCATACCTTTGGAATGTTGGCAATGTCTGATTTACTTTCCTGCCTTGTGTGATAGCATTGTGCATTGTTAGGACATATGTGAATCAATGTTAGGAACATATGTCTGTATAGTATTAGTTAATCCTTTGACAAAACACACTTTACTTGTAATTGGGTAGATCTAGGATGTGTTTAATGCTTCAAGGAACAAAGTTTCAAGTTCAAGTGTTAAAGCCATGCAAGTCTGTCCAAGAAACAAGTGAAGAAGTGCTGGATTTTAAAGCTCGACAACTAACTTGACAGCTAGTATCTATCGAGGTTTAAAAGGCTACTGAAGCTCGATGCTCGACAGCTTCTCAACAGATAAGCTATCTATCGAGGTTTATAAAAATTAGTTTTTCAGAGCTGATTTCACTCTAATCCGTGAATAGATGTTTGGGCTTTCTTTTCTCACAACTCTAAACATATATAAGGATTGTGTTAAGGGCCGTCACAGTTAATGTAACTCAATGCAAAAGTTTTTCATAAGCATATTGTGAACCGGAGACATATGCCCTAGTTCATCTTTTTCTCTTCAAGAAGTTGTTGTGTTTGTACACTTTAGGGTTTTGTAACCAAGGAGTTTCAGGGTCTTCATCGTGTTGATGAACTGAAAAACTTTGCAGCCAACATCTGTCCTAAGTTGGTGGGATCCATGCATTGAATTGGTTAGTCACGTATTGGGAGCCATGCATTAAAAGGAGAGATTACCACTACTGAATAAGTCAAATTGGGTATTGGGGTAAGGGTTCAACTGTAGGTTGGTATAAGGTACTGGGATTCTTTTACTTGTAACCGCTTGTTGTGATAATAGTGAATTCTCGGTAGTGGTGACCTTAAAATCACCTGGTGGGGTTTTTTGCCATGTAGGTTTTCCCCATTTGTAAATAAATCACCGTGTCAATTTAATTTCCACTGCATTTAGTTATTTGGTGATTTGTTTATGCTACCATGCTTATTGCATCCAAATTGAATTAATTAATTAACTCAACTAATTAATTGGTTAATTCATCACAAGGGGTAAATACATTCTTGGTCTATAATGCATGATGCATGTTATGTGTGTGTATGTGTCTATATATATATATATATATATATATATATATATATATATATATATATATATTCCTACATGTGTGTGGGTGATTGTGCACTTTGTATGATGGAATCTTGTGGTTACATGAGCGACCCTCTCTAGTCATGAGAGCTCTTGACCTTGTAGTATGGGTATGTGCTCAAGGCGATTGTCGTAGGTGCATATTCATGCTAAATTGTGTTCATGATCATTGCAGTGTGATTGTCTTGATCCATGTCACCAAGTGACATTGGTTTCCTTGTGTATGCGACACGTATTAGGGTGTTCTAACACTTTGGAAGGCTTCGGCTCATCACAGTGCGAGCATGTCGATACGCGTCATATACATAGACGCGAAACCCTGCCATTGCACCATAGTGCACCAAACTCGAAAATCTGCCTGATTTTCGCTGTAAATATGGGGCATCCCCTTTCTCATGTTGAAAGCTTGGTGAGAATAGCGTGTGGCGTGCTATGATGCATCTGAGGCGAAGCGCTACCGGGTTTCTGCCACGAAAATAAGGCAAAATGCTATCAGATTTTCGTTGTAGAAATTTGGTAGTGACTTCAAACATACTTGGTAAGCATCGATCAAGACCACACCCATTCCAAAACCAAACCTCAAAGCCCAACACATTTAAAGCCCCGAAAGCTAATGCCAATAGCTTGTTTTCATTTTGCCAATGTTCGAAAATTATGATTTTACCAAAACAAAGGATTGTCTATGGACAAGCGTTGTGGAGTGCCTAACACCTTCCCCACATAAAACTAGACTTCCAAACTCAAGAATCAAGATTTTTTGCTCACCCATATTAGATTAGGAAAAACAACTTTTTCGTTAACCTAGGATTGGTAATAAAATTAAATAGAGTTAGGTGACCAATCACACCTTAGAAAAAGCCCAATGATTGGTGGCGACTTCACTTACTCTTGGTAATTTCCTTAAAATCGACTCATTCCAGTCACACACTCGAGGTACGACATATCTTCTCCACACACACAGAGATGGCTCATCGAGCATCGTCGTAATGGGTGGTCAAGCAGCCGTGAGGTGTCGACAGACTGGCAACTCCGCTGGGGAACACTTAGAGAGTTTAGCCTTTAGAGCTTTTGATAAGATCCTAATGTTTGGACATTGGCTTTCAAAAACATTGAAATTGGCATTAGCCTCTGGGGCTTTCTTTTTGAAAATTGCTTTTACTATATCCTAGTAAACTATTTTCAAAACTCAAAATATTTTCCAAAAATGTTTTCAAATGGTTTTCCAAAAACCAGCTTTGAGGTATTTTTGTATGTGTAAAGCTTTACTGCTTTCCTGAAGCATGCTTTATAGCTTTCCTTCACATGTGCGAACCTAGGGTAGTAAGACTTAATTTCTGCTACACCTTTATCTATGCTTATATCTGTTGTGTTTGTAAAGTCTTTCCCCTTTCATTTCAAAATGCATGACATCACCCCTCATATTAAGTCGAACCCGAGCTTAGCGTTGAAGGCTAATGTTGGATGCGTATACCTTAGATAGTTACTTGATGCTGAATTGTAGGCTTTTCCTAGTTCCATTGGTGGATAGGATTATGCTGAAAAGCCCCCCTTTGATTCGCTCTATCCCACAACTTCTATGAAATGAAGGATTAGATGATCGAGGTCCCACCCTTAGAATAGGACCAACTTACTAGTTAAGCCGTGTCTCATACCTAGACTATGTCAAGCCCATGAGGACTAGGTAGAGCCAAATCCAAGTGAACATCCTAGCCTAGGGTAGGATATCCTTCATAAGATTGTTTTCAAAACAAGTCAAGGGGAAAGTGAGTTTTTGTTTGCAAGTTTGCCCTTTTTGTTTGCATCAAAATGTCATGCTCTACTCCAGGTCCTATCTATCCTGTTTGTACAGCATCTGTGATTAACCCCTAGGGAAAAGCAACCCCATTGCTCACACATTAGATCATACCTGATCCTTAAATGTTTCCAACCCTACAAAGGCATGCATGCATACACTAATGGCTTTGTCATGTAAATGTGTACAGATAAAATTTATGGCAAGTAGTTGGAACTCCACTTTAAGGAGGACATTGCCCAGAGTTCGAGATCTTCCCTGAGAAGGCCAAGCAATCAAGAATGAATCTCTTCATTGTCAAATTGAATTTCCATGTATTGTAAAAGGCCCATTGTTGGAACCATTGTCTACAGCCCATGATCCTGGGGCATTATAAAAAGTCAAACTTTGTAAAAGCATTACTTTTCCATGTAATCAAAAGAGAAGGGTTCATCCGGCAATTTCAAGCATGATATGAAAGTTTCGATTACTTGCCAAGCTTGTGCATTAATTCTACATCACTATAGAAACTCACCATGATAAATACCCAATCAAAGGTCCAAGCCAATATTTTGAAAATGATAGGTGCATTTTCAAATGTACCCCATTTCTCTCCCATCCCATTCTTTTCCTTTCCAGGTTCCTTAAGAGAAAAGATTGCTCAAAGAAAATGGTTCAAGTTACCATTATACCGTGATCCTATCATCACTAGGTCTCATGCTAAAGAGATGTCTACTAATGGTCCTTCCCCTATCAAGGAAAACATTTATGAAATCGCTCTCCTGAAAAAGTAGATGGCAGAAATGATGTGCATGATGCAACAACTGGTTGTAGGATGGAATCGAGGATCATCTGGGCCCACTCTAGAGGGCTTCACCCCTCATTCTGAAAATGAGAACCGACCACCACTAGAGCCAAATCAGGACCAAACTGCACCACCATTCACTCCACAAGGAAACAACCAGGAAGTGGACCCTCCTAAGGATAAGACTTCAGAGTCTGGTTATAGACAAGTCAAAAGTCAAGTGGAGACCCTGATTGAGAAAATCTGTATCATAGAGGGCTTCGGCGTTGGAGGAAGTGTTGATCTAGACAGTCTGACCAGTTTCTCTTAGGTCATTATGCCTCCTAAATTCAAGGCACCCGAGTTTGTCAAGTATGATGGCACTGGAGATTTTTGTGCCCATCTTCACATGTTCTATAGAAAGATGGCACCCTATGGGGACAATCACCTGTTGCTCTGCTTGATTTTCCCTAATAGCTTAAATGACCCTGTAGCCACCTGATATGTGAGATTGGAAAAGACCTCCAGCTGGAGAGAGATGGCCAACACATTCTTGTAATATTACCGGTTCAATATTGAGATAGTGCTTGATCGCATAGTTCTTTAAAGGACAGAAAAGAAGAGGGGGGAATCTTTCTGTGAGTATGCCTAAAGGTGGCGCGAGCTAGCCACCTAAGTGGTTCCTCCTATGATGATGAGATGATAAAGTGAGTCATTGATAACCTCAAGCCTTCTTACTACGAGAAGATAATCAGTGCCTAAGTTACTCACTTCGTAAGCCTGATTCCTATTGGGAAGTGTATTGATGAAGGTATTAGGAGCAAGAAGATAATTGATCCTAAGGCTCTGAATTCTATGATAAAACAACATGTGAAAAAGGAAACTAAACACAAAGGGAAGGAAGCCGATGTTCATGTGAATGGCAAAGTGCCTAAAGGGCCCAGAGGTGTTACTTTTACTTATACGGCGCCAAATGCTCGACCTTATCAGCAATAGGTTCATCCAGCTCAAGCACCTTGCCAAGCATTTAATCAGAGGGGAAGGCCTAATCCACCCCTATATCCCAAGGCGGAACCATGGAAATTCACTCTGTTACCCATGCCTATGGCAGCGCTTTATGCTTATCTGTTAGAGAAGAAGCTAGTGACTCCAATTTCCGCAAGACCTAGAGATGATCATCCTCGACTTGGTTTTAATCCATCCAAGAAATGTGAACACCATTTTGGAGCCGAGGGACATACTTTAGAAGAGTGTGCACATTTGAGACATCGAATCCAAGATCTCATCGACAACAAGTTGGTACAGTTCGACAACATGGCCAGGCCGAATGTCATCACTAACCTCTTGTCTCCTCACCAAGAAGAGAATGTGAATGCTATCTCTATAATGGAGGATAGGATCCCTGATTTCTCATCCCCTTCATTCCCTTGGAAAGCCATGTTGCGGGCCCCAGCCCAAGAAAGTCACATTGTTCTAAAAAACATAGAACCTCCAAGTTTTGATTGGGGAGTGTTTTCATTTTGTGAGAGTGGGGACCAATATGCCCTATGCGATTGTAGAGTGTTCTGAGCACAAGTTCAAAGTCTAGCTAACCGTGGTATCATATAGATCAAAAGAGAATCTGTGCACATGAGTGAATCCATGGCAGCCAGCCTATGCCCTCAAAATACCCAAGCGGGAACTAGCCACAGTGCTATATCAATAGGATCAAGGAAGGATTGGGATGAATAGTTGCAAGAGCGCTTATGTAGGATTCCTCCAACTCCTCCAACTTCAGTCATTATTGAAGAGATTACAAAATCACTTGTGGATTCAGAGGCTCTAGCTCCAAAGAAAGGACAAGCCATGCTAGCCATCGAAGGCTTTACTCCTCTAGTCCTGGCATTACTTGCAGTCGTAGAGTCATCTCTAGGATTTATCCAGGAGGGAACCCTTGTCGTCCCCACTATTCGAGGTTTCGATCCTCTAATTCTGCCAAAGTCTATCCAAGGAATCTCTTGGGCTACTAGCCCAAAAGCTTTAGAAGCTACTCTACCTAGCCCAATCATCATCAGTCCAAAGATGTTCTCACTGGCTCCAAATCTGTAGCCTCAAGAAAGTGTGGTCATCCGTATGCCAAAGCCCTTCCTTTACCAAGGTAGCCATCATGTCCCATGGAAGTATGATGTAACTTTGATTTCCACCCAAACTGGAAAGAAAGAGGTTTACTCTAACTCTCTTTAGGCCAAGCCGAACTCATTAGGAGTGGTTGATGTTATAGTCTTAAGGAACTAGAAAAAAGGAGGAAAGTGATTGGCAAGAGCACAGTCGAGCCAGTTAGGAATAGGGTCACCATTGAAGAAGCCGAGAAATTTTTGAAAACCATTCGAAAGGCCGATTATAGTATGATTCAGCAGTTGAACAAATCTCCAACTCAGATTTCTATTCTAGCCTTGTTGCTATATTTCGAGGTCCATCGTGAAGCTTTATTGAAGGTGTTGAAGGAAATGCATGTTCCTACCAGTATTACAGACTCCTCCTTCGAGAGTATAGTATCATTGGTGTTCGCCACCAACCAAGTCTCATATTCAAATGATGAGTTGCCTTCAGAAGGTAGAGATCATACCTTGGCCATGCATATTGTAGTCAAGTGTGAAGACATAATTCTCGCAAGGGTGCCAATCGACAATGGATCAGCCCTGAATTTCTACCTGATGGCCATTCTTGAGTGCCTGAAGGTGGATATGTCTCTTATTAAGCCTAGCACTATGATCATCAGAGCTTTCGATGGCATGGATTGAGAAGTGCAAGGTGAGATTGAGCTAATGATTGAGATCGACCTGAGATCCTTCATGGTCAACTTCCAAGTGATTAAGGTTGACTCTCCATACAACATGCTTTTAGGGAGACCCTGGTTGCATATAGTAGGTGCGTCTACCTTCCATAGGAGACTCAGGTTCATCTTTGAAAATCAGTTGATCACTAATATTGCTAAAGAGCTTATGACTATCTTCTAGGAGACATCTATCCCTTACATCGATTCCAATGCTTTTCTAGAAGCATCCTTCCATAGCTTCGAGCTAGTTTCCATGATTCACAATGCTTCAGAGCTTGAGTCCAGTTGGCTCACAACAGTCCTAATGGCGCAAAGGAAATGCTCAAGTTTGGTTACAAATTAGGCCAAGGCCTCAGAGCCATAGGACATGGGAGCCTTACTTTCATGGAACTCTTAGATAACAAAGGAAGGTTCGGTTTGGGATATGAAGGCATTCGTGAGGAACTCTTTCAAGCTTCCAGAGGCAAGAAGAGGAAGTGCGACACTTCAGGGATGTCTATTCCCCATATCAGAACCACTTTTCCACCTCCAGCCGAGGTCATTATGCCAGAACCTTTCAAGGAATTGGAAGATGAAAAGCCTAATCTGGCTTGCATTATTCGGCTCTATCCCGAAGAGTTATCCATGAACGCTATCATATCTCCTGAAGATAATTTGATTTCTACTATCTGACCAAGGATGCCAAGTGAGACGATAGGCCTTTGGACCATCGAGCCTTGCTTTGTGGTTGCACTGGCTGAGTAAGAAGTATTCCATCACCGAGTGAATGGACCTCCCAATCACCCGAGAGGGTTGGAATAACATATCCAATTTGTTTTGCTTGCTTATGTTATTTCCTAACTTATTTTTGTATTCCCCATTCATTTCCCTAGTTTATTTTCCTTAAAAAAAGAAAAAGAAAAAGAAAAAGAAAAAAAAAAAAAAAAAAAAAAACGTTTCCCTTTTATCATTATCAAGCATGAACTTTGTTTTCCCCTACCCATAATCCATTAATGAAATATTCAACATATTATTCAGGAAATTCTTGCATCTCTCTTTTATTGCTTTCCTATGAATATGTGTGTGCTAATTGTCTTATGTTTCTCTGTATATGTTCTTCTCTATAGGATCTATTCTAATTCCCAAGTGGGTATATCGTCCCTTTGCCATAACGAAAGTGTAGATGATGTGAATGAGACAATAGAGTTGGAACATGATGTTGAAGGAATGGAAGAGGTCCGAACTTACCTTGAGACATCCTAGAAGCTTTGAATAGAGAGGGCGAAGGGTCCAAGCCTAATATAGAAGAGACAGAGGTGATAAATCTAGCAGATGAAGGTGAGATAGAAAAACCATCAAGATCAGGGTAAAATTTCCCAAAGAAATGAAAGATGAGCTTATAGCTCTACTGAAGGAATTCAAAGAAATCTTTGCTTGGTCTTATCAAGATATGCCAGGATTGGATACAGAGATCATTGACAATAGAATTCCAATTAAATTCGAATGCCTTCCAGTGTGACAAGCCCTTTGAAGGATGAAGTCAAAGATTATCTTGAAGATCAAAGAAGAAGTGGAGAAGCAGTTGAAAGTTGGTTTCCTTATCGTCATAGCCTACTCTGATTGGGTTGCCAACATTATTCTCGTGCTAAAGAAAGATGGGAAAGTACGCATGTGCGTCGATTATAAAGATCTGAATCAAGCCAGCTCGAAGGATAATTTTCCCTTGCCACATGAGAGAGAGATGGAGAAGTCACATACTATTAATTTCCATCAAACTAAATAGTAAAACTAACACTGGGATGCAAAGTGTAACAAATGCCATAGTTTAGGGTACAAAGCGTGCATTTGAATAGTTTAAGGTCTAAAGTGTAATTTGGTGTATAATTTAGTGTAATATCCCATTTTTTAAATAAAAAAGAGAGAAAACAACAATACAAGGGCACAAATTTAGGCTTCTCAAAAAAAAAAAAAAAATGCACATATTCAGATTTACAAGAACTAATCTACCTCCCCTCTAAAAAAAATAATAATAAAATAACTAACTTAAGTATATGAGGATTAGTGGTCAACACCACACTGTTGTCCTTTTAATCATCGTTTTTGTAGGTGTCCATATCAACTCAATATATATATATATATATATATATATATATATGAGATAGGTTTAAGTTACATCTGGTGTAACTCTTTTTTTAAACCATTGGATTTAAGTAGATTTAACGGTAAAAAAAAGACCCTTATTAATGCTAATATTCTAATTGATCTCATTTATTATCCCTTATTTAATATATTCTATACTTATTTCTAAACCCAAAAAAAATTTATACATTTGACCCTTTCTCTCTCCACTGCACGTCTCTCTCTCTCTTTGCACGTTTCTCACTCTATCTCCTCCACGACTTTTCCACCTCCATGGCCAGGTTGTTGGCAGTATAAAAAAAAAAAAAAAACCCACAGCCGCAAGACTTCGTTGAATATATGTATATTAAAGTAAGAATTTGAAATATTCTTATTAACAATTGTTTGTGGAGGTTATAGATAATGTATTCTCGATGGTTAGTAGATAGTAATATATGGAACAAGATATATATTTTACAAAATATGCACATATATCATTTGGTTCAAGGTCTTTTTTTTTTTTTTTTTTAAAGAAACCGGCCAAGAAGGCTACTTTAATTAAAAGAAGAAAAATCCGACAAGTAATACTTATACAGATCCAGAGGAATAGACTCCATCCAAACCAACAACAGACAAGAAAACTTAGCTCTCTTAGCCAAGGCATCAGCTAAAACATTACCTTGACTACACACATGAGAGAAAGAAAAGCTTTGAAGGGAGATAGCAAACAACAAAATGTCTTCAATTATATGACCACAAGATGAATGCAATAAAAGTCTATTATGAGTAGCATGAATGGAAGACTCCGAGTCACCCTCAAAGAAAACATTACAAAGGCCAAGTTCCCAAACAAAATGAACCGCACGTCTAGTTGCCAAAGTTTTAAGAGTGAAAACAGAATCTGGTATGGGAATTTGCTCAGCCAAAGCTGCAACCACCTCAATATGTTCATTCCGAACAGCCACACCAATACTTGCTGCCTTTAAATCCTCAAAGATTGTCCCATCAAAATTTGCCTTCACAAAACCCGCATCAGGAGGCTTCCATTGAGGTCTCCTTGAACGGACCTTTGTACTAGGACAGAGACGAAGCTGCTGAAAATCCTGCAAATGTCGACGTGCTGCACCAGCAACCTTACTCAACGGCCAGACCTCCTCACCAACCCGCACTTTATTCCGGCGATTCTAGATAGCCTAGCAAGTCATCGCAAAGACTTCAAAATTCAACGAGGAACAAAACACCAAATCAAGCAGGTCACTAAACGAACTGGCCCTGGAAAATTTAGAAGGTAAAGAAGCAAAACAAGAACCCCAAACCGAACTAATACCCTTACAAGACCATAAGGCATGAAGAACAAATTCCTCCCCTTCACGACAGAGGCTACAGACTGAAGATGAAACAATCCTGCGCTTGTGTAAATTAAGCATAGTCGGGATGGAATTGGTGCAAGCTCGCCAAAGGAAGAAATTCATCTTAAATCACATAACAAGTTATAACCCGAACGAACCTGATACATTCCAGTCCGAGAATGAGGCCAGAATAGAAAATCCTCCTGAGCAGAATGGCAAACCGGAATGGACTTAATCAGCTGCGCTTCAAAAGGTAAAAAAATAGAATCCACCAGACTTGTATTCCACAACCTCGAATCACTATCAATCAACTGGTCCACCGTGGCATCCTTTGACAACACCGAAATAGGGGATAGAACTTCGCCTGAATTATTACCAGGGAGCCAAGAGTCCTTAAAAATCTTTACCAAGGTCCCATCACCTATCCTCCAACAAGCACCCAACAAAATCACCTTTCGAGATTTAAGAATATTCTTCCAAGCATAAGACCCCGATCTAACCTTGGCATAAAAAATGGACCCTGTGGGAAAATATTTAGCCTTAAACACTCTATAAAATAAAGAATACGTGTCATAAACCAACCTCCAAACCTGTTTTGTTAAAATGGCCTCATTGAACTTCACCAACTCTCTAAAACCAAGGCCCCCTTTTGATTTTGGTTGACATAAAATATCCCATTTTTTCCAATGTATCTTACTTCAATAACCCCGTTGACCCTACCAAAATTTTCTAATCATAGATTCAATATCATTACAAAGACCCACAGGAAGTTTAAAACAACTCATAGAAAAAGTGGGAATGGCTTGCATAACCGCTTTTAATAACACTTCCCTACCCGCTTGGGAAAATAATTTTTCCTTCCACCCCTAAAACTTACCCCAAACCCTCTCTTGAATATAATTAAGGCTGGCCCTTCTATTCTTCCCCACCACAGCAGGAAGCCCTAAATAACGTTCATATTCCTTAATTTCAAGTACACCAAGCAGATTTTTAATGGCATTCTTCGACAAGAGAGAGACAGATTTACCAAAGAGCAGAGTGGTCTTACCGTTATTGATCTTATAACCCGAAGTGAGCACATACTTCTTTAAAAGATTTTGAATAATCTGGAGCTCCTTTAGCTCGGCTTTACAAAAAAGGAGAGTATCATCTGTAAAAATAAATGAGATATCTGAGGACCATTGCGACAAAGGGAAAAGCCTCTAATATCATTGGCTACCACAGCTTGTTGGATTAAGCCATTAAGACCTTCAGACACCAAAAGAAATAGATAAGGAGACAAAGGATCGCCTTGTCTAAGTCCCCTAGTAGGTTTAATATCACCATGAGGTTCCCCATTCACAAGGATGGAATAAGAAATAGAGGTGATGCACCCATAAATCAACTGGATCCAACGATCCTCAAAACCCATCTTCTCCATAAGCCGACACAAGAAAATCCATTCTACACAATCGTACACCTTACTCATATCTAGTTTCATAGCCATAAAACTGATTTGCCCACCTTTTTATGCTTTATGTGATGGAGAGATTCAAAAGCCACAAGAATATTATCATAGATCGCCTTTTCTGACTAGAAAGCACTATGTACCAAAGAGTATACTATGGAGTTGAATAGAAAATTTAGGACTATAATAAGAACGACTATATGTATTAAGTTATTTCTTTTATTATATTCCAATTTAGTTGTATATTTATATTTACGTTATTTGAGTATAATTTTATAAGATATTGTAAAAAAAAAAATTAAGTATTATAGGGAAATGTTAATAAATGCCTAGGAAATATTTTTAGAAACATTTTATGAGAAAATAATAAAACAATTAATTTTTCTTACAATTTTTTTTATATTTTCCATAAAAATGGTGTTAAAATCTTTTCTGATATGGTTTATTAACAATTGCCTTAAGGGATCATTGCGCACTCTTGATACGATGGTCATTCTATAAGTATAAGTGCTTGTGGGGTGTGAGGGGGGGTAAGGGTTGAGATTCAAGTTTTCAGAAGGGAGTTTCACACATATATACATTTAGATTAGGCTATAGTAGAATTTCTATCTTGTATAAAAAAAAAAAAAAATAGTTATGTATAATTAAATGTAATTTAAATAATTTAAATTATTTGAATTCTATTGACTTAAAATGCAATACATAGATTTACATTTTGTATGACATTAAGATATAATTATCCAAAATTTAGAAAAATCTTAGTAGATCAGAGAAAAAAAAGTAAGATTAAAAAAAAAAAAAAGATAAAAATTTCTATGTTTAATAATTAATTATGAAACATAAAAATAAAAATATTGATTTTAATAATTTTACTATTGTAATAACATAGATTGGCGCAATAAACAATTATATTGCTAATAAGAGTATTTAAATATATTCAATAAAGAATTTTTGTAAAGTATAGTATGGAAGCAGCTTAATAGGTGCTATATATTTTAAAATATAAAAATGTGTAATTTTAGAGTATGTTTATTTTGTACAATGAATAAGAATTTTTCTATTAAATAAAACCTGTATCTGTCTAACATACAATATAATACGTATATTTTGCTTAATTATTAGAGATAATGATCGTTGGCTAAAACTAAAAGCAATGGGTTTTTGTTTTTATTGTCAAATTTTGTTGTTATGAAAATGGTTGCTAGTTCATGAATCACGTTTGTGGTTAAAAAAAAAAAAAAGAATTTAAAAAAATTAAATTTGATGAATAATTACAATCAAATAAAATCATGTAAATCATAATAAAATATTTTAAAATGTCTTAATCAATAGGGGAGGGATAATCACATATATGTGGTAAATGAGAAATGGAAGATCCTCCCCAAACCAATAGTGTCCAAGCCAAGGGGTATCAATATGATTTGGTTGGCTCCCATTTGACCACAAGCCAATTACCAACTGGTGTTAACTAAAAAGGTATTTGACCCACAGATCAATAGAGAGATAGGAGTTGTTATTAATATTTAGGAAGGAGGAATGGATAAGGGGAGAGTTTCAAATGGAAAATTCACTCCCAGATCTTTTTTAGCCTCTAATTATCATTACAGGCTATATCTCTTTTATTTATTTATTATTATTGTTCCTTAACTGTTGTTGTCTGTCCTAGGCAGTGTGTGTCACCTCGAAGTCCTCAACTCCCAATCCCAACTGATAAGAAAAACAAGTACATCGGTACCATGTGGGCTCTTTGGATCCACTCAATGTAAAACAACTTGAACTTACATCACTCGTGTGTACCGTGTACTGTACTACTACTACTGCTACTACTTACTTCCCTCCCCCAAAATACCCCCATTTTCAAAATCTTCTCATTAGTTTTGGCTTTGGCTTTGGCTTTGGTTTTTTATTTTATTTTTTGTTCCATATTTTTCTTGGTCCAGCCACAGCCAGTACCAGTGACTTGGGGTTGGGTATATGGGAAATTAAAAGCGTATATTGCATCTGGGTTTTTCATTTGAGAGTGAGATTTGGTGGTTTTCCCTTCTGGGTCTGACTTAGAATGATGTCAATGACATGCCACAATCTTGATTTTGGTTTTACAAAAACTGTCTTTGATTTATATGCTTGTGGCTGCTCTTCCAATGCTTCCTTTTGCCGCTCTTCAGTAAGGAATTATGCGAAGTCCAGTTCTAGTAGTAGAAAACTGGTTGATAGGCGGCGGGGCATAGCTTTGTGTAGAGTGTCTTCAACGAGCTCTTCAGTAAGGAATTATGCGAAGTCCAGTTCTAGTAGTAGAAAACTGGTTGATAGGCGGCGGGGCATAGCTTTGTGTAGAGTGTCTTCAACGAATACTCCTGCGACTTTGCTTAGTGGTAGTAAGTTTTGTGTTAAACAATAGTATGGATTGATATATTGTGGATCCTTAATGTTATGTGTGTGCGCTATAATTACTAGGAATGATATATGGTTTTTGGTTTATTTTTGTTGCACCAACACAGAGGTAGCTCAAGGTGTTCCACCATTGTTGGATTTGAAGGAAGAGTCAAGAGGCCCCATTTCATTGAAAAATTTGTTTGAATTGGTCGCTGATGACCTTCAGACTCTGAACCAAAATCTTCAGTCTGTGAGTACCCCCTTGTGAATTCCTCCAGTTGGATGGTGTTATAAACTATAGGTGTTTTTTGGTTTAGAATTTCCTTATACAATATGCTTTTCTTAAGCATGTTGTCATTCTTGCTGAATGTTTGATGGTAATTGATAGTTTGGTGATTAATCCTGGCTGAATTTAACCATTTTCTATTTATTGCGAACATTTAAGAAGTCAACGAATTGTGGTTATTTTTACTTATGAAACCATTTTGGAATATCAGATTGTATTTTCAACATTTTCTTTTTTCATCAGTGGATGTTGTACGCAATTTTATTCTTTTTTCATCTGATTCGTCACTGTTTCTGCTATTGATCTCATAGAATTCCTACCCATCCAAAGTCCATGTGTCTTTCTTAACTGATTATAACTAAGCAATAGTTTGCACATACCCATTTTGCTATATTGGAAGCTCCCTTGAAATCTGGATTGGGATATAATTTGCTAAGGATATGTTTGTGAAGGTAATGAATTACTCGTTTCAGTGAGTTTGTGTGCAAGTTTTTGTCCTAAAAGTTAGGTACATTGTCTGGCACTGAGTATTATTTTCATTATGTGACATAAGAATAAGAAGGCGGCAATAACTTTGTAATAATTCCTCTGTTGTTTGTATTGAAAAACTGAAACTTTTACAAGTAATTTCATGATGACTAGTTATACCACAATAAAATTATAAAGAATGTCAGAAACTATAACTTTGTAATTATTTCCTAAACCAAAAAAACATGATATCGCATTTTGCTTCTTATATATTATGCATAGGTGACTAGCATGCAGGTATCTAAACTGTATATTACTGTAATATACAGTACTTCACCTTCATGACTATTTATCATGCCAATTGTTGACATGAAGGGGCATTCCATATATCGGACTCCGTATCTTACCTTTCCAATTGACAAAGTCCTCAAGTTATTAGATATGAGCTTCTGAAATGATTGAAGGAATATGGTATGTGCTATAGTCACAAATGACTTGACATTCTTTCTGTTTATAGAACAAGAATCCTTGTGCACTAATTCTGGGCCAGTCTTGTTTTAGTAGAAATGGTTGCAATCCAGTGGACTGCTCACAACATTGTAAAATCACATGGTCCAAAACCTTAATTTTTCTGGGGATAGGCAGCATGAATTTCATCCAGTCTTTCCAGTTTAACTCATTTCATTTTATATATTTCTTTTACCATCTCAAAATAGAGATCCAGGAAAATTTCCACTTCTTATTCCCTTTTTTTTAAGGTTAAGCCCATGGACTCACTCTTTCAAGGATCTTGATTAGTTGGTCTAATGTAATTATTTGTCATTGGAAAAAAAATTGGGCTTGTTATTTCATTTTTCTATGCAATTTGGGTACTCTTGAGTCTTCATGTTCCTCATTAGAAATAGATATGGTCATCAGTCAAGCGTGGAACTATAATGGTTTGCTTCTCAGGCTTTGGTCCTAGCCTCATTGGCCCACAGAACTTACCACTCCATTATAAATGATGGAAAATTGCTTGCTAGGTGGGTCACGATTAACTTGCCACTCCATTATAAATAATGGCACATTGCTACATTGCTTGCTAACTGGGTCATGATTAATGTAGCCTATTAGTTCTATCAACAAATTATGTCGTCCTTGTGGCTTTAAAGTCTCTCTAGCAGCCTTTCTGCTGCATATATTGTGACGGTGATGGGCCACCTTAGCATAATACTGTAATTTATGGATTCAGATGTTATTACACTTCAATTGATAGATCTAATACTGGTAACCAGAACTCTCATATTGTTTTCAACCTTGAGTTTTATCATATTCATTCCAAAAAATCTCCATAAATAGCTTTTGCTTAATGCTTCTCCTATCATATTGTTTTCAACCTTGAGTTTTATCATATTCATTCCAAAAAATCTCCATAAATAGCTTTTGCTTAATGCTTCTCCTAGATTTCACAAGGTAGTCTACACTTCTCAGTGATCCTCTCCATTTGGTTGAATGATAATTTTAATGTTTACTAACTTGTCAATGCTTTTACACTTGTGGTCATGACTTTTCAGTTTCTCTGGCCTGTCGGTGTATTTCTTATTCTCTCTGGTCAGTACTCTGCCTATAAGATTAAAAAACAATCAGTACTCTGTCTCTATTTTTCAATTTGGTCTGCGTCCTCCTTGACCCAAGTCCAACCATGTGAAGGTGATCATTCAAACATTGATATAGACATCTCTAAATACTTAATGTATCTAGATAGAGTTCCAAATCACTGCAGTTTCCTCCTTTGAACCACAAAAATTCATGTTTCTCCTAACAGCTCCCAATTATGCTTGCCATGAAAGTAGTCTTCAATTTAAGAAGAAATTTGTATCCAAGGATTTTTCAGTAGATTGATAGCCGAAAAAAGGGGAAAAAAAAACCCTGTAAACCAGGATGCATGTCTCCTAGAGGCATGTTTCTCTTTGTTACCTTCTAAATCCTTCCCTTTTATTCAGAGCATCCCATAACCTAAAACCTTTTAATTCATTAAAAACCAAAGTGTGACATGGTTTTAGGAAGAACCATTATTGTTCTTTGGGCTCCAAGCATAGGAAGATAGATACCTTTATTAAGTGATTTTAATACTTCCCCTAGGAAGGGAATTACCTTAATTTTTGGGATGCTCCTGACTGGAAAATTTGGCTTCTTATGTTCTGATACAATTGTGAATGATTTTGTCCTGTTGGCCTCTTTTGGTTTTGTTTTACTTTGCCACAGGCAAAGAGGACAAATCTGTTCATTTGTAGATTTTGAACATAATTCACTCCTTTGGCATACAATCTTTCCAATTATAAAGAGACATGGCCTGCTTAAGATCAAGTTACATAACTTTGATTTGGATTTGCTTTTGATTGAGTAAAAGAAGAGTTTTTAAGTTAATAAGTAAATCAAGCAAAAACATTTTCATATAATTGAGTGCTTTGAGCATCTTCATAGATATGGGTGTTACAGTGAAAGAAATTCTTTAGAAAAGAATGTGTTTATTGACATTCTTAGTGTCACTGACCTACTGTACAACCAACTTAGACGTTCTTAGTAATATGGGACATAAAGATTAGGCTGATTTGTATTTGTATTGCCTTGTCAGATGAGCATGATTGTTGATGTAGCACAATTCTGTGTTGGTTTAACTGTTAATTGCTTAACCAATGTTAGAGGTTAAGTTTTTGTTTAATTTTTTCAGGTAATGCTGCTTTCAAGTAGTAAAAGTTAAAAACAAGAATGCTCTTACTGATGTAACATTAATGTTAAATTATGATATCTATTGTTAGAAAGAAAGTAGAAGAATTAATAAACCCAAAAGAACTCTTGAAAATTGGCTTGAATTCCTAATTTTGACTTGGTCAAGCATTTAGGTTTTCTTGGTGTGAAGTTAAAGTTGATTTAATTACCTTTTTTTTGGTTTTTTTGGTTTATATGGGAGGAAAGTTTGTTCCTTGTCAAAGAAGTAATGTTATAATTCTTGTTGATTGAAGAATAGAAGTTGGACCCTCATGTACAGAGAATATTGTAAATGATTTGGTGGCTCTAGTCCAAGTGTCATAAAGGGAGAGAAGAAACTCTTAGAAGAACATTGAATGGGTTTCTTCTTATTGTAGCTTTATATATCATTTGGGGTTGAAAGATATCCATGTGTGTGCAACATTAGTGGTGAAGGTAATGGAAAATAGAGAGTTCTCCGGATGAGCAATTTAGAGGTCGAGCATTGTAATCCTTATTTAGTATAGTGGATTTGATCTCTGTTTTTTTGTCTGTCTGTTTGTCTTTGTGTGTGTGTGTGTGTGTGGAGGTAAGTAGTTTGCTGAACTACATAAATTTTTGTCTGTGTGTGCTTGTTGTTCTTTATTTGACTTTGTTGTTATTTGTTCGAATATATGAGTGTTATAGCACAAGTAGTGTTGGAGCTTCTGCTATCCCAACAATAATAATCGGAGATTCTTCTTTCCTTAGTCTTTTCATCTTTGAATATTATCTTGGATTTTGCATTATTGTTGTTGTTGATGTTATTGTTATTAAATTTTATATGAAGACAAACCTTTGAATGATGGAATGGTGGTATAAAGTTTATTGTTTCATATTCCCTTTGACCTGCAGTTTGAAAATGGTGATTATTGAGGTAGACATGTCACAATTCAAGAGCATTCAATAATGTGCTATTGGAATGACAATGTTCTAACTTAGTCCTTGTTGATTTAGCAAGATAATTGCAGTAGTCTCATTTGTATAATACATCATCTCTTGGCTACACCGGGCTCTGAAATTTTCTTTTTCATTTTTATCTTCAAAATTCCATATACAGTAGATAAAAGTCATTCATGTGAAGGGCAGTTTAATGTAAATAAGTATATTCTTGTCTTTAACAAGGGGTACTTGAATCTCTATGCTTATCATCTTCTGACTGCTTTCTCTTGTCAAAATCTGACTAAATTATCTGCAACCATTGTAATATCTATTATCTTGTATTTTATCTAATGAAAATTCCATGGTAGATTGTTGGCGCAGAAAACCCAGTTCTGATGTCTGCAGCAGAGCAAATATTTGGTGCTGGGGGGAAGAGGATGAGACCAGCTTTGGTGTTCTTAGTGTCAAGAGCAACATCAGAACTAGCTGGCTTAAAGTGAGTATTATTCATTTATTCTTTCCCAAAACACACTGTCCTATATTACGTTGAGGAAATAGAGGTGTAATTTAGTACTACTTTCCTCTAGGGAACTTACCACGGAGCATCGTCGTTTGGCAGAGATCATTGAGATGATCCACACTGCAAGTTTAATACATGATGATGTATTGGATGACAGTAACATGCGGAGAGGTATGCCTTTGCATCTTTACATGAAACTCACTTCTTAAATCATATAGAAGTCATTTCATCGCGAATTTGGTCACCTATGCAATAAGATTTGGGCTAGTTTAGCAGTTATAACAGGTATATGGTTACTGCATGCTTTTTTGGCGATATTAGGATGATAATTGAAGGAGGCTGAGGAATGTATGCTCTATCATCGTGTACTCTTTCATATAATTCACTGAAAGCATTCATAGGGAGAGGAATAGTAGATGTTTTGAAGATACTGAGAAATCTATTCCTGACCTCAAGCTTCTCTTTTTTAGAACTTTAAGGGATTGGTTGTTTGCTTTGCAAGATAAATCTTTCCCCTCTTTTATTGATTTCCTAGACTCTTGTAATTTTTGTATTTGATTTCTTTTCCCTTGTACACTCCCTGTGCACTAGGGTGTCCCCTTTTTTATCAATATATCTTTTACTTATCAAAAAAAAAAATTCACTGAAAGCATTCATAAAAGAAAAAAAAATTACCTTTGCTTTTCATGATTTGAATCTAATCTTCCATAATAGTTGGTCCCTAGCCCAAATAAAGTAGGGTTCTATAGGTGGTCACAAGATTATCGTTACACTTTATGAACAAGAGTCCTGAAAGGGCAAAATACATGGAGTAGCTGACCTTTAAATAGTTTGGATAAATGCTCATTGAATTGAGCAGAGGATTAATCTAATTTTTTGACAAGCTCTAGGAGGGCAAATTTCCTTCTTTTGACAGATAAAAAGGTCATTATAAAAAAGGCTGAGGGATGCAGCCTAGTACATGGGAAGTATACAAGGAGAAGCCAAAACAGAAAATAAAATTAAAAAAAAGAATAATACAATAAAGAATCAGTGAAAGCTTTTGATATCTAGGAAGAAAGTCTGCAATAGAAGAAGTATGAGTGGTTGAAAGTAAGGTTTTGAATTCCGTTCTGGATTGACAATTGGAACAAAATATTCTAGTACTAGTGTGTTTTGGTGCATCGTTTCAGGATTACACACACACACACATATATATATTTCTTTATAACTTCATATTTTATTATATCTAATTAACTAACACAAAATTTAAAAAATGATATGGGAATTAAATGAGTCAAATGGCGAATTTTTTTTTTTGGGATAAAATGTTTTAAAAAATCCAACACATTCCAGAACAGCCAGGAGTAGTCTGGAATTTAAAGACTAGAATGGTCGGCATTCATTTGGAACACCGGAACCATCCAGAATAGACTGGAATTTAGACTAAAACGGATTAAGGGGTAGGTGCCCCAGATTAAGCACCGGAACGGAACGGAATTTAAATCCTTGGGTTGAAGTCCATTCATATAAGGTCTTCAAAAATATGAGTTTCAATTTCACCACATTAAACTCTTTCCCTCATAGTAACAAGCATTCCTTTCTCTCCAAAGACACCACATTAAACATAAAGGAACAACTTTCCAATCCCCCCATTACTCTTCTTACTAAAAGGTGCCTTTCAACATGATAACTCCTCCACAGAATGAGGAATTACCTAGGAGACACCAAACAAGCAAAAAACCAATGACCACAACTCCTAAGCCACTGCATAATGTAAGAAAACATAAGCTGTATTTTATCCATTGCTTTTACACATAAAACACCAATCTATAATAATTTTCTCTCACTTCCTTAGGTTATCTGTTGGCAAAGTCTTCCCTAGTGCCACACATCATGAGAAGAATGTCACTCTTGAAGGTGAACGAACTTTCCAAATCCTTTTCTAAGGAAAATACTTTCCTCCTCTTTCCCTCAATTTTTTGTAGTAGCTCTTCACTTGGAAACCTTGCTTTTTTGAAGGGATCCATTCCATTTTATCTTACTCCCCACATTGAAACTTTATTGTGTTTGTCTTCCAATAGCTGTGCCATAGAATCTACCTCCCAATCATGCACCACTCAAATACATATAGGATTCCTATAAAATTACTTAAGGAAAAAAAGGGAT